>NC_057866.1:254292358-254983858 GCF_019393635.1 Dromiciops gliroides
ATCTCTTGTTTGGTCAAAAACTGTTTTCCTTTCCAAAGATCTGATAGGTAGACTATTCCTTTCTCTCCTAATTTACCTATGGTATCACCTCTTATGTCTAAATCGTGTATCCATTTTGACCTTATTTTAGTATAAGGTGTAAGATGTTGGTCTATGCCTAATTTCTGCCATACTATCTTCCAGTTTTCCCAGCAGTTTTTATCAAATACTGAGTTCCTATCCCAGAAGCTGGAGTCTTTGGGTTTATCAAACACTACATTACTAGTGTCATTTACTACTGCATTTCCTGAGCCTAGCCTATTCCATTGATCTACCGCACTATTTTTTAGCCAGTACCAGCTAGTTTTGATGACTGCCGCTTTATAGTAGAGCTCCAGGTTTGGTACTGCTAACCCACCTTCCTGTGAATTTTTTTTCATAATTTCCCTGGATATTCTTGATTTTTTGTTTTTCTAGGTGAATTTTGTTATTTTTTCTAGCTCTATAAAATAATTTTTAGGTAGTCTGATTGGCATTACACTGAATAAGTAAATAAATTTAGGCAGTATTTTCATTTTTACTATATTAGCTCTGCCTATCCATGAGCAATTGATATCTTTCCAATTATTTAGATCTGATTTGATTTGTGTGAAGAGTGTTTGGTAGTTGTGTTCATAGAGTTCCTGGGTTTGTCTTGGCAAGTAGACTCCCAAGTATTTTATATTATCTACTGTTACTTTAAATGGAATTTCTCTTTCTATCTCTTGCTGCTGGACTTTGTTGGTCATGTATAGAAATGCTGATGATTTATGTGGATTTATTTTATATCCTGCTACTTTGCTGAAGTTGTTAATTGTTTCAAGTAATTTTTGAGCTGATTCTCGAGGATTCCTTAAGTATACCATCATATCATCTGCAAAGAGTAATAGTTTTGTTTCCTCCTTGCCTATTCTAATTCCTTAATTCCTTTCTCTTCTCTGATTGCTAAAGCTAACATTTCTAGGACAATATCAAATAATAGGGGTGATAATGGGCATCCCTGTTTCACCCCTGATCTTATTGGGAAGGCCTCTAATTGATCTCCATTGCATATAATACTTGCTGATGGCTTTAGGTAGATACTGTTTATTATTTTAAGGAAAGCTCCCACTATTCCTAAACTCTCCAGTGTTTTTATTAGGAATGGGTGTTGTATTTTGTCAAAAGCTTTCTCTGTATCTATTGAGATAATCATATGATTTTGGTTGGTTTTCTTATTGATGTGGTTGATTATGTTAATAGTTTTCCTAATGTTGAACCAGCCCTGCATTTCTGGTATAAATCCCACCTGGTCATAGTGTATTATCCTGGTGATCACTTGCTGTAATCTCCTTGCTAATATCTTATTTAAGATTTTAGCATCAATATTCATTAGGGAAATTGGTCTATAATTTTCTTTCTCTGTTTTTGCTTTGCCTGGTTTTGGTATCACCACCATATTTGTGTCATAAAATGAATTTGGTAGAACTCCTTCTTCACCTATTTTTCCAAATAATTTGTATAATATTGGAATTAATTGTACTTCAAATGTTTGGTAAAATTCACCCATAAACCCATCTGGCCCTGGGGATTTTTTCTTAGGGAGTTCATTAATGGCTTGTTCAATTTCTTTTTCTAATATGGGTTTATTAAAGGATTTTATTTCTTCTTCAGTTAACCTGGGCAGTTTGTATTTTTGTAAATATTCATCCATTTCATTTAGATTGTCAAATTTATTGGCATACAGTTGGGCAAAATAATTCCTAATTATTGATTTAATTTCCACTTCATTGGTGGTAACATCGCCTTTTTCATTTTTGATACTGGTAATTTGGTTTTCTTATTTCTTTTTTTTAATCAAATTAACCAATATTTTATCTGTTTTATTGGTTTTTTCATAAAACCAGCTCTTAGTTTTATTGATTAACTCTATAGTTTTTTTTGCTTTAAATCTTATTAATTTCTCCTTTGATTTTCAGGATCTCTAATTTAGTATCTAATTGGGGATTTCTAATGTGTTCTTTTTCTAGCTTTTTTAAGTTGCATGCCCAATTCCTTAATCTCCTCTTTCTCTTTTTTATTCATGTAAGCATTTAGAGCTATAAATTTTCCCCTAAGCACTGCTTTGGCTGCATCCCATAGATTTTGGTATGTTGTCTCATTATTGTCATTTTCTTGGATATAGTTATTGATTGTTTCTATGATTTCTTGTTTGGCTCATTCATTCTTTAGAATGAAATTATTTAGTTTCCAATTGATTTTCATTCTACTTTTCCCTGGCTCTTTCTTACATGTAATTTTTATTGCATCATGATCTGAAAAGGATGCATTTACTATTTCTGCCTTTCTACATTTAACTGTGATGTTTTTGTGCCCTAATACATGGTCAATTTTTGAAAATGTGCCATGTACTGCTGAGAAAAAGGTATATTCCTTTATATCCCCATTCAGTTTTCTCCAGACATCTATCATGTCTAACTTTTCTAGTACTCTATTCACCTCTTTCACTTCTTTCTTATTTATTTTTTGGCTATATTTATCTAATTCTGAGAGGGGGAGATTCAGATCCCCCACTACTATAGAATTACTGTCTAATTCCTCTTGTAACTCATTTAACTTCTCCTTTAAGAACTTGGATGCTATACCACTTGGCGCATACATATTCAATATTGATATCACTTCATTATCTATAGTACCTTTAAGCAAGATGTAATTTCATTCCTTATCTCTTTTAATGAGATTTATTTTTGCCTACACTTTGTCTGAGATAAAGATTGCTACCCCTGCTTTTTTTACTTTAGCTAAAGCATAATATATTCTACTCCAGCCTTTTACCTTTACTCTGTGTGTATCTCTCTGCTTCAAATGTGTTTCTTGTAAATAGCATATTGTAGGATTCTGGTTTTTAATCCACTCTGCAATTTGCTTCCGTTTTATAGCAGAGTTCATCCCATTCACATTCACAGTTATTATTACTGTCTGTCTATTCCCCTCCATTCTATTTACCCCCTTTGTACTTCCCCCCCCTTCTTTCACCCTATTCCTCCTCACCGATGTTTTACTTCTTACCCCTGCCTCCCCCAATCTGCCCTCCCTTTTTATCACCCCCTCTCTTTTCTTTACCCTTTTCTCCCTTGATTTTGTCCTCCTTCTATCAATCCCCCCTTTCCCTTCCCCTTTTGAATCCCTAAAGAATGAGTTAAGTTTCTTTATCCCAATGAACGTATATGTTATTCTCTCTTTGAATCAAATCTAATGAGAATAAGGTTGAAACAATGTTCACCCCTCCTTTCTTTCCCTCTATTGTAATAGGTTTTTTTTCACCTCTTCATATGATATAATTCATCCCCTTCCACCTCCCCTTTCCTCTCCTCCCCATAGGCTCCCTTTTTAACCCCTTAAAATTTTTTTTGTATCATCACATCAAAGACAATTTATATTTATACCCTCTGTGTAAAGTCCTTCTCTCTGCCCAAATACATTTACAGTTCTTAAGAGTTATGAGTATTATCTTCCCATGTAGGGATATAAACAGTTTAACCTAATAGGGTAACCTTTTTTTTTTCTCCCCCTCTGTTTACCTTTTTAAACTTCTCTTGAGTCTTGTATGTTGAGATCAAATTTTCTATTCAGTTCTGGTCTTTTCACCAGGAAAGATTGAAAGTCCCCAATGTCATTAAATGTCCATCTTTTCCCCTGAAAGAAAATGCACATTTTTGCTGGGTAATAGATTCTTGGCTGCAATCCAAGCTCCTTTGCCTTCCTGAATATCATATTCCAAGCCTTGCGGTCCTTTAATGTTGAAGCTGCCAGGTCCTGAGCAATCCTGACTGTGGCTCCATGATATTTAAATTGCTTCTTTCTGGCTGCTTGGAGTATTTTCTCCTTTACCTGATAATTCTGGAATTTGGCTACAATATTACTTGGAGTTTTCCTTTTGGGGTCTCTTTCAGGAGGTGATCGATGGATTCTTTCAATGATGATTTTATCCTCTGATTCTATGATATCAGGGCAGTTCTCCTTAATAATTTCCTGGAATATGGTGTCTAGATTCTTTTTCTGGTCATGGCTTTCAGGCAGTCCAATGATTCTCAAATTGTCTCTCCTCGATCTGTTTTCCAGATCAGTTGTCTTTCCAATGAGGTATTTCACATTTTCTTCTCTTTTTTCATTCTTTTGATTTTGCTTGACTGATTCCTGGTGTCTCATGGATTCCTTATCTTCCAACTGTCCAATTTTAATTTTTAAAGCATTGTTTTCTTCAATAAGATTATGCACCTTTTTTTCCATTTGGCCAACTGAATTTTTTAAGGCATTGTTTTCTTCAGTAAGGTTATGCACCTTTTTTTTTCCATTTGGCCAGATGAATTTTTTAAGGCATTGTTTTCTTCAGTGAAATTATGCACTTTTTTTTTCCATTTGGCCAGTCAATCTTTGTGCTTCCTTTTCCAAGCTGCTGATTCTTTTTTCATAGTTTTCTTGTTTTGCTTTCATTTCTCTCCCCATTTTTTCTTCTACCTCTCTCAATTGATTTTTAAAATCCTTTTTGAGCTCCTCCAGGAAGGCTTTCTGTTCCTGAGACCAATTCACCTTCCCTCGTGAGGCTTCACATGTAGGCAATTTGAGGGTATTGTCCTCATCTGAGTTTGCATTAGTTTCTTCCTATTGATACAGAAGCTCTCAAAGGAAAGGGCTCTTTTTTTGCTTCTTACTCATTATTGCAGCTTATTTATTTATTTTTTAAGTTGAAGTCTGCTCTCGGGGCACCAGAGTCCCTGTTTGGGGCTTCTTGTGCAAGGGTATAGGTGCTGTGTGACCGGCTTTTTACTCTGAGGCCTCTATGGTGTGTGGAGATCCCCTGCCCTGCACCTCCTGCCTGGGTGCACTTGGCCAGCCAGGTGCCCACTCCTGGCGTCCATTCCTGCCTGACCCATTCGTCACCCTCCCGGCCAGTGCAGGTAGGTTTTTCCACTGTCCTTCTTGGCCACCAGATTCTTGAACCAGGTTCCAGGGGCCTCAGTTGTTCGACTGTGGCCCGCAGCTCCTGCTGACTTGCCCTGACCCCCTCGGCACTGGGTTGCTGCCCTGCACTGGGCCTCCCTTTTGCCCGAGTCAGACCCACCTTTTCCTGAAGTCTTCTAAATCATCTCTGGTTGGAGGACTGTGTCTCTCTGTCCCTTTGCAGGTTCTGTAGTTTCAGAATCCGTCCAGAGTCTTGATTTAATGTTCTTTTTGAGGGAACAGAAGGAGAGCTCAGGCAGTTTGCTGCTTCCTCTCTGCCATCTTGGCTCCACCTACATCATGCTTTAAAAGGAGGACGCATAGACCACTGATTTAGAACTCTATAGGACATCGGAGATCATCTATCCCAATTCTCTCTTTTTAAAGATGAGAAAAACTGAATTCCAGAGGAATGATATAAATTGCCCAAGGTCACCAAGTTGTAAATAACACAGCCAGGATGGGGATCTTTTCTTTTCTTCATATGTATTCTTATTCTCAATTTCACTGTCTCTATCTTTAATCCCTGAACAGAGCATAAACTTAATGCCTCATTCTTAGTATTTGTTAAGTTCAAACAGTAATATTTTCTTACATCCCTAATAGCTTTGTACTAGGGCAACAGAATACAAGGAGGCATCTAAATATCTTAAACTAAAATGGGATATGGTATTCCCATGCTCCCTGTCTCATTGTCATGACCACTCCCAAATCAAATAGAGATCTACATATTCACCAATTACCACACTTTCCAGACTCTCTATATCTACCACCAGTTCTTCTGTTGGGAAACTCAGGCAGAGGAAGGGCAGAACTGTTTATGTAATTATAACTTTCAGGCTCTAGAGGGTCATCTGGAAGGGAGGCTGTATGACATTTATGCATTAGATGGAATGTTGGACAAGGTAATCTCTAAGATGCTTTTTAAGTCTACGAACATCTGATTGCTTCCCCCTGCTAGAGCCTAAAGAACCCCTTTAGCTTTCCTAGTGTTTCCCTGGTAGATAGGTTGAAAAAAAATATGCAGATATATGGAAGAATCAACATAGATGCCACAAAAGGAGAAGAAAGTGAGAAAAAATAATAGTACTTACTATGGTTGTAAGATTAAAGAAATGCTAATTGATGTAAGATAGCTGGAATTTAGAAAAGAATTGGGGTAATGTTTCATGATATCCTTGTGGCCATGGTAGGGAGATGATGTAAGCTGTATGATAATATCAGAAATCAGAGGGGGCAGAGCCAAGATAGTGGAGGAAAGCCTGTGAATCACACAAGCTTCTGATAAACCTGTCAACACACTCCAAAATAATATCAGAAGAAAACCCCCAGAGCAGCCTAACTCGCATAAGGACAGAGTGAGACTATTTTCCAGCCAAAGATGGCAACTGGGATTAACTGCTGATCAGGATGAAAGAGGAGCTCAGCATGGGACCTGGCCTGGATCAGACTGCCCCTCTAGGGTCTCAGAGTCTTCTGGACCAGCAGCTTCTTCTGAGGCTCAGCTCATGGACCAGGGAAAGGCTTAGGCGGTTGGCCAGGGTGAAGTGGCTGCCAACTCTACTGGAGTTGCATAGACCAGAATATACTCTCAGAAGAACATAATAACAAAGTCAAAGCTCCAATATCCAAAGCTTCCAAGAAAAAATATGAATTAGTCTCAGGCCATGGAAGCATTCAAAAGGGAATTTGAAGAGAAAATAGTAGAGTTAGAAGGAAGATTTAGAAACATGGAGGAAAGAATGGAAAGAGAAAAGAGAGAGATGCAGGAGAGTGATGATAAAAAAGAAATCAACAGCTTGAAAAGTCAAATTCAAAGAGAGATAAAAAAGCTCTCTGAAGAAAATAATTGCCTAAGAATTAGGATTGAACAAATGGAAGCTAGTGACTTTATGAGAAACCAAGACACAGTAAAGCAAATCCAAATGAATAAAAAATAGAGGGTAATATGAAATATCTCCTTAGAAAAACAGTTGACCTAGAAAATAGATCCAGGATAGGTAATTTGAAAATCATTGGATTACCTGAAAACCACGATCAAAATAAGAGTTTAGACACCATCTTCCAAGAAATTTTCAGGGAAAATTGCCCTGGTATTCTAGAAGCAGAAGGTAAAATAGAAATTGAAAGAATCCACTGATAACTTCCTGAAATAGATCCTAAAAGGAAAGCTTCCAGGAATATTATAGCCAAATTCCAGAGCTCCCCATTCAAGGAGAAAATATTGCAAGCAGCAAGAAAAAAGGAATTCAAATACTCCAGAGCTACAGTAAGGATAACACAAGATCTAGTACCATCTACATTAAAGGACCAGAGGGTATGGAATATGATATTCCAGAGGGGAAAGGAACTGAGACTACAACTCAAAATCACTTACCCAGTATAATCTTTCAGGAGAACAATGGGTCTTCAATGAAAAAGAGGGCTTTAAGGCATTTGTGATGAAAACATCTGAACTGAATAGATAATCTGACTTTCAGATACAAGACCCTCGAGAAGCATAAAAAAGTTAAAAGGAAAAAGAAATCACAAGGGATATTAAAAGATTAAAATATTTATATTCCTGCATGGGAAGATAATACTTCTAACTCATAAGAATTTTCTCAGTATTAGTGCAGCTGAAAGTAATATACTTAGATGGACAACACCAGTCTGAATTGAATATGAAGGTATGATTTCTATAAAGCATTTATTTTTTGTTTTTCCTTGTATTTTATGGGTCAGCCAGGGTGGGGTGGCTTATATCTGCAGCTGGATCTTGGTTTGGGTCCTTTTGGGTCTAGGGCTGGTGTTTTGTCCACTTTGTCACCTAGCTGACCCATGATGACATCTTTAAAATTAAATTAAGGGGTAAGAGCATTGCACTGGGAGAAAGGGAAAGGGAGAGGTGGACTGGGAAAAAGTAGCTCACATTAAAGAAACAAGAAAAAACTTATGGAGTGGAGGGGAAGATGGGGAAGGAGTTGGGGGAGGAAGTGAACCTTACTCTCATCAGAATTGGCTCAAAGTGGGAATAACACACACACTCAAGTGGGTATAGTAATATATTGTGCCATGATGGAAAGTGTGAGGGGATGGAGATGGGGGGAGAGGTGAAGGAAGGAAGGGCAGTTTGTGGGAGGGGGCAGTAAAAAGCAAAATAATTTTGAGGAGGGATGGGGGAAGGAAAATAGAAACTAGAGTAAATATCACAGGGAGGGAATAAGATGGAGGGTAATACAGTTAGCAATAGTAACTGTGAAAGAAATGATGAGCAGAATGCTATCAGAAGGATATATGAAAAATACAAACCATCAATAGAGGAAGAACTGATGGTATCTGAATACAGATTGAAGTAGAATTTTATTTGTTAGCTTCTCTTTATAAAGTTATTAAGTCTATTTTCATTCTCAACCTGACTAATGTGAATATGTTTTGCATAACTTCACATGTATGGCATATTGAATTGATTGATTTCATAGGGAGGGTGGAGGTGGGATGGAAGAAGAATGTTTGGAACACAAAGTTTTAAAAAATCAATCTGAAAAGTAATGATGAGCAGATGGAGTTCAGAAAAACCTGAAAGGACTTACATGAACTGATGCTGACTGAGAGGAGCAGAACCAGGAAAACATTCTATACAGTAACAGCAACATTGTGTGATGAACAATGGTGATAGACTTGGCTCTTTTTAGCAATTCAATGGTCCAAAGCAATTTCAAAGAACATCGTAATAAAAAATGTTCTCAACATCCAGAAAAAAAAAAAGAACTGTGGTTTATGAATGCAGATTGAACCATACTGTTTCTACTTTTGGGCTGTTTTTTTTTCCTTCTTTTTTGAGGTTTTTCCCTTGTCCTCTAATTCTTCTTTCACAATATGACTAATGCAGAAATATGCTTAACATATACATGTAATATATAACCTATATCAGATTTCTTTCTGTCTTGGGGAGGAGGGAGATAAGAGGAGGTGGGAGAAAAATTTGGAACTAAAAATCTAATGAAAACAAATGTAGAAAACTCTCCTTATATGTAACTTGAAAATAATAAAAGACTTTTATTGAAAAATAAATCAGTCAACATTTATTAATTACCTACTATAGGCTAGGCACCATGCTAAGCACTGAATATACAAAAAAGGCAAAAGACAGCACTAGCTCTCGAGGAGCTTACAATGTAATGGGAGAGATAACATGCAAACAAATAAATACAAAGCAAGCTATATACATAGTAAATGGGAAATAAATAGCAGAGAAAGAGCACCAAAATTAAGAGGGGTTGAGAAAGGCTTCCTGTAGAAGATAGGCTTTGATTTGGCATACAAAAGAAGCCATAGAGGTCAATGGTTGGATCATAGGAGAGAAAGCTTTTCCAGAGCTTTTCAGACAACCAGAGTGAATGCCCAGAGCCAAGAAATGGATTGTCTTGTTTATGGAATAGCTAGGATTCCAGTGATGATGGATCAAAAAGTATGTGTGAGGGGCAGCTAGATGGCGCAGTGGATAGAGCACCGGCCCTGGAGTCAGGAGTACCTGAGTTCAAATCCGGCCTCAGACACTTAACACTTACTAGCTGTGTGACCCTGGGCAAGTCACTTAACCTCAATTGCCTCAATAAAAAAAAAAAAAAAAAAAAAAAAAGTATGTGTGATGGAGTATGGAGTAAGATGACTGGAAAGGTAAGAGAGGGCTGGATACCCAGTTGAATAGTCCAAATACTGATGGGCAGTCAAGGTTCAGGTGGATAGATCCTCATATATCCTCATTAGTGGATCCTCATTCTGGATCTATGCTTTTTAACACTTAAAAAAATTACAATGATGAAAAAGACAGAAGACAAATTAACAGGTAACAAAAATTGAGGTTAAGCTGACATATTTTGGCTATATGCTAGCAAGAATAATATTTAATAGAAGTAAAATGCCAGTTCTGCTTGACTTGCATCTAGTCAGATGATTCTCTGGCATGGTGATGGACTTTGAGAGTCATAATAGCCATAGTCAAATACTTGAAGGACTTTCATGTGGAATATGGTTTATGTGAACTTTGCATTAGCTTTCTTTGCCATGATATAGCAACCCAATGGTTTAGGCTTCTTGCAACTGAACCCAGAGGGTAGACCTAGGAAGAATGAATGGAAATTATACAAGAGAAAATTTTGGCTCTGTGAAAAGAAAAACTTTCACAAATCTGAACTAACAAAAAGGTTGCCTTCAGGTGGCCATTTGGCAACAATATTGTAGGAGATCCAACTTGTTGGGATTATGAGAGCTTCAATCCACCCCTTCATGGCTACGGATTTCTCAGTTGTAGAACTATGATGCCATGATTTCTGATTCCTTGAATGCCAAAATTTTCTATTTCTCTGTTGGATAGGCCCAAGTGTGCTGCCCTTGTATCTGACTCTGCTCAATATCTTTACTAATGATTTGCATGTCAATATATCAATTTATATATAATTTATAGCTATATACTTATACATACACATGATTATGTATAGGTATTTGAATACCTTTCTTTGCATTGTTCACTTAAGAAAGTCTGTCCTATTTTTGCTATTCAATTGATTTCTGCATTCATTTGGGTACACCTTTCAGATTTCCCTTTCCCTCTTCTTTCTTCTCTCAGTTATTCATAAAGCCTCATCAGACAATTGTTTTATTTTCTTGTTCTTCTTTTTCTTTGGAGTGTTTTTTGTTGCTGCCTCTTGTACAATATTATGAACCTCTGTCCATAATTCTTCAGGCTCTCTACCAGATCTTATCCCTTACATATATTAGTCACTTTCACTTCATATTCATAAGGGATATTATCCAGGTCATACTTACATGCTCTGAATGCTTTTCCTACTTCAATTTAAATCAGAATTGTGAAGAAGCACATGATCTGAGCCACAGTCTGCTCTAGGTCTTGTTTTAACTGACTGTATAGAGCCTCTATGTTTTGGCTGCAAAGTATATATAATCACCCATCTGGTGATGTCAATGTGTAAAGTTGCCTTTTGGGTCAATGAAAAAGTGTTTACTATGACCAGTGAGTTATCTTGACAAAACTCTATAAGTCTTTGCCCTGCTTCATTTTGTACTCTAAGACCAAACTTGCCTGTTATTTAGGTTATCCTTTGAAGTAATATTTTGAAATTTGCCTTAGCTTCCCTGTCCCCTATGACGAATGTGACAATATATGTGTGCATGCACACACAGACACACACACACAGACACACATACTCACTTTTGTGTATTTTTTCTGAAATTCATGGATGGCCCAAATATTGGAGTGATTTTGATGTCAAGAGGAACAAAAGTAGATTAAAAAGTGTGCTGTTTGGGATGACAGGACAAAACAATCAAATGGATTAAAATAGAGATCAATATAAAGTTCAGTCTTTAGGCTAAAAAATAATTGTCAAAATTATGTAGGAAATATAGATTAAAAACTACAATTTTCAGTTAACTGCTAACTCAATATTAACCAATAATGGGACAACTGTTAGAGAGATTCTAGTGTAATCTCCTGCTACATTCATAGATGTATAGTGAACAGTTAACATAGTTATTAATCTCAATTTATGCTATATTGCAAGATATTTGGAGACTTATGCTCAATTACATGTGCCACATAAGAGGAATGATTTTGTTTAGCAGAAAGAATAATGGCTTGAGGGTCTTGAGAATTGGGTTAGTGTCTTGGCTTGAGCAATAACTGGCACTTTAGCTTCGTACAAATACTTTCTCCCCTCTGGACCTCATTTTCCTCATCCATAAATTGAAGGGATTCAAGTAGATGATATCTAAATTCTGCTCAAACTTCAATGTTCCAATAATAGAATCATAGAATTTGAGAGTTCAAAGGAATCTCAAAGACCAACATCTATGAAAGAAATGATTTTAATAAACCTGAAAAGGGAACCTCCAACATCTACTTACTGAGCTTTAAACCAAGGAATCTCAAATTTTTTAGAAACAGCCAGAACCAGGTTAAAATAACTCAAATTGTTTATCTTAGTTTTCCATTAATCAAGACTAAATTGGTCTTCCTCACCTTCTATATCAAATAAATGATGTCTCCCTCTCTTTAAGTTTAAATTCATGAAGACAACCATGGTGTCTCCATCAATTCCTTTGATTTTCTAAGTAAACATATCCATTTCCTTCACCCAATCCTAATAAAACATATAATCAAAGCCCTTCATCAATCTGATTGCCTTTTTCTTGTGTTTCATCAAGGAAACACTCTGTGTTCCTTGAAGAAACAAAGGGGGAATGTGTTAAAATAATGGAATTTGGTAGACGCCCAGGGGTCTGACTTGATTGACTTAGTAGTGTTTGAATTGGGTGTGAATGAGGAACTACTGCATGCCCACTTAGAGGTGATTAGTTCTTGAATTTGAATTTGGTCAGCACTGAGAAGAAGTGTTCTCAGAGGCTGTGGACTGCTGCATCAACAGGAGACCACTCTCAGCCAATCAACTTAAAGAGCCTTCCATTTCTAGGAGGAGGACATGAAGTAGGAAGCGGATGCTGGCAGAGGGCTTCTTCCTCTTTTGGTTTGAGACATTGGCTTGGTGGCAGGACTTCACATGAGCAGTTACGAAGGCTAGGATTTTCATGTTATAAGGAATCTGGTCTCAATCATTCTCTTTCTTGTGAGGTTTAAAATCTAAATTGTGTTGTCAACTTAAATTAGAAGCTTGAGCACCAGTGTTTGGTCATTAAGCATTTATTAAAGCATACCAGGAATTCACATGGAGTTCATAAAGTTAAGAAAAGGCCTATCTAGCCTAGAGTTCCAGCCTGGTTTGGTTCTTTCTCAAGTCCTCTGCCATGAGCCTGATTTAATCACAACCCCCCCAAAAAAAAAAAATGAGTGTGGAAGCATTTTTAAAGGTCCAGAGCATAGGATGTCCTTACACACTGCTTCAAGCTGATTGGCTAGGGTCATCCAAATCCATTGGATCACTGGACTTGAAGGTGGTCTTGAGTTAAGTTCAAAGTTTTTAATTTTTGAGAACAATACCTTCTTAAGGGCTAGCCAGATGTGCTTACAATCTAGTTAACTTGAAGTAGGCTAATCAGCAGTCAATCAGTCTCACTTAATTCAAGCAGTTTAGATTAATCTCCAGGTGAACCTTTGAGTATCTGCTAAATCCCATTATTTTATCATACTCTTCACTATCTTATATCTTTTAATAAACCCTTAAAAGCCTAAACTCTTGGTAAATTTATCAGTGATTTTAGCCAGTTTCCCCCCAAAACTGGGGGGGGGGCAGATTAGAACCCACATTGAGATTTTTAAACAACACACTTGACACTCTTCAGTTTATCAATGTAACTCTTAACTTATAGCATTTTTAAAGTGACTATAAATAGGCTTGATTTCATTTTTTAAAAATGGTCTATTCATATTTTTACTATCATATATATACATATATGCATATATATTTATATATGATATATATTCCTTTTAAATTTAATGTGAGAAAAATCCCATGATCTTCTCAAGTTCTCATTTGGTAATAACTCTTCACATATCTATATACCTGATAGGTAAAATTTTCCATGTTCCCTTAATTTACTTCTGACATATTCTCTATGTCTAAATCATTTATGTATTTTAATCTCTTGTAATAAACATTGTGAGATGTTGGTGTATGGCTATATTTTTTGCCAAATTACATTCTTTTTTCACAGCAATTTTTGTCACATACTGAGTCTTTGCCCTAAAAATTTAGAACTTTGGGCTTACTAACACTACTATGGTCATTTATTACTGGATGTTGTGTCCATAATCTGTTACATTCATCCCCAACTTTATTTCTTTGACAATACCAGATTTTTTTTTATTGCTTTGAAATTGATTAAAATGATTTGATAATTATTACTACTTTGAAATCTTTCACTGGTAAGTCTCCTTTATTCATATTTTTTAGTTCCTCTGATATCCTTGACCTTTTCTTCTTCCAGATGAACTTTATCATTTTTTTCTAGATCTATAAGGAAATTCTTTTGTAGTTTGATTGGTATGACACTGAATAAGTAAATAGCATAAATAGAATTATCATTTTTATTTTATTGGTTCAGCCTACCTATGGGTAATGAATATTATCCAATTGTTTACATCTGTCTTTGTTTATGTAAAATTGTTTTGTACTTGTGTTCATGTATTTCCTGGGTTTGTCTTGGCAGGTATTATAATATTGTTATATTATATATTGTTTGGGGATCATGGGAAATGCTTAAACCTTACTCTCAGCAGAATTCACTCAAAGATGAAACAAATACATAGTCAGTTGGGTATAAAAATTTATCTTATATAGGGAAGTAGGAGAGGAGGAGTATAAAAGAAGGTTAGTAGATGATAGCAGAAGGGTAGATTGGAAGAGGTAATGGTCAGAACCAAAACACTTTTGAAGAAGGATAGAGTGAAAGGAGAGAGGGAGAAGGATAAATAGAGGGGAAAACAGAATAGAGGGAAACATACAGTAATCACAACTGTGAATGTGAATGAAATGAATTCATTCTAAAATTAAATGTTATAATAGAACAGATTAAAAACCAGAACCCTACAACATGTTGTTTATAAGAAACATAGTTGAAATAGAGAGACACACACAGAATAAAACACAGGGATGGAGAAGAATCTTTTATGCATCAGCTTAAGTAAAAAAAAAAATAAAGGGTAGCAATTATTATCTCATACAAAGCAAAAGAAAAAAAATATAATTAAAGAAGATAATTGGGAAAATATAGTTTACTGAAAGATACCATACACAATGAAGTAATATAAATATTAAACATATGTAAACAAAGTGGTAGAGCATCCAGATTTCTAAAGGAGAAGTTAAGTCAATGACAAGAGGAAATAGACAGTAAAAGCATACTATTTGGGGACATCAACTTGTCCCTTTCAGAACTAGACAAATCTAACCAAAAACACACAAGAAAGAGGTTAAAGAAATGAATAAAATTTTAGAGAAGTTCATATGATAAACCTGTTCAGAAAACTAAATGAGAATAGAAGGGAATATACCTTTTTTTTTTCCTCAGAAGTACATGTGGGGCAGCTAGGTGGTGCAGTGGATAAAGCACCGACTCTGGATTCAGGAGTACCTGGGTTCAAATCCGGCCTCAGACACTTGACACTTACTAGCTGTGTGACCCTGGGCAAGTCACTTAACCCCCATGGCCCTGCAAAAAACAAACAAACAAAAAGAAGTACATGGCACTTAGGACATAAAAACCTTGCAAACAAAGGCAAAAAGTAGAAATATTAAATGAACCCTTTTCTGATTATGATTAAAAACTATTATATTCAATCAAGAACCATGAAACTGGGGGCAGCTAGATGGTGCAGTGGATAAAGCACTGGCCCTGGATTCAGGAGTACCTGAGTTCAAATCTGGCCTCAGACACTTAACACTTGCTAGCTAGCTGTGTGACCCTGGGCAAGTCACTTAACCTCAATTGCCTCACCAAAAAAAAAAAAAAAAAAAGAACCATGAAACCATAGATTAAAAATAATTGGAAATTAAATTATCCAATCCTAAAGAATGAATGGATCAGAAAAAAATTATAGAAACCATCAATAATTCAATTAAATTGAATGACAATGAAAAAAAACATACCAAAATTTATGGGATGCAGACAAAACAGTACTTAGAAGAAAATGTATATCTCTAAATGCTTACATCAATAACACAGAGAAGGAGCAGATCAATGAATTGGACACACAACTAAAAAAAAAAACTAGAAAAAAAAATACAGATTAAAATCCCCAGTTAAACATTAAATTGGAGATACTGAAAACCAAAGAAGAGATTAATAAAGCTGAAAGCACGAAAACAATTAAACTAATAAATAAATCTAGGATCTGATTTTATGGGTAAAAAACATAAATTAATTTGATTAAAAATGAAGGAATAGGGGCAGCTAGGTGGCGCAGTGGATAAAGCACCGGCCCTGGATTCAGGAGTACCTGAGTTCAAATCCGACCTCAGACACTTGACACTTACTAGCTGTGTGACCCTGGGCAAGTCACTTAAACCCCATTGCCCCGCAAAAAAAAAAAAAAAAAAATGAAGGAATAAAACAAAGTTACCAGTATCAAAAATAAAAAGGGTGAATTAAACACTAATGGGAATGAAATTAAAGCAGTTACTATGACCTATTTTTCTCAATTATATGACAATAAAAAAACAATCTGAATGAAATGGACATTTACAAAAATATAAATCACCCAGATCAAAGGAAAAGGAAATAGAATACTTAAATAACCCTATCTTAGAAAACAAAATTGAACAAGTAAACAATGAAGTCTGTAAGAAAAAGTAATCACCATAGCAAGGTGGAATCTAAAGTGATTCTACAAAACATTTAAAAAATAATTAATTCCAAAACTTTGTAACCTATATGGAAAAATATGCAAAGAAGGAGTCCTTCCAAATTATGGTGCTTATACCTAAACTAGGAAGAGCAAAAATCAAAGCAACTATAGAAGAATTTCCCTCATAAATATTGATGTAGAATTAAAATAAAACAGCAGCAAGAAGATTACAGTGATATTTCACAAATGTCATATCCCCCCCTCCCTGAAATGGCAAGCAATTTGATTCAGGTTATACATGTGCAATCATGCACAACATATTTCCATAATAGTTGTGAAATAAATGATGTACAAAATAAAGAGAAATATAGTATATTTTGATCTGCATTCAGATTCTATTAGCTCTTTCTCTGGAGGTAGATATAGCATTTTTCATTATGAGTCTTCTGGAATTGTCTTCAATCATTGTATTACTGAGAATAGCTAAGTTATCACAAGTGATCATCATGCAATATTACTCTTACTGTTTACAATGTTCTTCTGGTTCTTCTCACTTCACTCTGCATCAGTTTATGTAAGTCTTTCCTTGTGTGTCTGAAAGCATCCTGATCATCATGTTTAATAGCAAAATAATATGCTATTACAACAATAAACTACAACTTCTTCAACCATTTTGCAGTTGATGAACTGATGCTCAATTTCTAATTCTTTGTCACCACAGAAAAAGCTGCTACAAGTATTTTTGTACAAATAGGTCATACTTATTTTTAGGGTCAAAGGCTATGTACATATTTTTAGACCTTTGGGCATAGTTCCACATTGATTTAGAACATTTTTTTCATATGATTATAGACAGCTTTGACTTCTTTATCTGAAAAATACCTGTTCATATTTTTGACCATTCCTCAACTGAGGAATGACTTGTATACTTATAAATTTGACTCAGTTTTCTGTATATTTGAGAAATATGACCTTTATCAAAGACACTTCATTATAAAAATTTTTTTCCGAAGCTTTCTGTTTTCCTTCTAATCTTGGCTACATGGGTTTGTTTGTGCAAAACTGTTTTAATTTAGTATCATAAAAAAACTATCCATTTTACATCTCACAATGCTTTCTATCACATTTGGTCATAAATTATTTCCTTATTCACATATCTGACAGGTGACCTATTCCATCCCCTGCCACCACCACCCCTGCCCACAAGTGTCTGTATTCAATCAAAAGACATAGGAATTGATCGATTAATATGGGGCCAGTTTTCACATAAGACCCAAGTCGCTTGAGATGTATAGTTGTGTGAAAATTCCTGGAAGCAATCTTTTTTCTGACAGTTTTTTTTTTTTGGTGAGGCAATTGGGGTTAAGTGACTTGCCTAGGGTCATACAGCTAGTAAGTGTCAAGTGTCTGAGGCCAGATTTGAACTCAGGTCCTCCTGAATCCAGGGCCAGTGCTCTAACCACTGTGCAACCTAGCTGCCCCTCTGATTGGGTTTTTGATCAGCACAACCTAGTTCCTTAGTTAAGGATCTCTGAGGAACAGGCAGAGGTGGTCCAACTTCCCAGCCACACGGCTTTAGGTTCAAACAATTCCATACATTTCCCCCCACAATTCCCATAATTGAATAAAATTTTCTTACAAGGGAGAATTTAATAAAAAGGGAATTGAGTGAGGTCCAGAATTGTGTCATAAGATGGAGAAAGTGTGGTTCACTCAATTCCCACAATTTCCTCAGTGGCCATTAAAAAAGAGGGGTTGGGTGGGGCAACTAGGTGGTGCAGTGGATAGAGCACTGGTCCTGGATTCAGGAGGGCCTGAGTTCAAATCCAGACTCAGACACTTAACACTTACTAGCTGTGTGACGCTGGGCAAATCACTTAACCCCAATTGCCTCTCACACACACACAAAAAAAAGTGGAAGCTGGTGATTATCAGTAGATCTCTATGAGATTTATCAAGGAATTGTGCCAATTGCTTTACCCACTCCTGAAATGTCAGTAATAGAAAAGATTCATCTATAAATGTCATGTTTTACTTCTGTGAATAAAAATCATGATATTCCTTTACTTGATACTACCTATCATCTTATCTTTCCCTTTGCCTTACTCACCTCTTGTAAATATATTTTTCACCCTAAACATGACCTCTATCCCTGGAGACATTTTCAGGCTATTACCCACATTTTTCCTTTCCTTTCCTTTCTTCCTAATATTAACCCAATAGTTAACTAAACTAACTCAACTCTGCACTGTCTTATTCCACTTCCTCCCTTGCCAAACAATGGCTCTGTTCCCAGAATGTGCTTCTTTCACTCCTAATCATGCTTGCTGCTGAATAAGACTAAAGGAAATAATGCATTAGGGATGATTGGGCAAGTTCTGATAATGAGATTGTCCTTCATGATAAGATCAACACCTGTACATGTGCCTTTATCCCATCCTTCCCATCTTCACCATGAAGATTATCACTTCAATCATTTCCTCTTTCTCCCCAAATTTCAGTCTGTTTATTTATTCCTTCTCTATTACCTTGAAACAAGCCTGTTTCTACCATTCTCTCATGCTATTATAGTAAATCTCTCCTCCCTTTCTCAGTGAAATTCTTAGAAAACATGACCTTCCAATCTTCACCTTTATTTCTTCTTACTCCTTAAATCTTTTCAATCCGATTTCTGACCTCATCACTCAAATGAGACTGTTCTACCCAAAGTCACTGGTAAATTTTCTTAAGTTTAAAAATCTAATAGTCTCTCTTCAGTATTCATACTTCTTGATGAATCCTTTTTGTTGAATTTAACATGGCTGGTAACATTCTCTCCTCTCTGGGATTTTGTGATACTACTCTCTCCTGCTTATTCTTCTACTTCTCTGACTGATCCTTGTTAGTCTTGGTTAGCTTACCATCTATATTATGCCCCCTAACTGTGAGTGTTCCCAAGGCTCTGCCCTGTATCCTCTTCCTCACCATTGACTTCAAAACACTTATGTATCATCTCAACAATAGATCTCTTAGATCTATATATTTACCTGTAGTCTCTCTCTTTAGTTTCAAACACCCTGGAAATCCTAGAGACATCTTCAATTCAACATGATCCGAAATGAATCTATCTTTTTTGGGGGGGAGGTGGGGCAATGAGGGTCAAGTGACTTGCCCAGGGTCACATAGCTAGTAAGTGTCAAGTCTCTGAGGCCAAATTTGAACTCAGGTCCTCCTGAATCCAAGGCCGGTGCTTTTTCCACTGCACCACCTAGCTGCCTGGAACTATATGTCTTTCAAAACAAACTCACTTCTCTACATAAATTTACTATATCTTATTGTCTCCCAGGTTATAATTTTTGTTTTTGCAATTACCTTGAATCCTCTCTTTCCCTTGGAACCTATCAATTGAGTCAGTTGCCAGATTTTGTTCTTTCTACCTTCACCATAACCATTGTATGCTTTTTCTCTCTGTACATAACCCTCTCTTCATTACATCTCATTTGTTTTTTGTTCGTTTGTTTGTTTTGGGTTTTGTTTTGGGTTTTGTTTTGGGGGGGGGCAATGAAGGTTAAGTGACTTGCCCAGAGTCACACAGCTAGTGTCAAGTGTCTGAGGCTGGATCCGAAGTCAGATCCTCCTGAATCCAGGGCCAGTGCTTTATCCACTGTACAACCTAGCTGCCCCCATTACATCTCATTTGGAATATGGCAATACTCTCCTGTTTGGTCTCTCCACTATAATTCTCTTCCAGATAACTATCAAAGTTATTTTGCTTGAACATAATGATTATCATTTCACTTCCCTGCTCTATAAACTCCAGTGGCTCCTTTTTGTGGCTTTTAAGGTATTTTAACAACTGGCCTCAACCTAACTTTTCAACTTCACTTTAAGTTTTAGCCAAACAAGCCCTTTTATTCTTGTTCACAACAGGCATTCTCTTTTAGAAAATGATGTACTGGCCCTTCCTCTTCCTGCAATTCCTTCCCTTTTCCCCTAGTCTTAACGGAATTTTTTTGACTTCTTTTAAGACTATGCTTAACTATAGGGTTCCTTTTTGTTGTTGTTGTTGTTGTTTTTTGGGGGGCAGGACAATGAAGGTTAAGTGACTTGCTAGTAAGTGTCAAGTGTCCTCCTGAATCCAGGGCCCGTGTTTTATCCACTGTGCCACCTAGCTGCCCCTTAAGCATAGTTTCTTCACAAACCCTTTCCTCATCCCCCTAATTGCTCATGCCATTTCACTCTAAAGTAATTTTTATTTGCTTTCTATTTTTCTTTTATTCTTATATAGATCTATGTTGTGTCCTCTTATGGAATGTGAACTCCTTGAGACAAGAACTTTCCTTTTGTCTTTATATCCTCTCTGACAAGCCAATGCCTGATCCAAATTGGTATCACATTTTTTGAATGTAAAATGTTTTATTGTTGTTTAAAAGGGTTCAAAGTTTGTTTGGAATCAGGCTACACACTTTTCAATCAGCATGACATCAATCTTACCATGTCAAACTGGCTTCAACTAGCAAAACTTCATTAATTTCCAAAGAAAACCTTTTCAACTTCACAAACAAAAAAATCTAGTTCTGAGAATAGTTAGCATTAGTCTGTAGTTCAAAATCAAAAGAGGGCTAGTATAGCCTTTTACACCCTTCTTATCACACAAAAGCAGGAAGGCTCTCCTAACTCAGCTAGGAACTGATGTTACTAGACACAGTACTGCCCTACCTCATAGCAACAATGAAAATCCAGCTTTATCAGAGGCAAGAGGCTTATTATGGCATTGATGAAATGACATTTCAGCAAGCAGACTGTGCTGTCTGAGCTTTGAGGCGTGCTGTTTTGATCTGAGGCCTAGGTTAAAAGGAATCTATGGGCATATTCTCCAAAATAGTATCTTAATAAACATTTGTTGATTAAATGTTGCAGTCATAGAAACCTTACATCTTAAGCGAAAACTAAGCACAGATGTAGCCTTCCAGAACACACCATGAACACAAGTCTACACAAGGTTACCAGATTAAGTTCAAATGAATTTGTTGAGAATCTTAACTGTCTGTTTAGTTAATTAGCATTTATTCCAGGGAAAATAATAATTGTATGTTAAAGGTCATAGGTATTATTAATATGCAACTAAACAAAGATTGGGCTAACTAATATGTTTAAGTTTCAGGGGCACTTACACACTTTCCATGTAGCTTTTAGGGATAAATACATCACATCATAGGATTATACTAGTCACCTTGAGAGTAATTTAAAAGTATTTCGTCTAATATTATACTCTTATGTGTTTTGCCTCATAAATAATAAAAGAATGGATAGGGATAAACTAATCATGTTGACAGAAGTGCTAGGAAATAATCTCTCCCTCTCTGTCTCTCTGTCTCTGTCTCTCTGTCTCTCTCTGTCTTTTGCTGTCTCTCTGTCTCTGTCTCTGTCTCTCTCCATATTGAAAAAAAGCAATTAGAGATAAATTACAGATAAGGGTATATTTAGGCTTTCTGAAAAAAAAACAGTTATTCACACATCATACAAATATGTATATATAGGTGGAGGGATAGATAGAAAAGATTAGTCTACATGAATCATTGAAAAATGTAATCCTTAAAATGTCTTTATATTCCTATTTTCTAGAAGGCAGTATATCTGAGAGGGGAGAGAGAATGGGGAGGGGGAGGGGAGTGATAATTTTAATTAGGGTAAGGATTGGACCTTGTCTCTCACCTGACTAAAATAGTCTCTGATTTCAGTCATATTGGCTCTTATAACTGTCCTCTTTTAAATGGAACTTTGAATGAATGGGTTAAAGACAAGATCAGTTTTTTTTTTCTTGTTACTTTAATTCCCTTTTAGGCATTTTAGTTCAAATTAAAATGATTATGTACATATGCCTTGGATTGCTAGGTGTCCTCAGTCCCTTCACACATCTCTCTTTTTTTTTTTTTCTAAATGAAATTACATAGTATCAGACAAAGAATGGTTGGCTTTGGGAGGACATACAGAAAAAAAAAAAAGGCAACACATCCAGCCACAGCTTGTCATTATTACAACATACAATGTCTAATCAGTAGAGGGCTCCCTCGTCTACCAGGCCCACATGCATCAATGCACACACGCTCTGTATGTGCAAACACACACACTAAAAATCTAGATTAATAAAGCTGTCATTTCTCATTGTTTTCAAATCACCTTTAATATTAGGTGATACTAAAACACAGGAGCTTAGAGAAATGAGGAATTAGTGCGCAAGCACTTTTTCTAGCTTCCACAGAGATTACGTTAGGAGCATTTAATACCCCCCAAAATACTGATAGGTATTTTTATCTTATTTTTTTTCTTTTTACAATGGTAATTCTCAGCTCTATATTATAAATTTCCTGTGTTTATGTAAAAGAGTAGAGTTGATTGATTTATTCAATGAAGCCTCTTGCAAATAAGAGAAGAGCTGGCCTGGTACCTTAGGCAGGTAAAATAATCAATCAATGTCAATCTCAGCCATTATATTAAATGTGAAAAGTCTTTTGTAATTGGGAGGATTTTGCACAGGAAGTGTTAAGACTGTGTAAGGAAATAATAATATCCCAGAAATCATCTATAAACTGTCATATGGGATAAGGAGGGGTTGGAGATGCTGCATTGAGGGTTTGGAACAAATGTAACATTCTACTAAAACCCCAGAGGAAGACACCTAAAGGGGCATAAGAGGAGCCTCAGCTTTGAACTTGCACGACTTCTCCTTCCTCCTCTTCCCCTTTGACTAAGATGGAGACCTCTTAAGCTTCAAATGATCAGGAAAATATTGGACTTTTCAACTTCCCGTTGATATCTGAATCTACTTATGGCAATGTCTGCATTGGCAGCCAAAAACAAACTGGATTTGGATTTGTGAAGCCAAGGAAAGGATCTATGCCATGCCTAAATGAAAATTTCTTGAGGAAACCATGAATAGAAAAAAGAACTTCCAGTACCCAGTAGTTATGTCTTACTCCTTGGCCATATATGCCCCCTAGGTTTAAGTTTACTTCTGCTGGAATCTATGTATACTTAAAGGAGAGTTTATTACAGAATTTTATAGAAATACTTTATATCAACCATTCTTACAATATCATATTAGTAAATAATCTTTTCTAAAATCTACCCAAGGCTGGCAAACTAAAATGATTATTTACTAATATTTGGTGGTAAGCTAGTGGTGGGGGCTCAAGAAGTTGGCATTAAAGCAGAAATTCTTAAAATTTTTTTTTAAATTTCATAGGTTCTTTTTACAGTCTGAGGATGGAAACCTGTGGACCTAGTATCACAATGATATTTTTAAGTACATAAAATAAAATGCAGAGTACTGCAAAGGAAACCACTTTTTTTTGAGATATCAAGGTAATTATTTTATTATCCAAGTTCACAGATGCCTTGGTATCATGCATTTAAAGGGAGATAAAGTCTGAAAGGGGAAATGGATATCATTTTGAAAACCTATCATAGTAATTTGTCTCCCAAGTTCTAGAGTTCAGACTTATGAAAATTCCAAGAAAAAAATCAATGTTGTTTTGTGTTTATACAAGAAATAATTTTCCTCTTAGCTATAGAACTTTGAAACAGTTCAAAATTTTCAGACAAGCGTTCAACACCCTTCACAATTTGATGCCAACCTGGCTTTCCAATCTTGCCTCCTGCTTCCCACTCCCCATGACCAACCCGACCCTTCTTTCTAGCTATACTGATCTATTCATTTCCTTTTGAACATTCCTTATCTACTCTGTCTCTGTAACTTTGCTCACTCTTCAATTTATCAGAAATGCTCTCTCCTCCTTTCTCTCCACTTATCTGAAACTTGTTCTTTCAGTTTTTTTCTAATGAGGACTTTCATTAACTTTTCCTACAGTGTTCTTCTCCCAAACTCCTCCAACAACCTTCTAAGCTATTCATTATCAATTTATCATATGGTTCCCTGTACTATTCGTGTTGTTCCTAGACTCAGCAGAGGAAATTATAGGCAGGGAACATTAAAAAAAGAGTATCAAAATAGTAGTCAAATTGGACACATTTTTTTTGGCTTTTCTCTGTACATTCAATGCCTGGAACACAGTAGGCATTTAATAAGTAATTTTTGTCTTGATTTGACTTGAATGAATATTTGTTTCCACAGGAGAATAATATATAGCTGAGTTATTAGGAGTTGAGCTACCAATCTAAGTCATTTGCCACTGCCACTGTGCAGTCTAGATTTATGACTTTAATGTATAACAGACGGACAATGCTTGGGACAATTTTACATACTGTTGGTGGGGATGGGGGAGAGTAATTTGGAAGACTAAAACTGAGCAAGGTTTCAAAGAAGTGAATGGCAATAATAACCAGAGATAGCCATTGTCTTAATGAGATAGAAATGCCAGACAGAGTCTAGCTGTACAATTTCTACTATGTTCCTGAGTTTCCTTAATAGAATGGAAGATTTTTCTGTCATAGCTACTGATTTTTTTGGAGTTAGATCTTTTTTTTTTTTTGAGTGTGAAAAAGATTCTAATATTCTGCTGTAAACAAGAGGTAACATAATATTTTGAAGAGATGAATTTGGTGCCTGGATTTAATTCCTACCTTATGGCTATGTGACTTGATGGTATATGACTATAGGAAAGCCACAGCACTCTAGGCACATTTCTAAGACAATAAGTTGTAGAGATCTTGCTAACCTATGTTTGTAGATGGTGTTTCCTCATCTAGTAACTCTCTATACCAATGAAATCAGGCATCTCTATCCCCAAACCTCTACTAGAGTTGATAAGCAGTATCCTTTGCTTCTGGTTGGCTGTTACCTTTGAAATGTGCTTATTTCAAGACTTTTCCAGTATTTCTTTCCCCCACCCCCAACTTTGTAGAATCTCTTCTTTTGTAACCATCTTCTCCTCCATTCCAACAAAGAGATTTCTCTGCTCACTATTGAATGAAAAAGTGAAGGCAATTCAGTTTCATAGCAATAATCTCTCAATGGGATATCAATTGAGATCAGCCAATATTTCATCTGGGAGAAACCCACACATAACTTTTACACTGCTTTGGGATGATTATACAAAATTTTTAAAATGGAGCAGAAAGTTTTTCATTTAGCGCACATCCCCAAATCGGGCAGGGGAGAAGTCCTTCTATCCCACCATTTAGAGGGAGAAAGTTTGGTTTTTTGTGTCTTTATTCCACTCTCACACTCTGCCTTTTCCTTAACAAATAATAAAGCCAACAATCAGGGAAAATGTGAACCAATCTTTTTCCTAAATAAGGCTTGGAGCTAAATTAAGACATATAATGTAAACAAACTTTACAGAACAGTAAAACTTTGGGGTAAATGTCTGCCCAATTAGATAATAAGGGAACAATGAAATCCTAACTGGAAATACCATTGATACTGAATAAAGAGGGATACGGAATAGGCTTTTCTCAGTTGGGTACCTAATATCTCTTTTTTAAAAAATTGTTGTTGACACATTTTTTTATATTACAAACACTTACAGATTATTTTCACTCCATGAAAGCTCTCTTCTAGCAAAGTAAAACAATTGAGCCAAACTTACTATAGTGAACCCATCTGAAAGTGCATAAAACTTTCCACTCTCCCTTTTTAATTTTCTTTTTATTAATAGTAATCTATTTTCTCTCTTTTGCATTGCTTCACTCAATTAGCAAATAAAGCAAAATGAACTCCTTGTAACAAATATAAGCAAAACAAATTACCTGACTGGCTATAATAAGTATATACATATATGTATATTTAAAAATAAATATATGTATTTACATTTCATATATATGTATAGAATATATATGTAAATGTTATACATATATGTGTATATATGCATGTGCATGTGTGTGCATATATGTGTGTGTATATATACACATTAATGCACCTTAACCCTATCAACTCACCTATCTAGAAGTGGAGAAAATGATAGAATGTTTCATCCTCGACTCTCTGGAATCATGGATGATCTTTGAATCAATTATAGTTTTATTACTTTTAAACTTTTTTATTACTTTTAAACTTTACAGTTTAAATATTGTTATATAAAATATTCTCTTGGTTCTGTTACTTCATTATTCATCAGTCTAAAAAAGTCTTCAGATTGTTCATTTTAAAAAATATAGATGAGTTATAATAGAAATTGTTCTTCTGAGGTTCTATTTACCACACTCCACATCAGACCCATGTCTCTTCAAAACAATCCACGGGTTCATTTTTATGACACCACAGAATTCCATCACATTCATATGCCACAATTTATTCAGCTATTCTTCGATTATTGGACATGCTCTTAGCTTCCAGTTTTTTCTCACCACAAGAACAGTAAAGGGGATGTATTATTTAGTAGCTTTTTGTGTGTCATTCTAAATTGCTTTCCAGAAGGGTTAAATACATTCACAGGTGCACCAGCTGTGCATCAATGTACTTATTTTCCTATAGACCTTCCAATATTTACCATTTTACTTTTCTGTAAGCTTTGTTAAATATGATATAAAATAGGTGAAAATAAATAATATAGATACATCATATAAAATAGAATTGCTTTAATTTGAATTTCTCTAATTACTAGTGGTTTGGAACATTTTTATATGGTTATAATTACCTGACCTTGTTCTCTTAAAAATTACCAATTTGGGGGACAGAGACTAGATGGCAGAGGAAAGGCTGTAACTTTCAGAGCTCCACACAAGATCCATCCACATGCCTCCAACTAATGCCATAGGACAATTCCTGGAGCAGCATAACCCATAACAGAACAGAATGAGATCAATTTCCAGCCAAAGATGGCTTAAAAGGTGTCAGGGAAGGTTTGCTGTAAAAGAGAATGAAGGGAACTCAATTTAAAAAAAAAATCAATGTGAAAATTTGTTTTTACATGTAACTTGAGGACAATTCTAAATAAAAAAAATTATTATAAAAAAACTACAAATTAATAAATTTAGGCCATTTATTAATTGGGAAATGACTGTTTTTCTCCTATACTACTTCACTTTGTGATCTCATCAGCTCCCATGGATTAAATTTTAATTCCTATGGTAATCAATCTCCCATCCTACCTCAAAAAGAGATTTCACATTTCCAATTTATGATACCTTGACCTAGATGTCCAGTAGCTTTATTAACCTAAACATATCCCAAAGAAAACTTGTTATCTATCCCACTAAACCCACCTTACCATGGATGTCCCTATTTCTCTATAAAGATCAGTATTCCCATAGTCCTTCAAGGTCACAAACAAGTGTCACATTCAACTCTTCGCAATCTCTCACCCCAATATTCATTCTGATCCCATGGCTTGTCAGTTTCAACTTTGCAATATTTATTTAATATACTCCCTTCTAGAGGTCTGGTGGGCATACTTCTAGGAGTAGAGCCAAAATGTTGGAGAACAGGAAGCACTCAGCTGAACTCTCCCAATATTCTCCTCCAAAAAAAATCAAATTCTGGACTGAAAGAGCCAATAAATGATCAGGGTTAGACATTCTTTTAGCCCAACATAACTTAGAAATTCAAAAAGATAAACTTGTGATATGGTGGTGGAGACTGGCTTTGAACCCACTTGGATGAAAAGCCAGTGTTTAGACTAGATGGTGACAGCAGAAGCTTTGGGAATTCTCAAGCTTGAGATAGAGGGAAATGATAAAGGACTTCTGCACTAGTACTGAATTCAAGACCACACACTGTTTGCCTATTTCCACTGCTAGGTCACAGTTCAAGGATGGTGAGAAGGTCTTTTGACCAAGAGGGAATGAGAACCCTGAGGAGCAGTATCACTTTTTAAAAAAATAAAAGTATTTTATTATTTTCCAGTTATGTGTAAAGATAGCTTTCAGCATTTTTTTACATAAGATTTCCAATTTCAAATTTTTCTCCCTCCCACCTCCCCCAGACAGCAGGCAATCCAATATAGGATATATATATATATATGTGTGTGTGTGTGTGTGTGTGTATATATATATTGGTGGGGTAATAGGGGTTAAGTGACTTGCCCAGGGTCACACAGCTAGTAAGTGTCAATATATTTTTTTTGATTGGGCCCCAAGGTACAGTTTCAAATCTAGTCCCAAGGGATCAGAGTGGGTATAATAAGTAACACTTCTGGTCCCAGGGGATGAGAGACTGAGAAATGGTATCATTTCCATGCCTAAGGAAGTATGGACCCTTCCTGGTAAGTACTAGAATGCAATCCAAGAAATAAATGATTGTATTTCTCCCTATACCATACCACTTCTGAAGCATCAAATTTTCTATACCCCCAGAACCAGTTTTGAAAATAGTGCCAAAAAAGCTTGAAACTTGAGATAGTCACACACATACACACAGAGACATACACATCCCACTGAGGACAGAGCTTATCTTTAACATAAAATTCCAAATAAAGAAAAAAAGGCAGAAAAGTAAGGAAATGAACAGTTAAGGTTAAGACATAGACTGAAAAGAATATAATAAAGTCAAAACAGCTACAAGCAAAGCCTCAAAGAAAACATGTGACTTGTATATAAGGCTAACAAGAATTAATGCAAGATATCTAGGGGAGGGGGGATGGAGGGGAGGGAGGGAGAAAAATCTGAAATTGAAAAGCTTATATAAACAAAAGTTGAGAACTATCTTTACATGTAATGGGAAAAAATAAAATACTTTATTTAAAAAATGAAGTGGGACAACACTAAAATAAAGAATTAATGCAAGACCTAAAAAATTAATTTTCAAAAATAATGAATAGCAGTGGAGGAAAAATTGGATAAAGAAATGAAAAGATGGGGAGATTATGAAAAGATATCAGGTTGGCAAAAGTGACACAAAGCAAACCTTAAGAAAATAACAACAACAAAAAATAACAGGGGCAGCTAGGTGGTGCAGTGGATAGAGCAGTGGCCCTGGAGTCAGAAGGACGTGAGTTCAAATCCGGCCTCAGTCACTTGACACTAGCTGTGTGACCCTGGGCAAGTCACTTAACCCCAATTGCCTCACCAAAAGAAAAGGAAATAACAACAACAAAAAAAAAAACAAGAATAACAGAACAAAACAGAATAAAATAATAGGATAATAAGAATAGAATAAAAAATAAAAATAAAAAAACAGAATTGGTTAAATGAAAAAATTCGCAAACCTTCACTGATAAAAATAACACCTTAAAAAGCAGAATTGGCCAAAAGGAAAAAGAGGTATGAAGGCTCACTGAAGAAAATAATTACTTAAAAATTAAAATTGAGCAAGTGGAAGCTAATGACTTTATGAGACAGCAAAAAACAAGAAAATCAAAGTCAAAAGAATGAAGAAGTAGAAGAAAATTTCAAATATCTCATTGGAAAAACAATAGACCTAGAAAATAGATTGAAGAGAAATAATTTAAGAATTGTGGAACTACCTGAAATTCATAATCAAAGAAAGAGGCTATACATGATATTCCAAGAAATTCTTAAGGAAATCTGCCCTGTTATCCTAGAACCAGGGAGCAAAATAGCAATTGAAATAATTCACCGATCAGCACCTCATATTTCAAAATGAAAATTCCTAGGTATAACCAAATTTCAGAGCTCCAAAGTCAAAGAGTCAATATGCCATGTAGCCAGAGAAAAATCATCCAACTACCATGGAGTACAGTAAGGATCACACAAGATTTACCAGCTAACACATTTAAAAAGTGGAGGGTTTGAAACAAGATATTCTGGAAAGCAAAAGGGCTGGGATCATAACCAAGTGGACGAAGGACTGTATCTGGATTCAGCAAGACCTGAGTTCAAATCTGTCCTCAGACACTTGACACTTACTAGCTGTGTGACTCTGGGCAAGTCACTTAACTCCCATTGCCCCACACAAAAAAAAATTAATAATAATATAACTAGCAAAATTGAGCATAATCCTTAAAGGTAAAATAGAAGTCTTTGAAGCAGACCTGATGAAAATATCAGAGCTGAATAGTAAATTTGACTTTTAAATATCAGACACAAGGGAAGCATAAAACAAAATGGTAACCATAAAAGAGAAACCATAATAGATGAAATAACATTAACCTGTTTACCTTTCTATATGGAAAGATGATACATGTAACTTCTAAGAAATCAATCATTGTTAGGACAGTTATTAGAATTCTACATAGAAAGAACATGGAATAGGTTAATTATGATGGGGATACTGTAAAATATGGTTAGATGAGAAAGAAGGATGCTGTGAGATGGCAAAAGGGAGAGAAAAAATAGGAAAATTTATCTCATAGAAAGGTATACTAAGCTTTACACTGGGGGGAAGAAATGGGGGGGCAGGCAATGCTTCTACTTTTCACATGTAAATTGGTTCAAAACGGGGATATATATATATATATATATGTGTGTGTGTGTGTGTGTGTGTGTGTGTGTGCATGTGTGTGTTAGTGTATATATGTATCTATAAACAATATTACTTATAATATATATTATTTATATGTAGTTATATGTAATACGTAATAGCAAATAGTGATTAGTAATAGAAATCTATCTTTCCAAACAGGAAAGTAGGAGGGAAATAAGATAAGGGAAAAGGGGTAGCACTAAGGGAATAAATTAACAAAGCAGACAGAGGAGAAATAGGATAGAAAGAGAGAGAGAAGGAGTAACAGAAAAAAAATAATTTAGGGAAATGCAATTAGTAATCATAACTTTGAAAGTGAATGGGCTGACTTAACACATAAAACATAAGAGGATGTAAAATGTATTAAAATAAGAATTCAAAAATGTGTTGTTTAGAGGAAACACACTTGAAAAAGACACAGTTCAATTGCTAGAGCAGAATCTATGATGCTTCAACTGAAAAAAAAAGGCAGAGGTATTAATTATGAATTCAGACAAACAAAAGCTAAAATATACTTAATTAAAAGAGAAAAGCAGGGAAACTATCTTTTCCTAAAAGGTACCATAGACAATGCAGTAATTTCAATACAAAATATATATGAACAAATGATAACATCCAACTTCTTAGAGGAAAAGTTTAATTAATGATAGCAGGAAATAAATGCTAAAACTGTACTTGCGACCTCAACTTTCCCCGTTCAGAGGCAGATATCTCTAACTATAAAATAAATAAGAAAGAAGTTAAGGAGATGAAAAGAATTTTAGAAGAGTTACATAAACTAAACCGCTGAAGAAAATCATATGAAAATAGAGTAGAGTATACCTTTATCTTGTGTGAGCCTGGCCAAGACACTTAAGCCTATTTGACTAAGGTTCTCCATCTGTAAAATGAACTGGAGAAGCCAATGACAAAATACTCCTGTATCTTTGCAAAGAAAACTTTCCAAGTAGGCATAAAGTGGTGGACATGACTGAATAACCAAAACTACCACCACACCATCCCTTTTTCTCACATGACACCTTCAAACAAAAATTGGCCATATATTAGAACATAAAAACCTCACAATCAAATGCAGAGAAGCAGAAGTATAAAATGTATCCTTTTCAGATCATAATGCAATAAGTTACATTCAGTGAAGGGCCATGGAAGTATAGATTTAAAATTAATTGAAAACAAAATAATCTAATCTGACAAAGAACAAATCAAAGAAACAATAATTTCACTAAAGAGAATGAAAACATTAAAGTTTGTGGACTGTAGGCAAATTGGTACTTAAGGGAAAATGTATATTTCTATGTGGGTACATCAAGAAAAGGGACAAAGAGCAGAAAAAAATAAATTGGGCATGGAAATTTAAAAAAAAATAGAAAAAGATGAAATTAAAAATCTCTATTTAAACACCAAAATGGAAAACCTGAAAATCAAAGGAAATATTAATAAAAATTGAAAACAAAAATATTGAACTAATAAAACTGGTAACTGGTTTTATAAAAAAATCAATAAAATAGACAAACCATTGTTTAAATTGAGACAAAAAGGAAAGAAAACCAAATTACCTGTATCAATAATGAAAAGGGTGAAAATATCACAAATTAAGATGAAATTCAAGCAATTATTAGGAGTTGTTTTACCCAATTCTATACCAGTAAGACTAAAAAGTTAAATGAAATGGATGGATATTTACAGAATTATAAACTACCCAGATTAACAGAAGAGTAAGCAATATACTTAACACTTTTAAGAAAAAGAAATTTAATAAGCTTTCAATGAGCTCCATAGGAAAACAGCCACAGGACCAGATAGATTTAAAACTGGATTCTACTAAAAACTTAAAGAACAACTAATTCAAATACTATATGAACTATTTGAAAAAATAGCAAAAGAAAAAGTCCTACTTAATACCTTTTATGACATAAATATAATTTTGATACCTAAACCTTGGAAAGCAAAAACAGAAGAAAAAAATAACTATGGACTAATTTCCTTAATGAATATCAATGTAAAAAATTTAAATAAAATATTAGCAATATATTACAAATATTTATACCACAAATGTAGGATTGGTTGAGTATTAAGAAAACTATAAGGATAATTGACAAAAATAACAAAAATCATATGATTATATCAATAGATGCCAAAAAGGTCTTTGGAAAAATGCATCATCATTAAAAACACTGGAAATTACAGGAATCAATGGATCCTTTCCTTAAAATGAGTGATGATTATCTATAACCAAGAACAGCAATAAACTTGAAGCATTCTCAATAAGCTCAGGGGTGAAGTAAGGATACCCCTTATTTCAGCCATTATTCAATATTGTACTAGAAATGTTAATGGTAGAAAAAAAAAAGGAGTTGAAGGAATAAAAATGGGCGATGAGGAAATGAAACTAACATTCTTTGCAGATGATATCATAGTACACTTAGAGAATCCCAGAGAATCAGCTTAAAAAATAGTTGAAACAATTCAACTAATTGAAACAAACTCAGAAAATTTTCAGGTTATAAAATAACAGAATTTCTATATACTATCAGCAAAACAGCAGTAAGAGATAGAAAAGCAATTGCATTCAAAATAACTGCAGACAATATAAAATTTACTTGGGAGTCTACTTGCCAGGATAAACCCAGGAACTCTATGAACACAATTACAAAATACTTTTCATAGAAATAAAAATACATATGAACAACTGGAAAAAAATATTACTTGCTCATGGGTATGCTGAACCAATATAATGATACCGATTATTCTTCCTAAGTTAATTTACGTATTCAGTATGATACAAATCAAACTTGCAAAGGTTTATTTCATAGAGCTAGACAAAAAGGATAACGTAGTTAATCTGGAAGAAGAAAAGATAAAAATTATCAAGAGAGTCAATAAAAAATGTGAAGGAAGTTGGCCTAGAAGTATTGGCTTTCAAACTATTACAAAGAAATAATCATTAAAGCAATCTAGTACTGGCTATGAAACAAAGGTGGATCAGTGGGGGGAAAATAGGTGCAAAGTACAAAGTAGTAAATGACCATAGTAATTGGGTATTTGATAAATCCAAAGATCCAAGTTTTGGGGGTTAAAATCTAACTATTTGGCAGAAATTTCTTGGAAAATTGGAAAGCAGTTTGGAAGAAAATACTAACATAGACCAATATCTCCCACTATCTACTTTGTTACGGTCATAAGGAATTAATGATTTAGATATAAAGGGTGATATCATATGTAAATTAGAAGCATAGAAAAATGTATCTGTCAGATAAGGGTAATAGAAGAATTTATGACCAAACAAGAAATAGAGAGAATTATGGGAAGTAAAATATTTTCAGAGAGGAAAATTTTCTACCTGTAATCTGATTCCTGAGCTCATCATTTGACTGAAACTGCTTTCTCCAAAGTTGTTTAAGTGCCAATCCTGGTTGTCTTTTCTCTGTCCTCACCCTTCTTAACCATTCTGAAGCATTAATGTCTCTTTCATCAATCAATTAATAAATATTTATTAGGGGCCTACTATACACTAGGCACTGTGCTAAGTGCTGTGATACAAAGAAAGTAAAGAAAAAGACTCACTACTTTCAAGGAGCTTACATTCTAATGCAGGATATATAATATAAGTATATAAACTATCTATATACTGTAAATATGAAGGATTTTTATGGGGGACTGAGGGACCAGAAGTGGCTTCACATAGCAGGTAGCAGCTGAGCTGAGATTTTTTTTCTGTGTGTGTGTGGGGGGGACACAATGAGGATTAAGTGACTTGCCTAAGGTCAAACAGCTAGTAAATGTCAAGTGTCTGAGGCTGGATTTGAACTCAGGTCCTCTTGAATCCAGAGCCAGTGCCCTATCCAATGTGCCACCTAACTGCCCCTAGAGCTGATATTTAAAAAAAAACAATGGTTCTAAGAGGAATAGAAGAGGAAAAGCTTTTCAAAGACCACAGACAACTGTTTAGCAATGGCGATCCAAATTCCTTCTAGTATCCTTGGATGGCAGACATCTAGGCCATCACTCAAACTTATTCTCCTGTGGAAAGAAAACCAACAATATAGTATCTCTGAATGTTGCCCTCCTGGTTGGGTAAACACAGTATGTTGTTAATAACTATTTGCTCAATTTAATTGAGTCCATGATCATCCTCCCATCTTATTCTGCCTTTGAACTTCTTCTTGCCCTCATTGTTATCAGCATTTATCTAAAACCTCATTTCATTCTGCACTTTAGCTTTCCTGATGTTTACTGGGCTGTGTACTATTTTGATTTCATCCTAAATCACCTGCCTTTACTTTCATATCTTGGATAGTATTTCAACATTTGTCTTATTAATGAATATTAAATTGATGTCCATAAATCATTATGAGTACATACACATATGTATACATGTATATATTACATATGCCTACATATATGTGTATGTGTATAGGTATATAAGGTACATATTCTATATGTATGTATATGTGTGTGTATATGTATATATACACATATACATATGACAAAAAAATTCGAAAGAAACGGGTCTAAACAATACTCATAAACGGGATTAGAAAGGATTGTACAGGGGGCAGCTAGGTGGCGCAGTGGATAAAGCACCGGCCTTGGATTCAGGAGTACCTGAGTTCAAATCCAGCCTCAGACACTTGACACTTACTAGCTGTGTGACCCTGGGCTAGTCACTTAACCCCCATTGCCCACCAAAACCAAAAAAAAAAAAAAAAAAAGAAAGGATTTTACATTTAGCCATATACTTGTTATTTGCCAAGAGTTAAAAAAAAGCTATGTTCATTAATTTTAACAAGGTAATAACAAAGTCACTCAATATATTTAATCTGGATTTTGATGCTGTTTAATGTAGTCTTTAATTACTATATTCTTTAATTACACCGTTCTGCCTTCCTCACTTCATCACTTCAAATGTCTTCTCCTATTCTTCACCTGGACTATTGCAATAGCCTACTAATTGGTTCACCTGCCTCTCCAATCCATCCTTCACAGAGATGCCAAAATAATATTCTTCGATCCTCAAACTCAAATGTTACCTCTAGGAACAAATGCATACTCCTCTGCCTGCCATTTAATTCCTTAGTTCCTACCTTCTTTTGGAGGCATGTTCCAGATCCCTTCCCTTCACACACCCAAACTGCTCTAGCTGATCCTCACAAAGAGCATTCTCCCTCTTGTCTTCAGGTCCAGGCTGTTCCCCATTCCTGGACTGTATAATCTCCTTGCTTCCACCTCTTTGAATGCCTAATTTCCTTTCCAGATTAGCTCTGACATAATACCTTAAGTATGGCTATAATACCTTAAGTAAGGAATTACCTTGATTTTATATATTTATTGGATTGGAAAGAGAATTGACACATCTCTTATTTGCTTAATCCTCCCAAGTTCTACAGTGATCCAGGGGTATGTCTTACTTCTCATTAATAAACTCACAATCTAATACACATTAATTAATGAGCGCAAGCCCCCACTCCATTACATTAAATAGTGAACATTTAACAAACCAGAGAAAACCCTTCCCATTAATAATGACTAATTTATGGGGCAGCTAGGTGGCACAGTGGATAAAGCACTCGCCCTGGATTCAGGAGTACCTGAGTTCAAATCCGGCCTCAGACACTTGATACTTACTAGCTGTGTGACCCTGGGCATGTCACTTAACCCCCATTGCCCCATTAAAAAAAATTTTTTTTAAATAATGACTAATTTATCTACAATCAAATAAATATTTAAAGTGCTTAATATATTATATATATATATATATATATATATATATATTTTGTGGGGCAATGGGGGTTAAGTGACTTGCCCAGGGTCACACAGCTAGTAAGTGTCAAGTATCTGAGGCCGGATTTGAACTCAGGTACTCCTGAATCCAGGGCCAGTGCTTTATCCACTGTGCCATCTAGCTGCCCCTAAAATATATAAATTATTAACAAATTAAATCATGAACAAAGAAAGGAATCTACAACTTTTTACAATATTTTGGCCATGGTCAAAATCATAGCTTGAGTCATTTGTCATAGTAACTGACTCCTTGTTACTAAACTGTAAACTCAATATCATTCAATTTAGTATGAGTTTACTAAAATCACTTACTTTTCTTCTAAAAATCATCATTGCATTCTTCCTTATTTAAATTCAGTCTGCTAGAAATAAGAAAAATTATTGACTTTGTCCTATCTTCATGAAAGCCATTCAAAAATATACACTATTTGCAATTCCTCCCAAGATCTTAATTGAAATTTCTTTACAAGGTATCTATCATTTAGTACAATTCCAATAGGGAAGACGTTTTGCATACTTCCTCCTCAAATTCCTGATAGATCACAGATAAAATATATATTTTCTCTCTGACTTCATAAGGAGGAACACTTCATGGTAAGCCATTTTCTCAATTCTCACTTGAAAATGGCTGAACAAGTTGTGGTGTGTGGTTGTTATGAAATACTACTACTGTACTATAAGAAATAATGAGTTCAATGGTCTTAGAAAGGCATAAAAAGATGTGTGAAATGATGAAGAATGAATTGAGCTAAATGGAGTGTGAAGTCAGCTGAAACAAGAAAATATGTACATTAACAGCAATATTGTTTTAAGAACAACTGAGCAACTAAGTCATTTTGACAACTATAAATATACAAACTATAAAGGAAATATGAAGAAAGATGTTATCTGCACCCAGAGAAATACCTGATAAAAAGAAGTATGTAATAATTTTGCACACACATATGTGTATAGATGTTTGTGTCTATCTATCTGTCTATCTATCTATCTATCTATCTATCTATCTATCTATCTATCTATCTATCTATCTGTCTGTCTGTCTGTCTGTCTGTCTGTCTGTCTGTCTATCCACCTCTTTGTGTCTAATGGAAGCCATCTCTATTGTGAGGGGATGGAAGAAAAAGGAGGAAAAATATACATGATAACTGTTGCATATTTGGAGGGAATACCAAGTTGTATGTGGCAGATTTATAGTTTTATAGTCATTCATATTTTTATTGTATGCTATTATGGAAATGCTTGTTTGGTTTTGTGAATTGAAAATAAAACATTTTTTTAAAAAGTAGATTTTGTTCCTGGAGCGTAGTAGCTGGAGTATTGTATAATAAGTCTTAAAAGATAGAATAATATGAGATTGTGAAGAAGTTTAAATCCTCAATTGAGGAGTTTATATTTTAACCTGGAAGCAATTGAGAACCACTTAAGTTTTTAATGCTAGGAGTGACATAGTCAGGTGTGTAAGAGTATCAATTTGACAGATACTGATGGATTCAAGAGAAGTGAGGTTATATGTATGAAGACCTGTGCATTCCAAACATCACATTACCTAAACTATTAAAATAATCAAGGTGACAAGGTATGAGGTATTGAAGGCCTACTTTAGGGATATTATGATGGAAAGAAGGGAACACAGATGGAAGAAATGTTATGGAGATAGAATTTACAAGACAAGCAAATGATAGGTAATGTTGGGGGGGGGGTTTAAGAATGAAGAGTTGTGGAGCAGAGCCAAGATGGTTGAGAAAAGGCAGTGACTTGGCTCCCTAAGACCTCTCCAAATATCTGCAATTATTGTCATAAGACAATTCCTGGAGCAGAACTCTTTTGTTCTTCCCATACTCCCATCCAGGTCACAGACATAGGTAGAGGTCTCAGGCCAGGGAGGAGCACGAGCTTGAAGGCACAGTGGAATGATATTCTGTTCATAGTTCCAGGGTAGAAAAGGAGGTCTGTGACTGGTTGTAGACCAGAGCACAGGCCAGGAGAGTACTAAACATGCTTCTCCTTAAATCACACCACCTTGGAAACACTAAAGACTTACAAATCCTTAGAAGTAGCCATGAAAATAGCTGCACAAACCCACTGAAGCTTGGGACAGTGCATCTTCCAACCTGGAAGCAGTGCCTCAATTTAACAAAAAGATAAAAGTCAAGAAATAGGCTAGGAAAATGAGCAAATAGAAAAAAAAATGCTGACTATAGAAAATTTCTGTGGTGACAAGGAATATCAATCTATACCCCCAGAAGAAGATAATTCAGTCAAAGATCCTATATCCAAAGCTTCCAAGAAAAATATGAATTGGTCTCAGGCCATAGACATGCTCAAAAAGATTTTGAAAATAAAATAAGAGAGGTAGAGGAAAAAATCAAAAGAAAAATTAGAGCAATGCAAGAAAATCATGAAAAAAGTCAACAGCTTGGTAAAGGGGACACACACACACACACCTGAAGAAAATAATGCCTTTAAAACAGAGTAGGCCTAATGGTAAAAGAGGTAGAGAAAGTCAATAAGGAAAAGAATGCCTTGAAGAACCTAATTGGTCAAATGGAAAAAGAAGTACGAAAGCTCCCTGAAGAAAATAACTCCTTTAAAATTAGGATAGAGCACATAGAAGCTAATGACTTTATCAAGAAACTTAATCAAGAAAAACAAAATCAATAAACAATAAAGCAAAAAAAAAAAAGAATGAAAAAATAGAAGACAATGTGAAATTTCTCATTGGAAAAAAAAAACTGACCTGGAAAATAGATCCAGGAGAGACAATTTGAAAATTATTTGAGGCACAGTCAGGATAACACAAGATCTAGCAGCTTCTATATTAGAGGGTCAGGGGGCATGAAATATTATATTCCAGAGGGCAAAGGAACTGGGATTACAACCAAAAATCACCAACCCAGTATAACTCAGTATTCTTCTTCAAGGGATAAAATTGGAATTCAATGAAAGAGAGGACTTTCAGGAATTTATGATGAAAAGACCTGAACTGAATAGAAAATTTGACTTTCAAATACAAGACCCTAAAGAAGCATAAAAAGGTAAACAGAAAAAAGAAATCATGAGGGATATTAAAAGGTTAAACTGTTTACATTACTAGATGGGAAGATCATACTTCTGACTCATAAGAACTTTTTCACTATTAGGGCAGCTGGATGGAATATATTTAGACAAAGGGCACAGGTGTGATTTGAATATTAAGGGATGTAAAAACAAATTTTGACATCAATTTTTTAAAACTTTGTGTTTCAACCTCTCCCCTTCCCTCACTTCCCATCCCCCACCCCCCAAATCTCAAGCAATTCAATATAAGCTATACATGAGCAGTCATGGAAAACATCTCCACATTAGCTAGGTTGTGAGAGAAAACAGACAAAAACAAAACTTCAGATTAAGGAACTGTCAAAAAATATGCTTCAATCTGTTTCCAGAACCCATCAGTTATTTCACTCTAGATGGATTGCAATATTCCTAAGTCTTCCAGAGTTATATTGGATCACAGCATTCCTAAAAACCACATACTTCCCAGCAGATCATCAGAGAACTGAGTCAAATTTGTTAAAATGAGAGCTATTCTCCAATTGATAGATGATCAAAAGACATGAGGCTTTCAGATGAAATAATCACAGTCACCTTTAACCATATGGAAAAAATGCTCTAATTCACTGTTGATTGGAAAGATCCAGGTCAAAACAATTCTGGGTACTACTTCATATCTATTGGATTGGATAATAGGACGGAAGAGGAAAATGGCCAGTGTTCTAGGGGATATGTAAAATGAGACATTAATACACTCTTGGTAAAGTTGTAAACTTATGCAAATACTCTATAAAGCAATTTGAAACTATGACCAAAGGACTATAAAACTATGTACACTCTTTGACCTAGCAATACCACTACTAGGTTGGTATCCTAAAAGAGATTTTTTTTTTAAAAGCTGAATTTGAAATTGGGGTAATGCCCATCAGTTGGGGAATGGCTGAACCAATTGTGGGATGAGACTAGGATGGAACCCTATTGTGCTGTAAGAAATGATGAACAGGATGCTATCAGAAGGACTTATGAAAAATCACTCTATATGCAGTGAAAGAACTGATGGTATCTGAATACAGATTGAAGTGTAATTTTTTTGTTAGTTCCTCATTCTAAAGTTTTTTTTTAATCTTTTTCTCTCACAATCTGACTAATGTGGAAATGTTTGGCATGGCTGTACACTTATAACTTATATTGAATTTTTATGGGATAGTGGGGAGTGAGGGAGGAAGAAAATTTGGAACACAAAGTTTTAAAAATCAATGTGAAAATTTGTTTTTACATGTAACAGAAAATCATAAATAAAGAAACAAATACATAAAGAAATAAAGAAATTAATAGATGAATGAATGAATGAATGAAAACACGCAATTGACTGTAAGGATGATAGTACCCTCTACAAAATTAGGTAAGCAGACAATGGGGGTTTAGGTAGAAAGACAATGACATCATTATAGACATATTGAATTTGGTATTCCCATAGAACATTCAGGTGATTTTATCTAATAAGCTTTTGGAAAATTGGGACTGAAATCCAAATGGGAAATGAGAGTGAAATATACAGATTTGATATTCATTTGCATAGAGATGATATTTAAAAGAAACTGATGAAATCACATAAATGGAGAAAGAATATAGGGAAATAAAATCCATGATAACTCCCTGTGATGCCCTACAGAAAGAAGGCAAGTGATTCTACAAATGGGACAGATTAGGAGTAATTGAACAGATAGGAGGAGAATGTTATAGAACAAATCTATATTATGAAAACCCAAGGAAGAAAATTTACCTAGAAAGAGGTCATGGCCAATACTGTCAAAATGCTACAGAAGGATAAACCCTGAGAAAAGTTCATTTGATTTTTTTAATAAAGCAAAAATTGCTGACTTTAGAGAGGTTAATTTCAGTTAAGTAATGGAAAGAGAAACCATGTCATAAGCAGTTGAGAAGTGATCAGAAGTCCAAAAATGGAAGCAGTAAGTTAAGACAACTTTTTCTACAAGCTTGATTGTGGAAGGTACAAGAAATTTAAGGATGATAGCTCAAGTGGATGGCAGGATCAAGAGAAGACTTTTTAAATAAAAGATGTGGATGATAGGTGGAGCTTTGTAAACATAGGGGAAAATTAGAGCATAAGAAGAGATTGGAAATTAAGGGGCATTGAGAGGCATTGAGGAGGCAAGAGATGATTGAAGGAGCAAGCTCCCAAAAGTGATGAACAGAGAACAAAAAAGGGATATCCTGGACACAAAGAAAAACCACCTCAATCCTAGAATGGATCAAAGGAAAAGAACATTGGAGACAATAATAAGGAAACAAGATCATTTAATTCGTAGACAAGAGAAAGACAAAAAATCAATACTTATTTATTAAACATGTTCTATGTGCCAAGAACAGTGCTAAAGATTGGTGGAAAAATACAAATGCAAAGAAAGATGGTATCTGCTCTCAAGTAATTACATTCTAAATGGAGAAGACACATAAAAGAGAGCAAAAAGGACTGGAGAGCTTGATGAAGAAATCCAAAGGAATACAGCCTGATGGGAAATGGTGACACGACTGGCTTTGCTGCTCCTCTAAAATAGAGGGTCTGGGGAGAAGCTGTCTAATGAGAAGGAGGAGCTCCATAGGCCATAGATGCATCCAAGGATTAAATTATAGCACATTATTGATCTGCCATTATGAAGAGGTGTCTGGGGTGTGATGGAGAAGTACAGAGGGATGTAGCCTAGTGGGAATGCCATGTATAGAGTTAATATAGATTTTATCAAAGTCTATGATCTATTATTTCAGGCATTCGTTGAGGAAAACATAGAATGATAGATGATTAGATAATCAGGTAGATAATAGAAAATTAGGTAAATTAAGAATAAGTTTAAATACCATAACCAATGAGTCTTATTCTCTAGTTTAATGTATACCAATTTGGAAAAAAATAACAACTGGAGCATCCCAGGAAATCTTTGATTTTTAACATTTAGAATACAGTGAATTGGATAAATGAATCAATAGAATATTATTAAATTTGCAAATGATGCAAAGCTGTTGGGGGAAGTTAAAAAAATGAGTGGTAGTACTCAAAAAAATCTTGAGAAACTAAACCAATACATAACATCTACAAGATGAAATTCCTTAGGGGTAAATATAAAGTCATATATCTGAGCCCATAAATAACTCCCTAAATAAAAGTTTGGGGTCATTATTAGAGCTAGATATCAGTCAATAATGAGAAGTGATAAGAAAGTTAGGATGACCCTTTAATAGGGAAAAGTAGAATCAAGATTAAAGAGATGACAGGCCCTCTACTCTATTCAGGTCAGACCATATATTGCATGTATTTTATTCACTTTTTTACATAAAATTAAAGGGAAAAGGTTTTTATTATTTTATTTTTTTTATTTTATTTTTTGTGGGGAAATGAGGGTTAAGTGACTTGTCCAGGGTCACACAGCTAGTATGTGTCAAGTGTCTGAGGTCAAATTTGAACTCATGTCCCCCTGAATCCAGGGCTGGTGCTTTATCCACTGAACCAACTAGCTGCCACCTAGCTGCCCCCTGTCATTGTTTTTTAAAAAGTGTTATTGATGCCTTTTGTTGTTAAATTATTAATTTTGGAAATCTGCCTTCTCCCCAATTTCACTAAATTGTGAACATTGTAACAAATAAAACTAAAGAGACAGAATGTTCTCATTATATGTGTAAAATCTCACAATTATAGATCTTCACTTTCCTATTGAAAGAAGAGAGGCAAATATCATAATTGCTTCTCTGGGGTCTAAATTGCGCTCATACCCAATTATGCTGCAGTTTCTAGGCTTTTTTTCTTGTTTTTTTTTTTTTTGTATTTTTATTATAGAAGTCATTTTGTGTATCCTTTCGTTGATTCTACTCACTTTATTCTGTTTTAGTTTATGGATATTTTTCCATGTTCCTCTCTATTCCTTATCTTTGTCATTTCTTATATTTCATTTTATTTTCATACCATAATTTGTTTAGACATTTCCCAGTCATTCAACAAACATTTTTCAGTTATTTGTTACCACAAAAAGTTGAAAGGAGGTAATATGATATAACACTTACAGCACAAGAGGGGGTTGGATCAAAATCTCTAAGTGAGATAAGCAGGATGTCAATGATTTCATTCACATCAATAGAAGGGCAAGGATAGACTCCAATGGCATTATAATATATGCCTGACTCTAAATTTTCATTGATTATTGTCACGATTCTTAAGAGGTAACTCAGTTTAATGGCTAAGTACTGAACAGAGAATTAAGAAAATGTATATTTAAATCCCACCTCTGCCATCTACTAGCTTTATAACCCTAGGCAAGTCACTTAGCCTCACTGGGTTTCAATTAGCTGATTTGTAAAATGAAAATGATAAGGGAGAATGGGCTCTCTCTCTCTCTCTCTCTCTCTCTCTCTCTCTCTCTCTCTCTCTCTCTCTCTCTCTCTCTCCCACTAGTTTCCAAATACCATGCTAAGTGATTAACAAATATCTCAAATAACAAATATTTGATCATTTTAACATCCCTGTCAAGTATGTGCTGTTATAATCCCAGTTTTCAGTTGAGAAGACAACAGGAAAACAGACATTAAATGATTTTTTCAAGAGTCATACAGCTAGGAAGTGTCTGATGTTAGATTTGAACTCAGTTTTTCCTGTCTCCAGGGCTGGTGATCTACCCACTGCTCCACCCATACCCCCTGAGTAGTTCTTTTACTAGACAAAATGAAATAATATATATAAAACCCTGCAAACTTTAAAATGTTACACATATAATTAATTATTATCATTAAGATTCAGCATGAATTTGGAAGAAATCAGGTAAAACTAATCTCATTTACTTTAATGACAAAGTTATCATGAAATCATAGGATCATAGATTTAAAAAATATATAAACTATCCATCTTTTTTTTTTTTAAAGTAAGGCAATTGGGGTTAAGTGACTTGCCCAGGGTCACACAGCTAGTAAGTGTTAAGTGTCTGAGGCTGGATTTGAACTCAGGTCCTCCTGAATCCAGGGCCGGTGCTCTATCCACTGCGCCATCTAGCTGCCCCATCTTTTTTTAATGATTAAAAAACTGAGTTCCAGAGAAGTTAAATTACATGCCAAATATTAGTTAGTAAGTAGAAAAGAATTTGAACCCAAGTAGTCTGCTGCTAAATCCAGCAATCTTTCCAGTGCAACATGACTTAAGGAATTTACAGATCATCTAATCTCAACTTTTTTATTTTTAAAATTGAGGAAACTGAAGTTTAAAGGTGTACATGCAGTAGATTGGCCAGGATAGAACAGGGATTATATAATAGAGAACTAAGATTCAAACCCAGATCCTCAGAGTCCAAATCCAATGATTTAAAAGTAATATAATGACTTGTCGTAGGACCATTTCTATTTAAACTCCATGGAATATAAAGATGAGAAGGGAGAAAGAAAAAACACTAAATAATGATAAAATGGGTACTTTCTGGTATAGTTATATATGCAGAATCTGAGAATTGGAATAAGGATCTTGCCTAGACTAACACAGTTAGCTTAGGGGAACAATTTTTACAGATGCTTTTCTGACTCAATATCCACCATTTTATGCAACAAACCAAAAGATCCTTTAAAAGTAGTGATTAATGGGGGCATTTAGGTGGTGCAGTCAATAAAGTACTGACCCTGAATTCGAGGAGACCTGAGATTGAATCCAGCCTCAGACATTTGACACTTACTAGCTGTTTGACCCTGGGCAAATCACTTAACCCTCATTGCCCCACACAGAAAAAAAATAAAAATAAAAATAGTGATTAATGGATTGCACCAACCTGGAGGCAGATCTTTGTTGGAATGCAACAGGAATACACCATCCCTCTCCCTTTTTGTTGACCATATTTATCAATGATTTAAGTGCAATCAATATCAGGTCATTTAGAAGCTTCATGATAATATAAGAGTTAATATGTGGAATGACAGAATTGAGCTCCAAAAGTATTTCAGCAGATTAGAATCATGGGTTCACTTTCAAAAGCTGAAATAAAATGGATAAATGTAAACTACTGCACCTGGATTAAAAATAATCTACAATATAGAGGAGAGATACGTCTAAAGAATAGCTTATGTAAAAAAAGGCTCATGTTCCAAGGAAGGTGGACATTTTGTATGAATAAAGAATGCAATAAATGTGATTGGCAAAGTAATTAATGTGTATTCTACTTAAATGACAGAATTGTAGTTTTAAGAATAAGAAAATATATAATCCTAGGATACTCTACCCTTCCTAAAACATCTGAAATATTATATTTATTGTTTGATATCACATGTTAGGAAAGGCAGTAATAAGCTTAAAGGTAACCAGGACATTGAAGTACTTGACATTATTCTATCAAGGTACCATTTGAAAGAAATGGGGATTTTTTTTTTCCTATGGAGGCAAAAAAATACTCTATTCATACCTTTTTTTTTTTTCAGGACAATGGGGGATTAGTGACTTGCCCAGGGTCACACAGCTAGTAAAGTGCCAAGTGTATGAGGTCGAATTTGAACTCAGGTCCTCCTGAATCCAGGGCCGGTGCTTTATCCACTGTGCCACCTAGCTGCACCCTATATATATTCTCGAGTTTACAGTATAGGAATGCAATTGATTTAAGATCTCTGTGTTTTGCTATATGAACTAAATAAAATTTTAAATAATGAATAATGGTCTATCTTTTCAGCATGTAACATGACTTCAAGTGACTAATAAAATTTTCCCTATACAGAAGCATTTGATGGGATCATGTTTAAATTTAGAAAGGACCAGAGTGATTATTGAATTCTATTACATAATCTTAAAAAGAAACTGCAAGCTGAAATGAATCATCCAATGTCATACACACGTACCATAGTCAGAATTTGAACCTAGGTCCTCTGAGCCTAAATATTACCAGATCACCATATTGGATCTATTTGACATGCTGGAGATTGTTTTGGGTTGCTTATGTTAACCTCAAACCAATCTGATCGACATGTTGGCCAGTTGTATAAAATCAGACACAAATAATCCTTATTTGTTATAGGTTAATCTGTTGGGCAGCTCTCTAAGAGTCTGCATTTATTGAGGGAGTAGGTTTCTTTAATTATTGAGGGGGAAAAGCTGTTTTTTTTCTAAATAATTGCTAATATATTATTTGTTTTTTTATATAATAAGGAGTATTACACCTATTTTGGCAGTAATGATTTATTATTAATTAATATTACATATTAGAAGAGTGATGGAGGAGGCTAAAAGGGTTAACAGATAACCTATCAGGGCAACTACATGGTACAATGGATAAATCACTGACACTGGATTCAGGAGGACCTGAGTTCAAATCTGACCTCAGACACTTGACACTTACTACCTGTGTGACCCTGGAAAGGTCACTTAATCCTCATTGCCCCAGAAAACAAACATACAAACAGATAACTTATCAAATGTAGCTAAAAGGGACTAGCAGATTACCTAAGATTTGGGTTCTTATCAATAGTACCTAAAAGGGTTAATAGGGAAACTAAAGTTTGTGTTCTTACAGTAACCAATAGGGTTTGTCCCTATCAAACCTCATCATCAACAGACAGTAACCAGGGACCATTAACCATTAATAGCCATTAATATTCCTAGATGACAGGACACCTATAAACTAGATCTTAAGTAAAGAGATATCAAAAACACAGAATCTCTCTGGGTCTAACAAGTTTAACCATGTCTTTATGAACAAGCACAGAAAAGACCAAATGTGTCCTTAGGTTCACCTTATGACATACAAACCCCAAAAACGCACCTCCAAGGAAAAAGGTACCCACCATTAAGGTTTTCTTAGGGCCCCAGGAAGTCCAAATTAGGATAAGAACTCCCATGAACCTCCCACAAGGAGGGGACTAAGATAACAAGGAGATAACCTCCTTTTCTCACTATAAATATAACTTTGTTTCCTCTCACTATTCAAGACACCTCCCTGGTGCTCTCCCTGTGATCATTAGTCTTTCAATAAAACTTGGAAAACTGAGGCACTGAATCTTGTAATTTTTTTGGGATGCCTCACAATCAATTTGATCAATTAAATCCACTGCCCACATCAAGATTATTGAGTATGTGGCATTTAACACAAACAGGAAGAAAGCCTTGGTGCCATATTTCTCTAAGAAAGAAAGCAAATGTCCTACCAATCTATCCTGTCCTAAGAGGAGAGTACTCACAAACTGACAGCCTTTCTGAGCCAAGAATGTGGTCCAAGATGGTGACAGCTTAGAGCCTTCCATTGTCTTGACTTTTATCCTCTTTTGATAGAAGAGGGTTACTATATGCTGATCAAGCCTAATTAGCTAGTGTCATTCAATTCCATTGGTTGGCATGACTTGAGGGTGATCCATGTTAAAATGAGCTCTACAGATGACATCAGGGAGAAGTATGCAAAAACACGCTTCCCCAAGGTGCTCAAGACAAAGTTCATTATCTAGGTGTGGATTAATCCCATCAGCTCAATTTATCTAAAATGAAAGAATCAATATCTCCATTTCTATTGTACCTTTGGGCTTGCCCTTTCTGAAGTTAGGGGGATAGAAAAGGCTAAAATTGATATCCCACCTCCACACCCAAGACACTTATTATTATTTTTTTCAGTGCAACAAATATTTGTTTTATTTTCTCCAGTTACATGTAAGGGTGGTTTTCAACATTCATTTTCATAAGATTTAGAGTTCCAAATTTTTCCTCCTTCCCTCCCTTTCCTCCCCCCTCCACAAGACATCAATGAATCTGATATAGGTTATTTTTGTACAATCCACAAGTGCTCTTTTTTTCAGTTCTTTCTATGGTGGTGAATAGTATGTTTTGTCACTAGTCCCTTGGGATTGTCTTGGATCATTTTATTCCTGAGAGTAGTTAAATCATTCACAATTGCTCATCAGATGATACTGCTGTCACTTATGCACAATGTTCTCCCAGTTCTGCTCATTTCACTATATATCAGTTCATATGAGTCTTTCCAGGTTTTTCTGGGATTATCCTGTTTGTCATTTCCTATAACACAATACCATTCCACTACAATCATATAACACAGCTTCTTCAGTCATTCCTCAATTGGTGGACATTCCCTTGATTCCCAATTCTTAGCCACCAAAAAGAGTTGCTATGAATATTTTTTGTACAATTTTCCCCCTTTTCTCTTTTTCATGATTACTATTGTTAATTGTTTCCCTCAATCCTCTTCCCTTCTGATGATATTTACTCTATTATCCATCTTCTTTCAACCTATCCCTCTTCAAAAAGGATTTGCCTCTATCTATCCCCTCCCACAATCTGTCTTCCCTTTTTTTGCCCCTCTCTTTTTGTTCCCCTTCCCCTCCTATTTTCCTGAAGGGTTAGATAGATTACTCACTCCATCCAATTGAGTGTGTATGTTATTCCCTTCTTGAGCCAATTCTGATGAGTGTTAGGCTCATTTACTGCCCAGATTAAATAGATTACTCAACCCAATTAGGTGTGTGTTAATCCCTCCTTGAGGCAACTCTGAAGAGTTTAAGTTCTTTGAGCCTATTTTGATGAGTGTAGAATTCATTGACTGCCGTGTTTCTCCCCATCTCTTTCCCCACTCAATAAGCCTTTTCCTGTTTCTTTCATGTGAGATTTCACCTCATGCTACCTCTGCCCTTCCCCCTCCCCCAGTGAATTCCCCTCAACCCTCAATTTTACCCCAAAGATGTCATCATAGGGCAGATAGGTGACACAGTGGACAAAATATCCACCCCAGACCCAGAGAGATACCAGCCAAAACCTGGCCTCAGTTACAAGAGTCACCCACTCCATGACCCCAAGTATGTCCCCCAACTCCAATTTTTTATGATTCTCTAGGGTCTTGTATTTGAAAGTCAAATTTGCTATTCCGTTCAGGAATTTCCATCATGAATATCTGAAAGTCCTCTTTTTCATTAAAGTCACATTTTTTTCCTCTGAAATATTATAATCAATTTTGCTGGATATGTGATTCTTGGTTGTAATCCCAATTCCTTTGCTCTGTGGAATATCATATTCCATGCCCTCTGGTTCTTTAATGTAGAAACTGTTAGATCTTGTGCTATCCTGATGGGGCTCAACAGTATTTGAATTCTTTCTTTTTGGCATCTTGCAATATTTTCTCCTTGACCTGAGAGTTCTGTAATTTGGCTACAATATTCCTAGGAGTTTTCCTTTTGGGATCTCTTTCAGGAAGTGATTGGTGGATTCTTTCAAATTCTATTTTACCTTCTGCTTCTAGAATTCCAGGGCAATTTTCCCTTACAGTTTCTCAGAAGATGCTGTCTAAGCTATTTCCTTGATCATGATTTTCAGGTAGACTAATAATTTTAAAATTATCTCTCCTGGACCTATTTTCCAAGTCAGCAGTTTTTCCAAAAAGATATTTCATATTGTCCTCTATTTTTTTTATTCATTTGTATTTGCTTTATTGTGTCTTGGTTTCTCATAAAGTCACTGGCTTCCATTTGTTCAATCCTAATTCTTAGGCAATTATTTCATCAGCAAGTTTTTGCACCTCCTTTTACATTTGGCCAATTTGGCTTTTCATGCTGTTGACTTTTTTCTCATGTCTTTCCTGAATCATCATCATTTCTCTTTCCATTTTTTCCTCTACCTCACTAACTTTATCTTCAAAGTCCTTTTTGAATGCCTCTATGGCCTAAGACCAATTCATATTTTTCTTGGAAGCTTTAGGTATAGGGGCCCTGACATTGATATCTTCCTCTGAGGGTACATCTTGATCTTCCTTGTCACTGAAGAAAGTTTCTATGGTCCTCACCTTTCTATGTCTGCTTATCTTGCCTTTCTTTTACTTAACTTTTAGTTTCTTAAAGTGGGGCAGTTTCCAGGCTGCAGTATCCCAAGCTTCAGAAGGTTCCAAGTGGTATAATTTAAGGAGGAGCAGGTTCTTCACTGGCCTGGCCTGTTCCCTGGTCTGTATATGACCCCAAACCAACTTGTTAATCAACCAGTTTTGTGTATTGTGGTTATCAGCTCTGATGCACCTGTGCCCCTCCCCCACCGGGGCCAATGCTACTCAAGACTAACTCCTGGTTCCTAGCAGGTGTGAAAAATCCAAGTTCTGCCTCAGCACTAGCATAGACCCCTGTAATCTCCCCCCTGCCAAGAGCTCAGCCCACTCACCAGACTATGAGCTTAGTTCTAGATCACACTGGCACTGCAGCTAATTCAGAGGCTCTGGGGGTGTCTTTCTTTTGCAAGGGCTTCCTGTAACTGGATCTGTGTCAGGGTGACTGTGGGTTTGGGTTTCACTCCTGTCTCAGCACAGCAGCTCCACTCTCAGACCTTCCAAGCCATCCTTGGTTGGAAGATGATTTTAGCACATACTTCTGTGGATTTTGCTGCTCCAGGAATTGTCCTATGGCATTATTCGGATGTTTTTTGGAGTGATCTTGTCATGAGTTCGAGAGCTCACTGCCTTTCCTCCACCATCTTCAACATTTATTATTAATAATTATTTTCTCATAGGTTTCTCACCTTGAGTTTCCTATTCCAATAAAGTTACATTTCTGGGCAAGTGTGAAGACCAAATCTATTAGAAATATTGACCTATTTTGTTCCTTTCTTTCCATGAACTTCCCTTTTTACAATGAATTTTTATACCAATTTTTTTTCTCCTCATCTTTCCCTTTCTTTTTTTCTTCTCTTTGCTTTTCTAAGACCTGGAATTTAGATTAGGAATGCCAGAGAAAATTTGAATGTTGAAGGTAGTACAAATGACTTACTGATATATTAGCCGACTTAATTTAATTTCCTTATGAATATTTTGGAAAGTAAAACCATGCCACTGCCCATATTCTGATCTAATTTTGTGCTTACAAGAGGGGGGGCACCTGTATTGTAAAGGTTTTGAGATTGGTGAGGTATAATAAGCACACTCACACTTCTAGAGTTACAAGAATTTAATTATCGAATAGCAAGTTAGACAAGGACAATAAGTTTCAGAAGCATAGAAATAGAGAAACAAAGGCACAATAACTATTCCAATCACAACTACAGTAATAAAATACATACATCACCAATTCAGGGAAGCACCAACATCTGGATTTCTAGCTGGGGAATCCTGGTTCACAGCTTCCAGAGAAAGGTCCCTGGCATACCATCCTCTGCACCGATGAGATTCCTAAGACCACTTTCCCAATGAAGACATATACAGTTTTAAACAAAGAAGACAACTGCTTGCTCGACCAGCAGAGATGTAATCTTCCTTCCACTAGGGCAGGGCAAGCTTGTGAGATAAAGCAGATTCCTGCTTTGACTGAAATACATTTATCTGTTTCTGAACTTCTGCAAAGGTTCTGTTTTGTTCCAAGGAAGCATGCCAGGCTTTTGAGGTAGAAAACAAACCTATCAATCATCCTGATTGATTTAAAAAACAAAAGGGTCAGGGCAGCTAGATGGCACAGTGGCTAGAGCACCGGCCCTGGAGTCAGGAGTACCTGAGTTCAAATCCGACCTCAGACAGGTAACGCTTACTAGCTGCGTGACCCTGGGCAAGTCACTTAACCCCAATTGCCTCACTAAAAAAAAAAAAAAAGGGTCCCAGCAATTCTATATTCTCATGAACCTGGAAGATCTTCCTGATTACATAATTAAGCCTTCACCATCTAGGAAATACAAATAAATTGTGTTCAGAATATCACTTATAAAATAGTTTAGATTTTGGAGGAAATCTGGTAATGAAGCCTATATTATAGTTTTGGTATCTGCTATGCTACCCCTTTTTGAGTGAGCTGTTTTGAACACAATTCAACATAGCACCATGGAATAGTTCATTTCATATTTTAATCATATTCCTGAAGTAAGTCCATGATATCAGAATGATTCTCTATAAAATATTATAAAATAATGTTAATAAAATAATAGACTTTTCTACAGGAAATATTTTCTTGATTTGTACTATGAATGTATAAAAATTTAGGGATGGGTTAGACTCACAAAACCATTTACTCTTCATTTCCTCAACAGCAAGTGAGGATTTCTTAGTCACTTCCAGTGGAGTGATATGCTAGAAAGAAGTTCTCCATTCATTAATGCCAACGTTTCTTGAGTTCATATAATGAAGGACTATACCCTTTAAATCAGTGTATTACTATACTAAAGGCTATTCAAGAGGACATCAAGTGTCTCATGGAAAAGTTGCATCGATTGACAGCTTCTAAGAGTGTGATATAAGTAGGAAATGGTCAATAAATACATATACGATTTCCAAAATAAGTTGTTTTGAATGAATGATAGGTCTTGTGAAAGCTAGGTATCAAAGCATATGAATTCTAATCATGATAATTTAACTGAATACATGGTTTGCCTGAAGGAAATCTCTGAAATTCTTAAACCTTCAGTTTCCACATCTGTAAAATGGAAATAATTATGAGTTAATAGATTGTTAAGACCATACAGATTAATTACTTTGAAATTGTAAAATATTTAATAGAATAGAGAATTATTCTTTTTCAATTCTAATCCAATGTCACTTCACATATAGATAAAGTTTTTTTTTTTTCTTGGACAAGTAGGAAAGAAAAAAAAACTTCTAGGTCTTTAGCAGGATGTTAATCAGACTACAGTCATAAATATATAACAATGCATGCAATTAACAGTACTAAATTTAAAACTACTTCTTGTCAGTTTCTTTCAGAGTAATACCTTAGTAAAGTAATTATTTATTACCCTAAGGACATGAACAATGAAGTCTCTACAATAATAAGTCTAGGGTTAAAGAAGTTAGAGATAGTTATCTGCATAAAAAGAAAGATAACAAAATTGAATCTTTCAGGAAAACAAAGTCTGATTTCTAGGCTCAAGAACCTTCCTTTCCCCTCCTTCATAATTGTATATGAGCTAATCATTTGTTACATTTAAGATTTTTTGCAGGGAGTAGTGATTTGAGTTCATACAATATATAGGAATGAAAAGTAAAATGAGACTTCAATGTGACAATGGAGTAGGAATAACTAAGCCTGAAATGGGAGATGAGGGCATTAAAATATGTTGAATCTCTGTAGATTTGGTTCATTGAGAGAATACTTCCTCTGAGCTCTGACTTGATGAATAATAAACGTCATATCCCAAGAGAAAAGAAATGAAACTTAGCTGCCATCTAAAAGAGTGAGGAGGCAGAGTGACATAGACTAAGAGATGAGATGGGATGAGATGAGATGGCACAGCTAAAGGAAAGCAGAATGACCATCGGTGCAAATCAGAGAAGGGAGCAGGCAAGAAATTGATAGATTGGAAACCAAAAATATTATGGAACTTATAGACAAAACTAAATTAATAGCTAGTTCTTCAAAAACACTAACAAAATTGACAAACCTTTATCCCACCTGGTTTAATGAGAGAAAAATTAAATTAATGTATATACATACATAAATACATATATACATACATGCATACACAAGTACACAAAAGAAAGTAAAAATAAAACCAGAGGCTAGCTGTATGACCCTGGGCAAGTCACTTAACCCTCATTACCTTGTCAAAAAATAAATAAATAAATAAAACCAGAGGAATGAAAAATTATTAGAACCTATTTTTAGAGCTATATGCTATCAAATCTAAGAAGAAAAAAGAATTAGAGGATTATTTACAGAAATGTAAAATAACAAAATTAATATTATACCAAATACGAATATTAAATTTAACAAAGAAATAATAGCTCCAGATGGATTTACATATAGGTTTTAAGAGGTTTTTAAGAACAATTTACACCTACATAACAAAAATTATTCTTTCCAACTAAAAAAGTACTCAGATGAGTTCCTTTTATGATACTGGTGAAGGGTAAAGCAAAGAACATGAATCAAAGAGTAACATAATTAATGAATATTGAATCAACATTTTAATTAACACCTCAGCAGCTGGGTTATAGTAATTTATCAAGAAAAAAATCTGCATTACAAAGTTGAATCAATACTAAGAATGTAAGGACCATCCAGTAGTATATAATCACTATAATTATTAATATTCAAATTGAAATAATTCATAATTGTTTTAAAAGATGCAGAAAAAGTCTTTGGCAATGTATAATATTAATTTGTGCTAAAATGGATAGAGAGATCTTTTTTAGACCTGATTCAAAGTATGTATCTAAAACCAAAATCTAGAATTATGTGAAGTAGGGAACACTAGAAGCTTTCTCAATGAATAGAGTAGAAAAGTAAGAGTAACCTTTTCCCCCACTATTATTTACTTCTAAAAATGCTAGCAAAAGCAATAAGACAAGAGAAAGTATTCAAGGATAAAACATAACAAGGAACAAAGAAGAGAATAAAGCATTTCTATTTCTAAAGATGGAATATTTTACTTAGAAAATTATAGGGAATCAGGAAAGAAACTAAATGAGACAATGAATAGCTGCTTTTAAGTTGCAGGCTAAAATTAAATACATGAAATCAATAATATTATTTCTATGTTGTAGTAACATATTTAGGAGGTGATAGTAGAAAAAGAAGTCCTAATCAAAATAATTATAAAATGCCTAAAACATCTGAAAGTCAATATACCAAAGCATATGCAGTACCTGTATATTTACCATCAAAAATTCTATTAAAAATAAGGTATAATATAAATAGCTAGAAAATATATTCAGTGCTCAAAGTTGTCCCATTTAAGTATATTAAATAAAATAATACAATGATCTTTTCTTGGTAAGGCATTTGGGGTTCAGTGATTTGCCCAGGGTCACACAGCTAGTAAGTGTCAAGTATCTGAGGCTGGATTTGAACTCAAGTCCTCCTGAATCCAGAGCAGGTGCTCTGTCCACTGTGCCACCTAGCTGCCCCAATACAAGGAATTGGTTTTTAGATTTAAGGCTGTACCTATTAAACTACCAAAGCTATATTCTATAGGACTATATAATAACATTTTATTTAGGGGGTACAAATGACATAGGACATGAAGGAAAAAATGAGAAAAGCAAGAATGGAGGATATTGCTTGTGAACCTAACACTATATAATAAATTAATAATAAAGCATTTGATACTTGTTTTAAAAAATAGAAAAATCTATCAATGAAAAAGAGTCAATAAGGAAGTATCAGAAATAATTGAAAATAGTAATCCATTATTAAATAAGCTACAAGATATCAATTACCCATAAAAGAACTCTATTTGACAAGAGCTCTTGGAAAAACTGAAAAATAGTCTGACAAAAATTAGGCTTACACCAACCACTTATAGCATTATATCACAACAAATACAAGGTGGATATTAAAGATCATATCATTAAAACCAAGAAAAGAAACAGATTATGTAACTTTCACAATTCTGGGTAGGGAGTAAAATTTTGGCCAAATAGAAAATTACAGATAAAGAAAATGAAAAAAGTTAAATTAGGTCATTTTAAGGACATCAACTTGAAAAGCTTGTACATAAATAAATTAAATGAATAAAGGGAGTAGTCAACAGAGAAAATATTTAAAACCAAAAAATTTGGAAAGTTTTCAACAACAGAAAACAATGCTACTTAAAACAAAAACTTCAACTAAAATGACTAAAAAACAAAAGTTGACTTGATGAATACAGAGAAGCACAGAAAGACATAATTGAACTGATACAAAAAGTAAGAATTATGAAAATGATATTCACAAAGACTATAAAAATGTAAATGGAAAGAGCAAAACCAATAAAATAACTGAAACTTAAAGTTGTAAAATCATAATGACTAAGCTTGGCCTTAAAGAAGAGCTAAATAAAGAAAGACATGTTTACAGAGGTAGGTGACAACAGATGTGGAAAACCAGATATAATATCACGCTTTTTTAATGTTTCATAGTTTTGTAGAACTCTTACTTTCTTTCTTCCTTTTTTATTCTTATTCTAAGGAATAACTCTCTAGTTAGAGTGATACTCTGAGAAATGTAAGTGGAAGAAAAATAAGATAGGAACTGGGCTATGGTCTGTATTTGTGATTTCAATCAAAATAGGAAATCCCAGATGAAGAAAGTCTTCACTGTCTAAGCAGCATAATATTTGCCCAGAGCAGTGAGAAATTAAGTGACATACATAGCCAGTTTGTGTCAGAGGTAGGGTTAAAAGCCACATCTTCTCTTTGAGTAGAGTTTTATATTCACTTTAAAAAAGAAGTCCATGTCTTAAATTGTTCAGTTAACAGTAAACTATTTTAGCCACCTTACTTGAAAAGCCATACTTCCCTTTATCTAGAATTTGAGAAGGAATTTTGTGGGAAAATCCCAAGTAAATATATATGTGGTCTAGACAGATGAAACATGGTTTTCCAATGACAAGATGCCAGGTTAGCCAGGTGGTTTCAATTATGTGGAGCAATTGAGTAATTGGAAAGGCTAGCTGAGAGGCTAGTATCTTGGCATTACCAACACTTTATCCAAGGACAAGACGTTCTAGAAATTTCAGTACGATTTAATAACCAGCTGGTCACAAGTTCATAAAGCATCCCACATCCTTAGTTAGATCATAAGAGACAAATAATTGGAGTATGTTAGTGTCAGGCTATGGGACTACTGTAGGATTGGGCAAGGTAAGAAGGAGCAAGATAAGGATTTTCCTCTCTCCCTTTTCTATATTGATATTAACATATTGTTAGTTAGTATAGGACATTATATTCTGTTATTTTTGGCTGTTTCATTGAGCAAACCCATACGAGTTTTTCCAATGAAACAAAAGGGGGAATATGGTAAAAATTATTCATGGTAAAGATTAATATCGGAAGTTTTAGCTGAATCATTTGGGAGGGGCCACACCTGGCCCACCCTGAGATTATGTATGCTACTGAGAAGGACCTCCCCTTTTGGGGGAGGAAAAACTGAATGCCACTGGAAGGGAGGGGACTTCAAGGAGGCGGGGCATGTTCAGGGAGTTCGCTCTCTTTTGGCTTAGCAATCAGTGTGGTGGCATTCAAGGACCTGGTGGAGGCATGTGTTTTCCTCCGTTTGGGCAACTGCATTTCTTAGGAGCAATGGTAAACTGACTGGGGTGAATGAATTTAATCCTAAATTCCTTTGAATTAGCTTAATTGGGAACACTCTGGGATTGTGTCAACTAAACTTAGAGTTAAGAGTATCTATTTGTATGTCTACTTCCTTATTTTCTTAATTGGTTTCACCTTTGTGGTTTAATTAATTCCCAAGTAATAAAACCTGATCCTTTATGAACTAAAGCTCAGAGGTTCCTTTTCTCATTGGCCTGGGAGGAATATATAAAAAGGAATTTTCAAAGGGGAGATTAAAGCTAAAAGAGGCTCTCATATTTCCGGGACCTCGATACTAAGGCGAGTCACCCTAATACACTCTGTATATCAAATTTTGGCCCTCACAGGATCCAGATCAAAGTGGCTTGTGGCTAGAGGGAAGATAAGTTTTTAGTGGATGGTTTGTACAAAATGAAGTTTTAGAAATTCAGAGGGAGAGGATTAAGATGTCCAAACTGGACAAGAGAAATGGGCAGATGCATGGTCAATAAGAGTATAGGCAAGAGGCTGATGTCCAAAAATATATATTAAGCAGAAGGCAACAATTAGAACCCTGGAAAAAGTCAAGTGGAAAGCATCAAAATTTAGTGTTCAAACTGGGCATTTAAAAAGGTTAAAAAACAGTAGACAGAAGCTTGTGGATCTACAAAGCCATCCAACTGTGGCTTGACTATCTCAGGATGGAAACCTCTATGATGGTAAGTGAAACTAAGGAGTGATGTGCTTGAACCTGCTTGAATTATCTCAAGAAATGATTGTTGTAGTGATAATGAGAGCATTTGCACTTCAGAAATAGGCAGACACCAGAAACCAGGGCTTGATATTTTCTTTTCTTTTTCTTTTTGTCTTGGCTTAAGAAAATCATGGAGAAAAGTAAATAATATAGATTAAACATGTATCTCTTTTTTCCTTAGAAAACTGGTTGTTAAATATTTACAGTATACCTCTGGAAAGAGTTGCAGACATGTGCTCCCAGGCAAAAACAGTTTCCTAAGATGGTAAGTACAGTTGAACCTTCAAAGTTCTTTTCAACCAAGAAAAAAAAAACTGTAATTTCTTTTTCATGGGCTTGACTCTTGGGGTATTGGATTTGAGACCATAGGGTTTAGCATTTCATTATCCTCTATGTCATTTATGGTTTTATCTCGCCAGATAGATTGTAAGCTTTTTGAGGGAAAGGACTACCTTACGTAGGACCACAGAATGCCAAAGTTGGAAGGGATCACATAGGTCATTAATTTGACCCTCTCATTTTATAGATAGAAGTAAAAAATCCCCCTAAAGTCACAAAGTAACACAGTCACAAAGGCAGAACATGGGAGAGCTGATAGTCAAAGTCAAGTTCTTTGACTCCAAATATAATAATCTTTCCACAATACAATGTTGCCCTAATATTTTTTTTCATACCACTGTAAGTCCCATTGAATCAATTACACCTTCTAAAAAGAGCAGAGCAGAGCAAAGCACCAGGCACAAAGTAGAATTTCAATAAATATTTATGGATTAATCAAACATATCTCTCAAGAGGAGGTTAAGGAGCACTGATAGAGAAATGGCTTCAGAACCAGGAAGATCAGGATTAACATTTTGCCTCTGATACATATAACTAAATCACTTAATCTCTCAGTGATGTAGATTAAATGTTTTCCACTCACAACCCCTTATTACCAGGAAATTGTTTATGTAATCCCAGGTATATAGGTATATAAAGTAGGTATACAAATCAAATGTTCACTGTCAAATTTTTTGCTATACCCCCTTTCAGTTACGTGACCTGATATGGGGTCATGACCCTCATTTAAAAAGCTTTGACCTAGGCAACTCTCTAAGAGTAATTTGCAGAGAAGCTGCTGATATGCTTACATAGTGGTAATTATCATACTTTGATGTTCTTTCAGAACACTGAACACTATTTTGCATACTAGGGGTTATGCCTCAATAGTGGTGAGGAGAATATAAGGCTCCCCCCAGGAGTCACTGACCCCTTTCCATTCAAGAGGTTGAAAGCAAGCTTCATATCACACAGTTAAATTGCAAGTAGTTTTAAAAAGGCCGAACCATTTCCAGGCAGTTCAAAATACAATTTGAAATTTCTTGCTTATCCTAGATTCGCCTGTCCATTTGGTCGTTTGGCAAAAATCGAATCACACAAGTCCAGGTGGAAAGGAATGAAAGTGAAGTTTTTAGACTTGTCATCCAGTAATTAGGATAAGTTCACTTAACAGCAGTAAAGAAATGTTTCCTATTTGATCTTATTAACTGATTGATATGAATTAACGCATTAGGATATTTGATTGTGTCATAAAATGTGTATATGAGCATCATGATTCAATTTAATGTACCCATTACTGCTTGATGTGCCATTATATTAGACTAAATTAAAAGAATTTTATGGAAAAAATTACAATTAAAGACTCAAAATTGATTACATTCATAACTTAAAAGAAGATATTCAGTTCTATTAGTGTTTTGAATAATTATAATAAATGTATTAGAAAACATGGTGGGAAATTTGGGATGGAGTGAATAAAGTGAACAAAAGCAAAAGGAAAACATTATAAAATGTTAATTTCCATTTTAAGTCTGATGTTTTCTTTTTAATTCAAGTTTGTATTGAATGCTAAAAACGGACATGTCATATATACCTCATTTTGGTCAAAGCAAGCAATTTTGGGTCACATTGTCAATATTGGGTTGCATTGTCTTTAATTCCCCAAATGCATAATGAGTAATTTTCTTTAGCATACTTCTAAATATTAAAAGAGTATGTTTTCTCAGAATCTGAGACAGAAAAAAATTTAATTCACAATTTCACTTTTTATACTCTTGGTAACTACCTCGGAGTGAACAATTCTAATATAGTTTAGTGATTCCTTGGATTTCAGATGCCAAACTCAAAATCCATTGGTCAAATTTTAAAATATTGCACTTCTGCTTGGACAAGACACTTGTCCATATTTTATCTCTTTCTATGTGCTTCATATTCAGCCATTTTACTTATTTATTTTAAGAGGGTTTTTTTTCAATGCTTCTTATGTTTTTCCCCACTGAAGATAAGTTTTAAACTGCTTTTTCACAATTTATAAAGTGAGCTCTACTGTCCTTATTAAAAAATTTTCTATAATCACATTCTTGCCTTGTTCACTTCATCTACAGTAACTATTCAGAATTTATTTAATTTTAATCTGTCACCACTTGACCTGGCCCAGGCCGAAGTTTATCTTAGTAGTCAGCCTTAACCAGACACTCCTGCAACACCTCTCTGCTCCCTAAAACTAATTGCTATAGGTAAGTATTGAATGAAAAGGTTCCCTCAAAGAGAATGAAGATGATAATACTCTACCTAGGCAGGGGAAGGAAAACAAGGATGGAGTGGGGCCAGAGCTTCTGGAACAGAGAGAAATAATTCCAGAAAAAACAAAAGTTTATAATTTGAGATCCTTTCTGAAGATACTCATAATCTAACAGTTCCTGGGTTGTCACAGAATCTAGTCATTTGGCAGTTCCATGGAAGGAGGTCATTATAGTCTTGATAAGACCCTTACTTCAATGGTATTGATGCTACTGGGACCTATGATAAATCTCTTGTGAAAAATAAGCCTGAGGGAATTGTTGACTGTAAATGCTATTGTGTCATATGTGTCATCATGTATCTTTGATTTCTATATGTTTTCATAATTCTTAATAAAGGTAAAATTAGAACCATAAAACTCTCTCATAGTGTTCAACTTAAACTGATTCTGGAACATGAGGACCCTTAGGATGGATTTTTATAGAAAAGGAATTTTAATTAAGTTCAAATTTTTTAATGTGTGTATGTGGTGGTAGTGGGGATTAGGGTGTTGTTCACATGTGTATTCCAAACACATAAATTAGCTGCTCTGACACAGGATAAAGACTGTGAGTAGATCAGGCAATATACAAGAAGAAAAAAAATAAAACACATAATCTCAAATGACTATGTATAGAGAAATGTACAAATTATGAGCAATAGGCAAGGGAAACAAAAGATACTCATGCAAAGAGACAATTTAAGTTACAAGAACATAACTAAAATATAATAGTATAATAATTATTAGAGAATGACTATGAAAGATTATGATATATTAAATATATAAGTACATATTATATATGTGTTTACATTCATAAATGTATATGTGCACATATGTAATATACATATATATTGCATAAAAGGAACAATGGAATAGCACTGTCCTATAATACCATAGTCACTTTTCAAGAAATGTCAGGGAAGAAGCAGCAGAAGCAGAAGAAGAAGAAATCTTGATTAGTATAAATGATGATAGGGCAGCCTAGGGGGCAAAGTGGATAGAGCACTGGCCCTGGATTCAGGAGAACCTGAGTTCAAATCCAGCCTCAGACCCTTGACACTTACTAGCTGTGTGTCCCTGGGCAAGTCACTTAACCCCAATTGCCTCACCAAAAAAAAAAAAAAAAGAAAGAAAAGAAAAGAAAAAAAATTAGAATAAATGAAGATAATATGCAAAGCAGTGTTATTGTGGGAATAGACTATAAAATACCTGAAGTCTCATCTATTAACCTTTTTGAAGATAATGAATCTCTTTTTACCATTAAACACCAGTTTCCTGAAATTTATGAACCCCTTCTTGGAATAATATTTTGAATGCATAAAATAAAATATATCAGGGGCATCTAGGTGGTTCAGTGGATAGAACACTGGCCCTGGAGTCAGGAGGACCTAAGTTCAAATTAGGCCTCAGATACTTGACACTTTCTAGTTGTGTGACCCTGGGCAAGTTACTTAACCCCAATTGTCTCATAAAAAATAAATAGATAGATAGAAAAAATTAAATATATCAGATTACAAAGGAAACCAATTGTATTAAAAATAGTTTTAAAAAAGTTATAAATCTCAAGTTCAAAATCACTGGCCTATACAGAAAAAAAATATATGAAAAGTTGGGAAAATAGATCAAATTAGAAATGATACAGTCAGAGATACAGTCATTCTGTGGGACTTCAAATATCTTAAGTTGAAACAATGTATTTCTCTTTCTTATCCCAAAGCAAAGAAGCTAATCAATTCTTTGTCTTAGTGATAATCATATTTTTCAAAAAGATAAGGAATTGAAGAATAAATGACAGCAAGATGAAAAAAGGCACAAAAGCCTGCAAGATCTTTTGACAGAGATATATTAGAAGAGGTGGGAGCCAGTATCAACAGCTAAAGAAATTAGGGACGAGTTCAAACATGCTCTGACCACTATAGCTAAGAATATGAGACATTTTGCCACAAAGCCCTAAACAAGGAAGGGAAAATATGAGTACACAGAAGAAAACACAATAAAGAAATGCTATAACAATTCCAAAGAGCTACCCCCCCCCCCAAAAAAAAAAGAAATGTAGCATCAAAATAAATACAAGTAGAGTTTCGGAAAAAGACTTGTCACAAAGAATGGTAAGAGGTGCCAGAGCACAATCGTGAAATTACAATAAAACAAACAAAAAACACTGAAGTTAAAAATAAAATAAGTCTGAAGAAAAGGAGTGGAAGAAGAATGAGTAGCTTAGAAAAGAAGGTAGAGTAAATGGCAATGTAAAGTCATTGAAAATTAAAATGAAGAAAAGAGAACTAAATGGCTCCAGGAGACAATAAATATTATAACACAACCAAAAGATTGAAAAAATAGAAGACAATGTCAGTATCTACTATAGGAAATAATTGACCTGGAAGCTAATTTGAGGTGAAAGTATTTAAGAATCATCAGTCACTGAAAAAAAATGTACAAGATATATAATAATTTGAGAACTGTATATAAGAAATATTAAATCAAAATTGCACTGATACATTAGAAGCAAAGGAAAAATGAGTATATAAAGAATAGTGACAGATTAGTTAAGAAAACAAAGTCCTTCAATCTGTTGCTTATTAAGAAAAAAAATGTAAAAACAAAGATATACACAAAAATAAAGCTGAGGGGATGGAAAAATATGATGCATCGTTTGAGTCCAAAAAAGCTGGATTTGCAACCATGCTATCTGACAAAGCAAAAACAAACATTCAAAAGTATAAAGGGAAAAAACAAGGAAACTATCATGCTAAAAGGAAACATATACAAAAAACTAATGTCTGTAATAAACTCATGTGCCCCAAATGCACTAGCAACTAAATTCACAAAGGAAACATTAATTGAGCCACAAAGAAACTCAATAATGACAGAAGACTTAAATGTCCGTCCTTCAATTTTGTGTCTAACAAAAATAAACAATGACAACAAAAAGAAATTATGGGACTAAACTAGTTTCTGTAGAAACTAGGACTAAAAGACTTATGGAATCTTCTAAATGTGACTGCATAAATACATATTTCTTAGCACCACATGGAGTTTTAGAAAACGTGAGCATATATTAGGGCACAGAGATACTACAAAGAAATTTTAAAAGGCAAAAATAGTAAAAACACCCTTTACACACCATAATGGAATAAAAACGGTCATTAGTTAAGGGACCATAAACAAAAGACATGGGCCCAAATGGAGACATAGCAATGAACTCCTGAGTGGTTCAAAGAACAAATCATAGAAACAATAATTATGAGAAAGAAAATTATAATGATAGAAGAACATACTAAAATTTCTGGGATACAATGAAAGGAGTTCTCATGGGAAAACCATGTCTCTATTAAAATACATTAGAAAAACAGAAAATAGAAATTAATGAAATAAATTGACATTTCAGAAATTCAAAAAGGAATAAGTTTACCTAAAATAACCAAAAAGGAGGAGAAAAATTGGAGGAGAAATGACATACTAAAACAAAAAAATCACAGAAATAATAAATAAAAGTAAAATATAGTTTATTTGGAAAGACTAACCAACTTGTAAATCTTTAGCTTAATCAAGAAGAGGACATAAATTCAAATCAATAAAAAAGCAAATGTGTGAGGCGAAATAGCAACAAAACCGGAACAAGAAAAGAAAAGAATATCAGAACATATTATGAACAAATATGCTTAAAATGAGGACACAAAGAAATAGAGGAATATCTTAAAAATACTGAAATCATCAAAAGAATTGATAAATAGAAGTATGCATAGAAAAATCATATATGTATATATGTATACATGTGTATGCATGTGTATGCATATGTATATATGTATACATATATATGCATGTGTTTAATGATAGTCATCTCAAGGGTGGGGGGAGGGAAGAAAAAAGAGAAGTTTACATAACTTTGTTGCATATTTGAAGGGGATAGCAAGTTGTACATGGTACATTTGGAATTTTCATATGCAATCACCTGTTTTTATTGTACTGTGTTGTGAAATGCTTGTTTTGTTCCATGAATTGAAAATAAACTGTTATAAAAAGAGTTTGGGGGCAGCTAGGAGGCACATTGGACCTGAGTTCAAATCTGGCCTCAGACACTTGACACTTACTAGCTGTGTGACCCTGGGAAAGTCATTTAACCCTCATTGCCCCCTTAAAAAGGGGGGGAGAACCTCATCAAGTGTTTGGCCAGCAGGTGATATAACAGTTTAGGAAACCAAAGCAAAAAAAAATTTGTGTAACCTGTCCAGCATCAAACTAGTTTCTGAGCCAATCTTCCTGACTGCAGATCCAGGAGCACTCTAACCACTGTGTTACCTAGCTGCCTCTAAGCAACTAAGATGGTTAGTTTCCTTTTTATTTTCCAGAAGAGAATTGAGGAGGATAGAAGATAGCAATAATACTACAAAGGTAGATAGAAACCAGATTGGGGAGGGTCTTTATGTCACAGTTATTACAAGTATTGGGAAGCAACTTAATCACTCCATCAGTCAAATATGTATTAGGTACCTACTGGGTGTCAAGTATTGTGCTAGGTGCTAAGGATACAAAAGAAAAATGAAATAGTTCTTACCCTCAAGGAGCTTACATTCTATGTGTATTTATGTATTTATGTATGTATGTATGTATGTATACATGTATTAATGTATGTATGTGTATGACAATTATAAGTTTTTTGGAGGATGAAGTACTAATTTCACAGAGAAATTAGGAAATATATTCTGTAGAAGGAAATGCATAATCTGGACTTTGAAGAAAACTAGGAATTCTGAAAGATAAAGTTAGGAGCTAGACAACTAAGATTAGAAAGCCAAGACTGGCACAGTATATAGAGGGTTGAACTTGGAGTCAGAAAGTCTTTAATTCAAATCTGACCTCAGCCACGTATTAGCTGTGTGAACCTGGGAAGTCATCACTAAATCTTTCTGTGTCTCAGTTTTCTCATTGGTAAAAGAGGGACTATAATAACACCCCACCTTCCAGAGTTGTTATGATGATAAAATAATATTCATAAACCACTTTGCAAACCTTAAAGTGTGATATATGGGGCAGCTAGTTGGTGCAGAAGATATAGCACTGGCCCTGGATTCAGGAGGACCTGAATTCAAATCTGGTTGCAGATACTTGACACTTAGTAGCTGTGTGACCCTGGGTAAGTCATTTAAACCTCACTGCCCTGCCAAAAAAAAAAGTGTTATATAAGTACTATTTTATAAAACACCACAAAGTATAGGCACAGAAAGGCCTTTGTGGGGGGGAGGGGGGTAATGAGGTTTAAGTGACTTGCCTGGAGTCACATAACTAGTAAGTGTCTAAGGCCTGATTTGAACGCAGGTCCTCCTAAATCCAGGATCAGTGCTTTATCCACTGTGCCATCTAGCTACCCCCCAGAAAGGCCTTTTCGAATATCATAAAATGCAACTATCCAAAACTGAATGCCAATGTCATATGCAATGAGAATAAATTAATTAGAACCTTTCCCAATAAAGATACAGGGGAAAAGCAAGGATGCCTACTCTTTCTACTTGAAATTATTTCTGGAAATGTTAGAAATAGCAATAAGATAAAAGAGGGTATTAAAGGAATAAGTAAAAGCAAAGAGGAGATCAAATTATCTCCATTTGCTGATGATATGAGAGTATACTTGCAAAATCCTAGGGAATAAATGCATAGAAGTAATTGCAAGCTACAAAATAAGCCTTCAAAAATCACCTGTATTTCAAAATCATCACCACCACCATCATCATAATCAAATCTAAGGAGCTAAAATAGAAAGGAAAATCCCATTTGAAATCAGTAATAAATGCCTAAAATATCTGAAGATTGATCAATGAAAACTCAATTTTAAAGTTGTCTTTTAAAAACAAACTAGTTAATTAATTAAATAACAAATTAAATAGATGGAGGAATATCAAGTGCCCAATGGTTAGGCTATGTCAGTATAATAAAAATGATAATAATACCAAAGTTAATTTACAGCTTTGGTGCTATACCAATTAAATTGTTATGGGAATACTTAAAATAACTTGATAAAATAATAACAAAATATATTCTTTAAAATAAAAGATCTAGAATATCAAGGAAAATGATAAAAAGAAATCAGGGTAAAGGTAGACTAGAACTTTGATACTTTAAATTATATTGTAAAAAAGCAGTCATCAAAACCATTTGGTATTGTTTTTAAAAAATAGAAAAACCAATGAAATACACTAGAAAAAGGAAAAATAGCAACAATGGAACTCAATAACCCAGTGTTTTATTAAATGGAATATAACAACGTAGGCAAACCTACTTAATTGATAAAAACTGCTCAGAAAACTTGATAGCAGTCTGACAGAAATTAGAACAATAAGTTGCATAATAACACTGATGGAAGAAAGTGGAGAATTAAGAATCCTCTTGATGAGGTGAAAGATGATAGTGTAAAAGTTGCTTGAAGCTCAACATCAAAAAATCTGAGCACTTGGTAACTGGTTGCATCACTTCCTGGCAAATAGAGGGACAAGAAATAAAAGCAGTGTCAGATTTTATATTCATGGGTTCTAAGACCACTCCAGATAGTGACTTCAGCCATGAAATTGAAACATCATCAAAAACAACAACAAACCTCTCCTTGGAACAAAAGCTATGGTCAGCATACTAAAGTAAAAATGTCACCTTGCTGAAAATGTTCTGTATAATCAAAACTATGTTTTGTCTTAGTTTTTTTTTTTTCCTAGTAGTCAGGTATAGCTGTAAGAGTTGGACCAGAAGGAAAGTTGAATAAAAGTGATGCTTTCAAATAGTGGTGCTGGAGAAGACTTTTGAGTCCCCAGGAAAACAAGGAGATCAAATAAGTCAAGACTTAAAGAAATGAATTCAAGCTATTTCTTGGAAGGTCAAATACTGAAGCTGAACCTTAAATAATTTGGTCCCATAATGAGAAGACTGCACCCACTGGAAAAGACCCTGATGTTGGAAAAGATTGAAGGCAAAAGGAAAAGTAGATGACAGACGATGAGATGGAGAGAGAGTGTCATGGAAGCAATAAAAATGAGCCTTAACAGATGTCAGGAGACTGTGGAGGATGGAAGGGCCTGGTGTCCTATTATAGTCCATAGGGTCACAAAGAGTCATATATGACTGAACAACCAGACAATAGCAGCATACACATATATATGTCTATATGTGCTTGAATGTATGTGTTTATATGTGAAGCTGTAGGTAAAGTCACATGAAAGAATGCTCCAAATCAATAATAATAGACATGCAAATTAAAAAAAAAACCCTACACTTTGTAAATTGACAAAGGTGACAAAAATGTCAATAGTCTATTTTTGAGATGTAGAATGATAGACAGTATAGTCACACTAATACATTTTTGGTGAACTGTTAAATGATAAAACATTTAGGAAAGTAATTTGAACTTATGAAAATAGTGACTAAAACACTGATACTGTTTGAAATCATTACTGGACTTATATCTCAAGGGATGTATCAACAAGATAAAAGTCCCTATATACACCAATATATTTATAGTAGCACATTTTTGTAGCAAAGAATTAAAAGCAAAATAGATGTCATAGTAGATGCTAAACAAATTGTGGTACATCAACATAATGGAATATAATTGTGGCATAAGAAATGATGCATGGGTTGAATACAGAGAAGCATTGGAAGAGCTACATGTACTGCTATGGTATAATGTTAGCTGAACCAAGAAAACAAGAATAATAATAACAAAAATGTAAAAGGAAAGAGCAACCCTATACATCCTAGTGATTCTGAAATTTGATGGATCATCCAAACCCTATTCCCCATCTGCTACCACCTCACTCCTCATTCTCAATGCCCTCTACATTTCTACCACAAAGTTCCAAATAACCCCCTCCACTCTGCCCTCTAGAATACTTGTTCCATTGTAAATAAACAGCCCTTCATCCTTAACCTTTCCTCTCCCACACCTTCTATTTTCTAGTTATTATTTAAACCTGGTTCTGCACAACCACATAGCCTTCATAACCAACCTTCTAGTCCTGGATGTACTTTCATTCATTCCTTTCTACTCCACTGGTCAAATCAGGGAAATGAGAATAACTTTTGTCTCATTCAATACATGCTGCTTCTTCAAAGTTCTCTCCATAGCTGCATAACCCAGCTACCTCTCCTCCTTTGAGATTCATTGTATTCATTTCTACCACCCAATCAAAATCTTGGTAGCTATTGTCTATAGACACCATCCTTTCTTGCTCAAAGAGTTCAGTACATGGTTCACAATTTTTCTCTTCTTTTCAGTTCCTGAGCTTATACCAGGGGATTTCAAAATATATTGACTCTCCTTCAAACACCCTAAAAATTCAGTTTCTACTTATTTCTTCTAATGTCTCCCTACCCACTTTAGCTGCAGAAAATATGGCCATAACTTTGAACTTGCCAACACCCACAAATTTGCCACCACCATTTTAAAGATATTTGAAATCCTCTTATTTGATCATAATCTATTGGCTTTCCATTTTGCCTTCTGCTTTCTATTACCAAACCCTTCTTTTCACCTATGCTATAAACTACAATCCTCTCAATTCTCTCCTAGGTTATCTTCCCTGTACTAGCCAGTTGCACCTCTTTGCCTTACCTTGACCCCTTAACAAGCCAATTCAATTCCACACTGTTCTCTTCTCTTGTGTCCTTAGGTCTTTTATTATTTTGTAGATTTTACCCTTTCATGTCTCAGCCTTAGATCAATCGCACCATCTTTGTCTTGACTTGTTCACATATGCTGCTGAATGAAGGTGGAGAAAAATCATGCAACCTCTCTGATTGAAACCATTATGAATTCATCTTATACAAACTTAATTGGACCTTCATTGCTTCTAGGCAGTCCTACTATACCTTCCTCATTAATTCACTATCCCACTCTGCAGAGAGTCTTCTAAACCTTGTCACTCCTCAAATTTCCAATGCCTTGCAACTGAGGACCTTGCCTAATTTTTTTTCTTTTTTCATATGTTTAGAATTTTGTTTTTTCCCAAATTACATGTAAAACAAATTTTAACATTTTTTTTAAAACTTTGTGTTTCAAATACTCCTCCTCCCTCCCTCCCCACATCCCCTTAAGAACTCAAGCAATTCAACATAAGTTATAATGTGGAGTCATGCAAAACATTTCCAGATTAGTCAGCTTGTGAAAGAAAACAGACAGAAAATATGAGAAAAAGAACTAAACATATATGCTTCACTCTGTACTCAGATACCATCTGTTCTTTCTCTGGAGATGGATTGCATTTTTCATAAGTACTTCAGAGATGTCTTGGATCATTGTATTGCTGAAAATAACTGTCATTCACAGCAGATCATCTTGTAATATTGGTGTTATTTTGTATACAGTACATTTCACTTTGCACCAGCTCATGTATGTTTTTCCAGGTTTTTCTGATCACATGCTGTCATAATTTGTTTGGTTTATTTATTTATTTATTTACTTTTGTAGGGCAATTAAGGTTAAGTGACTTGCCCAGAGGCACACAGCTTGTAAGTGTCAAATGTCTGAGGCAGGATCTGATCTCAGGTCCTCCTGAATCCAGGGCCAGTGCCCTATTCACTGTGCCACCTAGCTGTGCCCCTGCTCATCATTTCTTATAGCACAACAGTTTTCCATCATAATCTCATCACACAATTTGTTCAGCCCTTCTCCAATTGATGGGCATCTCTTCAATTTCTTTTTTTTTTCTTTTGATTATTTTCCAGTTACATATTGCATATATGGATAGTTTTCAACATTTGTTTTCACTGGATTTTTAGTTCCAAATATTTCTTTTCTCCCCGCTCACCTCCATCCTCCCCAAGACAGAAAGTGGTCTGATATAGGTTATATATGTACAATCACATTGTAACAATTGGAATGATGCCACCTGCTGGAGACTTACTGTAGAAAAGCTCCACCATGAAGTGAAGGTCTTTGAGGGAAGACCAGGAGTCTTTTCTTTGGCGTCAGGAAGTGACATTTGCTGGTGGGAGGAAGAAGCGGGAGTGTGGCACTCTGACTGGGGTCTTTTCCTGGGGACTCTGGTGGAGAAGGGAGTTAGGAATGCTCTCTCCCTTTAATAGATAGATGAATGTAGGCCTTTCTCTCTCTCTTTACCTAATTCTTATTCTCCTTAATAAATGCCTAAAAGCCTAACTCTTGCTAAAGCTTATAATTTAATGGCGACCACTCATTAGATATTTTAGACAGTTTAGCTAGAATTTTAGCCTTAACAACATCAAACATATATCTACATTAGTCATCTTGTGAAAGAAGAATCAGAGCACAAAGAAAAAACCTCAGATAAGAAGAAAAAACAGTCCAAAAGTAGAAACAGTATGATTCAATCTGCATTCATAATTAACAGTTCTTTTTTTCTTGATGTTGAGAACATTTTCTATCATGAGTTCTTTGAAACTGTTTTGGATTGTTGCACTGCTGAGAAGAGCCAAGTCTATCCCCATTGTTCATCGCACAATGTTGCTGTTACTGTGTATGATGTTCTCCTGTTTCTGCTACTCTCAGTCAGCATCAGTTCATGTAAGTCTGTTCAGGTTGCTCTGAACTCCTCCTGCTCATTGTTTCTCTTTATATTTCTCTAGAGTCTTGTATTTGGAGATCACATTTTCTTGTTAGTTCAGGACTTTTTCTCAGAAAGCCTTGGAAGTCCCCTAATTCATTGAATGTCCATCTTTTCCTCTGAAAGAGAATGATCAGTTTTGCTGGGTAGTTGAACATGGGTTGTAATCCAAGCTCCTTTGCCTTCCTGAATATCATATTCTAAGTCCTGCAATCCTTTAATGTTGAAACTGACGGGTCCTGTGCAATCCTGATTTTGGCTACATGATATTTAAGTGGTTTCTTTCTGGCTGCTTGGAGTATTTATTTTATACTTCATCTGATAATCCTGGAGTTTGACTACAATATTCCTTGAAGTGTTCATTTGGGGGCTCTTTCAAGAGGTGATCAGTGTATTTTTTCAATGATGATTTTATCCTCTGATTCTACAATTTCAGGGTGGTTCTCCTTGATAATTTCCTGGAATACGATGTCTAGACTTTTTTCTTGATCATGGCTTTCAGGTAGTCCAATAATTCTCAGATTATCTCTCCTGGATCTATTTTCCAGGTCAGTTGTTTTTTCAATTAGGTATTTCATATTTTCTTCTACTTTTTCAGTGTTTTTTTTATTCTGCTCCACAGATTCTTGGTGTCACATAGAGTTATCAGCTTCCATCTCCTCAATTTTAATTTTTTTTCCATTTGGATAAAATTTTATTTTCCAAAATATATGTAAAAACAAAATTTTAACATCAATTTTTAAAAATCTTTGTGTTCTCACTTCTCTTCCCCCCTCCATTCCCACCCCCCACCCACAAGATCTCAAGCAATTCAAAATAAGTTATTCATGAGTAGTCATGGAAAAATTCCTACATTAGCTAGTTATGAGAGAAAACAGTCAAAAAACCCAAAACTTCAGATCAAGGAATTGTCAAAGAGGGAATGAAAAAGAAATTTTAAATGTGTTTCCATCTGTTTTCAGATACTATCAGTTCTTTCTCTGCAGATGAGCTGCAATCTTCATAAGTCTTTCAGGGTTAGTAGCTCTTTCCAGGTTTTTCTGATAGTATCTTGTTCATCATAACCTGTATAAAGTACCTTAAACTTGACAAAGAATTTTCTTCATATAAGTCCAGCAAAGTAAGTATCATATGGGCAGCCAGGTGGCACAGTGGACAGAGCACCAGTCCTGCAGTCAAGAGGACCCAAGCCCAAATCTGGCCCCAGAAACTCAAAATCCACTAGCTGTGTGACCCTTGGCAAGTCACCCAACCCCAACTGCCTCACAAAACAAAACAAAAAGTAGGTACCATACGTTTTGACATTATATTCAATCATCATAACTATTTCCCTCGATCCCACTCTCTTCCCAAGACATTTGCTCTATCTTCTTTTTACCTATTCCTCCTCAGAGGTGTTTTACTTCTGACTATCCTCTCCCTTGCTCTGCACTCCCTTTTTTCACCCTTCCTTCCTTATCCTCTTCCCCTCCTATTTTCCTGCAGGGTTAAATAGATTGTACCTCCCACTTGGGTATGAAAGCTATTCCCTCCATGAGCCCACTCCAATGATATCAGGGTCCCTCAGCTAATTCTGTGTTCTAAATTTTTCTTCTTCCCTCCCTCCTCAACCCTCCCTATAAGATCAAGCAATTCAATATGTCATACTGGTGCAATAATGCAGAACATCTTCATCCTCCTTGAAAGTGTTTTGCTTTTTACTGCTCTCTCCCACAATCTGCCCTTTCCTCCTTCCCTTCTCCCCCCTCTTTTCTTCCTCTCCCCAACCAGGGCAAAAATATATTACTATATCTACTTGAGTATGTATGTTAGTCCTTCTTTGAGCCAATTCTGATGGTATTAAGGTTCACTCACCCCTCAACTCCTTCCCCCTCTTCTACTCTCCTCCATAAGCTTTCTTCTTGTTTCCTTAATGTGAACTACCTTTCCCCAGACCATCTCTCCCCTTCTCCCTCCCCCAGTTTATTCCTCCTACACCACTACCATATTTTAATGATGTCATCATGGATTAGTTAGGTGGCACAGTGGACAAAGCACCAGCCCTGGAACCAGGAGGCCCCAAGCCCAAATCCAGCCCCAGACATAAGACACCCCACCCTGTCTGCCCTACAAGAAACAAAACATAAATGCTTTACAGATACCATCCCTTCACATTCAGTTCAGCCCTGTCTTCTGTGAATTTCTTACTGAGATAGTTCTTATGATTTCAAAGTAGTATCTTCCCATGTAGGAATGTAAATGGTTTTATCTTTTAATATCCCTCATGGAGTCTTTTTCCTGTTTACCTTTTTATGCTTCCCCAGGATCTTGTATTTGAAAGTCAAATTTTCTATTCAGTTCAGGTCTTTTCATCACAAATGCTTGAAACACCCCTTTCTCATTGAAATCCTATTTTTGTCTCTGAAAAATTATACTCAGTTTTGCTGGGTACGTAATTTTTAGCTGTAGCCCCAGTTCCTTTGCCCTCTGGAATACCATATCCCATGCCCTTTGGTCCTTTAATATAGAAGCTGCTAGACCTTGCTTTATCCTTATTGGAGTTCCACAGTATTTGGATTCTTTTTTTCTAGCTGCTTGCAGTATTTTCTCCCTGACTTGGGAGTTCTGGAATTTGGCTATAATATTCCTGGAGGTTTTCCTTTTGGGATCTCTTTCAGGAGGTGATCGGTGGATTCTTTCAATTTCTATTTTAGCTTCTGCTTATAGAATATCAGGGCAATTTTCCCTCACAATCTCTTGGAGGATGGTGTCTATGCTTTTGTTTTGGTCATGGTTTTCAGGTAGTCCAATGATTTTCAAATTATCTCTCCTAGATTTATTTTCTAGGTCAGCTGTTTTTCCAAGGAGATATTTCACATTGCCCTCTATTTTTTCATTCAATTGGATTTGCTTTCCTGTGTCTTGGTTTCTCATAAGGTCACTAGCTTCCATTTGTTCAATCCAAATGTTTAGGCAGTTATTTTCATCAGACAGTTTTTTAATCTCCTTTTCCATTTGGCTTTTCAAACTGTTGACTTTTTTCTCATGACTCTCCTGCATTGCTTTCATTTCCCTTTCCATTCTTTCCTCCTCTTCTCTACCTCTTCTTTCTATTTCTCCTACTTTCTCTTCAAAGTCCCTTTTGAGAGCTTCCATGGCCTGAGACCAGTCCATATTTTTCTTGGAAGTTTTGAATGTTGCAGCTTTGACCCTGTTATTATCTTCTTCTTCTGAGGTTGTATTGTGGTCTACCTTACCCTCAAAGAAGTTTTCAATGGTCTTCTGCTTTCTCTGCCTACTCATCCTGGCTTACTATTTCTTGGCTTTTAACTCCATCTTAAATTGTGGTGCTGCTTCCAGGACACACTGTTAAAGCTACAGCATGGCCCGGGGGATGGTTGGGCTTCTTCTCAGCCTGCCTGGCCTCATTTTCATTTGATTTTAAACTCTCCACTGGGGTGTGGGGGGCTGCTTCTCAGCTCCACTCCTGTTCTCAGCTTCAGAGAGTCCCAGGTGTTTTTTTGTGTTGGGGGGGGAGGGGGCAGGGTTTAATCTTACCTGGCCTGTTTTCAGGTCCAGAGATAACCTCAGGCCTACTTTACTAAGCAACCAACCAGCAAAGCTTTCTGTGATGTGGTTCTCAGCTTCTGATGAGACTGCTCCCCTGTTCCCCTCCCCAACCTGGGTCTTCTGCCACTCAGGATTTCTTCCTGGTTCCCCACTGGGGTGGGACAGTCGAATATTTCCCCCCAGTCCACTGGTACCCCTGCACTGACCCCCCCTGGGCCAGCTGTTCAGTCCCACTGCACACTCGGTTCCAGAAGACGCAGGTGCTGCAGCCGATTCAGAGGCACTGGGACAAATTCCTCTGGCAGTATCTGGTTTATTGGCCCGATTGCAGGGTTAGGCTTTATTCCTGGCCCAGCATGGCCCCATGAAATCTATCCATAGCTGTAGAAAACTCTCAGCCCATAATTTTGTGCCCCAAGAATTCTTTTATCGCTATTTTGGGGGTGATTGAATCAGGAGCACTGTGGGTTTAATGTCTTTCCTCTGCCATCTTGGCTCCACCTCCTCAACTTTAATTTTTAAGGCCTTATTTTCCTCAGTAAGTTTTTGCACTTCTCTTTCCATTTGTCTAATTTTTCCTACCATTTGGCCATTTTTTTCTCTCATTTGATCAAATGTATTTTTTAAAGAATTGTTTTCCTCAGTCAATTTTTGTACTTCTTTTTGCAGTGTAACTCTCATTTCTCTTGTTTCTTTTTCCATTTTTTCTTCTACCTTTCTTATTTGGTTTTTAAAAACCTTTTTGAGTTATTCAAAGAAGGCTTTTTGGTCTTGAGACAAGATCATCTTCCCACTCGAGTCTTCGCTTGTAGGCATTTTGACCAATTTATCTGAGTTTGAGTTTTGGTCTTCCCTTTCACCATAGAAGTTGTCATTGGCAAGGGTCCTTTTTTGTTTCTTGTTTCTTGCTCACGTTGTAGGCTATTTTTAAACTTATAAAGTTGAAGTCTTCTCCTGGGGCACAGGGTTCACTGTTGCAAGCTTCTTACTGCTCTCAGCTGCTCTACTCTCAGCTGTGTCGAGTTGCAGCATTGATGAGCTACCCACTGAGCTGACCTGTGCTGAGCTAGTTGCCCACTGAACAGAGCTTTGCTGAACTGAGCTGCCAGATGAGACGAGTAGTGCTGAGCCACCCTCCCCTTTCACCCAAGTGAGACAGACCTTTCCTGGAGTCTTCTAAATTATCTCAAGTAGCAGTATTGTGTCTCTTTTTGTAGGTTCTGTAGTTCCAGAATCTGTTTAGGGGCTTTATTTAATGTTGTTTTTGAGGGAAATAAAGGAAAGCTCAGGCAAGTACCTAGCTTCTCTCTGCCATCTCTCCACTCTAATTCAACTTTTGTTAATCTCTTTTAGGACATCAACCTAGTAGTAGTATTATGAAGTCAAAGAGTATGAATGGTTTTATAGCCTTTTGGCTATAGTTCCAAGTTGCTCTATAAAAAGTTTGAATCAGTTTACAACTTTACTAAGAGTGTATTAATGTCTCATTTTTCCCACATCCTCTACAACATTTTTCATTTTCCTCTGCTCTACTATTATCCAATCCAATAGGTATGAGGTAGTATCCCAGAATTGTTTTTACCTCCATCTCTACAATCGATAGTAAGTTAAGGCATTTTTTTTATGGTTATAGGTAGCTTTGAATATTTCATCTGAAAACTTCATATCTTGTCATCATCTATCAATTGAAGAATGGCTCCTATTTTTAAAATTTGACTCGGTTCTCTATGTCTTTGAGAACTGACCTTGCTTCATATTTTACAGAAAAAAATATTGAGATCATTTGCTCTGACCTCCTTCTTTTAATTTCATATAAGTCATATGCCTTCTGCTACTATCTCCTTCTTTACCCCTGTCTCAAATGAGGAGGAAGTCTTTCTCATTCCACCCTTTCTCCTTCAAAAGATTATTACCTCATTTATCCTCACTCCAACATTTACTTCCAATCTTCCTGTGTTTATTGACTCCTTCCCTATTGTGTACAATCATGCCTATATCTGCCCAATCCTGATAAAGACTCTCATTGATCTTTTTGTCCTCATTGTCACTCGATCTTCATCTGAGCTTTTTTGGCTAAATGCCTAGAAAAGACCATCTCCATTAGATGGCTCCTCTTTCTCTCCTTTCATTCTCTTCTTAATTCCTCACAATTCAACCTCCAACTTTATCAAGTCCACTAAACCCGCTCTCTCAAAAGTTACTAATGATCTCTTCATTACCAAATCCAAAGGCATTTTCTCAATTGTCCTTCCTCTGCTTTTGAGATTGTTGATCATTCTCGGCTCCTTGATACTTTCTTCTCTAGGTATATGGGATACCCCCCTCTCCTGATTCTTGTCCTACCTTTATTACAGATTCTCAGTCTCTTTTGCTGTATATTTATCCCAAATATTCCTTCTAATGTTAGGTGTCCAACAAGGTTCTGTCCTGGGCCCTCTTCCATTTTCCTTTGTCCTTCTGTAGTACTTCACTTGTCCCTGAAGTTAGAAGGATGTGAGTTCAAATTTGATCTCAGACACTAACTGTGGGACCCTGGGCAAGTCACTTAACCCCAATTGCCTTAAACACGCAGGGACATCTCTGGTTATCCTGATATATATCTTGCCACTGGACCCAGATGCCTCTGGAGGAGTGAGGTTACTGACTTTGCACAGCCTTCCCTCTCTTAAATCCAATTCACTGCAAATTATGACATCACATGATGTCTTGATCCTCTTCAAGAATGAAGGACAAAAAATAACAATCATCAGCTCCCATGGATTTAATGACCATCTCTATGCTGATGATTCTCAAATCTACCTATCATTCCTCAATCTCTCCATAGAGCTCCAATCTCACAACCCCCATTTTTGTATTGTTATAGTGAAATTCCCCTCACTTATGACAATTGACAACAAATCTGAGACAATCTTTTGGTTAGTTACCATAAGTTAATCACTCTGACTTCAAGACCAGTGATTTAAAACTACACCACACTGTTTCATATCATTCGTGATATGAAAAAGCAAACTTTGTAGTCTTGGCCAAATCTATTTTTACTCCCCTTTTCCCCAAACAAAAGGTCAATCAAGAGCAGGGCTTAGGGGATTTTAATGATATTTTCATCTCTTTCCACTGTAGCCACTGGGAAGTACAAGGTGACTTTGGTGAGGAAGTTACATTCTGATATTGCCATTATCAGTAATTAGCTGCAGTTAGTAAGGTTCTATTAATCAAATTCACATCTGGGAAGACTTTAAATTATTCTGTAGAATGAACAGTGTTGTTTCTTTTCAAATTTAAAAGGGACATTTGGTAGTCCTTCTCTTTTCCGTCTCCTTTAGTTAGTTGACAGAAAGAAAAAGGAGGAGATTAAGTATGTTTTGCTACATTTTGAATAATGCCATTTGTTGTAGATATTTTATCTTACAAAATTGATAGCAATTTATTTTATAGATTTGAATGTTCCCAAATTAAGAAATATACATAAAGATTTTGATCATGTGTTAGCATTCATCCTTGTTCATAATTTAACATTATATTCTATTCCCAATAGGTATTTTTGAATATCATTAGAAAGAGAAGGAAAGAGGAAAGACTCTCAGGAGTTGCATATGTACATTTAGTAATATTTCTAGTATGATAGGTTTTTGTTTTAAAAAAGAATGAAGAAGTTGGTAGGAAGATATTACTTTACTGATATCTGAATGTGGGGCAATTCTCTTTTCTTTAGCTGGGGAAAAAGAGAGCCCAAGAGGTATCCATTCTTATTGTGGCAAAAAAGATAGTGCAAGACATATGGGGAGATAGCAGAATCACAAAATCTTAGTGAAAAAGGACCTTAAAGGGCATTATGTCTGACCTAGACTGAACTAAGATTATTGGCAATGTATCAGACAAGTAGTCATCCGGTCTTTTCTTGGAGATTTCCATATGGCGTAATCAGTGACCTTCTGAAGAAGCCCATTCTAGAATCAAATATTTCTTGTAACAAAATTTTTTCCTTATGCTAAGTGGCCTGGCTTTGCTCCTTTTTAATTTGAGTTTTGATCTTTGGTAGAAGAACAAATCTAATCTTTTGATTAATACAAGACAGCTATAATTGCACACTTTCTCACCCCAATAGTTTTTGCCCCTTCAATCTAAACAATCAAGTTCCTTTGGTTGATAGTCATATGATACATGATCTGAAAGCCCATTACCATTCTGGTTTCCATTTTCTCAAGCTTTGCAATGCCTTTCATGAAATATGGCACCCAAAAGGTACACAGTGTTTCTATGTGTTCTGACTAGGGCATGATTCATCAGGACTTTTATCTCCCTATTCCTATCCACTATAAAGCAACCTAAGATGGAATTAGCTTTTGGGAGCACAAAAAAGGTGGTACAGTGGATAAAGTACCGGCCCTGGATTCAGGAGGAACTGAGTTCAAACCTGGCCTCAGACACTTGACACTTAGTAGCTGTGTGACTCTGCCAAGTCATTTAACCCTCATGGCCCAGCCCCCCCCCCAAAAAAAAAGATGGAATTAGATTTTTAAGATGCTCTGGACTCTCCAAATGAAATTAGATTTTCTTAAAATTTCAGTATGTATAACACACCAAAGAGCAATATATATTTTAAAATTGAAACATATTACTAATTCATGATTAATTGATATTGAGCACTACATTAAAACTTATAGATCTTGTTATTTCATTGAAATGGAAACAGTTTTCATATTACAATCTTTATTGTCCAAGTATGAGATTACACCAACCTAATCCATTCACTATGCATTCCTACTATATTTCCCTCATCAACTCACTGTCTCACTCTCTACAGTGGCTTTTCCAAACCTTTTGCCCACCTTAAACATCCCATGCTTCCCCTTTGCTCTATCTAAGCAGTTGAGAATGTTGCTTCCTATTCCCCCTCCAAAAATAATTGAAGGTGTTTTCTTACTTTTTACTCATCACCTATCACTTGAATGATTTCTGCCACTATCTCTTTTACCACTGTCTTAAATGAAAAGGTGGACCTTTTTCTTGCTAAAATAAATCCTTCTATATGTACTAGGAATTATATCCCCATCTTGACTTCTCCAACTGAGCATCACCTCTATCAGCCAAAGTGTCACTAATGTCTAATCTTCATCTACTGGCTCCTTCTCTATTGACTACAAACATTCCCATGTCTCTCAAATTTTCAAAAAAATGTTTACTTTATCTGTTTATCCCTATCAGGTAACTTCTTATAAATCTTTTCCCTTTCATGGCTAAATTCCTTGAGGACACTGCCTATATTCAATGATTATATTCCATTTCCTCCCACTCTCCTTAACTCAATGAATCCGACTTGTGACTTCATCATTCTCCTGAAATTGGTCTCTCCAATTACTAAAGATCTCTGAATTTCTAAATCTAATGGCCTTTCCTCAATCTGCATCCTTCTTGACCTCCCTGCAGCCTTTAACAATGTCTTTTCTATTTATCTGCTCAGTGTTCTTTTCTCTCTAGGTTTTCATGATAATTTTCTCTCCTGGTTTTCCTTTTCCAGGCAGAGCCCACTAGCTATGGATGTCCCCTAAGAGTCTTTTATGAAGCCTTTTCCCTTGTATAATATTTTACCTGATGCTTTTATAAGTTCCCATTGCCTCAATTATCCTTTGTATGCATATGATATTATAATAACTAGCTCTTATATAGCTGTTTTATTGTTTACAAAGAGCTTTGTCATTGTGATCTCATTTTATCCTTACAACAATCCTTGGAGGTGGATGTTGTTATTATCCTTACTTTACATATGAGTAAACTAAAGTTGAGAAAACTTAATTAAATGTTAGAAGTAAAACTGACCTCAGGTATTCATGATTCCAAATCTAGCACTCTATCTACTATGTCACCTAGCAGTCTCCATTAATGTAGCTCTTAAGCTCTTCCTTTGTCTCCAGTATCACATCTCTAATTGTCTTTTAAATGTCTCAACCTATATACCTTTTACACAACTTAAACTCAACATTTCCAAAAGTGGGTTTATCTTTCCCCAAAAACTGCCCCTTTTTCCTAACAGTTTTATTATTTTCAAGGGTACCAATATCCTCCCATTTACTCATGTTTACAATGTAAGTGTTATGCTTAATTCCTCACTCTCTTTCTCTCTTATTCCCAATATCCAATCAACTGTCTAGTTCTTTCAATTCTATATTATTAACATCTCTTGTATATGGCTTCTCTACTTTTCTCTTGTTTTTCCAAGGAGATATTTCATATTGCCCCCTATTTTATTTATTTGGATTTACTTTATTGTGTCTTGATTTCTCATAAATTCATTAGCTTCTATTTGCTCTATCCTAATTCTTAAGCAATGATTTTCTTCAGAGAACTTTTGTACTTCCTTTTTCATTTGGCCAATTTGGCTTTTCAAGCTGTTGACTTTTTTAAAAAATGACCCTCCTGCATCACTCTCATTTCTCTTTTTCCATTTTTTCCTCTATGTCTCTTACTTTTTCCTTTACCACTCTTACTTAATCTTCCAACTCCTTTTTGAGAGCCTCTATGGCCTGAGACAAATTCATATTTTTTTGGAAGCTTTGATTGCAGGAGCTTTGAATCTGTTATTTTCTTCTGAGGGTATATTTTGATCTACCTTGAAAGAAAACTTTCTATGGTATGTTGCTTTCTCTGCCTGCTCATCTTGCTGCCCTATTTTTTTTTTTTGGCTTTTAAATCCTTCTTCAAGTGAGGGCTGCTTCCAGGATGCACTGACCGAAACCACAGGGTGGTACAATTTAATGAGAGGCTCATTTACAGCCATCCTGGCCTATAAATAACCACAGACCTGCTTACTCTTTAACCCAGAAACAGAAATCTGATAGAAATATAATTCTCTATGGTCAAAAGCTTGGTGTGCCTTTGCCCCTCCCCCACTGGGCCACTGCCACTTGAGTCTGCTCACTGGTGCACAATATGGGTGCTCCACCTTAGTTCCAGCAGAGACCATAGCTATTTCCCCCCAGTCAGCTGCTGGACCTTCTCACTGGTCCTTGAGTTGAGTTTCAAAAGTAGAGGCTGAAGCTGATGGATCCTGAGGTTCTAGAGGCATGGCCTGCCTGGAGCTGGATCTGTGACACTCCCTGCGTTCCTCTCTCAGCCCAGTTCCATAGACCTTCCCTGTTGCCCTTTTAAGAAGTCTTTAGTTGGAAAATGGTCTCCTTATGTTCTTTTGTGGGTTCTGCTGCTCCAAGAATTGTCCTATGGCATTTTATGAAGGTACATGGATGGTTCATGTTATGAGCTCTAAGAGTCACAGCCTTCCCATCACCATCTTCTGTCAAGATGTTTTTTAAGTTTGATTCTGTCACTGAGTTTTTTAGTCATCCCAATCAGATCCATCACTTTCATATTTGGCAGGTATGTCATTTATGTCTTTATTCATGCCTAAGTCACCTCCAGAATCGAATATGAAGTCCTCTGTTTGGTGTTAAAAGCCCTTTATAACCATCCTCTTCTACCACCTTTTTAGTCCTCTTAAAACTACCTTATTTGTCCCCTCATATTCTGATTCAGTGGTCCTGGCCTCACTGCCTTATTTACTATTCCTTAAACAAGACACTCCATCTTTCAGAGCTGGGTCTAAGATCCAGCGCCAAATGAAGAAGGGACTTATTCCTGGGCGTGACATACCCTGGTCCCCACTGCTTGAAGGCCAGTGCCAGATGAGTAACATTTAAGTCCTCCAGAATTTTTTGAAGGAGGTTAGAGGTGGTCTAGTCTTTTCCATTGATTCAAACCTCCATTAAGTTGGTTCCCCAAATTTTGGGGCACCCTGCACTGACTGCTTAACAGAGCTCTCAGTTGCCTTCTGTTCCTGTTCCATGCATATCTATAAGTCCATCAGTGCTGCATTTAGGCTATCTTCTTGCCTTAGTGAACAGTTGTAGCCCTAGTTCAGTCCCCATGCTGGAGGGCTATGGGAAAGGTTTCCTTCTGACAACAGACTCTGTCTGTTTGTCTGTCTCTGTCTCCCCTCTCCCTCCCGAGGCTGAGCCTACTGCTTCTTTAATTTTAATTGAAGTAATTGTTGGGATGAGCGGGGCTATATTGCTTTCTCCTAGATTGTTATCTTGGTTATTCTGGCATAACTATTTTTATAATGCCATTAAATTCAGGAGGAAAGACATTAAACACATAGAGCTCCTGACACAATTACCCCCAAAACAGCAAGAAAACAAGTCCTGGAGTGGCAAAAACCACAAAAAGATGGCTGAGATTATTTTCCAGATTAAAGGGGGTTGTACTAGGCTACGAGCAGAATCCAACCCCATGATTGTTGTTACACAGATGCCAAACATGCTGTACAAGGGGAACTTACCCGCAGCCTCTGAATTAGCAGCAACACCAGCGTCTTCTGAAACTAAGCTTACAGTCGGTTGAGAGGGCTGAACGGCTGGCCCAGGGGGTGGAAAATAAAGGGGTGTCTGCCAGACCTGAGGAGGAATTTGGATATCCCACCTCAGCAGGGAACCTGGAAGAAATCTTGAGCAGCGGGAGGCCCAGGTGGGAGAAGGGAATGGGTTCATTGCAGCTAAAAACCACCACAACACTCTGCTGGCTGGTTAACTAGCAAGTTGACTTGAGGTTATTTTCAGACCAGAGAACAGGACAGGCAAGAGAAAAACCTGCCCTTCCTCAAACAAAAACACCTGGGCCCCTCTAAAGCTTCAGAAAATGTAGCTTGGAAGTAGGGCCCAACTGTAAGTGGGAGATAAAAGTCAAGTAAAAAACAGCAACATGAGATAGCAAAGAAAGTTGAGAACAATAGAAAGTTTCATTAACAACAAGGAAGATCCAGGTGCACCCTCAGAAGAGGATAACAACCTCAGGTTCCCTACATACAAAGCTGCCAAGAAAATTTGAATTGGCCTCAGGCCATGGAAGCACTCAAAAGGAACTTTGAAGAGAAAGTAGGAAAGATACAAGGAAGATTTAGAGAGGTGGAGGAAAGAATGGAAAGAAATGAGAGCAATGCAGGAGAGCTATTAGAAAAAACTCAACAGCTTGAAAAGCCAAATGGAAAAGGAGATAAAAAAAGCTGTCTGATGAAAATTATTTCCTAAGAACTAGGACTGAACAAATGGAAGCTAGTGACTTTATGAGAAACCAAGACACAGTAAAGCAAATCCAAATGAATAAAAAAATATAGAGCAATATGAAATATCTCCTTGGAAAAACAGCTGACCTGGAAAATAAATCTAGGAGAGATAATTTGAAAATCATTGGACTACCTGAAAACCATGACCAAAATAACAGCTTAGAAACCATCCTCCAAGAGATTGTCAGGGAAAATTTCCCTGATGTTCTAGAAGCAGAAGACAAAATAGAAATTGAAAGAATACACCAATCACCTCCTGAAAAAGATCCCCAAAGGAAAACTTCCAGGAATATTATAGCCAAATTCTAGAGCTCCCAAGTCAAGGAGAAAATAGAGCAAGCAACCAGAAAAAAAAAAGAATCCAAATACTGTGGAGCTCCAATAAGGATAAAACAAGATCTAGCAGCATCTACCTTAAAGGACTAGAGGGCATGGAATATGACATTCCAGAGGGCAAAGGAACTGGAACTATAGCCAAGAATCAACTAGCCAGCAAAATTGTGTATAATCTTTCAGAGGAAAAATGGGACTTCAATAAAAAAGAAGACTTTCAGGCTTTTGTGATGAAAAGACCTGAACTGAATAGAAAATTGGACTTTCAAATACAAGACCCAGGAGAAGCATAAAAAGGTAAATAGAAAGAGAAATCATCAGGGATATTAAAAATTAAACTGTTTACATTCCCACATGGGAAGATAATACTTCAAAATCACAAGAACTTTCTCAGTAAGGAATTCATAGAAGACACAGGTCTGAATTGAATATGAAGGGGTGATATCTGTAAAGCATTTATGTTTTGTTCTTTGTGGAGTAAACAGGGTGGGGTGTCTTATGTCTGGGCCCTGATTTAGGCTCAGGGCCTCCTGGTTCCAGGGCTGGTGCTTTGTCCACTGTGTCCCCTAGCTAACCCATGAAGAATTCTTTAAAATAGGGTTGAGTGGTAGGAGGAATAGACTGGGTGAGGGGGAAGGGGAAAGGTAGACTGGGGAGAGGTAGTTCATATGAAGGAAACAAGAAAAAAGCTTATGGAGGGGAGAGGAAGAGGGGGAATGAGTGGGGGATTGAGTGAACCTTACTATCATCAGAATTTGCTCAGGGAGGGAATAACTTTCACACCCAATTGGGAGGAGTAATCTATTTAACCCTATAGGAAAGTAGGAGGGGAAGAGGATAAGGAGGGAAGGGTGAAAGAAGGTATTGCAGAACAGGGGAGGGACAGTCAGAAGTAAGACACTTCTGAGGAGGAATAGGGTAAAAGAAGATAGAAAATACAGTACATATCATGGGAAGGGAATAGAATGGAGGGAAATAGTTATGATGATTGATTATAATGGCAAAATGTATGGTACCTACTTTGCTGGGCTATTGTGAAGAAAATTCTTTGTCAAGTTCAAGGTATTTTATACAGTTTATGATGAACAGGATACTATCAGAAAAGCCTGGAAAGACCTACATGAACTGAAGCACAGTGAAATATACTGTATACAAAATAATAGCATTGGTGTAAGATGATCTGCTGGCAAGCATATGATAATTTTCAGCAAGGCAATGATCCAATATAACCCTGAAGGACTTATGAAAATCACAACCCATATACAGATAAAGAACTAATGGTATCTGAAAACAGATGGAAACATATTTTTAATTTTTTTCATTGAAAATTCCTTAATCTGAGATTTTGTTTTTTAACTGTTTTCTTTCACAACCTAGCTAATATCAGAATGTTTTCCATGACTACTCATGTATAACTTATATTCAATTGCTTGAGTTCTTGGGGGTGGGAGGTGGGAAGGGAGGGAGGAAGAGAAGTTGGAACACAAAGTTTTAAAAAATTGATGTCAAAATTTGTTTTTTACATATATTTTGGAAAATAAAATTCTAAACAGGAAAAAAAGTATAAATGAATACATTTACTGAACACATTAAATCTTGTTAAGGGAAATCATCAGTGAGAGCTAAAACAATAGGCATAGTTACTGAATGGGTTATCTCTAGAAGTTAAGGTTAACTGTCCTCTTAAAACCCAAACTATGAATTGAAGTGAAAACCATGGAAGTATTTCAGTGGTGTTTACACAAGGACCCCATTTACCACTTGGATGATATACTGATCATCTTCCCTAAAATTGATGAGCACTTTTGGTAAGAATACATCTCCCCAGGGTGCAGCTAGATGGAGCAGTGCATAAAGCACCAGCCCTGGATTCAGGAAAACCTGAGTTCAAATCTGGCCTCAGACAACTTACTAGCAGTGTGACCCTCCTGGGCAAGTCACTTAACTCCCATTGCTCTGAAAAATAATACAAAACAAAAACAATGTGTTTTTTTTTAAAAAGAATACATCTCCCTGTGTCATATCTTAATATTAATAATTAAAGGATCATTAAATGAAGTTTAGGAAGAAGGAATGAAAAAAGAGAGCCCTATGAAATTATTTTGTGGTAGAACAAGGAAGATTTTGTCCTCTGGAATTTTCTTTTGGTGTTTGTGTCAACTACTCTATTTTTTCTCTAGGGAAGTATTGGATGTCAGGCCATTCTGTTAGGTACCAAAAACATTAAACATAAGGTATGCTAAAGGGTTTGATAAATAGTAAACATATCCAAAATGCCAATCAATCTGTATCCTTGTCAATGCCTTATGAATCCTCCCCTATTTTCAAATGTTTTTGTGAGACACCAACTCATTCCAAGTGAGGAATGAGGAAGATGAAATGAACCAATAAGCTTAAATTTAAATCTGAAGAAACTAGGTTAGCTAAAATTAATTATTTCCAGTAAAGAGATAGATATGTCTCATATCTACATATCATGATGCATTTTTACCAAAAATATGTGAATCATTGAATATGACAAACACAAATTAATAAAAACAATAAAATTTCACCTTCATATGCGGGTAAATTTTTTTTATATAGGAGTCATTCCTAAATCAACTGTCTGGGCATAATCTTGTGATAAACTTCTTAGAACAAAAATAAAAATTAATTTCCAAACTAAAAGAATAAAAATCAGCCAAAAAAGATATAATTAAAATAATTCTAATATGAATTAATTCATTTAAACAAATCATGGAGGTAGGTTATCCTTGTTTTTACATCTTTCAAATACTGTGATTATGAAATATCAATGGGAAACAAATCTCAGATGATCCATGATTAAGTAATAAAATGCTTCCAACAAAATCAAAATTTGGTGAATTAAAAAATATTGTTAGGGGCAGCTAGATGGTGCAGTGGTTAAAGCACCGGCCCTAGATTCAGGAGTACCTGGGTTGGGATCCGGCCTCAGACATTTGACACTTACCAGCTGTGTGACTCTGGGCAAGTCACTTAACCCCCATTGCCTGCAAAAAAAAAAAATATTGTTAGACATTAATATCTCTGTCAAATACTACAATTGTATCATATATCATAATCTACCCCATTTGCTGATGAGATGATGGTTTACCTAGAAATTCCTAATGAAGAAGCAAAGAAACTAATTTAAACACCTAATTGGCTTCAGTAATATAGCAGGATACAACATCACCCCACAAAACCAGCAACATTTTTGCTTAGCAATGAAATAATTGAAAAAAAAAGTAATAAAAAGCAAAGTCCAATTCAAAAAAACTATAAAATGTCTGGGAGTCAAGCTACCAAAGAAGACTCAATTTCTGTATATCTGGAATTATACTATGCTCCTGAGATATAAAGAACAACTTAAATGATTAGAGGGATACTCAGTGCATATAGGAAGGCTGTAACCTGTGTATTGAAGTCCATTTGCATAAGAATTTCTTCATTGGTGAACCTTGATTACTCAGTGCTCCATGGCTGGGTCAGAGCTGGTGAGAACTAGAGAGAGGAGAGATCTTGGTTTTATGGTTTCTATCTTCAATAAAGAACACCCAAGATTCCAGACTCTCCTTGTTCATCTCCAACACCTTGCTTTCCTGACTTCCTTCAAGTCCCAAGTAAAATCCTATTTATTTCAAGAAACTTTTCTAATCACACTTAATGATAGTGGCATCTTCCCTCTGTGATAATCTCCAAATTATTTTGTATATATCTTTTTCTGGAATGTAGTTGATTTTTTCTATGTTCTCATCTATCTTACAATGTGAGCTCTTTGAGAATATGAACTGGTGTTTTGTTTGTCCTTTCTTGGCACTTTTTTAAAGACTGTCTTTTTTTTTTTTTTGGTGTGGCAATAAGGGTTAAGTGACTTGCACAGGGTCACACACCTAGTGTCAAGTGTCTGAGGCCAGATTTGAACTCAGGTCCTCCTGAATCCAGGGCCAGTGCTTTATCCACTGTGCCACCTAACTGCCCTCTTGGCATTCTTAATGCTTAGCATAGTACCTGACACAGAGTAAGGACTATAAAATGTTGATTGTTTTTATGTGTCTTGCTGTGATATTATCATAACCAAGTTTTATCCCAAAGAAGACATCTAAGGAGACCTCTTTTTTGGTAGGTTTTAAAGCTGGAGATTATGTCAGATTTGTTCAATATGTTATATAGTTTTGTTGAATTTTTGGTGGTTTTGCTGTCCCAAAGAGTGAATTTCTGGTAGAGGGAGAAAGTAATGATACATTGGAAAACATAGATGATATAAAACATGGTATATATAAAATTATTTTAAAATTTATTTTATATTGATCATTTGTTGTTATTGTTATTATTATTGTTGTTATTGTTACTATTATTAATTCTCCATGGACAATTTCTATCAAAATAGAGTAGCTCCTTTGTCAACAGAAAGTAAGAGGAAATTACAAAAACTCCTTTGAATGCCATGATACCTTTGTTATACTTATGTAATCCCATAATGTTCACACAACAACATTAAATGGAAGTCTACATCTATCACTGACCTTCATTCTTGAAAACAATGAGACTTTGCCCTCTTGAATCCTGTTTAGGATTTGGCATAGCAAAGTAGGATGGGGAAAAAATGAGCAGATAACTGTGGGATTTCTATGGTTACAAAGACAAATCCTTTTGTAGAATATATTCCCAAGTATCCACTGACCTGTATACACAAATCATGCTTTACTGCTGGGTCCTTTTCCAGAAGTGGGGTTACATTCACTGCAGATGGTGCATGTGATTTTAGAGCAGGTGTTGCAGCAGACTTGGTCCAGAGGTATACTGATGCTTATCACTTGGACTGCTTCCAGCCACAGATTGGACCTCTAGCTGTTGAAGATATTGTCAAAGAGATTGATAGTGTGAGGTCTGTTGAAATTATACATGATAAATAGCATGGTTTCCAGTATTCTTCTCGAAAGCCACGCTGTGAATCACAGTGCCACACAGCTCAACTTGACCTGTACCCATTGCCATGTGGAAGGTGCCTGGGAACACATTCCCATCCAGACTGAGGGCACCTGAATAGGTCAACACACCTATGCTTCACTGAATCAACACTATCACCTCAGGAGAGTTAAATCAAAGCCAGATGCCCCATGTATGTTCCTGGGCTTGAAGGAAATTTGTGGTAATAGTATTTCAAATTTATATAGGGTTTTCTGTTTTCCAAGTCCTTTCCCATAGCAAGCCTGTGTAGTAGACAGTAAAAACATTATTCCCATTTTGCAGACCCCTAAAATAAGGTACTGGGTAGTTTTGTGACATGCTGGAGTGACACTCTTTGGGAAATGCTACCGCCAAAATTTGGACCTGGTCTTCTGACGCCAGATCCAGGCATCGTTTTTTGGCTATGCCACGCCATAAACAATGATAATAATAACAATAACAACAACAACAACAACAATAATAATAATAATAATAATAGAATTTGGGGATTCCAGAGCTATAATTTCAACAGTATATGAGGTTTCCAGTTGAGCAAATTCCCTTCTACTTAAGGAGACAGCATCAGGGGTGCAGTGGATAAAGCACCAGCCCAGGATTCAGGAGGACCTGAATTCAAATCTGGCTTCAGACACTTGACACTTACTGGCTATGTAACCCTGGACAAGTCACATAACCTTCAGTGCCCCACAAACAAAGAAGAAGGAGGAAGAAGAAGCAGAAGCAGAAGCAGAAGCAGAAGAAGAAGAAGAAGAAGAAGCAGAAAAAGACTAAGAAGCAGAAGAAGCAGAAGCAGAAGCAGAAGAAACAGCAGCAGAAGAAGAAGCAGAAGCAGAAGAAGGGAGTAAAAAGCCCGAATTACATAGGATCAAAACCTTTCAAATTTGGTAGGTGTCCCAGGACCTGGGGAAGAAGTTATCATTACACCCTGCCCTGCTGACCAGATGCCTTCCAATATGAAGATGAGAGTAATTGTATCTATCCAAGCTAAGAGCCATAGCATTCTTGTCAAACATCCTTTCTATTCTATGGCTAATTTAACCCCTTTTGTTAACTTGTTGGATCACCTACAAATTACAATGGGATTTAGGCCTGTCCCTAGAAGCAGTTAAAAGGGTAACCTGGAATACCAAATGTCCAAGAGTCTTTTGCAGGATCACAGTGACTGCATGTGTGAGAGACAAACTTTGAACTCGTCTTCCTGCTTCTGAGCCTGCCTCTCACTCTATTATCTTATGCTGTCTCTTTGTAATGAAAATATTTCCTACAGTTCCACTGGGCTAGTGCTAATTGAACTCCTTGTGTGTGCAATATTATGTCTCCCAGTTACTGGAGAAAAGCAAGGTAATTGATTGTGAAATCTTTCATATTGTCAGTTTTCTGCTATCTGTAAAGAAGTTTCACATAGTTGTTTATACCCTTGCTCCTATTAGTGTGTTTTCTTCTTACAATGGAGGAAAAAAACGGTTGATAAAATCTAAATATATATAAATCTTATTAAAGTGTCATAAGTAATATTCATTCAATGAAGATGAAATCCTAGGCAGATTGCCAGCTGAAATAGATTCTGGGTAAGAAGAAGACACATGTGTGTAGAATAAAAGAAATTGGAGAGAGGCAGGGCAGGTCACCCAATGAGGAGGCAGGAGCAAGTTATGCGGGCCTGAACTTGGATGGTGTCTTCTTTAGTGGAGAGAAAGGGACAGATGTGAGGGAGATGTTGTAGTGGTAGTATCAATAAGATTTGTCAAATGAGTGTATAACATGAGCCCCAAAGCCCATTGGCATGGGACTCTCTTCAGTGGTAGTGATCCATTCCCCACACTTTAATGGGATAAAGTTTGTGGGAAAGGGAGAGAAGAGAGGCTTCTTCAGTCTCTTAAATCTCTGGATTTCAGCTTTGAGAGAGATGAATGATGCTAAGATCACTTCAGTTTGCTGAAGGGAAGAAATAGCTCCAGGAAGAAGCCAAAATGAAAAGAAGTGACATACTCCATCATGTCTTTATTTTCAGCTTGCTACACTAGAGACTTCAGGGGAAATTTTTCTTTTGGGTAAGATCTAGGCCTCTCCCTTTTGTTTGAACTGATTTACCTCACTCTCAATGGGAAAGTGCCTTCAATCTGCATTGCCTGGACTTTCAAATACAGGACTCTGGAAAAACATAAAAAGGTAAACAGGAAAAAGAAATTATAAGTGATATTTAAAGGTTAAACTGTTTACATTCCTACATTGGAAGATGATACTTGTAACACATAAGAACTTTCTCATTATTAGGGCAGTTGGATAGAGTACATTTAGACAGAGGGCACAGGTGTGAGTTAACTTTGAAGGGATAATATCTGTATAAAATAAAATAAAATGGTGAGAGGAATGCACAGGGACAAAGGGGAAAGGCAAAGGTGGAATTGGGTAAATTATCTCACATAAAAGAAGCAAGAAAAAGCTAATACAATGGAGGGAAAGATGGAGAAGGTGAGGTGGAGTGAGTGAACCTTATTATCATTATAATTGGTTCAAAGAGGGAATAACATACACACTCAACTGGGTATAGAAATTTACTGTACCCTGCAAGGAAGAAGGAGGAGAAGGGGATTGGGGTAGTGGCAAGTGTGATAGAAGTGAGGGCTGATTTGGGGAGTAGGCAGTCAGAAGTAAAATACTTTTGATGAGGGACAGGATGAAAGGAGATAGAAAATCGAATAAATGGTGTATGGAGAGAATATGAACTACATTTAGCAATAGTAACTGCAAAAAAATTTTTGAAGCAGGTATGTCTGATAAAAGCCTCATTTGTTTATCAAACAGAGAACAGAGTTAAATTTATTAAAATAAGAACCATTCCCTAATTGCTAAAGATATGAACAGTTTTCAGATTAAATAATCAAAGCTATCTATAGCCATATGAAAATATGCTCTAACTCATTCTGTATAACCTGATACACACACATACATATACAACTATATATGTGTGTGTGCATATGTGTATTTCTTTTTGGATTTTTGTTTTCCTATTGACTTGGAGAGATGGTTTTCTTTGTTCTTTGCTATGGTTATACATTATGGAACTGACATGTGATAGGAAGGAAGCCAAGCCTTGGATATAAAGCTTGAAATCTTCCTTTCCCCTTAAGAAACAGCAATCATGAATTTACCCCAAATCTGAAAACCACATCACCTAAAATGATACTATTTAAGGGATCTGATAGATGTAAATCTAGTTCAGTAGCCCCATTATCTGAGGAGAAAAGAATGGTATTCCTCTACTTTCTACCTCCTGCTTCCCCTCCTGGCAAGAATAAAAGTATCCCTTGAAGAAGTGTAGGGAAGGAGAAACTAGAAATGTTTCTATTCTTGCCTCCCTGCAAACCAAATTAATACAGCTGCACTAAAATTGAACATGGTGGTTGACAGATTGGAGTTGAATATCAATGTATCATGGAGATAAAGGTGGATAGAACCTTAAAGGTCATTTGTCCTACCATTTATTTTTATTGATGAGGTAATTGACACCTAATAATTTAGTTACTGAGGAAAGGTCAGTCAGGATTTGAATTCTGGCCTTGTGACTACAAGTTCAAAGTTCTTTCCATTGCATTAAAGTATCTACTTTGAATCTGAATGACTGAAAGGATGCTGGGGCCTGTGACAGAAACGGGGATGATTGGGGAAAGGGAAGTTGTAGTTGAAAAGGTCAATGATTTCTGCTTTGGACATGTCTAGTTTGGGATGTGTACAGCACATGAGTGATGTGTAGAAAGCAATTGATGATTCAGTAATAGAGCTCTAATGAAGTAACATGTAAAGAAATTTGCATTAAAAGTACTCTATAAATGCTTATTTTTATCATTATTCATTATTTTATATATTATGTATATGTGTATATATGTATATATGTATATATATGTGCATTTCTTTTTTTTTTCTTTTTTTTTTTTAGTGAGGCAATGGGGGTTAAGTGACTTGCCCAGGGTCACACAGCTAGTAAGTATCAAGTGTCTGAGGCCAGATTTGAACTCAGGTACTCCTGACTCCAGGGCCAGTGCTCTATCCACTGCACCACCTAGCTGCCCCCTGTATGTGCATTTATGCACATAAAACACACATTGTGCATATGCACGTATACATACACATACACACAAGTGCATACACACATAAACACACACACACAACATATAGAACCCTTGAGAGAGTGGAGGGAGAGAAGAGAAGAAGGTCCAGGTTAAAATATCTAGTCCAATTGCTCTATTTTACACATGTGGAAATTGAAGCCAAAAAGTGATTAAGAGAATTGCCCAAGATCATAGAGGTAGAAATAGAAGAAGCAGGATTTGAACTCAACTCCCCTGGCCTTAAATCTATTGCTAATTATACCTCATCCTACATCATCCAGTGAATAAGATTGCTTAATAAATATTTCTGATGCACTCTTTGATGATTAAATGTGTTCTAGTCATACATAAGATTTGTTGGGCCCTCTTAAAAATAATCCTGTAATTCCCATGCGTTCCCTGTGTTTTACCTAGTTAGATCTTTTCCCCTTTTATAGACCTTAGACATTTTGCCTTCCTGAGCCCTTCTCAAAATCAAAGAATGTCAGAGTCAGAAGGAATAGCAAGCTAGTGGTGAGCCATTTAACAACTGGCTCAACAAAAAAAAAGGTACTCATGGTACACGTAAGTTTAATCTGTAACATTAACATTTTCTCCATCACTTTTTTAAGTCTAGACAAACAAGAGGACAATTAATCAAGTCCTGATATGTAGCATTTGATGATTTATGAGGTGTAAATGTTCCCACTAAAAATTTAATAACTTTCTTTTATGAGCCAGTTTGAGCTGGTTCCTGAAACACCCGTGCCTAGACTTGAACAAAAGAGAGCTGCTATGCTGAGACAGGAGTGGAGCCCAACCCCACAGTCACCCTGACACCGATCCAGTCCCAGCAAGGCCTCACCAGAGAAGGAGACCCCCAGAGCCTCTGAATCAGCGGATGCACCAGTGTCATCTGGAACCAAGATCATAGTCTGATGAGAGGGCTGAGCCCTTGGCAGAGGGGAGGCTACAGGGGTCTATGCTGGTGCTGAGGCAGAACTTGGGTTTTTCACCCCTGCTGAGAAACAAGAGGTAGGCTTGAGTAGCAGTGGCCCAAGTGGGGGAGGGGAACAGGCTAGTCAGAGCTGACAACCACAACACACAAAACTGGTTGATTAGCAAGTTGGTCTGGGGTTATCTATGGACCATCAGGCCAGGTGAGTGAAGAATCTGATTCTCCTTAAATCATACCACCTGTGACTTCTGAAGTTTGGGATACTACAGCCGGGAAAGAGTGTCCCACTTTAAGGAGCTAAAAGTAAAGTAAAAGAAAGGCAAGATGCACAGACAGAGAAAGGTGAGAACCATAGAATGTTTCTTCTGTGACAAGGAAGATTGAGGTACACAATCAGAGGAAGATGTCACTGTCAGGGCCCCTATATCTAAAGCTCTCAAGAAAAATATTATCAGTCTCAGGCCACAGCTGTGCTCAAAAAGGACTTTGAAGATAAAGTTAGAGAGGGAGAGGAAAAAGTGGAATGAGAAAGGAGGGTGATGCAGGAAAGACATGAGAAGAAAGTCAACAGCTTGAAAAGTCAAATTGGCCAAACAGAAAAGGAGTTAAAAAAGCTCTTTGATGAAAATAATTCCCCAAGAATTAAGATTGAACAACAGAGAGTATAGGTTGGGGAGTAAGGTGTAAGAAGCCTGGAAAGATAGGAGGAGACTATGTTATCAAGGATTTGAATGCCAAATAGATCATTTTGCATTTGATCCTGGAGGTGATTATCTAATGGGGATAATATGGTTTCACCTGAATTTTAGGAAAATGATTTTCATGGCTGAATGGAAAATGCATTGGTTTGAGGGGAGACTTGAGGTAGGCAGACCCATCATCAGGCTATTGGAATACTCTAGGCATGAAGTGATGAGAACCTGCATTAGATTGGTGGTAGTTTCAAAAGAGAGAAAGTAGCATATATGGCATATGTTGCAAATGTCAAGTTGACAGGCCTTGGTAACAGCTTGCATGTGAAAGACAGTAAGAAATCCAGGATGATTACTAGGTTGAGAGCCCAAGAAATTAGGAGAATGGTGCTTCTCTCTACAATATTTGGGAAGGTAGGAAGGAGAAGAAGGGTCAGGGGGAACATCATGAGATCTGTTTGGGACTTAATGAGTTTAAGATACTATTGGACATCTAGTTCAAGTTGTCTGAAATGCAGTTGGAGATGGGAGATTGGAGATGAGCAGAGAGTGTGAGACAAGACAGGCAGATTCAAGAATCATCAGCATAGGGCAGAGCCAAGATGGGGGAGGAAAGACTGTGACTCTCGCAAGCTCCCAATAAACCCATCCATTCACTCCTAAATAATGCCATAAAAAAGCTTTTGCACAAATGAAATTAATATAACTGAGATAATAAAGGGAAGCAGAATACTGGAAAAGAATTTTGGAAACAAGTATCTGTGATAAAGGCCTCATTTCTCAAATATATAGAGAACTGAGTCAAATTTATAAAACAAAACAAAAGAAAACCAACCACCAGAGCAGCCTAACTCACACAAGAACAGAGTGAGACTATTTTCCAGCCAAAGACAGCAACTGGATCACCTGCTGATTAGGCTGAGCAAGGAGCTTACCCCATGGTACAGACCCAGGCAGGAGCAGACTGTGCCTCCAGCACCTCAGAGACTTCAGAGCCTGTGGCTTTTTCTGAAGCTCAGCTCATGGACTGGAGAGTGGGTTGGCCAGTTGGCCAGTGTGAAATGGCTACAGTTTCTGCTGGAGTTGGAGCAAGTCACCCTAGTTCTGAACCAGTGGGCCAAATCAAGTGGTGGTGGCCTAGTGGGGCAGGGGCACAGGCACACCAAGCTTCTGACCATAGAGAATCAGATTTCAATCAGACATCTTCTTTTGGGTTGAGATGAGTAGGCAAAAAAGACAGCAGACAATAGACATCTTGGGGGGGGCAAAGTAGACCAAAATACACCCCCCAAAGAAGATAATAACAAAGTTAAAGGTCCTGCTTCCAAAGCTTCCAAGAAAAATATGAATTGGTCTCAGGCCATGGAAATGCTCAAAAAGGACTTTGTAGAGAAAGCAAGAGAGATAGAGAGTAGATTTAGAGAGATAGAGGGAAAAATGGAAAGAGAAATGAGAGCAATGCAAGAAGTTCATGAGAAAAAAGTCAACAACTTGAAAAGCCAAATGGAAAACGAGATATGAAAGCTCTCTAAAGAAAATAATTGCCTAACAATTAGGATTGAACAAATGGAAGCTACTGACTTTATGAAAAACCAAGACACAATAAACCAAATCCAAATGAATAAAAAATAAAATAGAGGGCAATATGAAATATCTCCTTGAAAAAAACAGCTGACCTGGAAAATAGATTTAGAGAGATAATATGAAAATCACTGGACTACCTGAAAACCATGACCAAAATAAGAGTTTAGACAGAATCTTCCAAGAGATTGTCAGGGAATATTACCCTGATAATCTAGAAGAAGAGGATAAAATAGAAATTGAAAGAATCCACTGATCACATTCTGAAAGATATCCCAAATGGAAAACTTCCAGGAATATTATAGCCAAATTCCAGAGATCCCAGGTCAAGGAGAAAATATTGCAAGCATCTAGAAAAAAGGAATTCAAATACTGTTGAGCTACAGTAAGTTTAACACAAGATCTAACATCATCTACATTAAAGGATCAGAGGTCATGGCATATGATATTCCAGAGGGCAAAGGAAATGGGACTACAGCCAAAAATCACATACCCAGCAAAACAGCATAATCTTTCAGGGGAAATATGATACTTCAGTGACAAAGAGGACTTTCCAGCATTTGTGATAAAAAGACTTGAACTTAATAGAAAACTCAGCTTTATAATAGAACTGTTAACATTCCCTTTGGGCATAACTCTAAGCAAATATAAATAAGTATAAGCAAAGCAACCTAAGTTCAGTCATAATTACAGGAGGAATATGTACTCATGATTCAAGTTTGCTCCTAGTATGCCCTCCCCCTAAAAATTTCATTCTAAACAGGGCAGAATTTTAATATTAGAAATGAGAGGAATAAGAGTTTCTAGGATGGTTTATAGTCTGGTACTGGGGATACAACTCAATATTAGATATGTTGGAGAGGTGATCAGTCATTCTTAATTCTTTGTGCCTTTCAATGTTTTGTTTTGTTTTGTTTTTTCATGTACACATATACGAGTCTTCCACACTACTCCTTAAAAAGAGCTTTCACTCATTCTTTCTGGGTCATTGTTTGGAATGAGAGAATTAGAATACTTCTTGCTTCCCACTGCCAACTTCCAGGCTTTTCCTCTATCACCTTCTCTGAGTAACTTCCTTCTTTGAGGTTAAATTGATCTATATCTACTATTAAATCAAAATTCTAGCTTTTGTCTGTTGACACCTAGGACACTCTCCTTTTTTCTTCTATGATTTCTGTGGGGTTCAAAATTATCCAATCTGAAAGAAAAACTGATAAGGCAGAGCTCTAAGCCAATAACTATCTATTAAAGGGACTGAACCACTTCAATTAATTGGCCCTCAGATCTTCCTCACTATGTGCAATGTCTCTTGTCTCCAGGACCTTACTTTTTATAGTACTTCATACCCAGACACTCAAAAGAGGCAAAGTAAAATACAGAGTCTTATTGCTTAATATATTTTTATTTTGACTCTTCTGAAGAGCTAGGAACAATGCATTAGCATGGGTGGTCACAAGATAGACAAGGCAAAGGTCACCTCTGCTGATTAAGGGATCATTATATGGATTTCTCCTTTCTGCTGTGCAAGAGATGGTGGTCTGGAGATACAAAGATAAGTTGGAGGACTTTCTATATCATGTCAAGATATCAAACCCACCCTGGACTTGGTCACACACTCATTACACAAAAGGGTGGAAGTCCTCTAGTCAACATTCTTGTGGTTAAATAAGTGAACTTTATAACAACCAGTGAACTTGACAGATTACTTAACAGTGAACTTACAGCATGTCATTTAAAGTTTTGGGCCTAATATAAGAGAAAATATTTAACTTTATCTAATTATTCCTATATCTAATATATGTAACATGTATATTAGCACATGTAATTCCTATAGTCATGTTAGTTGACAAAACTGACTAAATACCTTAATAGTTAATAACTAATAATTGATACTAATAATTGTACCAATAATTAACATCTATCATTACCCTTATGGAAACACACTGATCTGATTAATAATGACTAGAGATAAGTTTGGAGTAAAAGAGGGGTCTAAATCATTTCCCTTACAGTCTTTGTCTCCTCAACTCATACTAGGTAATTTTAACATGCACATTGATACTTCCTAATACACCCTAACTTCCAAATTGTTTGTTATCTATGAATTACCTTTCCATCCCACTTCAGCCACACAAAAAGATGGTATTACTTTTGATCTTGCCATCACCCCTAAATGTACCCTTTCATGTTCTTGAACTTTGTAATTCCCTTATTTGATAACTACCTCTTGTCATTCTCTCTCTCCTCTCTCCCTCTCTCTCTCTCCCTCCCTCTCCCTCTCCCTCTCCCTCTCCCTCCCTCCTTTCTCCCCCCTCTCTTCCCCCTCTCTCCCCATCTCTCCCCTTTGAAATTCCCAACCTTCTTTTTTGCACCATGACCTCTAATCCTTTCGATTCTTTTCTAGGCTATCACTGTTGCACTGACTGTGCTCTTATCCTTTTTCCATCTTGACCCTTTAGTGAACCAATTCAATTCTACTGTTCTCTTTTGAATCCTGTGTTCTTTCATCAAATTGATGTTCATACCCTGAGAACCCTCAACCCATCCTTTGCTTCTGCTCCTACTCATGTGCTATCTCATGGAGCTGGAGAAAAATATGAAAATGCCCTGCCTGGATAAACTACAAATTTACATGACATCATCTCAACCAGGCCCACACCAGAGTAAGATAGTTATTTTATACTTCTAATCTACTCAGCATCTCACTTGCCACAGTGGCTTTTCCATACTTCTTCATCCATCCTCAAATCTCTTGTAGTCAGCGAAGTAAGGAGGCAGAGAAGAGGAGAGAGAGCATTTCAGTCATGGAGGGATAGTGGGGAAATGCTCAGAGTGGGGAGATGGCATCATGGTCTTGAAACAGCAAAGGGGCCGATGTTCCTGGATCACAGAAAATGTGGATGGGAATATGATTTAAGAAAACTGGAAAGGTAAGAAGAAACCATACTATGAAGGACCCTAAATCCAGAGAATTTTTCATTTGATCCTGAAGGTAATAAATACATAGCCACTACAGCTTATTGAATACGGGGTGATGTGATTGGATCTATGCTATAAGAAGAATAATTTGACAGCTAAGAAGAGGATATGCTATAATGGGAAGATGCCTGAAGTAGAGAGACTAACTACTAATCTATTACAATTGCCCAGGCATGAGGTGATATGGAAAGTTGCATTTATTGTCAATCTTTTTCAGTGTTGGTTAGTTTTATTAAATCACTATTTCCCTCTCTTTGTTACAAGGGCTGTTTCCCTGGGTAAGGGATGGGGAGATATATTTGGAAATTAAAGTGATATACAACCAAAACATAATAAAATATTAAAAATGAAATTAAAGAATAGGCTAGTGTCAGTACTATGATACTTTACTTTTTCTGTCAATCCCTTATTTGGAGCTTATTTAATATAACACATACTAGATTATTTGTACCATGCATTTATTATGTTTACCACTTGTTTGTTAAGATGAGTTGCTGTTTATGGCTTCCACTGGAGCCAGAAATTCATTATACACCTTCCTGGCTTATTTATGAAACTCACACCTCCAGAATATACTTCAATGACTCTGCCAAAAACATTACTAAATGTTGTTGGGTTTTTTAAAAACAGATGTAGAACTTTAGTTCTTTCCTTGAAAAGTATATTTTGAGAACGTCTAATATGTAAGAAAATTTGGGTTCATGATGATATCCCAGTTGTTAATGCTTTTTTCGAGCACAGTGTACACAGAGGACTCTGAAACCAAGTCTACAATTTCAAAAATGAGGTGACAAGGGATTTATAGTGAATCATCTACAAAGTCAGGAAATCTTGATAGAAGTGACAAGATTATTAATCATATCAAGGGGAAAAGGAAAATATGTTTACTCCATATAGCAAGATGCAATTCATTGATGAATCATATGCATTTAATGTTTTTTAAGCCACCACAACACATTTTGGTATGTTTCACTATACCATGAATTTTTGCTATATAATTTTATTTCTTTACTGTGAATAGAGTTTTGATATCTATACTGTTGTACAATATTTGATATTTACTTTTCTAAAATGTACTATTGCTATATGTCCATGTGACTTACATATTAGTTTAATCTGGACAATTAAATTATGTGTTTGGGCTGGATGTCATGCTTAAAGCAAACCATGTATTTATATTAAACTTTCTTAAGTGTATGAGCTCACATATAACATGTTATGGTATGGCTTATCTACAAGAAGGATTCAATAGCTCATTTGCACATGAAAAAGCCGAGACAATGAACTTGCCTTCAAGGCACAGAGTACATTCATACCTTTGTTAATAGCCCCTTTTATTTGAGGACAGGGACTGTCTTTTGCCTCTTTTTGTAGTTACAATGCTTAACACAGTTCTTGTCATGTGACTGACAATTATGGCAATGGACTAGGATAATCCTTTCCAAATGGCACTAACTTTATCAATGTTGTGGAGCCATTGCCTATCCTAATATTACATACTAATTTATTGCATTATGTTCAGGCAAAGACCAGTACTTAACTGAAAAAATTTTTAAATGATAGTTCAAGAGCAATCTTCAATTAGACAGCTTTCTCCGTGCTGAAATATTCTCTGAGAAAGGAGAGAAACACATGAAGACTATTCTGAACAAATACAGAATGAATTAAATAGAACGAGCAGAGTAAGACTAATAACAACAAAAATGTAAGTGAAGACAATCCAAGCTGTTCAGGTCAAATGAAATGGAAAATATTTGTTTCAGAGGTGTGATATTAAAACCTATTTCCTGGGATCAGCTAAGTGGTGCAGTGGATAAAGCATGGGCCCTGGATTCAGGAGGACCTGTGTTCAAATCTGGCCTCAGACAATTGAGCTGTGTGACACTGGGCAAGTCACTTAACCATCATTGCCCCGCCAAAAATAAAATTAAAAAAAGCAAAAAACAAACAAACCAAAAGCCTGTATTTCCTTCTACCTCACTTCCCTCTTTAAGAAAGGGTAAACCACAAATGAAGTTCCATCCCATGAAATCATTTACATTCAATATAGGCTTTATTTACTTCACTGTTGTTGTTTTGTTGGTGGGGGAATTTGTCTTTGTATATGGAAAGAGATTGCAAAGGGGAGATGTTGGGCAAAAGTTGTGTATAAAAATAAAAGTTATCAATAATTTTAAAGAAGTATTTCTAGAGATAAAGAGCTCAGGAAGTTGTATCTTCCCATTCAACTGACATTCTTGTTAAAGCAATGAAATCTGGATGTCAAGGTGAAGAGGAACATTTATAGGGCTTCAAGTACTAAACAATATTTTTTTTTCCAAAAAAAATCCTATAGTTATTGTGGATGTCAAATTTCATCATAAACCCGGAGCAAGTGTTATCACTGTGACACAAACTAAAAGGTACACGTGTCAATATTTATATAAGCAGATTACAGTAGTGGGAGCTCATCAGTTCAGCTATTGTGTCTTGTTAGCTTAACTAAATTTCAAACTCCATAAGGAACAGCATTTTACCCTGAAGATATTAAAGGGTAGATTTCTTTTAATTAAACTCATTTGCATGACCAAATTAGATTTAATTACTCCCATTCATTTCACTATTAACTTTCTTTGATTGGAGAAAGGCAACTTTTATAATTGCTTAAAACAAGATGCTCTTCCCAGTGGTTCCTGATAGAAAGTCCTCATTTGTGCTTTTAGGTCCTTGATGGTGCCTGGTCTATAATAGACATTTAACAAATGCTTGTTGTTTGATTGGTGAGTCAGAAAACTGGATTTCTTCTCAGAGACTAGTCACTCGGTAAATTTTGGCAAGTCATACATAAGCTTGTCTCTCTTTACTTAGTCTCTTCATCTGATAAGAAGATTAATGATAAAAAAAACATAATTGTGTCCTAGATAGATGTTTTTTTTTGTTTGTTTTGGGTTTTTTTTTGTTGTTGTTTTAGTGAGGCAATTGGGGTTAAGTGACTTGCCCAGGGTCACACAGCTAGTGAGTGTTTAGTGTCCGAGGCTGGATTTGAACTCAGGTACTCCTGACTGCAGGGCCGGTGCTCTATCCACTGCGCCATCTAGCTGCCCCGATAGAAGTTTTTAAAAAGAACATTTTACTAATTTCTTTTGGTCAGTATATCACAATTTTCTACCTCCTCTTCCCCCTCCAGATTTAATCCTTCAAAGAGAATCATACTATGCAGAGACTAAACTTGAGAGAGACGCTGAATTAACAACAGGAGTCTTTCAAATAAAAGCATTTTTTATATGTTAGAAGAAGAGGGGAAATACATCAAGGGTGTGCTGAAGCCAGATGGAACCGGTTACAAGATCTGGTTGTTAAATTTTTAGCCTGAGCATTTATATCTGGGAAATCAGCAAGTATTATAAATCATGGCTTGATTGATTATTTTGTTGATTGTATGAACTTAAGAGAGTAATGGTGGGAATTAATAATGCAGATTAAATTTGTGTGTTCATCATGTACATATTTTCCTGACAGCCGGTGAAACGTTTACCAGCGCACCAATGTATAAAATCCAAAATAGTAGTAGTGTAACTACTAATATAATAATAAACCAACAAAGGGGGCAGCTAGGTGGTGTAGTAGATAAAGCATTGGCCCTGGATTCAGGAGTACCTGGGTTCAAATGTGGCCTCAGACACTTAACTAGCAAGTCACTTAACCCTCATTGCCCTGCAAAATAATAATAATAATAATAATAATAAATAAACAAGATTTCTTAAGGTTTTACTAAGTAACTGACACTATACTAGGTATTTAGGAGACAAATGCTAACACACACATATCTCTCTGCCCCCCCCCAACATTATAAAATGCCAAGGGGTTATGTTGTTGGAATATTCACTTAGAATAGTTAATAGACTCCCAGTTATGAACTGATTGTCTCCTATAACTGCCCCAGTGAAAGCCATCTCTCCTTGAAGTCCCAAGGTGCCGCCTTCTTCATGAATAAATAAAAAAACGGACCACTCGTTCCAATTTTCCCTAAAAGATTTTGTCTGTAGCTCTTCTTTGCTCCTAATACATTCTAGGTTGTACCAAAGATATTTGTGTACATTTGGGTCTGCTTGACCTCCCCCCTTCAAGGAAATTGTAAAAACTTAAAGGATAAGAAATGTTTTCTTTTTCTAAAATCTCCACAGCCCTAGCAATCTCGTGCTTTCTGTAGTCTAGAGATCAACAAAGCTTTGCTAAAGTGAATTGAATAATGAAGGCATATGTATATTGTTTAGTTAATTTGTTTTATTTTGCTGACACAAGTCTCAGGTGTCATCAATGTTTTCATGATTCATTATCTCCCTCGCCCTGACAAGCTTCACTGGCTTATCTTCAACTAGTCCATGCTACACACAATGTATCCTTTATGCCTTTCATGTATCTTATGACATAAATGAGCTCATTAACATGACATGAGAGAGGCAGAGATGGGAAAGACAGAGGAGAGAGGAAGGAAGGAAAGGAGAGAGAGAGATTGCAATCTACAGTTCCTTTGTAAAACTGTCAATACTCCACTACAAGCTGTTACCTCTAGTTAAAATGTTAACTTATTTCAATAAACAAAGCAGAAAGTTCTATATTTCAGTGACAATTCTACTCATTAGATGTCAATATTTTTAACACTTTCTTAATGTGGAAGTTGGTTCAATCCAGCCTAACATGAAATATGTGTTGGTTGTCACTTTCTTGTGCTTTTGTTAAAAGTGATTTAAAAAAGATTTGAGAAAAGTTACTAAATGACCCAAGAACTCCCTTGGTTTTGCTCATTAAATAAGGTATTTCCTTTTTAGAAGCCAACATGGAATGATGCTTCAAGAAACAAACAAAAAAAGAAACATTTTAATCATACCAGTTTTTCTTCAGCCTTTTAGAGTCTACCTTCTTAAACTGTGGGTCATTACTCCACTGGGTCATGTAACTGAATGTGGGATCATGAAAAATTTGGCAACAGTCAAACGTCTATGTATACCTATTTTATATGCCTATTTAGCCAGGATCATGTAAAAATTTCTTGTGTGAAAAGGGGTCATGAGTGGAAAAATTTAAGCCCTGTTCTAGAGTGCAAAGTTAGCCTAATATTAGAGAGAATGATGTATGTGATTCAAAGAAAAGACAGAAAGTTCTATTGCACACAGTATTAGCATAATCTTCAGAGAACAGCATTTGGAATATTTTTAGATGAATATAAGGAAAATGCCTCACCTCTTATTCTTCTTGTATTTGAGGGCTTCATAGAAGAGAACATGTCATGAAGAGAGAAAAATAAACAAATTGCTTTACTACAAGGGATGAAAAATATCCCACAAACCACACTCAAACAGCCCTCTATTTATACTAGCACGTTCTGGGGAAAATCACTAAAAAACCTGTTACTAATCATTGAAACCTTAGGCTGTTGACATTTTTAAAAACTTTTCTAGCCAAATAGTCATGTGTGGCAGCCAGAGGTTTAGAGAGCCAGATTTCTAGTCTCATACTGGAGCTTTGTTTGAGCAATATGGAGGATCTCATCATGGCTACAGAGGCTTCTGTCAAGCGCTGAGGGAGTTCATCCAGGCAAAAATATGTTCAGCCTTCTCAACTAGCTATGTCCTGGAAGGGCCTTCATGCTAACTGTAATGAACAAAGCTATCCAGTCTGATGTTCCTCTTTCCATTTGCTCTAAAGGTATTAGCTGATGGGAAGACAGACCTCTTTTGACTATCTATACATGCTATGAAAGCTATGGAGAAAAGGTGATTTTTGTCTTGATATGTCCCTAATATTACTGGGGCCCAGAAGCTAGGACCCTGTGCCCTTTTGATACCCATTTGGTTTGCACCTATGTATTTTAATCTTATTTTAAGTTTTTTTGTTTATTTTGTTTTTATTGGAACTCCTATATCAAGCCAGTCTGGAAATATAGCAGATACTCTAGGGCATGACACCACAGTAATAGGAATGAGAGATTTTACCTGCACTCTTTTCACCCCAGGCTATCTTGTTCATTTTTAGACAACCCGGTGTTCTCCTGATCTTGGAGGTTCACCATATTGATACAAGACTTGATGTGGGATGTGGGGAACCTGAATATCTTAGCCCGTTGTAGTTCATGACTCCTGAGTTCAAATGATCTACCAGTGTCAGCTTCTCTAATAGTAAGCATTGCTGATCTTCACCTCCATGCCCAGTTATATACACACACAGACATTTTATATATTAAACACATAAATACACATGTATACATACACATACATACAGATATACATTATATGAACATAAATGCATATATACATATAGATATATGCACACACAAATACATATGTATACACACATATACATTTAGACATGCATGTGCACACATGTATATGTATGTGTGTACATGTATGCACTTACACACATATCTATATTTATACATAAACATATATATGACTACATTTAGTTCTGGGGGCAGGGGAAGCCTGATTACCTACAAGAGGGGTCACATTCGTTTTAGTACAATCCTTAGCTCCTTGTCATTCAGCATGGTATGCCTGCTTCAAAGAAGGCACTGTGCTGTATGAGCAAAGCAGAATTATGGTGGCTTCGAAAGATACATGAAATGCACAAACTTAAAGATATCTCTTCCAAATGGTTATATGGATTATTTGTGTCTGACCTGTGGGAAAGTCTTCCAAGCTCAAATTGGACTGATCATCCACAGCTGGACATGCTGTACTATGTGTCCTGGGCATTGGGATGCCATTTTGTTCCTCTTTGAGCATGAAGGTCAAACAGCAATTCTTCACCCTAGTGTCCTGGGGTTAAATGCTTAAAGCTTGCCTGTGGGCTGATATGTAGGGTATCCCCAAAGAGCCAAATATATGGTAGTAAAAAGCAATAAGCATAATTCAACCATCATTCAATAAACTTCAGTTTTTCTCCAGACAGTCAGAAACCTCTTAAATAAAACAATTAAAAATGCATGTCAGCTGACTTCTGTTGTTCCTTCTCCAGGTAGGTTTTCAAGACCCTCTCAATTGGTCAAATCAGGAACTCTCCTCCCATGTTCAGTGACTCAGCTCTTCTTTATGAGGTAAAACTCACAAAAATCCACCTTTCTCTTAGTTATGACCAATAAATTTTATTTAATCATCTCAGGGTCTCCAAACAATTATTGAATTCATCACTGTGATTTTCAAGCTTTCTACCCCTAAAAACAGTCACATACAAAAGAGCTGAGGGAATTGTTCTGCCATGTCCTGCAGCCTCAGTTGTTTACTGGTTTCAAAGTCTTCTCAGTTCTCCTTTCTCATACTTTATCTGAAAACAGTTTTGTTTCACGCAAATACTTTTTTTCATAAACAATAATTTTCTCTACCCCTCTTCACAACCAAATTGTTTACACACAAAGGGGACAATACCTTGCACATTTCCTAAAATTATTCAATTATTTTCCCTTATGCAAAAATTCATTTTCTATACCCCCCCAAAAAAATTTATTAGATGATAAATAATAGAAAATGCGCCTTAAGCCAGAAGAGCATTACCTTGCTTTCTATCTTTACATTGTGGTTTGGCCATTTTATATTTCATGCAAAGGAATATGAAGCAGAAGAGGCCACCAGGGGATCAGGCTCAAACATGCTTATTGCAAGCCTTCTTCACTAGATAGAATATAGGGTGCAGTTATTTTATGCCTGGGGTGGAAAAAAGGCAATCAGCCCCAATCCACTAGAAGTCTCTATAGTTTCTTTCATACTGTATGGCCAGGAAGAAAAGGCTCACCTGATGGTAGGTATCTCCCTTCTAAAAGTCTGCTGAGTCATTGGCTCTTCTTGTTCAATGGCCAATAAAGAGACTGCTTCTTTGTCCCAATAGCACCCTACTTCTTAGGTACTTGGTCATGGACAACCAGAAATAGTCAGGCTCTATCATTCCTAAGGTGCCCAAGCCCTAAGCTAGCATATGTAGTCAACCTGAAACAAGAAAGGCAGCTTTGTATATATCCTGTTACAAGGAAAAAATAAAACCTGGATCTAGCTACCCTTTACTTAAAGATTGGATTTCTGAAATTTTTGACTGGAGATACACACACACACACACACACACACACATACACACACATATGCACATGCACATGCACATACATATATACACATACATAAATACACATACATAGTTTTAAACCAACAGATAGTTTTAAAAGGAGTTTTCTGGTATTTATTCGTATAAAATGATGATAAATTACAATGTTGAAAGCAGTATTGTGTGAACAAAATTGTGATGGTTTTTTCACTTCAGAAGCCCAAAGTTATACTTGTTCAAAAGAAAATTACCCACATTATCTCCTATTTTCCCTAAAATTTCCTGGGAGAGATGGAAGGATTTTAGCACTTGGCTCCAACAGAGCCAGAAGATAAAGAAGGATGTGAAAGTCAATCCTTTTTTCCACTTTAAGGTTTAGTTGACATACAAAATCAGCCATCGCTGGATATTGGTCCTCTTTAGTATCCAAAGGAGTTCACTCTTCTGGAGGAGAAACTCTAGGGAAAGTCTTGCTGGCACTATTTTAATGAGGGAAATGTTCCCTTCAGTATGTGCCAGTATAATCACTTGCCTTCTACCTACTGAGAAACCTGCATAAACTAGTACGATATAAGATATTGGATCTCCTGCTGTAACTGTCAAAGCTCAGTGTGGTAAAAAAGATGAGGTTTGACCTAGGATTAACATAAATCATTATGGGTGCTTAGAGTTAGACTCAAAAATTTGGATTCAATCATGCTCTTAATTATCAAATGTGTTTCCTGTTAAGAAAAAAGGAATACTGTTTAAAATGTTTGATAATCTGACAAGGCCATAAGGCTTAATGGAATCGATGATTACACACAGATGGATGATTAACTCTTGAGGTTTAATGTTAAAAAAAAGCTGTGCTGGATTGCTACTTAATGGAATTACACTGCCCATATGGAAAAGAGCTCTCCCTTCAATATCCCCAGAATGATGGAACAGGTGGCAGAGTCTGGGCAGGACTACTTGGAATGCACAAACACATTCTGAACTTGGAACTGCCAGAAAGGATTTGGGGGTTTAAAAAATCTTTCAAAATGTGTTAACTTTACCAAACTTTATGATTCTGAATTATAAAGAAGTTATAAAAAATGGATCCTAAAGGTTCTTTCTCTGATGGACATTGGGTATCGTATTAACCTTTAGAAGCCTGAGGATAGAGTCTGTGTTTGTGTTTGTAAGGGAAAGATGGAAAATGCTTTAGTCATATAAGGTGAAAGCACTGTGTCATAGAATCACATGATAAGATTTTTTTTTTCAGTTGGGAGGGACTTCAACAGTTATCTAATTCAACCCACACAGAAAAGCAATCCTCAAGATAGCAAACCTAGCAAATGATCCTCTGTTCTCTGCTTGAAGACCTCCATGATAGAAAACCAATGTTTTCAAGCAAACATATTTTATCTTTGGACAGGTCTCCTTTTAGGGAAATTTTCCCAGACTTTGAGATGAAATGGATCTCTTTGTAAGTTCTATTCACATTGCTTCCAGTCCTTCTTTCCGGGAACAAATTGAATAAGCCACATGATGCCCCTTTAAATGCTCAGAGATCCCATACCTTTCCATGAAGTCTTCTGTTCTCTTATCTAGGCTAATAATATTCAAATCCTCCTACAAATTCCTGAGGTCATCACCATCCTTCTTGTTCTTTACTGGATGTTCTCCAGGCTAGCTATGTCCTTTAGAAATGGTGGCACGGGTAACTAAATGGAAAAGTCCAGATATTATGGGATAACCAGAGAAATGATCACCTCCTCATTCCTGGAAGATATACTGTTCTTAATGTAATCCAACATTGTCCTCCATGAAAGAGTTGGTAGGTATAGTCACCACCACCATTACCATCATCATTATTATAGTAAATCCTATCATATTAGTAGTAAGAAAAGGGCTACAACATATTAAATCATGGAATAAAATTTAATCTTTGGTAACAATCTATATGGAAACATCTTCCTAATCCTTTCTCTAATTTTGCCATAAACTGAACAATGTTGTATATGCTATAGCATGATATAATATGATTTTATATGGTGAAATATAATGCTATTATGTACTATAGTATAATAATCCATAGTAGGCTATTCTATTATATGATATAATATGTAATTATATGAAATATTATAATATAACACATATACAATATATTTGTACAATATATATTATTGTATTATACATAGCATAGTATATTGTGATGGCACAGACATAGCATAGCATAATATAGGAGTGTAGGGTGTTTTCATGGGTGACTAGAACTTCTGGTATGAGGACTGCTTTCCACCTTTGCTTTCCACCTGATTCATTCAACTCTCATCTGTGGCTCCAAGAAGCTATAGCATGCACAGCAACCACAGCCTGGTGAACTATTTAGGCAGATGAACTAAACCAGGTTGAGGGTAATTGACAGGCCTCAAATTCATTGGTGAGTTAGAGCTGTGTCTACCCCAACCATGTGAAGACTTCCTCTAGTTGAATGGGTGGATGACAACAATTGTTCCAATGACCTTGAAGGCAGCTGGAGCAGGAGCTCTGGAGCACTTAGAGCTTGATTAGACATTGAAAATGCCAAGGCCAAATACTTCAGTTTGAGCCATCAACAGTCATCTTATGTTTGTCTTGACACTGGATTCTCATGAATCTGGAAGAGAGAGGGAGGTCAATGACTTCATGTGACTGCCTCATGTAAATTCAATTGATGTGTGAATCAAAAGAAGTTACTCATACCACTTTACCAACCTTAAAGTCCTGTGGCAACAGGCAAATGATGAAACACATGAGAAAATAATTATCACTAATGGATTTCTTGGTGGGGGGGCACAGGGACTGAGGCTTATTCAGCTTTCTCTTCACCCCCAACTTCATAAAGTTTAGTTCAGGAACTTTAGCTAATCTCTTTCAGAGGCAGCCCAAAGGTACAATAGAGTTAAGACTCTTTGAGTCTAGGCCAGTGAAGTGAGGAGATTAAAACCACACCTATCTGAATGCACCCTTGTTCCTCTGGGTCTCTCCCATTAGACCCTGATGTCATCATGGTAGAGTTCATTTTAATATGGGCCACTCTCAGGTCATGTCAAGAAATGGAAATGAATGATGCTAGCCAATTAGCTTTGATCAGTTTGTAAGAGCCACCTCTATAAGAAGAGGAAAGACAGACCATGAGGTAAATGTCATTTGCACCTGAGGCCCAGAAGGTTTTCTGGTTGGTGAGTGTTCTTCTCTTAGTACAGAATATGTTATGTAGAGACAAAGTGGCACTGGTGGGGGGGGGGTTCAGCTTGTGTCAACTGCCACATGGTAAATTCTTAACTAATTTTTTACTAATATTTAATATACTTAAATAATAAATGCTTCCCACCAAAAATGGGTCCAATAGCCATTAATTTATAAGTAGCAATATATTTTAGAAAACCCAGCCTATTTCCCCAATAATTTAACTAATTAATTAGCCCCCTAATAATTAAAATAAACACAAGTAGCAGATATAGACATACTCAAAGCTACAGTCAAAACCCCACACACAGACAGCCCAGGCCATAGGGTTGTCTTCTCACTGGACTGAAGTAGTAGTGGGATTTGGCAGTCCCTTGAGTGTCTGAGAAGCCTTTTAGAAGAAATGCACTGCTTACCTTCTAGTGTGAGAAGGGAGGTAGAAAATGTGCCCTAAAATGTGTCTAAAATTGTCTACTTCACCCAAACCTGGCCTGCTTACCATGGCAGGTTGGGATCCCACCCTGAAGTAGAAACATACACACACACACACACACACACACACACATACTTGTGTGCGCGCACAGGCGCACACACACAGATACATAAAATGTACATAAACTTTTGCAAAGATGTACCCACTTGCAAATTTAAAGACATCTTTACTCCCAGTGTTCATGTGGACTATTTGTGCCCAACCTCTGGTAGAAATCTTTGAGCTCCTATTGGTCTAAATAGCTATAGTCAGACACACGGTACCCCGTGTCCAACATAGTGATGTTATTTTGGTCCTCATCAAGAATAAAGGACAGCAACCAACCACATAATGTGATATAATATGGCCTGATACAATCTGACATGGCACAACATTATATAAGATATGATATAATAAATATTATATAATGTTATGATACAAGACAGTATAGGATTGATGGTATAGTAAACATGCTGTACTACACTATACTAGCATATCTTTCTGGCCCATCCCAGGCTGGTCTGTAAAATCATTTTAATCCTTCTCTTGTCTTCACAATCTACTCATCTCTCTTGCCCTTTAGACTTCATTCCATGCTTTGTTTTTACTTTCATTATGTCAATTAGGCATATCTTGGCAATTTTGCATTGTTTCTATTTGCATGTAGTTATTTTGTATATTATAATAATGTGTGTGTGTATATATATATATACACACATACATATATAATATATATTATTGCTCGCTAATTATATATGTACATATATAATTAGCGAGCAATAATAATAATGCTTCGGGCAGGTGGGGCTCATTAGCTTTGGCAGGCAACCTGCCTAGGGGAAGGAAACCCTGATTTTAAAACTCCACTGCCTTGTGGCTATACCCATATATGGGAAAGGCTTTGGGAGTTAACCCCGAGGAAAAATCAGGAGTCAGAGTCCCTTGGGCAGTTGGATGTTGGACATCACATCCCTCTGGCAACTTCTGCGGAGGCACTGTTGCCAAACTGTATTGGCTCTGCCTCTCCTTTGTATCCACCAATGTCATGGAGAGGGAAAACCTGCTGCATGGGCAACAGCTTGTTTTCCAATTGATCCGCCCAGGCCAGCGCCCTGGAGAGAACACTCCAGCTACTACACATGGGGTGGATACAACACGATGAGGCAGTTACCGGTTATAAGTCAATCAGGAGCTGCGGCTCCCGTATCAGATTGCACAGCCACACTATGGCCTGTGGCTCTTCAAGGCGCTGATCCATGGTTGTCCACAACTGGCAGAGGCCAACTACCGGGCAATATAGTAAATATTATAGATCAATATAATATAACAAATATACTTGCCATATAGAACTAGATTTGGTACATCTATATACCACCCAGACATTTACCCATGTATGTAACAAACATTATTCATCGCCTGCTTAATGTAGTTCTTTTTGTTTGTTTTGTGTTTTTTTTTTTTGTAAGGCAATTGGGGTTAAGTGACTTGCCCAGGGTCACACAGCCAGTAAGTGTTAAATGTCTGAGGCCGGATTTGTACTCAGGTACTCCTGACTCCAGGGCCGGTGCTCTATCCACTGTGCCACCTAGCTGCCCCAATATAGTTCTTTATAATATTTAATTCTATTAGCCACATCCATGTAAATAAAACAAAAGCAGAAGGAGAAAGTTGAAGGTAAATGGAAGGATAATTCAGATGTTTTCTTTAAAGAGGCAAAGAAATTGGAGAAATTAATTTGATTATGAACCCAAATATAAAGAGAATCATTATTTCATGGAATACTTAGTAATCTGCTACTACAGTGCTCTACGATCCTGTGATTTCTCATGCAACGGTATTTTCATAGACCAAGATTCCTACAAAGGTTACTTCAAAATGTCTTGTGCAAGGGCATGAGGAGACTGTTAGTCTGGTCATTTCTCTCCAAGTAGTACAATGGGTGTATTTCAAACAATGAAAAATCAGTAAAAGAAAACAACCCCCCCCCACACACCCATGCACAACAGTTTCTGAAACAGTGCCTAAAACGCACAGCATAGTATCCGTTTTCATAATCTTTGACAATAGAGTTTAGGTTTGGAAATACTGAGTTTCAGATGTTTGTGGGATGCTTGGCTCCACTCCATCTTCTGATTACAACAATCTTCTTATTAAATCAAAACTCTTATTCCTCATAGAACATATCATGGACTGAGGTTTTAGTGTCCAAATGTGTTCCATTGTATCCACTGATGTAATTAGTTCCCTGTAAAAACACTGGCTTATCTGTTGTATTTTGTGTCATTGAATCATACCATATTTTTGTTTGTTTTGTTTTGTTTTTGTTTTTGTTTTGCTAGACAATGAGGGTTAAGTGACTTGCCCAGGGTCACACAGCTAGTAAGTGTCAAGTGTCCAAGGCCAGATTTGAACTCAGGGTACTCCTGAATCCAGGGCCGGTGCTTTATCCATTGCGCCACCTAGCTGCCCCCGAATCATAACATCTTAAAGCTCAGAGGGACCTTAGAGATGATCCAGTTCAACATACTCATTTTCTGATAAGGAAATCAAGATACCAAGAGGTATTATGCATTGTCCAAGGTTGCACAAGCTAGTACATCCTCTACTGTCCTATGTAACACACTGCCAAGTCTCTTCCAAGTTTTAGCAACATCATGTTTTATCAGAACCTTCTGGCATTCATATCCTTATGAAGTGATGCAGAATAAGTTACTGTCATGGAAACTTTAGGCTGATTGTTTACCCACAGACTCTGAAACTAGGGTGCAACCAAATGTCTTTTTAAAGTAAATTTTTAGATAGTATAAAATTACAATCTGGTCTGTCTCTGAGAGTCTTTCTGAGCTGATAGTTTGTCCTTTCCCCCAAGAAAATACTTATGTTATTTTCTGTGTGCACAAAAATCAAGGCTTTGGAATGTCATCCTCTCTTTTGTAGTGATTGATCACTTTCAGATTGGGACACTTCTTCCCAATAATCCATCAAAAATTGACCTTGCCAAAATTCCTGACTTTGAATTTGTATGCCATGTAGCATTAGAGAAAGAATCCGGGAGCATCTTCTTCAAACACCTTTGATTAAACCATGAATTTGAGACTTTGTAGTAATCAATAATCATTGTTTCGATGTTACAACACTTTTAAGTGGCTTGTTTTATAATCACATCAATTATAAGTTGTTCTTTATACACTATTGTTGGCACACAATTTTGGCTTCTCAGCTAATAGATTGCTTTAAAAATTCACAAGGATTTTTTTAATAATACAAGATTAAAATGCATTGTATAATGCACATAAACAAGTAATTGGACTGTTTGGAAAGGACATTTGTGTCCTTATCTTTTGATAATACATGTAATTCATTCTATTAAGAAATAAGATTTTAGCCTTAAGTCTAAGAAGTTGGTAAAGTGTTTTGATAGTCATTATTGTTCCATCAAAAACATTGGAAACAATAATTTTGGATCTTATCCCACCCCACTGCTTTCAGATCCAACCATTCTGTTCTTCATAAGGTCAATGAAATGGATGCTTTCCACTTCACATTTATTTGATTCAAGATTATCTTTCATTGTATTGGATGACTTTTGACTAAAGAGATGACCAGACATTTTCTATGTACTCCTGCCCTCTTTGCTTTTACAGCAATCACCTATAGTGAATTAATGCATTTGTTTCTCCATAGCCCTTCCAAATGTCATATTCCTTTATTATTATGGTTGCCAATCTATGTAAGGCCAAACCTGTGGGTTCCTTTATTTACCTTTGGTCAAGCATTTTTAAAATATGATTGTTTGTAAATTGAATTTCTTCTCTTGTAAATTACCTTTCTTGTCATTTTGACAATTTATTGGATTATACTTCTTGCTCTATAAATTGGAAATGGTGCCCTATATATCTTGCATATGGGACTTTTAAAATAAAAAACATATGGTAAAGATTTTGTTTTCCCAGTTTTATTTCTTCCTCATTTTGACTTTTTTCATGCAAAATCATTTAATTATTTAATCAAAAAACATTCATTTTTTTGTCTTTTCTATTGCTTGTTTAGTCAGGAAGACTGTTATTATCCATAGTTACAGAAGATATTTGCTTCCTTCTTCCTCTAATGTCTTTAAGTCATAACTTCATTTGAAATTGTATTGGTTATCTGGTGTGAGATGTTGGTCTCTATATAATTTCTTTTCAGTTTTCCTAGGAAACTTTGTCAAATTGTGAGGGGTTGTTGTTGTTGTTGTTTGTTTGTTTTTCTCTTTTTGTTGTTTTTTTATTAATAGTACTTGGGGTCTTGTGGTTCATTTAGCACTAATCCACTAGGCTATTTTACTTTTGTATGTTGTGTCTTTAACCTATTCCACTGACTCCTTCTTTGTTTTTAATAGTGCCAAATCATTTCAACAATTACTATTTGGTAGAACAGTTTAAAATGCAGTATTGATGTCAACTTTTTTCATCGTTATCATAGAGATTATTAACCTTGTTTCACCACCTAATTCATGCATCATTATATTTTCTAGCTCTATAATGTAATCCTTTTACAATTTGATATGACAATGAATGAGAAAATTATCTTAGCTAGTATCATAAGTGTTATTGTTAGCTTGACCAAATGATAAGTTATTTTTTTCTCAGTTTAGATTAGGTATATTTTTATTTCTGTAAGAAAATAGTGTAGTTTTTATTCATTTAGTTATTAGGTATTTTGGTAAATAGACATCTCCACATTTCATATATTCTGTAGTATTCAAGAAAGAAATTTGTATTTCTTCCTTTTCAGTTTTGTTTGTACTTAACAGAAATGTTGATCATGTCCATTTATTTCATGTCCTGCAATTTTGCTGAAGTTATTCATGATTTAAATTAATTGTTAAATTTGTTACTTTGGGTTCTATAGATATGGCATCATATCATTTGCAAAAAGCAGTTTTGTTTGATCTTTGCTAATATTTATTTCACAGATTCTTTCTTTTTTCCTTTTCTTGTTATTGTAACTAGCTTTTCTACCACTATGTTAAATAAGTGATGATAATGGACATCCTGACTTTTAAACTTGATTATGTTGGAAAAAACTCTAGCTTTTCTCCATTGTACACACACACACACACACGTTCATGTGCTTGTGCCCCCACAAATGCATATGGGTGTTTAGATAGATAAATGATAGATGATAGATAGGTAGATGATAGATAGAAAGATATAGATAGATAGATAGATAGATAGATAGATAGATAGATAGATAGATAGATAGATAGATAGATGATAGAGTAAAAGTAGTAGCCAAAATAAATCCACAAATTAAACTTGTTCTTCTAGAGTCCATTCCCTCTATGTTAAAAAAGTGGGTGATATGCTTAAACAAAAGGCCTCTTAAGACATGGTTTTTTATTTGTGTGATCAGAATTCTTGAGTCTGTCAAGGCTGTTTTTCTTTACAATGCTGCTGTCATCATAAAATGTTCCTTGTTCTGCTCATTTTACTCTTCATAATTTCCTGCTTTCCTAGATTCTTTGAAATCATCTCTTTCATCACCGAGTATATGCAATAATACTCCATCACATTCATATACCACAATTTGTTCAGACATTCCACAATGGATGGACATACTTTAAGTTTTCAGTCCTTCTTTTTTTCTTTTTGATCTCACTCAAGATCTGGGGATTTGTTTTGCTTCCAACTATTTTCTTCCCAAAATTACCTACTTCCTAAACATCCCCATCCCTATCCCTAGCTATTTTTCTGATGTGTTTTCTGAATTTATATACCAAACACTGTGTGTACATCCCTATCTTTCCTGATCCAGATAAGAATATTTGCCATTTACCATTTTCTTTATCCCTTCCTTTGTATTTCTACACTATTTTCCTCATACACTCCAATTGTAAAAAATGAAAAACAAATTTCACTCCTTTCTTGATCCTTTCTAAACAAGTATATTTCTTATATTATTCTCTAAAGTATAATCTTTCTTTCTTCATCCCCTTATGCTCCTCAGAACAGAAATAGTATACCACCTGTTCCCCTATGTTTATATAATAAAACTCTTTTAATACACTTTGAAAATATTAAAGTTCATAAGGGACACTGGTTTTTTGTTTTTTGTTTTTCGCTCTTACTAGGTTATTAGCATTATCATTGCATAGTCCCTTCTGCTTGCTATTTATATTTCTAGGTTTCTCTTGAGACTTGTAATTATCTATCAAATTTCTTATTTCATCTCCTGAATGATTAAGAAATAAATTAAGATTAATTCTTAATCTTTTCTTTAATAGCAATATACTAACCATATATATAGTCAGTGGAATGTGTTGAATATTACTACTTTTCTCCATTTGCCTTTTTTTGGTTTTTTATGGTTTATAACATTTGATCATCTATTTTATAAAGGCATCACACATAGCTGACATATATGTATACCACTTTTTATTGTTATTGTAAAGGCCAAATTTTAATTGGGTGGCTTGCTGTAATATTGGGGTTCAGAAAATAATGAGAGAACTCTAGGTCCAAAGTTTCCTCCCTTCCAAACTGCCTTTTTTAGTTATTTCTCCAAGACTAACAGGAAAGAATATTAACAGCTTCTTTTCTACAAACAAACCAGGTTTTATTGAAGGGAACAAAATTTACACACAGGTGAAGTTATTAAAGCCAGGGACAATGAGGAAGGGAATAGGGGAAGAGAAAACGAATAAGGCCCCTGGCTCTAGCAAAGACTGACTCATACCCCAAACTTTCTTGCTGCTCAGCTAGCTCAAAGAGCTGGCCTTGCATCCACTCACCACCACCTGGGGTCTGTAGTTTTTCAATGACAGTCAGCTGTTCAGTCTCTCTCTGGTTTGCTCCAAAGCTCTCTCACACAGCTGCTCTCTCACACAGCTCCTCTCTCACACAGCTCCTCTCTCCCCCCTTTTTGCCTCTTCCACAGGAAGGGGAGGTCCTTAGCCATTCTGAGTCTCCAATTGGTTCAACATACCCTCTGGGCTGTTCCCATTATAATTTGGCCAGTCCCATGTGGGCATAGGGGACTATTAGAGGAGGCTTAGATACTTAGTTGTTCTTTTCTATAATCTCTTCAAGTGCACACCCATCTTCTCTTCAGCTTTTTCAAGATTACATCTTTTCAGTCTGACCATAATGAAGCACAGATGGGGTGATGGAAACCCCAAATCACGATTAATTTTTTGCACCATTCAATAATCAACAACATTATTTAACTATTTAAAAAATACTTTCAGTTCTTTTCTTTATCTTTTGTTACACTCATTTAGCTCTGTCAGGGGGATATTGAGTTTCCTATTATGAGAGTGTTACTAGTTCTTTCTCTCTATAATTAATTAAATTTTTCATTTAAGTATTTAGATACCATGCCATTTGGAGCTTGCTAAGTAATGAAATTAATTCATTGTAGTACATTTTATCAAAATGTAGTTACTATTTTAATCTCTTGTAAGTCTATGTTTGCTGTTGCATTGTCCCATATCATTATTTTTACCCATTCATTATTTAGTTAAGCTGATGCTTAATAGATTTGAGAATCTTTCTTTATGTTTAATGTATTTTTATAACATATTGTCAGATATTGCTTTCTAATCCATTATGCTATTCCATTCTCTTTAATGGCTGATTCATCCTAATATTCCCTAATATTCATTAGGGAAGATTCATCTATAGTTTTCTTTATTCTGTTCTGGCTTTCCCTGCTTTTATCAAGACCATATTTCTCTAATTGAAATAATTTGATAGAATCCGTCTTTTCCTATTTTTCAGCTTATATAATATTGAAAGTTCACTTACGGATTTTTCAACTCTTTTTCAGAGATAATTTTCTACAATTTGTTCTTCTTAAAATATTTTGATAATAATCCCATCTCACAGGTTTTCCAGAAAGTTACTTTTAACTGAATTTTAGGAAATGGAAGAGGGAGTAAAAGAGTAAGAACCAATGTGATATCTTAGCAGGCATTAAAATGTAAAAGGCAAAATTCATAAAAAAAAAAACCTTCAAATTTATTCTTTCTTTTCCCCCTGTATTTGATGACTTCATCAAGAAATATTGGCAGTAGAATAATTTTATCAAGCCATCCTTACAGAACATAGGGTGCCTGAAAGATTGCATTTCCTCCTTCAGCACCACCATTAAATGACTTTTTTTATTAATTAGGATCTTATTTCTTCCTTTTTGGCATTGCATTTTCCCTCCTGTTCAGCATATCTGGACAGGGTAGGCCTTGCGTGGGTATATAGCAATTTGTGATATTCTATATCAAGACACAGTGGCTTTGTAATAGTGATGAACTCAACTTCTGGTAACTGTGAATTCACAAAGCAAAGGGTTACCAGCCACATTGAACTTGAGTGCTACTAAAAGGCAGTAGTGCCTAGGTTGACTTTTTGCCAGCCTTCAGGGAGTATCGGCTCTGATGGTTTGTTTTTTTTTTTCCGAGCTTAAATTGAACTGAAACATGATTAACTAGAGAAAGAGGCAAGTTTCATTGGAGAAAAAAAAATTGCATTGCACTTTTTCTTCAATCAATTGAAAGGAGATCTGGAGAGACTAGAGTACAGACAGCACAGAGGTTGATATGCATATAATCAGAGAATGTGTTTATGTAAGAATTAGAGATAGGGAGGTGTATTCTCCCAACCCTTTCCCCAGAGTTACATTCATTCAGGGTGAAAATAAAAACTTGAGGCACACTGTCAGAAAAATCTTTCAGATTATATGGTATATTTAGTGATGGTCATTAGAGTGTTATGATAATACACTACATTTATATAATACTTTTAAGATTTTGAAGTACTTTGTACATTTTATCATTTCATACACAGTGATCTTGCAAGGTAGATATTATTGAATTATTATTCTCATGAGAACAATGAAAGCTAGAGAAGCTAGTTGCCTTTTTCCCACATCTTCCAGTATGTCTTCCATGATGTCATGACTCCAAAATATATTTCTCTAAGACCAGAAATCTGTCCATTATGCCATATTATTTTATTATCATTAAGCATTTGGTGATATATTTGAAATATGGTTTTGTGTATTAAGATGCTAACCTGTTGGCAAGGTATTGAATTCCTCCTAAAAAGCAGTCACCTAGTGAATTATATCTTTCTCCCAACAACCCTGTGAGGTAATTAGTATAAGCATCATAATACCCATTTCACAGATGAAGAAAACTAAGTTCAGAAATTAACCAACTTTAAAAAAGATGAGTAGAGTATACCTATTATACCTTAAGCAATTAAATTCATCTCTCTGATCTCCAGCTCCTTCATCTGAAAGTAAAATTGGGGAGGACGGACCACACAGGGTATAGTCTATTGTTATTATATCTGGACTAACTAGATATCTTCCAGCTCTTTGTCCTATAAATGTCTACTTTTGTGGAGTCAATCAATCAAGAAGAATTTGTTACATGCCTACTATGGCCTAAACATTATTCTAAATTCTGGGAATACAAAGAAAAGATAATGAACAATGCCCACCCTCAAAATGCTTACCTTCTCATGGAGAAGACAATGTGAACATATGCAAGTGTATAAAATCTATTCAAGGTATATAAGTCAATTTTGAAAGAGAAAAGATACTACCACTGAGAGAATAATAATAAAAAAAGCTTCATGTAGGTGGTAGCTCTTGAGCAAGACAATAATGGAGAATAAATTAAAATATTACATAGGAGAAGTATTCATATCTAATACCAATGTTGGTCTGAAATAATTATGTGAAATGAGTGGCTAGTGAGAGCCCGAGGTTTGGGGTTTGGGGTTTTAGTTTTGTTTTTGTTTTTTTGTGGTTGTTTTTTTTCTTTACTCACTGATGCCCAGTGTGGATCCCATCCCAGGAAAAGGAATAAGATGGATGGCAAATATTTTAAAGTCACCAGAGAAGAAAGTGTTGTCAGCTACTTGAGATGCTTTGGGCAAGGCTAAATTCATTACTTCTTTGGATACTTCTTAAGAAAACCATCCTAAATCTCAATATTTCCCTTCCTGCCTTCACCCCCATCCCCCATTTTATTCTAGTAAATCCAATAGGCAGAATTTAGCTTTGGGAAGAAGCCCAGAAGGTCTGAAATCCTGTATGTGAACAGTGTATTTTTAGAATTATGGTAACAGCTGCTAAGAAACATATTTCTAATTTGTAGTTGTAGCTTGAGCTTCTGAACATAAATGTGTGGTAAAGAAAGATAATGGATATAAGAAAAAATAGAAAGAATTATAGCAAAGTGAACACTATCTTTGGGTGCTGTTGAAGAAAAATCGACTGCTATAGATGGCATGTCAAAATAAAACTATAAATATGTAAGAAGTAAAATAAATTGATGGATCCCCCTTATCTCTGATTCTTTTTTCTTCTTTCTGCCTCTTTTTTTCCCACATGGTGGGAGGAGAAAGTGAGGCCGGTGACTGAACAGCACTCCATCACTTAAGTCCAATTCATTTTCAAGTTATGTCATTTCCTTCCTGATATAATAGTCCTCTTTGAGAATGAAAGACAAACAATGATCTTTGTGAGGAGTAGTACCTGACCCAATTGGCCAGTTCCAGTTGGGCAATGTCATCCTTCCTCGCTCCCTCTCTCCCTCCCTCTCTCTCTTCCTTCCTTCCCCCCTTTCCTCTCACCTTTCCTTATCAACACATTGCCACTGGACCCAGATGGCTCTGGAGGAGAGAGTGAGGCTGGTGACTTTTAATGGAACTCTATCACTTAAATTCAATTCACATTCAAGTTATGTCATCACTGTCCTGATGTCATGGTCCTCTTTGAGAATGAAGTACGTATAACGAAAAATGAACAAACATCCCATATGGCATTTGTGTCCAGTTTAGCTGAGCCTAGAGAATTATTCCTGGGGGGTCAAAAGAAAAGACTAAAATTGGCCATTGGGAATTGAGTTGCAGAGAAGAATAAACCCCAGTAGCCCAACTGATCAATCTGTGCGGCAGAGACACTTAGGGACAAGAGAAGAGAAAGGTCATCTGAACTATAGGTGTGAGTTGACTTAGCCATGTGCATTCTCTCTGCATCCCTCTCTACTAGCTACTCTATAATTATGCCCATTCTTCTTTACAGCGTGTAAAAGAAAATGCTATTTCAGTAAATGCCTTTACTTTGGGTTAATCATATCAACTCTCTGACAATTAAAAATGGATATAGAAGTGTCTAGTAGTGAGGGAGGTGTGATATGCTATTTTTAGGAGACAGGACCTATGCAATATCTTGAATGCATGATGATGAATTCCCTGGAAACTCCTAGGTATCAAATATGCAAGCTCAAGTTGGGAAAAAGTGCTGTATCTTGACCATATTTCTGTTTCTGTCTCCGCTTCTTTCTTCCTTTGTATTGCAAGTGAAGCCTAAATTTGGTTAAGTCCAGCACATTCAAGTCTTTTTTTTGTTTATTTAAAATGCAATAGAAACTCATGAATTGTTAAAAAAAAACTACTTATAATTACTTTAATAATTTGTTTATAAACACTTAATAAAAGAATAAAAAAGATGGTGATAAAAAAACCCAGAACAGCCTAATACACATAAGAACAGAGTGAGACTATTTCTCAGCAAAAGAGGGCAATTCTGATCACCTACTGAACAAGCTGAACAGCTCAGGGCACAGTTCAGACCCAGCCAGGGACAGTGCTTCCAGCACCTGTCAGAGTCTTCAGCACCAGCAACTTCTGAGGCTCTGATCACAGACTGTTGAGGGGGTTTGGCAGTAAGCCAGGGTGAAGTGGAAGCAGTATCTGCTGGAGTTGGGGAAAAGCGCCTTGGGTCTGAACCAGTGGGCTGAATCAAGTGGTGGTGGAGCAGTGGGGGAGGGGCAAAAGCATGCCAAGCTTCTGACCATAGAGAATCAGAGTTCAATCAGACTTCTGTTTCTGGGTCAAAGCCAGGCAAGTGGAGAAGAAGCCCATTCACCTCCTGGGCCATGCTGTAGCATGAACAGTGTGCCCTGGAAGCAGCCCTACACTTTAAGAAGGAGTAAAAAGCCATGAAATAGTAAGCCAGGATGAGTAGGCAGAGAAAGCAGACCATTGAAAACTTCTTTGGGGGAAAGGTAGACCACAATACAACCTCAGAAGAATAACAAGATAATAACAGGATCAAAACAGGAAGCCAAAGCTTCCAAGAAAAATATGAACTGGTCTCAGGCCATGGAAGCTCTCAAAAGGGACTTTGAAGGGAAAGTAGGAGAGATAGAACAAAGATGTAGAGAAAGAGAGAAAGGAATGGAAAGAGAAATGAGAGCAATGCAGGAGAGTCATGAGAAAAAAGTCAACAGTTTGAAAAGCCAAATGGAAAAGGAGATTAAAAAACTATCTGATGAAAATAACTGCCTGAGCATTAGGATTGAATAAATGGAAGCTAGTGACCTTATGAGAAACCAAGACACAGTAAAGCAAATCCAACTGAATGAAAAAATAGAGGGCAATGTGAAATATCTCCTTGGAAAAACAGCTGACCTAGAAAATAAATCTAGGAGAGATAATTTGAAAAATCATTGGACTACCTGAAAACCATGACCAAAAGAAGAGCTTAGACACCATCCTCCAAGAGATTGTGAGGGAAAATTGCCCTGATATTCTAGAAGCAGAAGCTAAAATAGAAATTGAAAGAGTCCACCAATCACCTCCTGAAAGAGATCCCAAAAGGAAAACCTCCAGTAAAATTATAGCCAAATTCCAGAACTCACAGGTCAAGAAGAAAATATTGCAAATAGCTAGAAAAAAGTAATTCAAATACTGTGGAGCTCCAATAAGGATAAAGCAAGATCTAGGAGCTTCTACATTAAAGGACCGGAGGGCATGGAATATGATATTCCAGAGGGCAAAGGAACTGGGACTACAGTCAAAACTCACGTACCCAGCAAAACTAAGCATAACCTTTCAGAGGAAAAATGGAATTTCAATGAGAAAGAGGACTTTCAGGCATTTGGTATGAAAAGACCTGAACTGAATAGAAAATTTGAGGATCAAATAAAAGACCCTGGAGAAGCATAAAAAGGTCAACAGGAAAAAGACTTCATGAGGGATATTAAAAGATCAAACTGTTTATATTCCTACATATTGTGGAAATATTTTTACTAACTGTTTGGGTCTAATTTGGGGTGACTAATCTGACTGGGGGGCCTAATCTATCTGGGGACTAATCTGGGGACTTTTGCCTGGCTGGCTATATGACTGCTATTAATTTAATATGGGCAATTTATAAAGTTCGCCCACACTGTCTCCACTCCCAAATTGATAAGCAAATGGTTAAGAAGCCACTTAACTAAATAATTAAAGCAGAGTTTATTTTTGAGATACAATTTAAACATAAAAATACAGGGAAATAAAATGTGCAACCTGAGTGCTTTCTGGCATGTCTCTCTGCTGCCCCTGCTAAACCCTGAAAAGCCCCTTACTCCGTAAGGCTCCTTCCTCTGTCTGTGCACCCCCCTCAGCATCTCTACCTTCTCTGTATCATAGTCCTTTCTCTATTTCTCCAACCTCTCTTTCTCGCTTTCTCTATCCTCCGGGGGCCCCTTCTGTTCTCTCAATCTTCTGGCCTCCTTGCATCCTCCTAGTCCTCTGGTGTCCCCCCTTCACTGTCTTGCTAGCTCTCTCTCCATCTCTGTAAGCCCCCTTTTTATTAACCTGTTCTCCCAGGAGTAACCCGGGCTCGCTGCCCCCAGGGCTGGCCAAGCCCCATGCTTTTAGAGCCCGCAGCTGGTGCTTATGGTTTTTATGGGCCTTTCTGCTGTGCAAATGGAGTGAATGGGGCAGAGCCATGCCACACCCGTGGCTTGGGGTTATCGTCTACACAGTTTAGCCTGGCTCAGAGGCCTCCTGAAACAGAGGAGGAGGGGCCCTAGCCCCTCTTACACAGAAAAAACACCTGATGGCCTAAGGCTTTTTAATCTCAGCCCAAAGGCAGGGTCCCCAAATCAAAATAAATTCCCACGGTGTGAAGATAATACTTGGAACTCATAAGAACTATCACAGTAAGTAATTTACAGAGGACACAGGTCTGAACTGAATATGAAGGGATATTTGTAAAACATTTATGTTTTGTTCTTTGTGGGGCAGACAAGGTGGGGTATCTTATGTCTGGGGCCAGATTTGGGCTTGGGGCCTCTTGGGTCCAGGGCTGGTGCATTGTCCACTGTGCCACCTAACTAACCCAGGATGACATCTTTAAAATAGGGTTGAGGTATAGGAAAAATAGAAGGGGAGAAATGGTCTGAGAAGAGGTTGTTCACATGAAGGAAATATGAAAAAAGCTTATGGAGGGAAGGGAAGAGGGGGAAGGAATTGGGGAGTGAGTGAACCTTAATATCATCAGAATTGGCTCAAAGAAGGACTGACATACATACTCAAGTAGATACAGTAATATATTTTTGCCCTGGGGGGGAGGGAGAAAAGGGGGGGAAGGGAAGGAGGGAAGGGCAGATTGGGGGAGCGAGCAGTAAAAAGCAAAAGACTTTCAAGGAAGGTAAAGATGTTTTGCATAACTTCACAAGTATGACATATTAAATTGCTTGATTTGATAGGGAAGGGTGAGGAGGGAGGGAGGAAGAAAAAATTAGAACACAGAATTAGCTCAAAGACCGTAATCTCATCAGAGTGTGCTCATGGAAGGAATAACATTCACATCGAATTGGGAAGACTAATCTATTTAACCCTACAGGAAAATATGAGGGGAAGAGGATAAGGAAGGAAAGGTGAAAAAAAGGGAGTGCAGAGTAGGGGATGGGACAGTCAGAAGTAAAACACTTTTGAGGAGGAATAGGTTAAAAGAAGATAGAAAATAGAGTAAATATCATAGGAAGGGAATAAGATGGAGGGAAATAGTTATGGTGATTGATTATAATGACAAAACATATGGTACCTGCTTTGCTGGGCTAATATGAAGAAAATTCTTTGTCAAGTTTAAGGTACTTTATACAGGTTATGATGAACAGGATACTATCAGAAAAACCTGTAAAGACCTACATGAACTTAAGCAGAGTGTAATGTACTGTATACAAAATAACAGCAATAGTGTAAGATGATCTTCTGGGAAGCATGTGGTAATTTTCAGCAAGGCAATGATCCAATATAACCCTGAAGGACTTATGAAAATGGCAACCCATCTACAGAGAAAGAACTGATAGTATCTGAAAACAGATGGAAACACATTTTTTAAAAAAATTTTTTCCTCTTTGACAATTCCTCAATCTGAAGGGGGATTTTTTTTGTGTGTGTTTTTGTTTTTGTTTTTTTTTTTACTGTTTTCTCTCACAACCTAGCTAATGTGGGAATGTTTTCCATGACTACTCATGTAAAACTTACTTTGAAATGCTTTAGTTCAAGTGGGTGGGAATGGAGGAGGAAGAGAAGTTGGAACACAAATTTTTAAAGAAATTGATGTTAAAATTTGTTTTCACATATATTTTGGAAAATAAAATTCTATTCAATTAAAAAAAGAATAAAAGAGATTCCAAATACTACTTCCCTTCTGTAGTCAGGAACCAACAGTTTGATCTTGAGAAAATATACTTAATAACCTTTCTGGATTCCAGAATAATTATAAATGTATAATTCAAAATCATCAGGTGCGGTCAAGCCAAAGACAGGGTGGGAACATGATTTGGGGCCACAACGATTGCAATAGTCCCAGGAGCCTGCCCAAGTTCCCACAATAATCCATCTGTTTGTATTTATGGTTTTCTTCCCTCTTGATTTTCCTTCTACCTCTCCCTGCCTTTCACTGATTAGTTAGGTTTCCCCCCCAACACACACACACACACACACACACACACACACACACACACACACACACACACACAGAGTTGAATCTTAACCAAAATGTGCATCTCATGTATGCTACTGCTAATTCCTCTTCATCTTTTTAAAAACCAATAAGAAGATATTTGGATATAATCAAACTTTCAAAATAGAACTGCCCTATTCCTTTTTAAAATAAATAATGTTCTGAGTTATTGAATAAACTAACTAAAAATAACTATATAAATAAGCCATTGAATTCTTTCTTGGTGTTTGGTTATTGTTTCCTGTAAGGTTTGTTGTTAAAGAAGTGGAAGAAAATTTAAAACAGTGAAAGTATCTTATATTTTCTTGAGATTTACTAATGAGATATAATAATCTATTTTATAACATTTTGGTTATATTTTATAATCTATTTGAAAAAATTTAAAAGGTTTATCATGATAACTAGCATATAATATTTTAAGATTATCAAAACATTACAAATATCACATCATTTGAAACTCACATAAACCAATAAGACCCTGTACTATAACAAATAATTGACCCTGAAAGCTGAGGAGACAGGTTCAAATGCCAACTCTGATGTCCTCTATCTTGGGCTCCAGGTCCTCATTTGTAGAATGGAATACATCAATTATGTCAAACTCAAATTGAAATGGGGATGCTAGACCATAAATAAGTAATACTTTCACAAGATATATACCAAACTGTACAAATTCCAAACTAACTTAAATATAAAAGATAGCAAAATGCATGAATTAGGAAGAAATTACGTTTTATGTTCATGTATAGAGAAAGAGTTTATGACCAAACAAAAGATAGAACACATCACAAGAGATAAAATAGATAATAGACAATTTGGGAGAAAATATTTTTGAAGCAATTTTCTCTGAAAAGGTCCTTATTTTCAAGATCTATAAGGAATGTGTTCAAATTTTGATGAATAAGAGTCATTCACCAATTATTAAATGGTCAAAAGAATATCAAGAGTTAGTTTTCTAAGGAAGAGATCAAAGCTATCAATAGGCAAATAACAATTCTCTAAATCACTAATCTTTAGAGAAAAGCAAATCAAAGATTATATCTCTCACTAGATTAAGAAAGATGAGTCAACTCTCTCTCTCTGTGTATGTGAATGTGTATATGTATATGCATAGGCATATGCATATGCACATGTGTACAGATACATACATATGTATTAACACATGTTTATGTATATTATAAATGGATATATGTGTGTAAGTATATATATACATTTGGATGTATATGTGTATGTGTGTATATATTTATATGTACATACATGCATACATACATACCTGCATGCATAGTGAAGGTACTGTCTAGGCATACTGATGCATGGTTGGTAGATCTATAAATTGGTCTATCCATACTGGAAGGCAATTTGGAACCATCCTTCCAAAGTTAGTAACCTGTGTATTCTCTTTGACTTAGTGAGACTACTGCTAGACCTATACCACAAAAGAGATCAAAGAAGGAAGAAAAGGATCTATAGTCACACAGGTATTTGTAGCATCTCTTTCTTTTGTTATAATAAAGAGCTGGAAACTAAAAAATTGAGAAACCCAGTGTCCCACCAATTGAAAAATGAATGAATAAATTACATTAATGTGATGGAATACTACTATACTATAAGAAATGATGAAGAGGATGATTGCGGAGAAACTTAGGGAGAGTTTTAAGAACTGACGCAGAGATAAATGAACAGAACCAGGAGAAAAATTCATATAGTAACATTATAAAGAGGAATAACTTTGAGGGGAAAAAAAACTTTGATGAATGTAAATGTCAATCAATATTCTAAAAGATTGGAGATAAAATATACTGCCCACCTTATGACAGAATGGTGATGGATTAAAGATGCATATTAAGATATAGTTTTTTATATTGTTCATGAACAATATGGGCATTTGTTTCACTTGACAATAAATATTTGTTTACAAGGGCTTTTTTTTTCTTTTCTTCTTTGACCCAGTGGAACAAGCAGGGTGTGTGTGTGTGTGTGTGTGTGTGTGTGTGTGTGTGTGTGTGTGTGTGTGTGTAAGGGGGGGGAAGGAAGGAGAAAGGGAGGGAGAGGATTAAGTGAAAATAATTAAATGAATTTAGTTGAAAAATTACTAGGCATTTATAGATGTTTGTTGATTGATTAGATAATACCTTCAAAAAAGAAATAGCCACCACTTGATTTTAAGGGCAAAGTAGAGGGAAAGAACAGGAAAAAAATAGAGATATCATGAAGAAAAGATGAAGAGAGCATAAGATAAGAAGCACACCTTTTCAGTAGGAATAAATTAAAGTTACCAAGATAATGGTATTATCATTATAATGTAGAAGAGAGCTTTCTTGTACTGTAATCCTTTTGTCTCCTACATTTTTGACTGTTAGAATGTCCTGAAGAGCATTTAAAAATAAAAACAAAGTTATGATATCTGCCAAATTTCAGCTTTGATTTCTCTAGCAGTGGCATAACCCATAATGATTTGTCATGCAATTTTATTTTCAAAGCTCAAAATTAATTACAAACATGAAACAAATCATGCTGCTAAAACATACATTAAAAACAAATTAGACTCTCAAAATGGATAATTTACAGCATGGAAAATTAATTGATTAAACCTAAAGTACATAAAAATAATTGGGAAAAAGAAGAGTGAACTAACCAGTGAAAATGTTATTGAACCAACAGAAGATGATCATATAATATGTAAAACCAAAGCCAACTACACATGCCATGAAGGAAGTGGTTCTGAAGCAAACTCTGTGTGTGTGTGTGTGTGTGTGTGTGTGATAATTTCACTCATAGCATGAGTAAATCAAGGAAGAAAATAAATCTTAGATCCATGTTTAGGTGTAGGAATCCCTATTAAATTCAGACATGAGTCCAGAGGGGCTGCATAGTGGAGTGCACAATTTGGTCAATTCCAGACCAGGAGCCTTTATTAAACAACTACTATGGGTCAAATAATGTGCTAAACACTGGGGCTACAAAGAAATGCAAAAGAGAGGCCCTCCTCAAAAAGGAGTTTTCAGACTAATGGAGGAGATTTTATACAAATATGCAAGCAAAATATCTATGTGAGAAATTAGAGAAAATGAACAGAATGAAGGCAGTTCCAGGATTTTATATGCTTGTTCATAGTTTAAAGTTCTTTTGAGAATAATTCCTTTTCATTCACTACTAATCACATGTTTGATGCAAAAATTTTTCCCCTAACCAACAGCTTCCCTTCATCTTAATTGAATTGATTTTCTTAACTTAAACTTTTTTAAACTGTCATCTGGGTTTTTTCCATTTCAACTACTTTTCTAATGATCTGTTTTTTGTGTTTATTCTTCCCTAATTTGTTGTTGTTCAGTCATTTAAAGTTGTGTTTAACTATTCATGACCCCATTTGTGGTTTCCTTGGCAAAGATACTGAAGTGGTTTGCTAATTTTTTTTTCTCTGGCCCATTTTACAGATGAGGAAATGGAGACAAAAGAGGTTAAGTGACTTGCTCAGGGTCACATAGCTAGTAAGTGTCTGTGGCCAGATTTGAACTCAGGGAGATGAGTCTTCCTGACTTCAAGCTCAGAACTCTATATACTACATGAGCTGGCTGCCCTAACAAGAGTTAGAAATAATTACACAAAATTAAATAGATAACTTTGATTACACAAAACTAAAAGACTTCTGTACAAACAAAACTAAGGAAGCTTGGATAAGAAAAGAAGTTGTCAAATAGGAAGAAATGTCTTTGTATCTATTAACCTCATTTGTGTTTTAAATTTGTTCCCATTAATAAAACCTGTTTTTTTTAAAGAGGCTGTTAATCTCCTTTCTTGCCCCAATATTACAGCGAGCCACCCAATTAACTCTCCCCATACTAAATTTGGCCCTTACCGACGGACACTAAAGTCACCTGACTTGTCCTCACCAGGCTTCTCGTCATGGTGGGGCTTCCTTAGAGTTTAATTTGGCCAGGCCCATGTAGGTGTATAGGTGTCTGGTATGGGGTCAGCACAAACAGGCGCATGCCAGGGGGTCAGCATGCACAGGCATGCACTGAGGTTTCTAATTTTAGCCAAAGATGGAGTCATAGAAACCCCAAATCACAATTACTTCCTTACAGTATGGAGTGGGTTGCCAAGGACACAATGTTTCCTGCAGAGAATCAAGTTTCCATTCATGCAAGAATATATAAAGTGTGTGAAATAATCATAATTATCATCACCATCTTTGTCCCAATAGCTAAGGTTTATTCTGTTTCTTATGTAACAGTAGTGAGTGGTTTGCAATTATTACTTCATTTGAGCCTCAAAACAACCCTTGGAGGCAGATGCTATTAGAATATTCAGTTTACAGATGAAGAAAATGAGGCAAACTGGTTGAGTGACTTGCCCAGGGTCACACAACAATTAAGTGTCTGAGGCTGCATTTGAGTCAGATTTTCTTGACACCAGTCCTGACACTCTATCCACTGTGAGACATAGTTGCCTTACAAGGAGATAACATGAGGAGACCTGGAATTAAAGGGATTTTGGTAACAATAAAAGGGCAATTTCAGATGGCACAATGGAATAAGAGAGCAAGGAAGGGCATATAAATCAGGGTTCCAGGGCTGGCGGATGGCTAGGAATAATAGCAAAGGAAGGGATTTTCACCTTAGCCAATTGACTCTGATTACTAAGGATAAGGGAAGGGAGATATGGGCATTTGCTTGTCATACTATGGAAGAAGAATGAGTTCATTTGGGAGCCTCCTGCTCTCCAGGCTCCTGTCTATGTGGTACATGTGTAAGGTAAGGAAATGGAGGCCCTTCTGGGAAAATGGGTAAGTAAAACAAACAAACCAAAAAAAACCTAGTATTACAGTCAGTATACACACATGTATACATATATACATATATGCACATGTATGTGTATATGTAGTTCGTATATGTGTGTGTGTGTGTGTGTGTGTGAGAGAGAGAGTATACATAGAGAGAGAGAGCACACCTGCTATGTTCCAGTCTCTGTGCTAAGCATTGAAGATATAAAGAGAGGCAAAAAAATAGACCCTGCCCTCAAGGAGTTCACATTCTAATGGAGGAAGCAACAAGCAAACACATATTTACAAGAATACTATATACTGGATCAATAGGAAATAATTAAAAGAGGGTACTTGCTAGAATGAAAAGATCACAAACGGGAGATGCAACATGTAAATAACTATGTACCAACAAGCTATATGCAGGATGAATTGGAAATAATCAACAAAAGAGAGGGCTCCCAGTGAAGTGGATGTAAAAAATATAGAGGGATGAGGCCTCGCTAGAATACCAGAATGCCGAGCAATCCCTCAGCTCCCAATTTCTATGTATTAGAAAACATAGTAGCTTTGGTCTTCTGAAGTCCTTATTCCTCAAAGTCAGTTACATATTGTTCCTTCGCCACCATTATTTGGCAAGTCTTGACATGCTTCCCACATTTCAGTCATGAATAATTTGCTGTGGAGGGAAGAAGCGCCCCTGAGCTTGTCAGCAAAGATATTCTATAAAAGGTAAAGAGACATGGGATTTGGAGTTGGAAGAGACTTAAAGGTCCTCTAGTCCAATCCCCTCATTTTGTAGATAAAAAAGACCAAAGAGGTTATTACTAGAAAAGTTAAGATGCTAACATAGTGCTGATCCCAAACCAGTGACCTTTGCATTTTTTTTTATAGTGAAGCAGTTGGGGTTAAGTGACTTGCCCAGGGTCACACAGCTAGTAAGTGTTAAGTGTCTGAGGCTGGACTTGAACTCAGGTCCTCTTGACTCCAGGGCCGGTGCTCTATCCACTGTGCCATCTAGCTGCCCCACCTTTGCACTTTTTCTGGGAAGTATTCTCCCTGGAGATTTAGTTCCCTTCAACATAATAGATACATGGTTCTAAGGGAAGGGCCTTATGCTAAAGTAGTAGCAAGGTAGTCAATCCTAACTTTGACCTTCTTCTCCTCTTATACCCTTTCATCATCTTTTTACAACATTGGCTACAGTGCTTAATGTAGCAGTTCTTTCACCTGTCATTCTGTCATTCATTATAAATTCATTAGTTTACTCTAAATGTTGAATCCCTTACATTAGACTAGTTGATTCCAGTTGAAAATAAGATCAGGAAACAGGACAAGGCACCTAGGGAGAATGATGGTTTGAGAAGAGAGCAAGGCTGACACCAGACACAAACATTGTTAATTTCATAATGTTCCTTTGCTCAGAACTCACTCTCTAGTCACCCTCCTTGCCACCTTTGGTTGCTGAGTTCTGCCTCAAGAGCTTATCATTAATAAGATCATTTCATGAGAAGAGGTCAGCTTGAAAGAATGCCCTTTCAAGACACTATCTCCTTGCAGTATTATTTCTAAGGTATAAAATGTCACTTTGTGAAGACAGCAGTCTCTGAATTTCAGGGCATCAGCCAATTTTTTTCCTTGGTTTCAGAGACAGAAGCAAGATTTTCAAATAGGATTTGACCAGTATGTATGTATGTGTCTGTGTGTGGGTGTGGGTGTCCCTGCCTCAGAGATGCTTCTGGCTAGCGGATCTGATAACTCAGCAGTCACAACAGGCACATCCAATCCTGCCTTGGAAAAGTGGGAAGCTAAGGCTACTCTAAATGATTCATTGTGACATTGGGGTCAGTGATTTCTTCCAGAGGGAGTGTTCCTTTAACATAAGACTGTAAAACTTTAAAACCAATCCATGCTTCTTTCTGACAAATAGAAAGGATACCCATTTCTACTTTAGATCAGCTCTTTCCTCAATTTAATCCTCCTTCAGCCTTCTTTAGACAGAGTGCTGTACCATATTTTGCTGTTAACGGATGAAAAATGATAACATATCTCCCCTTTTTCAAGGGGCATTGTCAAATTATACCCTCCGATGGGTAATATATAGCTTGGGTAGGTAATTTCAACTATTTGTATGCACTTCAGGTTTGCCAATTACCCTTCCAAGCTGTAAATTGCCTATTTTGAGAGCATAATTTGATTTTTAATGTTTGTCTTAACAGCCTGATTTGTTTTGTCTTTTGATTTGTTTCACATTTTAGTAATTAATTTTAAGCTGACAATGTCTCTCCAAAAGGGAAGGTGGAGATTTCAAGCCTTTTAGTATTTTGCATTTTGATATTCTCTCCAATTCATTTGGTGCCATATATTCAATTCTGCAGCTATCTTTTTCTTTTCTTTGAAAAGAATCCATTGTTTCCTTACTGGAAATTAAAGGAAAGAGTTTTATTCACAAATAAAAAATGAAATGCTTTTGTTTTGTTTTCTTTGTTGTTGTTATTGCTTTTGCATTTAGATCAATATTGGTAAACTAAGTTGTACCTTAGGTTAACATGGTATAATGTCAGAATAGATGACCCTGGACTGAAATTCATGGGAACCTGTGTTCTAGTCCTGACTCTGTCTCTAACTAGTTGTGTGCTTTGGAACACTATATGTGTGGCCCTGGGCAAATCACTTAACTGCTATTGCTTTAATTCACTAGAGAATAAGATGGCAAACCACTCCATTATCTTTGCCAAGAAAACCCCATACTTGATAATAAAGAATCAGACATAACTGAATAAATGAACAATAACAACAACAGTGAAGTGCAAAAAGCCATGCTTTTACATGTCTTTAATTTTAATCTTCGCTTTGCTACTTAGTGCCTGAATAACATTAGTCAAGAAACTTTATCCCTGTACTTCAGTTTCCTTATCTGTTAGATTAAAAGATGACCATCGCAAGTGTTCCTCGAGCATTCCATTGGGTTAGGGAGTCACTGTTCTACCAGGCCATTAAGAGCACTACTTCTATAGTCTCTAATCTTCAACCAAGAAATCCCAGAGAAAAACCCCTAGAATCTTGAAGAAATCTTAAAATAAACATGTGGCTTAATGAAGCCCATTGTGGGAGCCCAGCATGGGAAAAACCCAGCTCCAGGGAGCTCTAGCTACCATGAGGAAATGCTATCTGAATAGGAGAAAGGCAGACTGAATATCATTCCACCCAACTTGAACCCTTCCAAACAAAGATTGTGATAGGAATGCATTAAATTTGAAATGAAAATGAAACTAGAAAAGGCAGGACAAGTAAAGAAATAGTAATAAACAAAACAATCTTCAATGTTGGGGGTAGAAATATGAAAGAAGGATTAAAATGAAAGAAGAAAGAGTAAAAATCTAGAATGAGGGGCAGAATAAAGAGAAAAGAACTTTAAAGTGTTTCTCTGGTTCACCACTACCTGAAAGCCAGATATGCTACAATTTGACCTCCCAGCCAACCCACCCCTACCTTTGGTCTTCTCTTGTACCTTTTTGGGAAGAAATATGTCAATGCAATACATAAATCTTGTGATGTTACATTAAAGGAACTAATATTTAAGGAAATACATCCCATAAAAACTTGACTTTATGACTAAAAATAACTTTGCCAATTTCTTTAAGATCTCATACCCTAGGGCATGCAGATTTTAAAAATCCTGGGAAGACAATTTATTCAGGAATCCAGTACTATGAAAAACTCAATTATATCATGAATAATTTACTATTTATAACAGTAGATTCCCTGCCACCCCACCCCCATTGTCTGAGAAATAATTCTAGTTCATCTCTGAGAGTTCTCCAGGATCTTGAAGAAGCTTGGAAGTCTTTCTCCTCTCTGCCATTGGCTATAGTCTGAATCAATTCTGTTCCGCAATTTTGGGTGTCCAAGCACCTTATTTCCATTTAGCCATTTATATCAGATTAGCTTTTTTTAAACAAAGGAATATTTATTTCAGAGGTATAGCAAAAACAAATATTTCCCCTAACATCTTAAGGGCATCATCCCCCCACCCCCCACACCATTCCCCTCATACCTCAGTCATGAGAGGGTGGAGTGCTTAGGTTCATAGTTTAAATAAGTTTCTGCATAGAATTAATCCCACCAAACTCAAATCCAAATATTCTCTTCTAGTTCTAGGTATTCATCCCACTACCCACTTTTTGAGAATACCTCTACCGATCTAATTACACTCTCCAGTCTATAATCAAATATTCCAATAGCCCCATGACTTGAGCTCATGACAAATAAGAAAGACTAAAGCCCTAAGCCTATATGTCCCTAGCCCCTTCACTATCTTGCTGCATGGTGTCCTTGTTGTGACTAAATGTATTTTCACCATTAGATAACACAGAAAAGAGAAAGAGATGGAGACAAAGGCAGAGACACAGAGAGATGCAGTACAGTACTTTTAAAGATTCAACCAGTTACAACTGTGCAGCCAGTGGACAGAGGTTGCTCCCAACCATGTGGTGGTCAATAGACATGTATGCTAGTCCTCTTGTCCCCCGAAAGCAAATACCTTTTATCGCCCTTTTAATTGTCTCTATCTTGAATATAGCTTAGCATGAATATTCATTAGTATTGAGTATAGTTGGCATGTGCCAAACCCTCATTACATTTAAGATCACAAATGTGAAGCAAATTCCCTTTCTTCTGCCATGTTCTTATGATTTGCAAATAGGGAGGTAGTAATAAAGAGAGGAAAAGGTATAAAAAGACAGTAAGGAGGGAAACACATGATCAAAGATCATTAGTGTGAATATTAATGGGATGAACTCACCCATGAAATGGAAAAGGATAATAGACTGTATTATAAAACAGAATCTAAAATATGTATCATTTGTAAGAAACAACATGAAACACAACGATGTACATAAAGTTAAAATGAAAAGATGGAGAAAAATCAATTATCCCTTTGCTGAATTCAGAAAAACAAGGGTAGTGATCATGATTTCAGATAAAGCTACAGTAAATATGCAAAAAATTTGAGATAAGAAAGGAAATAACTTTATGCTAACAGATACAACAATGCAAAAACACAACACCACAGATCAATACCAATTATATATGTACATATATGTATATGTATATGTGCATGTACATGTGTATGTGTATGTATACATATACACACAAACACCCCTATTGATATTGAATCTAAATACTTTTAAAAAGGGGTTTGTTTGTTTGTTTTTTTAATTGGAGGGAAAATAGATAATACAATTGAAATAGTGGTGGAGTTTTATGTGTTTCACACAGAAAAATTTAACAAAAAAGATAAACAAGAAGGAGCTAAAAAACATGAATAGCACTTTAGAAAAATTGAAGGTCATTTCTCAGGTATGACCGGTACCTTCATAAAAGAGGGCCATAGATTGGGGTGTAAAGATTTCACCAAAAGTTGTAAAGAAAACATAAATTCTAAATTTATGATTTACTACTTATAATGCAATAATTATATTGTATAAGGAGTCAATAGATAAAGAATCAAATAGCAATTGAAGACTAAAAAACATAGTTGCAAAAAACTGGTGAATCAAAGAACAAACTACAGAAAGATAAGGAATTTCCATCAAAGAAAATAAAAATAATAGGATAATATACAAAAATATATGATTCCAGGGCAGAAAATACTTTTTTGGGAAAAAAGGAATTTACATCTATCATAACTTTAATAAAAAAAAAGAAATCAATGAATTTTTCATGAAAGGTTTTTTTTTATTGAAAAAGTCAAAAATCCCCTATAAAAAAGTACAAATTATAAAACAAAATAGACTAATAAAATTGAAAGTAAAAGATCATCAAATTGACATAGCTAGCAGTAAATTTTAAGCAAATAAAATAGATTAAAAGATAGATAACATTTTAAAAAGAAGAAGAATGTTATTTTTATCGGCAATGAAAAATTAGTACTTACAATATTTGAAAAGGAAATTATTAGAAATTATTTTCCCAGTTTTGTGCTAATAAAACTGAAGACCTAGAGGAAATTGATGAATACTTAAAAATGTAAAATATTCAGATGAATAAATTAAGAAAGAGTAGACAAAGACATTGAAGAAGTCCTCAACAGACACTGGAAAAAAAAATTCCAGAACCAAATGGATTAACAAATGAATATATAAAACTTGAAAGAATGATTAATTACAAATCATCTTACATAATACTAAGTCCAAAAAATACTATATAAATTATCTGCAATAATTAGAAAAGAGGCATTCTTCCAATATCTTCACATGATACAAATATGGTCTTGATAGCTAAAACAGGGAGAGAAATGAAGAGAAAGAAAAGAATTTACTACAATTAATATTAATAGAATAATTTTAAATAAAAAATTAGCAAACAGGGGCAGCTAGTGGATAAACAGTGGATAAAGCACCAGCCCTGGTGCTTTATTTGAACCTGGGTTCAAATCCAGCCTCAGACACTTGACACTTACTAGCTGTGTGACCCTGGGCAAGTCACTTAACCCCAATTGCCTCACCCCCCCCCCAAAAAAAATAGCAAACAGAGAAAACAACATGTTAAAATGAATATGCACTATAGGTAATTTGATGAATTGTAAGAATGCAGGTTTATTTGACAAAATGAATTCTATAAATATTTTAATATAAAATTATGTTTATATTTAATATTAATTATTAAAAAGATATCCATAGATGCTGAAAATCCTTATTGACAAAATTCCAAACTTATTTTGATTAAATTCTAGAAACTGGAGCTAAAGTCAGGATCAAACAAGATTTAGCAACTAACATTTTAAAGCAATTGATGGCTTGGGATATGATATTCTAGAAAATAAAAGAACTTGTATTGCGACCAAAAATAATCCACACAGTGAAACTGAATATAGAAAAAAAATTTCTTCAATAGAAAAAAAATGGATATTTAATGAAATAGGAGATTTTCAAGGATTACTGATTAAAAGAATAGAATTGATTTGATTTTAAAATAGAAGACTCAAGAAAAGTATAAAAAGGTAAATATGAAAGAAATATCATAAGGGATTCAATAAGGTTAAACTACATTTTTATGGGAAGATGATACATGTAACTTCTGAGAAATGTATCATTGTTAGCACAGTTATGAGAAGTCTACATAGAAAGAGGGTTCAGCAGTGAGTTGATTATGTTGGGATGATATAAAATAAAATGGATAGATGAGAAAGAGGAATATCCTGTTAGAAGTGGGAAAGGAGAGGGAAAATGGAAATAATTTTCTTCCATCAAATAGGCATGAAAGAAAGATCTTTTGTGGGGTGTGGGATTATTTTCCCAATCTAAGTGAAATGGATGAATTTCTACCAAAACCAAAACAAAATCACAAAATGTTCAGATTAACAGAAGAAATAAAATGTCTATAAAATGATATACTGAAATGATTATAACTAAGCTTTTCAATTTATCACTCTTTTATTTTTTGTTTGTTTGGTTTGGTTTGGTTTGGTTTTGCAGGGCAATGGGAGTTAAGTGACTTGCCCAGGGTCATACAGCTAGTAAGTCTTAAGTGTCTGAGACCAGATTTGAACTCAGGTCCTCCTGAATCCAGGACCCATGCTTTATCCACTGCACCACCTAGCTGCCCCCCAGTTTATCACTCTTACTTCGGGAGACATTTTTTTTCTTTTATCTTAGAACTGATCTCTCTGAAGAAATAGGTGAAATCTGTCTATTCAAATACTTATATAATTATTATTAATAGCTAACATGTATATAGAAACTTAAAGATCATAAAGTATTTTACATGTTAACATGTGTAATAGCTGTTATTATTCTAATTTTACAGGTGAGGAAACTGAAGTAAAGAGATGGTATGTGACATGTCCAAAGTTACACAGCTTATAAATTTCCAAGACAGTAGGTAAACTCAAGCAAGACCTGGTTGTTCCACTCTTTCTATTGCCCTTGTTTTTCCTTGCTGATGATTTTTTGTATGTGTGTACATGTGTGTCTGTGTGTGTGTGCATGTGCATGCCTACATGTGTACGTGTGTGTGTTAGTCAAAAGCTATGATTATGTAAGAGTGGGAAGCTCTTAGTGTGGAAGATTCATCTACTTTTGCAGATCAGCAAAACCTTCTAGCCATTAACTATAATTATAGCCTTAAGAAGTTACTTAAAGCCAAAAGAGGTGAAACAATGTGATACATTTAGTATTTCTGAGACAGGATTTGAACTGATGTCTTTCTTAATCCAAGGTGAGTCCTCTGTTCATTTGCCACAGTGCTTCTAGTGAAAATACTAGTAAAAGACATTTTAACTAAAAGAGTCAGAAAATTGCTAGATTGTGTAGTCAGGATAACTCATCTTCCTGAGTTCAAATACGGCCTCAGACACTTATTAGTTGTATGATCCAGGGTAAGTCACTTATGCCTGCTTGCTTAAGTTTCCTCATATGTAAAATGAACTGGAGAGGAGAAGGGCAAACCACTCCAATATCTTTGCCAGAAAACCCCCAAATGGGATCACAAAGAGTTGGACAACTGAAAAATAACTGAACAAAAACTAGCAAATAGCTAACATCTCTCTTCCCTCCTTTTCTTGCCATATCTACTATCATTTGAATTATGGTTTGAAGTGGTGGAATTTCCACCACCACTATGACCACCGCCCTTCACTAGGGGCCTTCAAATGATTATTATGGAAAAAGAAAGATAAATGATATGTTCTAAAATGTTTATAGCAGCGTTCTTTGTGGTCGCAAAGAACTGGAAATCACAGGGATGCCTCTAAATGGAGGAATGGATGAACAAGTTGTGGTATATGATTGTGATAGAATACTACTGAGTTATAAGAAATGAGGAGCTCAATGATTTTAGAAAAACATGGAAAGATTTGCACAAAATAATGAAAAGCAAAATGAGCAGAAACCAGGTGACATCGTACACAGTAACAACAATTGTTTTAGAACAACTTTGAGTGAATAAGTTATTTTGTCTATTATAATTAGACAAATTAACTTTAAAGGACTGAAGAAAGATACTATTTGCATCCAGAGAAAGAACTGATAAATAGAAGTATGTATAGCATAATTTGACATATATGTAAATATTTATATAAATGTGTATATACACATATACCTATTTGTTTTTAATGGTAGCCATCTCTAGGACAGGGGTTGGGGAGGAAAGTAAAAGAAAGGAATTTTCATTATAATTTTGTTGTATATTTTAAAGGAGTAGCAAGTTGCATATAGTAGATTTGCAGTTTCATATATAATGATCTTTTTATTGCACTATGTTATAGAAATGCTTATATTATTCCATAAATTAACAACACAATATTTTATTAAAATGAATGAAGGCTAGATGACAGCTTCCTGGGGGTGTTGTCAAAGGGTTCCTGATCAGGCAATGGGTTGATGAAAAAGCCTCTGAGGTGGTTTTCAATCTAGAAATCTTGAGCAATATATAAAATTTTAAAGAAAAAAGTGGAAAAAAAACCTGTGAATCCATTTGGCCAGAAGAAGTTTGATTTGATTGTATTGGAATGGGTTCAAGGTCTTCCAGAGAAACCTAAATGGTAACATTATAGAAATTATTCACCATCATTCTTAGCCAAAATACATTCACTAGGTCCACTAAAAGTGACATAACTTCAAATTTTTAGAAAGCTCATTTAAAGCCCTGACTCATTTTAGTCAGAGGTAAAAACATTGGTCATAGTGTGCTAACCCTACTCTGTATGCTTCCTAAAGCGCCTACTATTTTTACTTACCTGCACTCTTTAGAGAAAAAAGGCAGTAGACAACTCTAGACAAAAGAATGTTTAATTTTAATTTAAATAGATTTTCTCCAATCTTTATCCCATGTATACATCCAGGAGCTCTGATTTAATTGGTGTGCTTACTCCCGAGCCAATTAAAATTCTACTTCATCTCCATCTTAGTATAGGTACTTCAATAGTTACTATGATTGAAAAAACAAAAATCATTACCTTGTAACCAAACATCCAGGGAAATAAATACATTATTCAGTATATTTTATCTACTTTCACAAAAATAAATCCTTATTAACCCCAAATCATTCACACTACCCCAAAAATTGTTTTCCCCATGTAAAATCAAGTATAAAATAAATAAAAACAAATAAATGATTTTTCCCTGTATCTATATTATTCTCAGTGTATTAGATTGGCATCAATTGGCAAAGATCTGTTTTGTTTTGTTTTGTTTTGCTTTGTTTTCTCTTCTTGTCCATAATTTGGTATATAGTGGGGGAAATGGTGTCAGTGGTGAACCATAACAATGAGATTGAATGCATTAAAAAAGGTCAAACAATTTTATTCCTTATAAAACCATGTTCTCTAGAAATGATGCTTCATGGAGCTTGCTAATTGGTGTCTGTGAACAGATTGTTTCTAATCTATAATAAAAATTAAATTTCAATGAAGCTGTGACTAGTAAATGCTAGAAACTGACATAAAGTGAGACCTGCAGAGATTAAGGAACTTATAAAAGGCCACATATCTAGTTGGAGCCAGAGTTTCATTCAGGGCTTTTCTTTTTTAACTTTTTAAATTTTTATTATGAACTAAAGAAACCTCAACAAATGCATATTTCAATAAAGAGGACAGAGGAGGAGTGTGTATGAATCTGTGAACTATTATATTAAAAAGATTAAGTGAATATTAAATTTAGCACTAAAGCACCAACACTGGCCTATTTGTCTTTGGCCCCTTAATGCACTTCCTTCTGCTCTCTCCAGTGCATTTTTAATGCATTTTAATCAAAATCTTTTGGTTTTACACTGCCAAAATTTCTCTCAACTTTTCTCCTCCTCTTTCCAGAGATCCATTCCTTATAACAAATAAAACATTTTTAAAGAAAAAAATAAAAAGAGAAAGAAGGGAAACTATCAATAATCAACAAATTCAGAAAATATATACAATGTTCTATATAATGGGCTATACTTTTGCAAAGGAGTGGAGTAAAGGTTTTTTCTCATATCTCTTCTTTGGGGACATGTTGGGTCTTTGTAATTTTGCAACATTCATTTTTGAGTTGTTTTGTGGTTATTGTCCTTTCTATTTACATTATTGTAGCCACTGTGGACATTGATTCCTTGGCTCTTCTTACTTGACACTGTATCAGTTATTATAAATCTTTTATTTGTCATGTCTTATATGATAGAAAGAATTCCATTATATTTATGTAAAACATTCCTCAATTCATGAGTATTTACTTGGTTTCCATTAATTTACTTCTTCAATAAATGGTACTATAAATATTTTAGTATGTGTTTGTGTGGGTGTACGTGTGTTTGGGGGGGGAAGGGTGACTTTTATCAATTTCCTTCTTGGGGCATCTAACTAGTAGTGAAATCTCTAAGTTAAAGAGTATAGATATTTAATTTAATTTATTTTCATAATAAATATCACATTCTACAATGGTTGGATAGATATACAGATCCACCAACAATGCAATAGTGTACCTATCTTCCTACAACACTGCTAATATTGACTCTTCTCAACTCTGCCAGTTTGCTGGATGTTAGCTGAGATATTAAGGTTGTTTGATTTGGATTTCTCTCTTTTATTATGAGTGATTTGGAAAATTCTCTTATATTTCTATTAATACCATACCCACAGACATATATACATATATGTACATATATATATAATTTCCTATGAATTTTAAAATATTTTATTGATATTTCTCATTTTTTGTACCCCTATCACTATCTGCCAAATACCTTCCTCCCTCCTAGGCCCCATTTTTCCTTTCCTCATTACTACCATTCCCCTCTTGAATTTAGTGTATTTCCACATAATATGCTCTGTGTTTCCAACCCTGTTTTATGATTCCAATCAAAAGTGTCACTTATGAGAAGTCATCACCTACCTTCTTTTTATAGACTCTTATACTATACCCCAATTATGAGAAAAAGTAAGTTCTCCTCTTTTCTTTTTCATTTCTTCACTGTCTATCCTTTTTCCTTTCTCTCTTCTTTCGATCTTTAAAACAACAACTATATCCATGTCTTTTCTTGTTCTTTTTCATTGCCTCTATGAACTTTAAAGATTAAGGAGGTTCTGAAATGGACAAATATTTATCTCTTCTTTATTTTAATATAAGCACTTAATCATCATTAAGCCCCTACAATTACTCAAATACATTTACTTTTCTAGGTTTTTCTTGTTTCTTTGGACTTCAAAGATACTAATATTTTCCTTAGACATTTTTTTTTTGGTAAGGCAATTGGGGTTAAGTGACTTGCCCAAGGTCACACAGCTAGTAAGTGTTAAGTGTCTGAGGCCAGATTTGAACTCAGGTCCCCCTGAATCCAGGGCTGGTGGTCTATCCACTGTGCCACCTAGCTGCCCCCCTTAGAAATTTTTGAAAGGTCTTTTCCTTTGTCAAAGGTCCTTTCCTCTCCCCCTCCATCCCCATTGAATTGTTATCTTTTTCTTTCTCCTCCATCTCCTTCCAAAAGACGAATGATGAAGCATACTATCCACCTCCAAAGAAAGAAGTGATATTGATTGAAAACAGACAGAAGCATACTATTTTCCCTTGCTTTCATTTTTTTCTTTTATTTGAGTTTTGTTATAAAAAATTACTAATGTGGTAATGTTTTACACAATTGAACTACATTTAGACATTGCTATGATTAGATGAAGTCCTTCAAAGTTAGCACTCACTGATTGACCTATATATGCTTAGCAACTTGAGTGTAATATGTCTTGTTTCTGCACAAAGAATAAAGCTTCTGGGTCAATTCAGATTTCAAGATATTATTTCCATACTATTTGTTTATTTCATTATACTGCATGTAAAGGATGAAGAGTAAAGTATCGTTTTGCTCAAGACAATCATTTCTTTTCCTTACTAGTTATTTTTCATTTCTTTAATTCTTTCTTTTCCCTTCCTTCCTTCCTTCCTTTCTTCTTTCTACATTTTGTTAGAATTGAATGGGGAGTGCCTACCATTGACATTGTACCTAGCTAGGTGATCACTTCTCCAGAACAAGATGAATTGCAAACTCAATTATATTAAAACAATTATTCTTATTGCATCGTGTATGTCATTTTAACATGAATTTATAACCTGTCAGCCCCAGCTCATGCTTCCTTTCAGAAAGCACTAGTATGAATATTTCTAGATGGAAATAGGTTTCCAAGCATTCCACACCCAACACCCCCAACCCAGCTGCCTAAGCCCCATAACATACATGGCACAAGAGCCCTAATCCTTAGTCTTTTCCCACCTCATTCACCTGACAGCCTCCTCCACAACAGACATCTTATCAGACGTGACTGATTGCTGTAATCTGTACTCTGGGCAGCCATTAAGCAAATTACCTGAATCATTGCAAGGATTAGTCTCATTAACACATGATTAGCATCAAATTAAAATAATGAGTGTTTAACTTCTGATGTCTTCCAGTTGTTTGAACAGCTTGATCAGCCACACCAGGCTGGCAGGGAGGTGGGGGGTGTCAAGGAGTCATGGAAAAAGGTAGGCTGCACTGTACAAGACAGAATGCCACTCCCTGGAAAAATGAAGCCTGAGCAAATTCAGATAGACTGGATGAAAGGTTTCTCCCAAAGAGCAGAGATACTAAGTCCAAATAGAAGCTTCACTTCCAATGGCACACATTAACTATCACCATTCATCTGGAGCAAGGCTTTACATGCTAATGGTCCACCATACATCTCTCCAAGAATTCACTTCAAATTCTATCAGGCTTTGTCAATCACAGGGAAATATGGTCTATAGTAAGAACCCCTTTTTTTTTTCTTTTGAACATTTACCAATACGTTAAAGTAAATAACAACAGTTATGAAAGTAAATAATTGATGATACATTCATATTTGAAAAGTGATTTAGGCACATGATCAAGTCTTGGTTAGAAGTTAAGAATCTGTCAACTAGATTATCATTTTTGTCCTTTATTATTCTTTCTTGTCATTGTTTCCCCCTTAATCAAGTATTTTCTTGCTTATAAAGATCTTTATTCTTTTATAGAGACAGTGACCTTACATATTAAGGCACCACCTCATAGCACCAAGGATACACCGAGCCCAGAGTTGGAATCCCAGCTTCACTACTCACTAGTAGTATGACTTTAGGTTTACCTTCTTTTATCCCCTAGATATGCAATAATAGATGTTTTGTAAGTATATTGGGACAATCAACTGAACTAATGTGATATCTGAACAATCAATATAAAATATAAGATTATTTTTATCAGTTATCTCCCTTTAGTAATATTAATGGAATTCAGATAAAATAGTCCTAAAATAATTAGTCCTTCTATTCTTGCATATTTGTATTACGATACTATCAAGGGCACCACCATTTTCCTAGTCACCAAAGCTCATACCTTGGATATCATCTTTGATTCTTCTCTCTTGATACCCTCACTCACCTCTGATATTGAATCCACCACCAAATCTCATTATTTCTACCTTCACACAATATAACACATCCTTGTTTTTTTCCACTTTTACAACCTTAACCCTAATTTAGGTCCTGAATCTGAACTTGTTTTTTTATGGTATCCTGCTGTTATTTTGTAGGTAGAATTAGCTACAGTGCCTACTACTCTGTAGACACCAATAGGAAGAGCATTGTAGCCTATATTCTAGATTTTTACCATCAATTCTATGAAGTTCCAGGAGTTCATATGGAATACACCTGCAAGAAATTGATAAGGAGGTCAGTATGACTATCCTCTGATGACATCCTTCCCTAGATCTGCCTCAGTTTCCTGAGACTGGAAAAGAAGGCACAAACATCTGCACATCCAACTCTGAGTTTATTGTATGTGTATTGCACTAACATCACAGTTATAACAGCTGGTGAGCCTGTTACTCTGGTGAACACCTTAGAGAGTTGTGCTTGTATAACGTCTGTATGTCCCTATTCCCTTCATTCTTTACATGCTAAAGAGAAACATTTGGGGCACTATTACCTCTCCCACAAGGTTGTCTCTGGGGCTTTTCCCCTGGCTCTAGTGATACAGTTTTCTCACTGCTTTTCTGGCCCACACTAGAAAAGAAGGTCCCTAGTTAGCTGAGACTGATGCCTTCATATAAATGCTTTGTCTGTCTTATCGTGAGGGTGCTTCAATGTTCATAAAGTCATTTAACTTTGGCAATAGCTTCTATGTTCGTAAAGTAAAGATCATTTTGGACAGCGTAGGGTTACATACCAAGCTTTTGCATACTCACTGCAGCATAAATAAATCTGCTTTCTCTGATTCTACTATACTATTATATCATGATATATAGAAGCAAATGCCTACTCTCCATACAAAGTCAGCAGGCTCTTTTCCTTTATACTGCATGGGAGCAATGTTGAAATTATGTATTTATGGTAATGTCTCAATGCCTCCATACTGAATCTCTAATTCTTCTAACCAAGTCTGTTATATGACTCTAGCCTTTCTTTCTCTAAGGCCACGTATTATGTCAGAAGCTGGCCTTCAGAGACTTTGTCAATCTCATCACCTTTTCTGGCTCACTGCTTTCCACCATCATTTTAGTGGCTCTGAGGCCTGCCCAGTTTAAACTTCCCATTGTTATTCTCCTGAGTAATGTGACTCTTGTGCAATGAAAGTGGCAACTCTGGGCCTACTGTATCTGTCTAACATAGCAGGTAATATCCCAGTCCAACTTACAAGGGCAATGATGCTTCTAGACTTAAGTTCAGACATTTGGTTTCTCTGAAGAAATGACTTTATTCAATAGACCACCCTCTTTTTTTAAGGAACTCTTCCTCTTCAGAAGACAGAATGAAGTAAAATTCACTACTATCAATTTTCAGGCATTTTTCCCTGGCCAATATTCTCTGGGAGGTCAAGAAAGACTTCCTGAATAACAATTAATTTATTAACTAGCTTAATGAAATTACAAGTTTTGAGCTAAGCCAATTGTAAAAGGCAAAAGGTGTGTATGTAAAGGGAAGGGGGGAAGGAGGGGAAGGGTGAATGTAACAAAATTCCTTCTGGCTTCTCTGCAGTCTCTCTACCAGCCTTATCAGTTTTTGCATTAAGAACTCACTGGGTCAGAGAGGATGGAGGTAGAGGAGCAGCATGGAGAAAGAAATCAGGCATATAGCTTGAACTTACCCACTATCCTTTTTCCCAAGGGGATGCAAGCAAGATGGAGTAGCCTGCAGTAGAGCTCCAGTTGTTCTCTCTGAATCCTCACCTCCAAGGACATGGAAAACCAAATGGCAAAATCATCCTCTGTCTGGGACTGGAGTAGAAGTGTTTTGTGCTGCAACAGCACTCCACCAACTACACTTTTGATGTCTGTGGATTAAAGGAAATATATTCTGAAAAACTTAAGAACTGTGGTTGTTGTCCTTCGTTCTTGAAGAGGAAAAAAATAATATCACTCTGTTGGGGTCAAGGTGCAGTGCATCCAACTGTGGATGACCTGACCAATATGAATTCAGGTTGAGTACAAATAGTCCACATTAACATTTGGAGTAGACATGTCTTTAAATTTGCACATCTCAGGTTTCTTCTGAGCTACTGCACTTCTGCTTTGCTCACAGAGCACAGGGTTGAGCAGTTCTTTGTGAGTATCTTCCCTGTTATGCAGTCAATTACAAAGTTCTTCAGAGAGACTTTGGGGGTATCCTTGTATCACTCTTCTGACCTCCATGAAAGCATTTGCTTTGTGTGAGTTCTCTGTAAAAGTGTTGTTGTTCATTATTCATTCTTGAAGGATTATGATATCAGGGTGATGTCATGACTTGCACTGAACTGGATCTAACTGAGAGAGTGCTGTACAAGGTCACCAACCTCACTTTCTCCTCCAGAGCCATTTGGATCCAGTGGCAACATATATGTCAGGACTACTAGAGATGTCCCCGAATATTTAAGACAATTAAGATTAAGTGAGTTGCCTAGAGTTACACAGCTAATCATTGTCTCAGATGAGATTTGAACTCAGGTCCTCTTGACTCCAGGGCCAGCACTTTATCCGCTGCACCACCTAGCTGCCCCTCTATGTAAAATAGTCTTAGGCCAACATACATTTGACATTTTAACAACATGTCCAGCCCATTACAATTGTGTTCTCCACAGTAGAGTTTGAATGCTTATCAATTTAGCTCAAGAAAAGACCTCTGTGTCCAGTACATTATCTTACCAGGTGATCTTGAGAACCTTCCTAAGACAGTCTTCCTAAGAAATCCAATGCAATAAGCAATTGTGATTGGAGAAGACAAATAACAATTAATGATTCCAACATCTTATAAAAGAGGTACATAATGGCATGTGCATTTTCATACATGACCAATATGTAGATTTGTTTTAGTTTGTCTATTATTGTTTTTGTTTGTTTGGTTGGTTTGGTTTTTGGGCGGGGCAATGAGGGTTAAGTGACTTGCCCAGGGTCACACAGCTAGTAAGTGTCAAGTGTCTGAGGTCGGATTTGAACTCAGGTCCTCCTGAATGCAGGGCCTGTGCTTTATCTACTGAGCCACCTAGCTGCTCCCAGTTTGTCCATAATTATTTTTTTTTTTGGTGGGGCAATGGGGGGTTAAGCGACTTGCCCAGGGTCACACAGCTAGTAAGTGTCAAGTGTCCGAGGCCGGATTTGAACTCAGGTACTCCTGAATCCAGGGCCGGTGCTTTATCCACTGTGCTATCTAGCCGCCCCCCTGTCCATAATTATTAAAGGAAAGGACCTATAATAGTTTATGTGTATTCTGAGGAGATGTAGGGTAATGAGATCAATGAAGAGAAGAGGATTAAAAAAAAACATTAATGAAGCATTCTACAAATACAGAACAAAGCATAAGAAAGTGTAGAAGGGGATATAGAAAAGCAAAGAAGTGTTAATGCTATCATATTAAAATTAAAATTTACTTAAAAAATCTCTACATATGGGGCAGTTAGGTGGTGCAATGGCTGGATAAAGCACCAGCCCTGGGTTTGTGAGGACCTGAGTTCAAATCCAGCCTCAGACACTTGACACTTACTAGCTGTGTGACCCTGGGCAAGTCACTTAACCCCAATTGCCTCACCAAAAGGAAAAAAAAAAAGAAAAACTCTACATAACAGAAATTACTGTTTAATGTACAATTATCCTTTTTTCTTCTTATATCTAAAATGTTTATTTCTCTTAATGTTTTCTAAATTCAAAGTAATAGAAAATATTTAAATAATTTAAAAGCTTCTTTAAAAGTTTTTTTTTTTTTAATTTCTATTTCCCTCCTTCCACTGTCCAACACCCAACCCCCTCCAGGAAAGAATTGAAGATGACCTTGAGGCTATGGGTAACAGGAAAGCTAGATGGTGGCACAACGGGAAGAAAAATAAATTAGGAGGAGGGGAAGGATTCAGAGAGAATATAATTCATGATCCAAAGAACAGTAGAGAGAAGCATAGAGGGGATAAGTAATTTGCAATACAATAAAAACAAAAACTTACACATTCAAAGTTTTGTAAAAGACATCATCCAGATCATATGAATTTAGAGGGAGTTACCTTGGCAAGGAAAAGACCCACCCCTTTATGTCAAAAAAAAAGTTCTGAGTTGAGAGGGTAGAAAAGGGAGTATCATAGATGATTTCAGAAGGAATGAAACGTTTTGGAAAAGATCAATGGTGAATGTTAAAATGAATTTATTGTTGCTGTTGAGTCATTTTCTGTCATATCTTACTCTTTGTGATATTATTTGGGTTGTTCTTGGCAAAGATACTGGAGTAGTTTGCCATTTCTTTTTCCTGCTCATTTTACACATGAGGAAACTGAGGCAGATAGGATTAAGAAACTTGCTCAGGGTTTTGAGGCCAGATTTGAACTCAAGAAGATGACTTTTCCTGACTACAGACCTGACAATCTATCCACTGTGTCATCTAACTGTTCTAATGAATCTATTAAGGATGTGTAAAAGGATTGCTTTGCTGCAAGAAGGACTTATTTGAGATTATGTAGCATAAATTTATAGTCTCAGCAGAGATTCATGATTCAGCACAGTTCAGCAACCTGTGAATAGGAGCAAAGCCAGGAAGAAAAAAGTCTTTTTAACCTGAATAATCAAAGGCACTGTGATTTTATCAGTTTCAAGAAGAAGAATTTCCTTTACCAATGCTGATAACAACTATTTAACTCTTAGTACATATATTCTAGATATTTTCATAAAACACCTAGAGGTTTAAATGATATCTCTCGGGTCAGATAGCCAGTAAGTATCAGAAGCAGAAGCTAGACTCCAGGCTTCATGACTCCCATCCCAGGATTCCAGGATAAGTATTCAAAACTTGGAGTATCATTTATTGTCCAAGTACTTATGGGGAAGTTGCTTAAGCTTTCTGGGCTGTCACACCTTCATCTTAGAAATGAGAGGGTGGTGGCATTGGCCTTGAAAGCTCCTGACTGTTGTTAAAATATGGCCCTGGGAGGGACTCTAGGCCATTTTCACTGGAAAATAAAAATGGGGTAAAAAAAGCATCTATTTTAGATAGGAAACAAGAATGACCTTGAAGACAACAAGTAATTCTATTTATTGCTAAATTGCAGTTGAAAATATGTTCTCCTTACAAAATAGACAATCCTTTGGAGTAAGCATGCTCATAAGCAGTTATTCATGCAAATGTGTGTGGTGTGTGTGTGTGTGTGTGTGTGTGTGTGTGTGTGTGTGTGTGTGTGTGTGTATGAGAGAGAGAGACAGAGAGAGACAGGCAGGGGTGGGAGGGTGAAGGGAGAGAGAGAGAAAGGGAAAGAGAGAGACAAAAAATAATGTAATTGGCATATATTACCAAGTAGTGAGACTAACCAATGAGACATATGTGTGTGTGTGTATATATATATGTGTGTGAGTATGTATATGTGTATGTGTGTGTATATATATATATATATATATATATATATATATATATATACTCACTTTTATCACATAAATACATTTGAACACAATTAAGCTCCTACTTGGATTCATGTATAAATTGTTTAAGTTGTTTTAAGTAGAACTTTGAGATAGAGGGTTGTGTGTGTGTGTGTGATCATTTCTGACTATTCTGTATCACTTAAAAATTTGTCTTAAAAGGTCCCCATATAGATCTTCTATGACTTTGACCCATCATACTCTTGGTTCTAGTCAGCCCCTTTTCTCCCTCACCCCATATGTTCCATCTTTCACTTTCCTAGTACTGTTGACTGTTACTGGAAATTTTTAATCGGATTATATTTTTTCTGCCCTCAGATCTCACTCTTTACTCTCTCTTCTCACCTCCTTCCCCCCACCCCTCAACCCTTCCAATCAGCCAGACATCACAGTAATGACATCAAGCTAGTAAACTTGGCTCCTTTGAGGGTAACACTACCCCAGATGTCCATACTGCTTCCCCATCTGGCCCAAATGGAGGGCTGGCAGAAAATATAGCTTAGTCCAGATTTGGCTGCCCTCTTCTGGTGGTTGCTAGCCAAGTTAACCCCTTCCATCAATCCCCCACAACTCTGGTTGAACTCTGACATTTTGACTTAATTTATGGTTCGTACTAGATAAACTCAATTAAATGTTTCAGTTTGCTATGTTGTTGTTATTGTTGTTGTTGTTTTTAAAATCAAATACAACCCTCATGCTTTGGATCCAGATTTTGGGCTACATTACAATAGTAAGTTAAATAAACCGGATGTTTTTATTAGCCCCATTTAAGCATCAAAATCCTTAGCAAACTGTGTGTAACAAAATCAGTTATATCAGATAGTTAAGTGATAATAAAAAGTTATAAAAGTTTTAATTGATAGTTTTTAATTTGTTTGTAAATAGAAATATGATTTTAAATATTAATTTTTTTGGTGAGGCAACTGGGGTTAAGTGACTTGCCCAGAGTCACACAGCTAGTAAGTGTTAAGTGTCTGAGGTCAGATTTGAACTCAGGTCCTTCTGAATCCAGGGCCAGAGCTCTATCCACTGCACCACCTAGCTGCCCCTAAATGTTAATTTTTAAAAAGCGATTGAAAAACATTGGTCTTTTCAAATCCACTCTTCATAAATGATCGAACAGAAGCACCACTCTGCTAAATAGTGAGAGTCACAATGGACAACTTTGCAGACCTTTAACTAGAGTGGTTTGTTTGGCAAATTATAGTAATAAACAGGGAGACATTTTGACAGTTAATATTCATAAAGTAGAAGATGCTAAAAGAGGAACAGGAAGCTTTCCTGTCATGCCACTCTTTTTTTTTTTTTTTTGCAGGCAATGGAGCTCTCTCTCTCTGCAGGGCAAGGAGTGTTAAGTGACTTGCCCAGGGTCACACAGCTAGTAAGTGTCAAGTGTTTCGGGCCAGATTTGAACTCAGGTCCTCCTGAATCTAAGGTCAGTGCTTTATCCACTGTGCCACCTAGCTGTCCCTCCAAGCAATTGAGCCTTGATGTGTATTTTTACCTCAAGAGAGTGTGTATGCTAAAAAAAAAAAAAAAGCAACTGGGTTCAAAAGAGTGGGGATTTGTCATCTGTTTACCCTCAGTCTTGATCAGAATAGTATAGTATATAATATCATGGCAATTGTCTTATTGACTTATTCAGCTTTACTATACATTTTGTATACTTGTAATACATTAGAACTATATGAAAAATAGATGACTACATGAAGAACTATATAATTATAAATGCATTAGATACATTTATGTAAAGTTTTTTGTTTAAAAATGAAGTTCTAGCATTTTTCAGAGCTTACAGACAAATGCTGTTTCTCTGATGTCATTAAGGAAAAGAAGTGATTCAAAGATGGTAAAGAACAATATTTTTTTTCTTTTTTCTCATTTACTGACTCTATAAAAGCATGGTACCTTATTTATTGACTAAAGAAAATGTCCTGGTTGATTAAAAATGTAACCCCAGTTCCAATCCCATTTGTATGGGACTTCATTCTCATGAGTAGAGATCAAAGACCTGTTTTTGTGGTAAGGAGTTGTATGGAATTGATGACAACAGGATGGAGAAGAGCTCTTCAGTTTCCTTCTGACTTTCTCGCCAAATTCCCCAGCCGCTTACAACAGGTTCAGGACCTTGATCTTGACCCATGAGGAGAAAGTCTCATAATGATCTACTTTGTGATTGGGTTATATTCAGAACAATTTTAGAAATAATGGATGAAAATTGATCTTCCAAATCAAGTTTGAAAGCACATTTAGAGTTTGGGATTTGCTTAATATAGAGAATTTTATATTTCCAAAAATATTTCCTACATAATTTTTATACAGGGTTTCTTTCCCTATTTTGCATTGGTGGGAAACTGAGGCTCTGACAAATATAATCATAGATCAAGTAGTAGCAAGAGTTCAGGGCTTTTGAACTTACTTGCCCAACTTACTTTCCCATTCTTAGCAGTTGATACAATTTACTGTTGGTCGTAGCAGAGATAGAAGATTCTTCTTCCCAAGGATTGTTCAGTGATGGCTACAGCAGTCAAATGAGAAACATGTTAGATAGGCAGCCTGGATACATGGTATAGATAGGACTGTCTCTAACTGAGTGTGAAGGAAGATAGTGCTTTGAAGTAGCGGTGGCATTTTCCATGCTTGGCACATGCCTCCTCCTGTTTTGCCTTCAGAACGAATTTTTGCTCTCGATCAGCGGGCATGCCTATTCTCTTGGTGGAAGTTAGTAATTGATGTGGGTGGAGCTATGTATAGTGGATGGCTGGTGAATTAAAAAATGAATGAATGAACAAAAATGAGTTTATATTTTTCTTATTAAATATCAGAATTTTCCAGTGTTTCAATTGATAGCTTGAAGGTGTTCTTTTTAACATTGCCTATGCATATGTTGACATTTTTTTGTTGAAAAGATCTTGTTTGGGGCAGCTAGATGGTGCACTGGTTAGAGCACCGACCCTGGAGTCAGGAGTACCTGAGTTCAAATCCGACCTCAAACACTTAACTCTTACTAGCTGTGTGACCCTGGGCAAATGATTTAACCCCAATTGCCTCACCAAAAAAAAAAAAAAAAAAAAAAAAAAAAGATCTTGTTCATATATATATATATATATATATATATATATATATATATATATGGAGGGCAATGAGGGTTAAGTGACTTGCCCAGGGTCACATAGCTAGTTAAGTATCAAGTGTCTGAGGCTGGATTTGAATTCAGGTCCTCCTGAATCCAAGGTGAGTGCTTTATCCACTGTGCCACCTAGCTGCCCCCCATTCTCCTATATTTCCATAAATTCCTGATGTCAGAGAAATTTACTACAAATGCTTTCATATGTGTATTATTTGATATCTTAGATTTCAAACCCTTATCAGAGAAATCTGATACAACAGATTTTAGCCCATTCTATCACTTTTCTTCAAGGAGAATCAATTTTATTCATGTTCAACTTTTTAATGTTTCTCTTAATTCCTGTGTTTGAACTTGAAGGTTTCTATATAATTTTGGTGCTTCCATAAGGAATACCAAGAAGTCCTCTATTTCATTAAAAGTACATTTCCCACCCTCCCCTGAATCATAGCATTATACTCACTTTTGTTGGAAAGGTTATTTTTGGCTACAAACCCGTGTACTTTACCTGTGGGATTATGGTATTCTAATTCCTCTATTGCTTGATAATGATGAATCATGATACATCCTGGTTATGACTCCTCACTATTTGAATTCTTTCTTTCTGCTTGCTTTCAGTATTTTCTCTTTAACCTGGGAGCTATAAATTTTGGGAGTTTTCAATTTGGGATTTCTTTCAGTAGGTTACTGGTGAAGTCTGTCAATTTTTACTTTGCCTTCTGGTTCTAACATATCTGGGCAGTTTTAATGTATAAATTTCTTGAAATTTGAGAGCTAACTTCTTTTTTATAATTATGGCTTTCAGGTGTTCTAATAATTCTTAAATTATCTCTATAGAATTAACTTTTCAGATTATTCGAGGGTTTTTTTTATATTTTTATATTTTTCTTCTATTTAAAAAAATCTTTTGACTTTGTTTTATTTATTTATTTGTTATGTTGTTCTTATTTCTTCTTGATGTCTCATCAGTTTCCTTTTGACCAAGTCTAATGATTACAGAGTTATTTTCTTCAGTGAGGTTTTAATTATTTATTTTAATAATTTAATAATTTAATTATTTTCTTTATTTATAATTATCTTTCTTTAGTATTTTCTTTAGTATTTTTGTGCTACTTTTACCAAGATGTTCTCTTTTCATAATTTTTTTGCGTACTTCTTTATTTTCTGATTTTCCCCCTAGCACTTTTATGTGATTTTTAAAATAATTTTTGTTCTCTGAAAATAAATCTCTTTATCTTGTTTCATGAATTCTTGGTGATTTTGTGTCCAAGGCAGGCGTTTCCAAGTCATTGTCTTCTTCTGACCTTATATCTTGAGCTTCTAGGTCACCATATTAGATTTTTATGGTCCTTTGTTGTTGTTGTTGTTTGCTCTTTTTTTTCAATCTATTTCTTACCTATGCATATTATCTAGAGTTGTTCTCTGCTTACCTCTGGGATGAATGGCCTGAGATTCAGTCTTTTATGTTCTTCTGCAATTTTTGAAACCAGATCTGAAGGCCTAATATTTCCTGCTGCATCCAAAGCATTGTTATTCAGGGAGAGATTTGGTGTTTCATTTAGTTTTAAACCAGGTTGGGCCCCTGTTCCCTCACTACCACATATATTTCTGTGCATCCTGGAACCATGGCTTAGAACGGGGTAATAGGCAAAAGTGCTGGCTCATAGAACCCAATCCTAAAACCACTGCTAGCAAAGGAGAACCCTGGTAATGCTTTCGGAATAGGTATTGAGTCCATTTAACTTTACTGAATGCTGGGCACTACTGGTGCCTCTCTTGTGCTGCAGCCAGTGCCATTTCTGCCATGTCACGTTACTGAATATATCCCCTCACCTGTAGATCTAGATGCCTCTGTCTGTACTCTACTCAGGGACAGTGATTATGTTGTCAATGGATCCTTAACCCTCACCTCCATAAATAATTTATTTAGGCTTTCTTTCCATAAAGAAACTATTGAAGATATTCAGGAATATGAACCAGAAAGTAGACAGCCCTAAGAAATGGACAATTACTATTTACAAAGGCCAGAATGTCAAACAAATGTTTCACCTGATTTTGATTAATTTAGTCCTAGTATTAAAAGTTGAAACTTTATTTTTCAAACTAAAGTGATGAGGAAGTGATCCCAATGTAGCATTAACCAAGGATAGAAAGACAAAGACAAAGAAACCCAATGAACTTTATTTTTTTAAGTTATATAGTTTATAGTCTATCAAAAGAAAAAAAATATCTTCATAGTGTTTGCTTCCCATGAGTTAATTAGAATAAAATATTTAAATGGAAGTTTCCTGATATAAATTTCATGATATAAAAAGAAATGACAATTGAAAAAATACAGATATAACAATATTTTTTTTAAAAATACTGTCTACCATGTGTCCGAAATGGCATATCCTGACAATATCATGGCAGTAACCACCTAGAATTAAATTCAGTAAGGATACTTCAATTACAGAAGCTATCTTCCTGTACTATTTTTTGCTATTAACATTGAAGTACATACAGGTAAATTTTCATTATGATATAGTTGAACTCTACCTGTTTTTAATATGAAATATTAAATAAAATTTATTTATAAGCTATTCCTTCTGTTCTAAAATATGAGTCAAAGTTGGATGGTTTATGATTACATGAGTTTTGTAGATTTTAAAAGATAGTTTATTTTTTTTAATTAATTTTTTTTTGTGGGGCAATGGGGGTTAAGTGACTTGCCCAGGGTCACACAGCTAGTAAGTGTCAAGTGTCTGAGGACGGATTTGAACTCAGGTACTCCTGAATCCAGGGCCGGTGCTTTATCTACTGCGCCGCCTAGCCACCCGCTTAAAAGATTGTTTATTAAACTAAAACATATTATGATATATTATGTTAAGTTCTGTTATGCCTTGATATGTTATATTGTTTGCATAATGTCATGGCATGTCATGTCATATCATATATTATGCTATTTTATGTTTTGCTACATCATACTGTCATGGCATGGGATATTATATCCTACCATGCATGTCATATTGTAGGGTAACATAATTATCATCATGATATTGTAACTTCATGTTAAAAGCAGGCAAAGTAATCCTACATTCTTAATAATAATGCTAATAATTGGTACTGAAAGTACACTAATTTTTAAGTGTATTCAATAAAATTCAAAGTGATATTTGATATCAGTCATTAGGAAAGGCTCATATATTGACTATGTCAAGAGTTGGAAAAGGGAAATGAAGCAAGCACATCATCAATAATACAATAGAGGCAAACATCACAACATGAAGGGTTTTAGTTGATGAAGGCCACATTTGTAATTGGACACCAAATTAACTCCTACATTGTTCTGTTGAGGGGTGGGGGAGATGTTAGCCATCTTTATGATTTCTACATCACAACTTGATCAATTGCCATCAATAAAAAAATTATTAACATGCCAGTCATTCTGATGAGTGTTGATTGCTTTCACTATTCAGATGATTCAGTCACTAAAATGGACAAGAAAATCAATTTTTTAAAAATAATTTATTACACAGACATAGCTTTCTTTGTTGGTGTAGCAGATGGTGTAAAAGAATCAGATGTATGGTATGTTCAAATAATTGAAATACCTTTGGAAATGGCTTTTTAATATTATTAATGTTCAAGTTAGAGCTATTTTTCTATAAAAATCAGATTGGGTATAAAAAGATCTCATTATCTTTATATTGCCCATGCATTTTGCAATCACAAACCCCAAGTTTTCAAGTGCAGGCTAATTCAAAGAATAAAATGTATGGGGGGTATCTAGGTGGTGCAGTGGATAAAGCGCTGGCCCTGGATTCAGGAGGACCTGAGTTCAAATCCAGCCTCAGGCACTTGACACTTTCTAGCTGTGTGACCCTGGACAAGTCACTTAACCCCCATTTCCCCACCAAAAAAAGATATCTGAATCAGAACCACTTATAGTTTCTCGAGCCAACCTATGTAGCTATTTCTACCCTCCTTAATATATGAGACCAAGAAGCAGTGAAACCCTGGTTTATGGGTCCTGGAAATAGGTATTATAGCATGGTTCCAAGCCCTAGAAGTGAAAATCTTCAGTTTTGGAAGAAATGGTCAGTACTCAAGTTTCCAGGGGGCAGTAGAGTAGGCTCCAGCTGAGTGCAGTGTGGGAGGGCTTTTGCTTACTGTAATCTGGAATTGATTCAACTTTTCCACATTGATGTCAAAACTGTAATTTTCATTAATGGCAACAGATAGCTCCTTCTGGAGAAGACCTTGGAGAAATAAAGACTAGAATTGTTGAGAGATACCTGGCTATCTGATGGCAGGAATTGTCTAATTGTCTACACAGCACCTACAGAATAAGTGGCATTCCCCTCAAAAGAAGCTCTAAAGATAGAATGATTTTTTCCCCTCTGATAGAACTCCAAGGGAAGAAGACACACTGCTTTATGAACAAAAGAATACTTAATTGGCGTTGATACTGGGTAGATTCTTGGTATTAACTCTGGCATCTTAATAGTATTTATTTTTTTTCCAGTGACATATAATGATGGTTTTCAAATTAGTTTTTTTAGAAGATTTTGAGTTCCAAATTTTTATCCCTCTCTCCCTTCCCTCCCCTCCTCCTGAAGCCAGCAAGCAATCTGATATAGGTTATACAATACAATCGTGTTGAACATATTTCCACATTAGCCATGTTGTGAAAGAAGAATCAGAACAAAAGGGAAAAACCTCAAGGAAGAAAAAATGAAAAACAAAAACAACAAAAAATGTGAAAAGAGTATGCTTCTTTCTACATTCAGATTCCTCAGTTCTTCTTCTGGAATGTGTATAACATTTAACATCATGAGTGTTTTGGAATTGTCTTGGATCATTGTATTACTGGGAAGAGCTAAATCTAACACAACTTACAATCACACAGTGCTTTTGTTACTTTGTACGATGTTGTCCTTATTTTGTTCACTTCATTCAGCATCAGTTCATGGAAGTCTTTCCAGGTTTTTCTGAAATCTGCCTGCTCATCATTTCTTACATCACAATAATATTCCATTACTTTCTCTTTTTTTCTTTTTTTTAAGATGATGTCTAAGTTCTTTTTTGATCATGGTTTTCAGATAGTGCAATGATTTTTAAATTATCTCTCCTGGATCTATTTTCCAGGTCAGCTATTTTCCCAAGGAGATAGTTCATATTGCCCTCTATTTGTTTATTCATTTGGATTTGCTTTATTGTATCTTGATTCCTCATAAAATCATTAGTTTCTATTTGCTATATCCTAATTTTTAAGCAATGATTTTCTTCAGAGAGCTTCTGTATCTTCTTTTCCATATGATCAACTTGGCTTTTCAATTTGACTTTTTTTCATGACCCTCCTGCATCACTCTCATTTCTCTTTCCATTTTTCCCTCTACCTTTCTTACTTCATCTTCAAAGTCCTTTTTGAACACTTCCATGGCCTCAGACAAATTTATATTATTCTTGGAGGCTTTGGATGTAGGAGCTTTGACTTTGTTATCTTCTTCTGAGGCTATATTTTGATCTACCTTGTCACCAAAGAAACTTTTGGTGGTCCTCTGCTTTTTCTGCCTGCTCATCTTGCCCACCTATTTCTTGATTTTTAAGTCATTCTTAAAGTGGAGCACTGATTCTACGATGCACTGTCCCAAGCTTCAGGGGATCCCAGGTGGTAAGATTTAACGAGAGGCTCATTTTCAGCCTGCCTGGCCTGTAAATAACCACAGGACTGCTTGCTCTTTAATCTGGAAACAAAAATCTGATTGAGATCTGATTCTTTGTAGTCACAATCTTGGTGTGCCTGTGCCCTTCCCCAACTGGGCTGCTGCCACTCAAGTCTGCTTAGTGGTTCAGAATATGGGCACTCCACCTTAGCTCCAGCAGAGGCTGCAACTATATCCTTCCAGCCAACCACTGGACCCCCTCACTGGTCCGTGAGTCGAGTTTCAGAAGTAGCCACTGTCACTGACGCTGATGATTCTGAGGCTCTGGAGGTGTGGCCTGCCTGGGGCTGGATCTGCACCATATGCTGTGCTCCTTTCTCAGAGTGGTACAGCAGACCTTCCCTGTCTCCCTTTTAAGAAGTCTTTGACTGGAAAATTATCTCATTCTGTTCTTTTGTGGTGTCTGCTGTTCCAGGAATTGTCTTATCTCATTTTTTGCAGGTATGTGGACGGATTGTGGGGAGCTCCAAAAGTTATAGCCTTTTCTCCATCATCTTGGCTCCACCCCCTCCCATTAGTTTCATATACCAAAACTTTTTCAGGCCTTGCCTAATTGATAGGCATCCCCTCAGTTCTATGACCCTTACTTGTAATGGGGATTAGTGACTGTGCCAAGTCATCACTTGCTCTGTGTATTCCAGATATTCCTAGCATTCCCCTTTTGCTCATTGTCAACACTTTACATTGGGAGATTTGTTGTGAGCTACACAGATTTGGCATCATCCATGACATGGAGCTAATTATTAAAAATCTGTGACTCACAGAAGTGAAGCCTGGGATTTCTGTTCCTCCTCCTCATTTGTTCACTCCTTCAGAAAGCTATTGCATTTTCCTTTTGACTTTTGTCATTGTTGAGTAGCAGGAACTTAACTACATGCCATGAATCATGGCATGACTAAGAACCAGAGTGTTAGAATTCAGAGAAGAATGATCTGGTAACTATAGAAATTCATCATGGGCACATAGGTAATATACATTCAAAATTACTGCTTCCAGAAACACTGGAGTTGTAATGTCCTGGGACGACCTTCTTAGCACACATTTAGTATCTTAACAGGTGGCAGTTCTGTGAGCCTATAAATTATCATTTGAAAAGCTACATGTGTTCATCAAAGGTTTATATACAAATGCTTGTAAACTTAGTAAATGCCAAATTAATAAAGATGAGCATAAATACATAAGCAATTTTAAAGTTCAAAGTATTGTCTAAAGGTTAAGTATACCATAATTTCAATACAACAATATTATTAGACCCCAAATATCAAGATAGGGCAGGTTGGTGGCACAGTATATAGAGTGCTGGGCCTGGAGTCAGGAAGATTCCTCTGCTGAAACACAAAAAGGTAAATGGGAAAGAGAAATCATAAAGGGGTTAAATAAGGTTAAACTGTTTATGTTCATACATGGGATGATGACACTTGTAACTCCTAAAATCTTTCTCATTATGAGGGTAGGTAGGAGAATTATGCATAGACCAAGTGTGAGAGTTGAATATAATAGGATTATTCTCTGCAAAAAAATAAATTAATGGGTGAGGAGGAATTCACTGGGAGAAGGGGAAAGGGGGTGGTTGCATGGGATAAATTCTCACATGAAAGAGGCAAGAAAGAGGTTTTAGTGTATACAGGAATATAGGAATGGTTAGGGGAGGGGAGAATGTAAATATTACTGTCATTGGAATTGTCTCAAAGTAGAAATAACATACATACTCATATGGGTATAGAAATTTATCTTAATATGCAGGGAAGTGAAAGGGGAAAGGGAAGAGAGAAAAAGAGGGACTGATAGAAGGGAGGGCAGATTGGTGAATGTAGTAGTAAGAAGCAAAATATTTTTTTGAGAATGGATGGGGTTGAAGGAGAGAGAGTAGGATGGGATGGGAGGAAATACATATTAATCATAACTGTGGAAAATTTACAGCAAATTTCTCTTGATAAAGACTAATTTCTCAAATATATAGAGAACCAAGTCAAATTTATAAAAATAAATCAGTTCTCAATTGATAAATGGTCAAAAGATATGAACAAGCAGTTTTTAGATGAAGTAATCAAAGCTATCTATAATCATATGGAAAAAAATGCTCTAAATCACTACTGCTTAGAGAAATGCAATTAAAACAACTCTAAGGTACCACCCCACATCTATCAGATTGACTAATGTGGCAGAAAAAGAAACTGACAAATATTGGAGGGGATGTGGGAAAACTGAGACACTAATGTACTGTTGGTGAAATCACATAATGATTCAACCATTCTGGAGAGTTATCAGGAACTATGCCCAAAGGGGTATGAAACTATCCATACTCTTTGACTAAGCAATATCATGACTAGGTCTATATACAAAAGAGATATAAAAAATGAAATGGAAAAGGACCTATATGTACAAAAAATTAATATCAGCAAAGAATTTGAGATGGGGGATATACAACACTTGGAGAATAGCTGAACAAGTTGTCATATATGATTGTGATGAAATATTATTGTGCTATAAGAAATGATGATCAGGATGCTCTCCAAAAAACCTGAAAAAACATATATGAACTGATGCAAAGTGAAGTGAAGAGAATGGGTAGAACATTGTATATAATAACAAAAATATTGTATGATGATCAACTGTGAATGAGTTATTCTCAGCAATAAAATAATTCAAGACTATTCTAAAGGATTTATAATTAAGAATGTTATCAATTTCCAGCAAAAGAACTTATGGAGTATAAATACAGATCCAAGAATACATTTTCTTTAAAATTTTTCTTTTTTGTCTGTGTTCTCTTTTACAATATGGCTAAAAAGGAAATATGTTTTGCATGATTATCAAATTGCTTGTCTTCTCAATGAAAAGTGGAAGAGATGGAGAAAGAATTTGGAACTCAAAAATTTTAAAAAGACATGTAAAAATTGTTTTTACATGTAATTTGGGAAAAATATAATACTTTTGTTTTTTGTTTTTCTTTGTTTTGTTTTGGTTTGGTATTTTGTGGGGCAATGGGGGTTATGTGACTTGCCCAGGGTCACACAGCTGGTAAGTGTCAAGTGTCTGAGGCCAGATTTGAACTCAGGAACTCCTGAATCCAGGGCCAGTGCTTTGTCCACTGTGCCACCTAGCTGCCCCCTCTAAATTTTTTTTTAATTGAAAACTTTAAAAAAGAAAGACTCTTCTTCCTGAATTCAAATTAAGCCTCAGACACGTACTAATTGTGTGACCCTGGACAAGTCACTTAACCCTGTTTGCCTCTGTTTCCTCATTTGTAAAATGAGCTGGATAAGAGAGTGGCAAACCACTCCAGTATCTTTGTCACAAAACCCCAAAAGGATTCACAGAGAGTTGGACATGACTGAAAAAAACAACTAAATGACAATAACAAAAAGCATGAGGCAATTATATAGGGAAGAATCACATGATAAGGTCCTTTTGGTGGAAATCAGAAACCATGGATGATGTAAAATAGTAGTGAGGAAATTCGTACCAATGGGGTTCCAGGGGTAGTTATGGATGAATAAAAAAGCTAAGTCACAGGAAGAAAGAGGCATCTGGCAGGGTGCTGTGAATTCTCAGAGGGAACAAAGTCTCCATATAACCCAGGGAACCCTCCATTTATTGAATTCTGCCACTTCATAAATAATAGTCTACTTATCTTCTGGTTATTGTTATCTTCCAAATTATTGTCACAGAGATTTAAATTCAAATAAGATTCTAATAATTTTGGTCCAACTGAGTTTATGGAAAATGCCAAAATTTTATCAAACTTTGCTAAGTTTCAATTGTTTGTTCTCTATTTGACAGTTATTTTCTCAAATTGCTTTATTTAGTGTTTCTATTTTATAAAGTTCTGTGACAGAAGCCCCAGCAGCATGCAGTCCATCCTCAATCCACCTGTGTTTTCAGAAACTCATGCCTATCTCCAGAACAATACATCTCTGAAAGAACAAAATTAACTATTTGTTAGTACCATCTCTCCAGAAATAAATATAAAGGACATAAGAAGGAAAATTGGATTAGGACAGTTTGAGGGGATTTCATTTTTTTAATTGAGTAGAGAAGAGTGAGAACTGATTAAATATTTTGAAGAGAATTATTTATTCCTGGAAATATGAAAAATTAAATTGTAAATCTCAGGGAAAGATAAGTTAAATTAAAGCTCAGAAAAACAGCAATTACTGAGATGGCTGAAATGGTCAAATAATTTGTTGTTGTTGGTACTTCAGTCTCCAACAGGATCATGACTACAGGGTAAGGTGATGACTTGCACTGAAATTGAGGGAGGGCTGTGCAAGGTCACCAACCTCACTCTCTGTGCCAGAGCCATCTGAGTCCAGTGGCAAGATATACATCAGGATGAGTGGAGATGGCTCCAGATGTGTAAGGCAATTGGGTTTATGTGACTTGACCAGGGGCAAACCACTAGTAAGTGTCTGAGGTGAGATTTTAACTCAGGTCCTCTTGACTCCAGGGCCAATGCTCTATCCACTGTACCACCTAGCTGCCCCCCCAAAATTTAGAAAGGACCAGAAACCACAAAAAGATTTTAGAAACTAAGGTAAGAAGGTTGGGAATGAATCTGTTTTGGGAATGGTAGACATTCAACTTTATAAAACATTCTATTGAATTTAATTTGAATTTCAATTAAACAAAGATGACTAAAACTGGTTAATTTTAATAAATTCAGTGTAAATTCAGTAAATTAAGTTTCAGTGTTTTAAAAAAATAGTCAAGAAAGAAGTTCAAATATTTCCCCCTCCAGGAAGCTTTTATTATTCCCCCATTAGGAACAGCTTTCTTAGTCCCATGTCAAAGTACTTCCCTACTGCCTCTCCTATTGTAATATATTGTAATATTAATATTGTAATATATTGTAATATATTATGTATCATGCTTATTTGTTCACTACTAGTTTGTACTTGGAGCAGCTGGGTGACACAGTGGGCAGTGCACTGGTTCTGGAGTTAGGAAGATTTGAATTCAAATCCAGCCTCAGACATTTACTAGGTCTGACACTTGTCAAGTCACTGGACAAATGTCTTCCTCAGCTTCCTCAATTGAAATATATAAATGATAATATATATAATATATATAAATATATATTTATATATAATATATTATTTATATAATATATATAAATGATAATAAAAACAATATTAATATAAATTTATACACATGATAATAATATTAATGAGATTTAAAAGATAATAGACTCTGTTCCCCAGGGTTGTTGCAAGGATCAACTAACGTATTTGTAGAGTTCTTAGCATAATTTGTTGTTGTTGTTGTTCTTAAAATGCTTCTTTCTTTCCTTCTTAAACTCCTTGAAGACAGAGATTTTGTCTTAATTTATCATTCAATATGCCTCAACTTAGAATTGGAAATAATAGGTAGGTTTTTTCTTTTAAATTAAATTGAAATGAAACAATAATTTGCCAGTGGATTTTTTGCAACATACACAGTATGGTTCCTTTGATTCCAGTTTGTTTAACCTGGCATAAAGGTTATATAACCTGTCTGCTTTAAATACAACTAAAAACAACAGCAGCAGCAGCAGCAACAACAACAACAACAACAACAACAAACCCCAAAACCTTGCATCCCCATTGAATTCAGAATCTTATTGATTCCATAAAAGTGGACACTATCTCCTAGGTATTTTTTTTGGCAGGGCAATGGGGGTTAAGTGACTTGCCCAGGGTCACACAACTAGTAAGCGCCAAGTGTCTGAGGCTGGCTTTGAACTCAAGTCCTTCTGAATCCAGGGCCGGTGCTTTATCCACTGCACCCCCTAGCTGCCCCCTCCTAGGTATTTTTCTATCCCCTATAGAACCTAATATGATGATTTGTTTTAATAATTGCTGAATTAATGTGTTAAAATGAATGGAAAAATCACAGAATATTTCAATAAATGTAGCTGTGACCTCATTGAGATAGACACTACTACTTTTCTTCCCCTCCCTTCTCTTCCTTTCCCTTCCTTTCCTTTTGATTTTTTTTTTATATATTTTTTTTTTATATTGGGTCTCCCTATTTATCCCAGGCCAATCACAGGACTGATCACAATATCAATCAACATAGTAGACTTAACTTGATATGTTTTTCTAACTAAGGCTAACTCACACCTCCTTATATAGCTTAATGGACTTCTGCTGCTAGAGGTTCATGATATTTCTGCTGTAAGTAGGATGGACGTCCAATTGTTTCTAACTCAACTGCAACTCAGAACTCAATCCACCAGCATCATTCTTCTCTAGTGGCATGGATCTAAAGCATTCATCACAAAATCTTTTACATTTTTATGTAAATAAAAGTGTCCATCTTATGTCCAGTGATCACCTCTGCCTTTTAATTAATCTAGAGCTATTCCCTAATCCATAGCTTTAAAAGATATGACCTTCCCTTCTCTAATTTGCTTATGATATGCATTTTTGTATCTATGTCATGCATTCACATAGAACTTATTGTGGTTTATGATGTGAAATAGTGATCTAATTCTTATTATTGCTCTACTGGTTACCAATTTTCCAGCAGTTTTTGTTTTACAGTGTATCCTTAACCATTAGGAGTGTGTTTCCATCAAATTATTGAACAATATTGTCACTTATGACCAGTGGTTGTTTTTTTTTATTATTGTTATTCTGGATCTTGTGAACCTGACCAATTCCATTGATTAACTGCTCTACTTAATTGTTTTTGTTTAATTTTATTAAAATGTTATCTATTCTAATGCAAGATTGAAGCTTCAACTGTATAAAGAAAGGCTCTCCCCAAGCAGTTTATTCACAAAATAAGATGGTATTTCTTGTATCTGACACAAGCCAGCTAACTAATCTCAAGTCTCATAAAATTATGCCCATGGATAGAAAACCAGATTATTCTGATCAAAATAGTGGTTATGAATGGACATGACTTACCATAGCAACATTATTTATTTAATGCTTTTTTATAGATAAACATGCTATCTTTGAAGTACATGGTCTCAGAACTCATTTTTACCATATATGGTATATTGAATTTGAAACTAGATAGATACTAGTCTATTAAAATCAGTTGGTTAAAAATAAGATACAAATAGTAAACATTTTTTCCAATCATTTCTGAATAATAGTCTTCTTATATTTTTCTCCATATCATAAGTTTTGAAGTTCCTAACTTTTCACATGCCACTAATTCAGAATAAAAAATATGCTGGATTGTTTTCATGATAATTTCATTTAGAGTCCATGTTCATTCCTCAGTATTTTGTATGTCTCTCTCATGTGAATCCTCAATCATCAGTTTTTCAAGTATTCAAGTATTTCAAATATTCAATGACTGCTTATTCATCTTGTTCATCTAACCACCTTTATATCAAGATTTGCTTGAGTTCTAGTGGGTGGGGGTGGGAATGGAGGAGGAAGAGTTGTAACACAAATTTTTTTTAAAATTGATGTTAAAATTCGTTTTTACATATATTTTAGAAAATAAAATTCTATTCAATAATAAAAAAAGACATGCTGACAAGGCTCCAATCCTTTACAAGAAATCCATTAAGATTAGTTACTTCCTGGACTTTGACACCATACCTCACTGCCATCGCACTCCAAAATATCCCTCTGTGTTTAGAGCTATCTCACTCTTGAGCACCCCTCCACTATTAAATAGAAAAATAGATAGATAGATAGATAGATAGATGGGTGAATGAATGAATGAATGAAACCTTTTCTTATTGCTGATTTCTTCTGAGACTTTCCCCATTTTAAGAAGAAGCATAGGTAGCCCAAACTTATTCTCCTTTTGGCTCTGCTTTTTTTCTGTATTTCAAAACCATGTCTCTCTGAAGGTACTCATCCTTCTCACTTTTTTTTTTTAATTTTTATTTATTTATTTATTTATTTATTTATTTATTTATTTATTTATTTATTTATTTATTATGTATGAGGCATTTTATTTTTTCCATTACATGTAAAGATAGTTCTCAACCTTTGCTCATACATGCTTTACAATTTCAGATTTCTCTCCCTCCCACCCCTCCCTCCCCCCCTCCCCTAGACAGCAGGCAATCTGATACAGGTTATATCTATACATCTCTACACATATACATATAGATATGTATATATATACACACACATATACATACACATAACAACATCAATCCTATTTCTGCATTAATCCTGTTACAAGAGAAAGAATCAGAGCAGTGATGCAAAACCTCAAAATAGAAAGAAAAAAGAAAACCAACAGCACCCAAAACAAAAGAAATAATATGGTTCAATCAGCATCTATACTCCACAGTTCTTTCTTTCTTTTTTTTTCTTGGATCTGGAGATCCTCTTCTATCATGAGTTCCCTGGAACTCCTCTGTACCATTGCATTGGTGAGAAGAATATAGTCCCTCACAGTAGGTCAACACTCAATGTTGATGATACAATGTTGTTCTGGTTCTGCTCATCTCACTCATCATCAGCTCACGTAAGACCCTCCAGGTTTCTCTGAGCTCCTCCTGCTCATCATTTCTTACAGCACAATAGTATTCAATTGTATTCATATACCACAACTTGTCCAGCCATTCCCCAATTGATGGGCACCCCCTCAACTTCCAATTCCTTGCTACCACGTAAAGAGCAGCTATAAATATTTTTGTACATGTGGGTCCCTTTCCCCCTTCCATGATTTCTTTGGGCAAAAGACCTAAAAGTGGGATTGCTGGGTCAAAGGGTATGCACAGCTTTATTGCCCTTTGGGCATAATTCCAAATTGCTCTCCAGAATGGTTGGATCAGTTCACAGCTCCACCAACAATGGATTAATGTTCCAATTTTCCCACAGCCTCTCCAACATTTATTATCTTCCTAGCCTCTCCAACATTTATTATCTTCCTCCTTCTAACTTTTAATCTTCTTTTTATATGTTGTCTTTCACTATTAAAATATAAGCTACTTAAAGACATGGACTGCATTTTTTTTTTTTTTTTTGCTATTTGTATTCCTTTCACTTTGCACAGGACCTGACAAAGAGCAACTGCTTAATAAATACTTCTTGTTGGGGGCAGCTAGATGGCGCAGTGGATAGAGCACTGGCCCTGGAGTCAGGAGTACCTGAGTTCAAGTCTGGCCTCAGACACTTAACACTTACTATCTGTGTGACCCTGGGCAAGTCACTTAACCCCAATTGCCTCACTTAAATAAACAAATAAATAAATAAATAGATACTTCTTGCTTTCCTCTCTTTTTAGTGAAGAGAGTTTGAGAGAAACTTTGATTCTTTCACTAGAAGTTTTCAACCTCTAAACTCACCTTGTCTGTTCAATGTACATACAACTTTTCTAAAATAACAGTAAAGTACATTGTGTAACACTTCTTGTGGAAAGTTGTTGATTCTTACTGTTTCAATATAATTCCCAATTGTAATCTATTCAGGTTTGTGAATTTCCCATGACAGTGAACTATCACTTTCTTGGATGAAATTATGTTATTTTTTCTATTTGTTCTTTGATCAACCAATTCTTTAGTATTTCACTATTGACTCTGCATGTGAATATGAATCCTTTAAATTCCTTTACTAACTGCAATTTTATTGCTTTGTTGTCAGTGAATGAAGCATTTAATATTTCTTTTTGAATTCATAAAATTTTGGTATATAAATACTTTGTCAATTTTGCTGAAAATACTGCATAGAATTAATATGTTCATTCTTTCAAATTTATAGTCAAAAGTTACCAGGGGGCAGCTAGGTGGTGCAGTGGATAGAGCACAGGCCCTGGATTCAGGAGGACCTGAGTTCAAATCCAGCCTCAGACCCTTGACACTTACTACTTGTGTGACCCTGGGCAAGTCACTTAATCCCAATTGCCTCACAAAAAAAAATTACCTGGGGCACATCATATTTAACCATTCTAAAATTCTATTCTGATCTTTAAGAATATTCTTGATTATCTTTCAGTTAGATATGTTGAGGTATAAACATTATGCATCAATGACCCCCAAATACTATAGTTAAACAACTAGTTGCTGAATTTAGAGTTAAAACAAGTTCAAATGCTGCCTTAGACAAGTACTAGCTATCTTATATCGAGAAAGTCACTTAATCTCTCTCAGCATCACTTTCTTTATTTGTAAAATGAATACAATGATAACACCTGCCTCATGAACTTATTAATGAAATTAATTTGATGCTATTTGATTTAATCCTATTTGATTTAATTTCCTCATCTGTAAAATGAGCTGGGGAAGGAAATGGAAAACCACATCATAGTATCTTTGCCAAGAAAACCCCAACTGGGGTCACAGAGTCAGAACCAATTGATACTACTGAACCACCACAAATACTACATTTTACTTTTCTTGGTCTCTCTTGATTTCTGTGTTTAAAATTCAAAATTTCTACTAATCTCTGATCTTTTTCCCAAAAGAAAATCTGAAAGTCTTTTATCCTATTAAATTTTCCATGTAGAATTATACTCTTAATTCATGGACTTCAGTCTTTATCATATGCATTTTGGAATATTGTATTACAAGATTTTCTAGGTGAAGCAGTGAATAGAGCATTGGACCTGGAGTCAGGGAGATCTGAGTTCAAGATGCTAGCTTCAGGCACTTACTAACTGCAAATCATTAAATGGGGAAATCACTTAAGTTTTTCAGTCTTTAATTGGCTGTAAAATGACACTTCATAAGATAGTGAGGATCACATGAGATAAGTGGAAAGTATACGCTGGCTGCTACATAGCAAGCAATAATCTATGGAATCATGACTATAGTTCCTTAGTACTTGAATTCTCTATGTGTAGCTCCTCTCAGTGTTTTTTCTTGGACCTTGGCACTGGATTTTGGGTATGATAGTCCAGAGAGTTCTTATTTGGGAATTTCTTTCAGGAGTTGATTAGTATATTATGTATACTTGCATTTTATTGTCTGCTTCTAAGATATGTGAGCAGGGTTTTTTTTATGATTTCTTGAAATACAGTATCCAGATATTTTTTTTCTTCCTTGGTCATGGTTATTATTGTGACAATCCTTAAATTTTCTCTACTCATCTTCTTGTACAAAATTAATAATATGGAAATGTTTTACATATTGCACATGGATACCTGGATCTGATTGCTTTCTCAGGGAAGGGGGAAGGGAGGGAGAAAGGGAGAGAATTTGGAAGTCAAAACTTTAAATAAAAATCTTTTTAAAAAATTCTCTCCTCAACCTTTTTCCTAGGTCAATTGTTTCTGATACCTTTACATTTTTCTTTTACTAATCTTTTGACCTCTAAAATTCTTGTTGCCTCATTGAATCCTCATTGCCCCATGTTATTTTTTCAGAGACACTACTACTCAAGCAATGTTTTCTACTTTGGAGTCAAAGCTATTTATTCTCCTTTCTTTTTTTCCTCTACTGAACTCTCATTTCATTTTTAATTTATTTTCTTAATCTCTTGCTTCATTTCTTACATGTAATCTTATAATCCTTGTGGCCAAGCAATTTTTTTTGTGGTTTTACATTTTAAGCTTCTCTTACATGATAGTGTTTCTGGATTGTGCTTAGTGTCTTATTTAATCATATTTTCAGTCTCAGTTCTTGGGAATGGGATTTTGTATTCAGGCTAGTGTCTTCCAGCACTCTTAGAAGGGTTAGGTAGATACTGTTTGGTCCTTTGCTTTTGGTAGTCTGGATCCTGCTGCCCATCTACTGGTGACAAGTATTAAACACTTCACTTTGACTTAAGACTTTACTATTGCCTTTGCCTTCTTGGTGGTCCACGGTGGGTTTAGCCCTTCTCTTTCTCTTTGCATGATTTTCAGTGGGACTCAATTCCATCCCAGACATAACATATTGGGAGATCGCACCATTCTCAGTCCTCCTGCAAAACCCTTCTAGCTCTTGGACCAATGCATTGGGTAGATCCTGTTTCTTACTGTAGTTCACAGTACTCTGAGTAACTCTAGCTGAGTTCCATTTGCCCGCACCTATTGGCTCTGATTCTGTCCCTACTTTTTCTCTGACTGGGCATTGCTGGAATCTGGATACAGATGGTGGTTACTGGAGCTGGTGATGGCTTGCAATTTCCCCATTTAAATGCTCATTGGCTTCAGGTTTATTTGCAGTTTTCCTTAATTCTCTTCCATTCTCAGTCTCTAATGGCATGACATTTCTGTTGGTGTTCACTACTCCATTTATCTTCTTTTCCAAGAGTTAATGAACTTACTTTTTTTTATTTGATATGATAATTCTATTTCAGTATAGCTTCCTTCATAATTCTGTGTACTTTAAGCAATGAAAAGCATAATTCTGAAAAGAAGCCTGTGCATTCTGTTTGCATTTCTTAATCATTGATTTTTCTAAGATAGATAGATGGGGAAGTATGTAGCTAGGTGACAGCCTGTAGTTAGTAAGACTAGAGTACAAATTCAGTTTTAGAAACTTATTAGTTATGTATCTCTGGACAAGTCACTTAACTTCTCTCTACCTCAGTTTCTCCAACAAGAAAATAGATATAATATCATCCATCTACCAGGGTTGTTGTGAAGATGAAAGTACAAGTAAAGTATTTTCAAACCTAAAAGCACACTACAGATATTTGTTTTTTTTATTTACTGAATACCTTTTGGTAAGGTTATTTTAAGGAAAAGAGTGTCTTGTCATATGACTTCAAGATTTTATTATTAGATAATTAAGAGTGAATTTAAATTAAAATTTCTCTTAAAAGGGTATTCAAATTTCCTAATTCTGCTTCTAATATGAGTTGAATTTGATGATTCCAGTGTAGGTGCATGAATCAAAAGGGAGGAAAAAAACCTCTTTTAGGAAGTTTAACCACTCTTAATTATAAAGCATAGATTCCACTGAGAAAGGATAGTAAAAGTATTAAAAGCTAATCAGATAATCTCAGACTTCTCTTATGACTGTCATTTAATACTTGATCATGCATCAGCCATAAATTAAGCATTCATCTCCTGACAACCTCAGAGTCATTTAGAAAGTAAGGGTGGGAAGTATTTACACTTTTGAGGCACCATCAAGATCTTTTTTCTGAAGCATGCTATGTTTCACTTTCTTTCATTTTATTCATTTATTCAAGTTTTCTTGTACAAAATGACTACTATGGTCATGTTTTATATAATCATATTGTATTATTCATATCTGATTGCTTACTGTCTCAGGGAAGGGGAAAAGGAAGGAAAGACAGATAAAATTTGGAACTCAAAACTCTAAAAAAAATTATTATTTAAAAAATCTATTTTCAAGAAAGATGGTATTAAAGAGTTTATGCTTTTTGTGTAAGATTGGCACTATATTAAATAGTGAATGATAGTGAATGGAGTCACAGAATCACAGATTGACTGGAAGGAAACTTTTAGGTTATCTAGTCCAACCTCATTTTATACTTGAAGAAACTAACGCCCAGAAAAGTTGTCACTTGCTCTAATTAAACACACACACACACACACACACACACACACACACACACACAGATGAGATTGGGATCTGGGTATTCTGATACCACCAAATCTAGAATTCTTTCCCCTGTACATAAAGTCCTCAATGATTTGACTCCCACTTACCTTACATTTTTTTCTTAGTAGTCTTATTTCACATTAATCTTTACTTGTTGTATTTCCCATACATAACATCCTATCTCCTTTCTCTTTGTCTTTGTATACCTTGTCAACCATATCTGAACTGGCTCAATCTCTCCACACCATTGCCTTTCAGAATCCATATCTTCCTTCAAATCAAGGCTCAGGTAATAACTTCAGTAGAGGCCTTACCTCTTATTTACTTTCCATGTTTACTTTCTACTTTCTCTTTAATTATTTTCATTACTTTTGTATATACTTCCATGTTATATGTTTTGCTCAGTAAAATATGAGTTTCTTAAGGAATTTTCATTATGACAGCCTTCTAGCTATTCCTTAGTTCTAACTCTTGTCTATTTTGTCAAAACATTCTCCCCCAAAAATTACCTTAAATTTATTTTGTACGTACTTATTTGGAATGTGAATATTCTGCCCCTTTTTTGTCACCAAAGAGAACTATCTCTCTCTGTGTGCATGTCTCTCTCTGTTGCTGTGTCTCTCTGTCTCTATGTCTCTGTGTTTCCATGTGTCTTTCTGTTAATCTCTCTGTTTCTCATATTCTCTCTCTCTCTCTCTCTCTCTCTCTCTCTCTCTCTCTCTTTCAGTCTCTGTGTCTCTCTGACTGTCTACTTCTACTGCTATCTCTATAACTTGGTCTCTCTCTACTGAGGCAACTTTATTTCCCATACTTCTCAACATGTACTTCCTGTATCTTGTCAATCAAGTCTTTCATCATTGTTGCATGCATCTATTATTTCAACATCTGTACTATCTCAACATCTATATTCATTTCAACATATATAATTATATATCTAATTGAATGCATCTAATTTATGAATAAGAATTTTAAATTATATATAATACATAATTCTTAAAATATATACTATATCTATTTCTATAGAAAATTTCATCACTTCTCTTCATTCCTAAACTACTTCCTGACCTTATTTAAGGACTTGGGGCAAATTCTACCATCTCCAGTAAGATTCCCTTTAGTTCTCAAATTTTTCTCTTACTTCCTTTTATTCAGTCATGAACTATATAATGTAGAATTTGTCCCTTACTTTTTTTACTTTATCATTTTTACTATTTGCTATATTTTATATATGATAGTCATCTTTGGGGGGTTTTGTAATTTTATTTTATTGATACTGTTTTATATCACATCTACTTTTCCTCTATCTATTTTCATCCCTTATGCAATTCATCACTAAGAAACAATAGGAAGACAGAAAAGCAGTTCAGCAAACCCAATTAGGAAACCAACTGCTTCTGATAGTATATGCATTTTTCTACACACCTAGTTCCTCTGCAAAGGGAAGGAGAAACAATCCCTATATTCTTTCGAGGTCTCGACTTGGCTATTTTAATTACAGTGTTCAGAGGTTTTATTTGTGTTTTTTTTTAAACATCATTGTGGTTTTTCCATTCTACCAGAACTAGCTTGTACGCAAGGACAATGCGATGTACTTTTTCTGCGTCTCTCCCCTGTACCTAGCATGTTGAACTCATAGTAGGTGGTCAATACATACTTTTCATTTGATAAATTAATAAATATCATAAAAAGGCTACAAATTACAATCTGGTTACTCAGGCCCATTTCTGTACAGGAAATCAAAAAATCAAGTGAGTCTTTCCATGGAATCACCTCGTTATTCAAAGAAATAAGGAAACCACAGAACTTATCAATTTGAGAATAAAAGTTTTAGTATTCTGGTAACTTACTTGAAACTTCTAAAGATAACTTTTCTATGTCCAAAGTGCCGTTTGGTCCAGAACATTTTTAAAATCCATATTGAATTCATAGTTCCCACTTGGAGATATTTGCAATTGTAATGTGACAGAGTGGTCTATTTTTAAGCAGCTTCAAAATCAAAATGCCCATTACCTTCTGCTAACCACAAGTCTGGAAATTATGCATGAATAAATGGTGACCTATGCCACAAATTACCTACAAAAATTTGGGCTGGGCTTTTGCCAGTCACCATTCCAATTAATTACCCCCAAAATGGCTGGTTGGCACAAGACCAAATAAAGTCTCATCAGTATGCAGCACCACTGCTATCAGGAAGAAGGGGGAAATGAGAAAGGTTAGAGGATATTAAATTCCATAAAGGCTGGAATGGGAAGGAAAGAAATTTTGTAATATCTCTATGGATGCATTTCTTGCAAGTCTCCCAAACCTTTCATCCCACCCAAATTACAAAATTGGCACACAAACTTGTCCTGAAGATAGATTAGGCCAACATCATCTGAGATGAAAGCAGAGAGCGTGGCTGCCACACAGGTGTTTGGTATTGGAATTGCCCTCAGACAGAAGGTAGTTTGGGGTAATGGTAGTGGAAGAAGAGAGGAAAACTAGTGAAATAAATCATAATTTTTCAAAGCAAGAGTGTGCCAATTTCCCCTTAAAGATGAATACTGGGATAATTCAACTCCCAATCCTTTCTAGCCTTTAGTAATATTAACTAACACAATTTAAGAGGAAATTTTTAAAAGATGGGGGAGAAGTTCTTCTTGGGGAAGAACTATGTATAAAAACCTGTTGGGGGGGCAGCTAGGTGGCGCAGTGGATAGAGCACCGGCCCTACATTCAGGAGTACCTGAGTTCAAATCCGGTCTTAGACACTTGACACTTACTAGCTGTGTGACCCTGGGCAAGTCACTTAACCCTCATTGCCCCGCAAAAAACAAACAAACAAACAAAACCTGTTGGGAAAACTGTAAAGTAGTTTGACAGAGATCAGATTTATACCCACATTTACTCTACATATCACTATAAGCTCAAAATGGATACACGATCTACATATTAATCATACATTTTTTCCAAATTAAAAAAGTAGATCAGTTATGTTTTACAAATATGACTAGAGGAAAAAATCTTAAATAAAAACTCACAAAATAGATATTTATCACATCAAATTTAAAACCTTTTTTCAATAATAAAGATAAACACAATTACAAATAAAAGGTAATCCATTGATTAAGGGGGTGGGATATCTGCTTTGAAATATCTTGGTCCGATATGGTCCCCTTACTCTCCCAAAATGAGGGTAATCTTATGTCATCAGGGAACTCAAGTACCTATGAGAGGTCAGGGATATCTTTCTCTAAGTCTATCTACTTTCTTTAAGGCACCGTCAAACCAAATGCTCCCTTGTCCAACTGCACAGTGAGACACAGAAGCAGCAGCAGGGCCATGAACTCATTGGCCAAATGGGAGAAAAAGGTCTGGGACTTCATTCTCCACCAAAGGCTTACAACAGTCTTTCCATCGCCTACTAAAACATAGCCAAGCAAGGTAGAAGAAAATGCCTTGTCCAGTTAATGTCTTTTGATGTACTTTTTTGAGGAAATTTGAATTCATTTGAGTACATTTTCAGAATTTGCTCAACAGCCAGTTGAAAGGTCCCACATGGTGAAAAGACAGGAAATAATATCTTCTCATACTCTGAAGTCCACTTGGAAATTGCATCACCAGAAGATATTATTTAATATGCTCATAAAAAGCAGGCTATCATTGGCACCCTTGCCTCCAAAGTCATTCTGGAGATTACATCAATCAAATACCATGTTCATGAAGAGTGAGTTGACTGGACAGTTCCCTCCCCTCCCACTATATCTTGTAAGGTTCTGTTGACCATGATATTAGGCTAGACCACTAGTTACCTTAGTGGATAGAGTCTGCATGTCTCTGCTTTTAGATAAAGGGATAGTGGAGATGGCTATGACATTGTGAAATTCAAAAGTTTGTATTAAGTATTGAAAATCTTAGACCTGGAGTTCATGCTGGAAATTGTCAGAAACTAAACATGGCTTCAGCAGCAACTGAAGCCCTGAGAAGTATCATTATTGACCCGGTTCCCTGGTAGCCAGTATGTAAACATCCAATAGCTATGCCATTTTTAGAAGCAAATTTGATAAGGCAATTGCTCTGTAGAAACCTCTTTATGTTTGAGTACACTATCCCCAGGAACTGAGATGAATTGAGTTACTGTACCCATTTGTTGGGGGAATGAAGATTTTGGTATCTTTGCTATTTGTTATTTCTATATCTTCTCAGTTAATATGACTTTAAAATTAATTGATATTTATTAGTTATGATGTTAATTAGTTAATTTGAAGGATACTTCAGTACTATGCACTGGTAATTTGCATTGGGGAGAATACATATGAAAATGGGGGCTTGATCTGATAGCACTGGAGGATTTCCCCAAACTCTCAAGGGGACCACTAGATCCCTCTAAGGGATCTGTAATCTTGCTCTGGGGCATCAACTCATCAGAGTTAGTGGGAATCAAGATAAGAATCCCCAGAGCTTGTAAAGGCTATAACACATTATTTTTTGAGCAAGTGTGTTTAAACTCATAGTCTTATCAGCAGTGAAATAGTTTGTATGTAGGAATGTGTCTGTGGGGATTGAGGGTATATATTCCTGAATTGCAGTGAACATTGATTTTTTTTTCTTATGTTGTCATATTTGCTGAATTGACAGATAGGGGTGATATTTGTAAGTTATTTTGGTTTTCACTTCTTTGATTATTAATGATTTTCAACACTTTTTATAGTCATTTATTGCTTCTATTACTTTTGAGAAAGTTTTTTTTCTTCATATTTGACATCTAAGTTTTATGGAATGGCTCTTAATTTTAATCTTTTTCTGAGTACTTCTTATATATTTTGGATGTCAAAGAGGTTTTGTATAAATATTTTTTCTATAGTTCATATTTTTATATTGTTCTTACTAAATCTGTTTTCTGTGTGAAAGCTTTTTTTTTAAGTATGCTAAAAAAACTTTGTGACTTTCAAAGAGCTTTACAAATATCATGTGATTTTATCCTAACAATCCTGGGAGGTAGGTGCTATTATCACTCCTTTTTTATTGGTGAGGAAACTGAAGCAGACAGAAGTTGTTACTTGCCCCTGGATAACACAGATAACTGGGTTTTAATATAGGTCTTCCTGATTTGAGGTCCAGAACTCTATCCACTGGACCACCTAGAAAATAACCTATTTCATCATTTGTAATATTTAAAATTCCATGGCTGGCTTAAAATTCAAACAACATTGTAGGCTATACAATTTTTCTGTCATCTACCATTTTTTAGTATGACATTTTATCTTAGTCTTGTTTGCTCATTTAGATTGTATTGTGAAATATGTTACAATATACTGGGCTAACACTATTTTCTGCCACAATGTTACTCACTTTTCCCAAAAGTTCTTTTTCAATAGTGGGGGAAAGATGATATATAAATGAATAAATAAATGCTAACATTTGGCTATTATTCCACAATTTAGGTAGCAATTCTTGTAGATTTTTAAATTTCATCCTAACAACCCAATAAAGTAAAATTATATATATATATATATATATATATATATATATATATATATATATATATATATATATATATAATCTCAGTTTTACAGATGACACTGAGGCTCAAATAAGTTAAATGATTTGTCTTAAGTCACCTATCTACTGAACAGCAAGGCCAGGGCTTAACACCAATCTTCTTACTATAAATCCAATATTCATTTTCGAACACAAATGCCTATGTGTGAAAGCATATTATAGTAGAAACAACCCTGTATTTAGAACCAGGTTCAAACCATGGCTTTAGACCTTTACATTTTACTGGCATTAGTGAGGTCATATAGTCTTCACTTGGCCTTCATTTCTTCATCTGTAAAATAATTGGGCTCAATGTTCTTTAAAGCATAAATATGTCTTTACTGGCAAAAATCCTTATTAATTATTTTGTCTGTATTAGTACTCCTGAAATGAGTCCCTTTGGAAAGGAAAATTATAGATACATAAATACTAAAAATGCTGAAAAATTACTAAAAATGCTGAAAATAATTTTACTAAATCACCATGTAAATTATTTATTTACTGTGATGTTTTACACTTAATTCAAATAAAAATGTCTTATTCATTTTATCATTTGTTCTCATCATTTTTATCATTTTTGTCCTCTCCAAAGCACAATTTTATGCCTCGCCCAGATTTTATATGTTAGATTTTTATAATCTTTAACTGAAATAATTTTTCTAAAATTATTCCCTATATTTTTACAAACATGTCATAAATACTACTTTAAATATATCAACAGCCTAGGCACAAAACATCAGGGATTCATTAGATGTGTAGATAGTTCATATTATTTATAGGGTGACCAAAATCTTTTCATAGCTCCCTTTGGTGTTAATATATTTGTTATATTTGAAGGAATATAATACAAGCACATTAGATCTATGTCATCATCTACATTCAAAGGAGTTAGGTGTATGTATATATGTACAAAATAGTAGTCATGATAAGAGAAATATGAACCATTATAAAAATGAATGAAAACAGGCCAGCTAGCTGGCACAGTGGATAGAGCACCAGCCCTGGATTCAGGAAGACCTGAGTTCAAATCTGGCCTCAGACACTTGACACTTACTAGCTGTGTGACCCTGGGCAAATCACTTAACCCTTAATGCCCACAAAACAAACAAACAAACAAAAATGAATGAAATCAGCATAGACCTCCATACACAATATTCAGGTGAGATAGTTTACCCCAATGGGGAATATATAGCAGCTCTCTTATGAAGGCATCTGGCACAACTTTTTAAGTAATTTGACTCTAAAATCTGTGGATTAAGATTTAGAAGGGACTTTAGAAGTCAGGATGAGAGAGCAAGTCAAAGTTAGGTTATATGTAAAGATCTGGGGTTAGACGAAGCAGCAGGTCAGAAGCAGACATATAAAAACCAGTATGAGCCAAATCTTAGAGAAATGATCAAAGCAGGACTCCTAAATTAACGCAGTCAGAAACCAGAATCTCTGTAGAACCCGAAGGAGTAAGGTAATTCAAGAAGGAAACAAACAAAAGGATTCTGAAAACCTTGGGAGAGGATCCCTTCAGGTAGGAAGCTTGCCTAGAAATCTAGTCAGGGAAATTAATAGTGATTTCTAGTAGTTTGGGGCTTATAGGAAGAGATATGTAGAAGAATTTGAGAATAAAGTAAGAGCCAGTAGAGATGTTTTCCCATAAATTGTGGGGAAAGGAGGGTTAAGTGACTTGCCAAGGGTCACACAGCTAGGACAGCTAGTAAGTATCAAGTGTCTGAGACTGGATTTGAACTCAGGTCCTCCTGAATCCAGGACTGGTGCTTTATCCACTGCACCACCTAGCTCGCACCACCATCATTAATTCTAAAGAAACTGAAACTTGGTCAAAGGCAATGATTTGCCAAAAGCTTTAAACATATACATGTGTGCCCATATTATGCATGCATGCATGTATATGTACACATCATACATGTATATGTGCACACATGTGTACTTACATATTGCATCTTGGGAAAAAGTTTGAAGATTTCAATGAGAAATTTCTTCATGACTAAGGGCAACCACTCTCCGCTGTCATAAATAGAAATGTGCATTTAGTTGAAACGGGACTGAGACATTTATTTCATAGGAGTTTTATGTGCTAGTTCTTGAAATGGGCAAGTCTTCTGATGTATAATGAGAGAGATATATTGAAACTATAAGCTCTGACACTGGGGTGATTAGCAATCATTACAGGCTGTTTGGGAGAGCTCAGATGGGACCTTATTTCACATAATATAATCCACAAAGAAAATCATTAATAAGTATGACCTTCTGTATTACTTAGCACCTCATCCTTGAAAAAAATGTTCCCTCATGCTGGCATTTCCTCTCAATGATTTATTAAAAGAGTCTAAATGTTTGTAAACTTGTTCTATTTTCTTTTTTAAAAAAATGCCAGAGGCAGCTAGGTGGCTTAGTGGATAAAGCACCAGCCCTGGATTCAGGAGTACCTGAGTTCAAATCCAGACTCAGACACTTGACACTTACTAGCTGTGTGACCCTGGGCAAGTCACTTAACCCTCATTGCCCTGAAAAAAAAGAAAAAAAGCCAGGAATACTGCAAGATATAATAATTTTATTATTTTTTTGTGTGTGGGACAATGAGGGTTAAGTGACTTGAGCAAGGTCACACAGCTAGCAGGTGTCAAGTGTCTGAGGCTGAATTTGAACTCAGGTACTCCTGAATCCAGGGCTGGTGCTTTATCCACTGTGCCACCTAGCTTCCCCAAGATATAATCATTTTTAAAAAGGATTGGTCCGGAGTCAGAGAACCTACACTGAAGTCCTAGCTCTTTTATGGCAGCAGTCAAACAGTTTATGAAGCCCATCCCATGACTAGATGCCACACAACACTGCAATGCTGAGAATATTGATACAAAAACAACACTATTCTTGACTTCAAGGAACATACATTCTACAGCATGTGACAATGTATTCAAATAAATCTACAAAATGTGTGCAAAGTAAATACAAGGTAAAAGGGATGGCATTAACTGATAGGGAAGAAAGGGTCCATGGAATAGATGACACTGAGCTGAGTCTTGAAGGATACTAAGGATGCTAAGAGGGAGAGGGGAAGGAAGTAGCCATTCCAACCAAGGGGGATAGCTTGTGTCAAGGTAAAGAGCTGGGAGATAAAGTTTCATTTAGTAGAAACCCATCCTACCAAATTCCCTGGTTTCTGTGAGGGTCAATTGACATAGTCTGGTGTGTGTGTGTGTGTGTGTGTGTGTGTGTTGAATATAAAGTTTTTTTTTCTGTTTTTGTTTTTTGTTTTTTGTGAGGCAATGGGGATTAAGTGACTTGCCCAGGGTCACACAGCTAGTAAGTGTCAAGTGTCTGAGGCCGGATTGAACTCAGGTACTCCTGAATCCAGGGCCGGTGCTTTATCCACTGCTCCACCTAGCTGCCCTCGAATATAAAGTATTAATCCAACATGAGAAAGTGAATGATGGACATTTCATTCTTCAATTTATGTTGACATCAATGTGAAAAAATGGATCACATCATAGAATGGTGGTTAAAAATGCTTTTTATACAGTATCTCCCTGAAGCTGGCATCACTGGTATGAAGGTGACATTATCCTCTTTCTTCTCCTCTCACAAATGTTGACTCAGTTGTTCTATTATGTCAATGCCATGTACTGAAGATAAAAGGAGACCAGTTGAAAATATTTAATCTGCTGGATGATCAACTCCTTTGATCCCCTATACCCCTAAAAAGCAGATGATACTGACACATCGCAGTCAAAGAAGGCAGGGAGGAGAGCAAAGGCAGGATTGGGGTGCAAAAATTAGTATTCATAAATATATGAGACCTGAAGGAAAGTGGACTGCAACCCATATGGTACCAGTCCTATTTCCTAAAGAATACTCAGATCGGGGCAGCTAGGCGGTGCAGTGAATAGAGCACCAGCCCTGGAGTCAGGAGGACCTGAGCTCAAATACGGCCTTAGACACTTGACACTTACTAGCTGTGTGACCCTGGGCAAGTCACTTAACCCCAATTGCCTCACCAAAAAAGAAGAAGAAGAAGAAGAAGAAGAAGAAGAAGAAGAAGAAGAAGAAGAAGAAGAAGAAGAAGAAGAGGAAGAAGAAGAAGAAGAAGAAGAAGAAGAAGAAGAAGAAGAAGAAGAAGAAGAAGAAGAATACTCAGAGCAAGAAAAAGTTTGGCAAATCCAACATTACATGTTATATGACTGAGGAAATTTGTCCTCATGGGTTTGAGATTTTACATAACAGAAAATGGCAAGAAAAGAGTTATATAAAAGTTTCAAACATGAAAGATGTCAATAGAAAACCTTCATTAAGTCTAAAGTACACTTATATACATCAACAGAAAATGTCCCAAAACTAGAAGAATAAGTATTAAATTGTCAAAGAGAATACAAAACTCTGTTGACAACAAATACTATGAGAAAAATGCAACAGAATACAATAAATATTTATTAAGCACCTACTATGTGCTAGCCACAAGTAAGGGGAAAAAAGTTCCCTACCCTTAAGGAACTTACAATCTAATGGGGGAAGACAACCAACAAAAGGAAGCTAAAAGAAGAGGGCGGGTGGAAAGAAGGTACCTGGCTTGGGGTTATTATGATGATGGAGTCTAAAGGAAGCAGTTAACTGGTGGGAAATTATGAGTTGGCTGGGATTCTGGTATCTCTCTAAAGGAAAGCTTCAGGAGTAGCTCTTTGCTTTGAGCTCACTGGACCCAGATGGCTCTGGAGGAGAAAGTGAGACTGGTGACTTTGCACAGCTCTCCCTCCCTTAAATTCAATTTGCTTGAAAGTCAAGATATCTATCACCTTCTTGATGTCATTGGAATTCTTTAAGAATGGAGGACAAACAAAAGCCTTCCAACCAGAGGCACCTGAGGGAACTAATGAAGTGTGAGTAGTAAAGCTGAAGCAAACTCTATGATGATGAGTTTACTAGTTGATGGACTTTTCTTGTGGACTCTGAAAAGAGCATGTAACAATGAAAATTATATAAAATAGTTTATACCTATAGAACTTCTAACTCTAATGGCAGGGAGGTAGTGATAGTGGTCTTCTTATATCTTTGGGACTATGGTTGTTCTTTATATTTTTACAGCATTCACTTTTGGTTATTTTATGATTAGCCTCTCCATTTACATTGTTAATGACTATTGTGTATATTGTTTTCTTAACTTTGGTACCTTCACTCTATATTAATATACATAAATCATTCCGTGCTTCTCTACAGTCATCACATTCATTGATCCTTATACTAGAGTACCATTTTATTACACTCATGTACCACAATGTTTAATCATTGTTAAGCAATGGATACCTATCTACTTTGTTTCCAGTTTTTTGTTTTGTTTTGTTTTGTTTTTTATTTTTTGTCTGTTTTTTACCATGCAAAAGGGTGCTTCTATATATGTATTTTGTAGAATTGGGGACTTTCTTCTTATGAATGACCTTTTTGGGGTCTTTTCTTAGTAGTGTAATCTCTGGGGCAAAAATATATTGATATTAGAGTCACTTTATTTGCCTAATTGTAAATTCCTTTCCAAAATAGTTGGAATGATTCATAGCTCCTCCAATGATGAGTGAGCCTATCATTCCACACCCCTCCAGCATTGACTATTCTCAGCTTTGATGATCTTTGCCTATTTGCTGTGTCTGAAGTAAAATGTTATGTTTGTTTTGATTTTAATATCTCTTATTAGTGATTTAGAAAATTTTTTCATATGGTTTTATGAAGTATCCCTTTGATATTTTTAGATATAGCATCAAAACTGTGTTATTGTTGTTATTTTTATTATGTTGACATGGCCCACCCATGAGCACTAAATGTTATTCTAGTATGTAAACTTTTATTTATTTTTTTAAGGTGGTGTGAGTACAGGAGCATGGTGTACCATGGAGCATCGGGAGTAAGAAAACTGTTGACTGGATCCCAGAGCACCAGACTGTGGTTTTTCTTTTGCTCCTTTGCTAGAGTTTTGGGGACCTGTAGAGGAAAGGGTGCTGAGTGAGCACATTAGGGATTAGGAATTACACTTCTTTGCTATTAATTGATTTAGTAATTAGCTTGTTAGACTTCTTAGTGTCTTGGCCTCTAGTGCTATATGAAATTACTTTATTTCTTCCTCATCTTTCTTATTTGGGGGAGGTTTAAAAGATTGTGAGGATCAGAGAAAATGTCCCATTTGCTATCTTATTGGTCACATGACCTGCAAATCTATAACTTGCTCTTGCAGTATGATTGTCCACTGTGTTTGCTAAATTATTTGTTGCTAGGCTAGATTTTTTAAAAATGCTATTTATATATAATTGTCTATTGCACCTGTTTTAGTAGTATTTATTAATAATTTCTATTACATATTAGTAAAGTATTGACTGCATGTCTCCCTGATTTCCCAACTAGCCACAAGCTTGCAGGCCTAAACAATTACATACCCCTAAGAGATAGTATTCTGAGCTAAGAGGGCGAGCAGCAAGAGAGAGCAAGCCTCTCATTGTCCAGCCTTGTTATCCTTTTTTGGTAGAGGTGAGTCACCAAACATTGATCTAAGTTAATTGGTATAGCATCATGTAAGTCCATTGATTGGCATGAATTGAGGGGTGGTCTTAAGTTAAGTTCCTGTTTCTAGGTGTGTCTTCCCCTAGCTAAACAAAAGAATCAATCTGCATTCCTTTTGTTCACCTGAGTTCATCCCAGGCAGGACTGAACTAAACTTTCTGGGGTGAGCAGCAGAGAGCAGCTAAAACTCATGTGTGGGTTTCTCCTAGAAATTCATTATTAATAATCATTTTCTCATACCACCCATATCTCTGTTGGCATTTTTATATTCTTCCTGCTCAGGAAGCTGGAAGAAACTTTGAAAAGTGTTTAATTCTAGCTTCATTTTTCATACAAAGTAATTGAGGCCAAAAGAGGCAAAAATAACTTTAAGCACTATGAGGACAGGAATTCTGTTATCTAAGATCATACAAAAAGCTTTTTAAAAATACATATTTAGGGCAGCTAGGTGGTGCAGTGGATGAAGCACCGGTCCTGGATTCTTGAGGACCTGAGTTCAAGTCCAGCTTCAGACACTTGACACTTATTAGCTGTGTGACCCTGGGCAAGTCACTTAACCCTCATTGCCCCACAAAACCAAACCAAACCAAAAATACATATTTATATATGAAATTTACATTTTACATATATTTTATAGATATATGAAACTTTATGCAAATAGCTATAACAGTGTCACTGAAAAAACCCCAGGGAAAGTTCTGATCCATTAACTAAAATATGAAAATAAGGAAAAGACTTGAGGATATTATGGCTTCATTCAAGTATTGAAGGGGTTGTCAGGTTAAAGGATTAGACTAGATTTTCTTGACCTCGGCGGGCAAAACTACAATAATGCAGAAGCAGCTCTTTGTAAAGACAAGGTAACTCACAATTAGAGCTATCCCACAGCAGAATGGCCTACATGGGAAGGTAGAGTCTGTCACCAGAGGTTTTCAAGATGGGGCTAGATGAGATACACACACACACACACACACACACACACACACACACACACACACTTACACACAGCAGGATTGAAGTATCAGGAATTCCTGCTTGGGTTAATATTGTGCTAGTTGGCCTCAGAGTCCCCTTTCATTTCTGAGATGCAATGATTTTTGTTCCAGATACATACCTAGACAAAACCACAAGGTCTCAGGCAGTGTTTTCAGAAAAAGAAAGTGTTATGGGCCTGGGTACCTCATTTGAATGGCCCTGGGCACCCCAGAAGTTTTGTGAGGTAAATCAAAGAATCTTCTCCTTGAGAAACTAAACCAAAGGACAGACACACCTAACCGGTCTCCCCCACTCCCCCTGGAGGGTGTGGTTGCTTCCTTTGTGGCATGAGGGGGAGAGAGATGGCTTGAAAGATCCAGAGCTACCCCTCACCCAACTTCCCCCAGCCACCACCAGCAGGGGATGGTCCTCCCCCAATAAGGGAACTTTCCACAGTCAGATGATCACCTCATCGGACCACCATCAGTCCGTTATAAAAGTATCTGCCTGTCTTCTGCTGGAGGAGATAGGTATCTTAGAGCCACCCTTCTGTGCCATGCCTTCTCCCCATGAGAAGAAATCCAAGGATTTTACTCTTGGTTTCCTTTCCCTAGCACCCTAAATAAACTATTATTTTATTCTAATTGCATTTTTGTGCAAGAGGGTGTAATTCTTTAAAAATGAATTCCTCAGAACCCCTATCCCAAACCCCCACCCTATTTCCCTATAACAAAAGGGTGTTGACATCAGTAAACAAATGGCATATGATTACTTCATATCCAGTTTATGGAGCACTGTTTATAAATTTTAATTATTTATTACCATCCATACACAAATGACTGCTCTCAGTCCTGCCTGTGTTAAATCCCTTAGGGCAGAGGTGAGTTTGTGGGGAACAGGGGAGAAGAATCTTCCATTAATTCCCCCCCTCTGCTTCTCAAGGTCATTTTTTTTCTTTATTTGTTATCTTTCATTTTGTTTGCAGACTGATCATCTTTTGCTCCCTGGATATTTTCTTAAGTTTAAATTTGTTTCCAATAAAACCCTTCTCAGACCTCTCAGGAAGAAAGCATTGTTGTTTAATACACTTGTAACTAATGCTGTTGGTCCTTGGGGAGGTTCGAAGGACCTCAAAGGTATAGTTCCCTGCCTGGGAGCGAGGAAACCATTATAGCTTGTACTGGAAGATTTAATAGGTGTCATAATTTATCATGTAAACCGAAAAGTGTTTCTTAATTAAGTGCGTACGTTAATGAATTTTTTAATTTGATCCCTGTAAGTACCTTGCTATACTAATTGCAATATTCTACACATTAGTCATCCGCTGTTGCCCTTGGCTATTTTCTACCCTGAGAGGGAGAGAAAGAGAGCTTTACAGTTAAAGTTCATTTAACTCTTTCCACCCAACAAATTAGATTTCCTCTTATTCACATTAGAGTGACAACTGTGTTTCACTTTTCCCATGCTTGTTGAAATACCTATTAGCTTAGAACAAGAACAGGCTCAAAGCTGTTCTTTTTTTTTTTTTTCCAAAGGCTAGGTCACATAATCACTCTGATGTTATAGATAGAACTGTGATTTTTTAATCCACACCTTGGCTACACTGCATATTGTCTGGATGACCTTGGATAAGTCAAATAACTGCCCTAGGATCCAGTTTCCTTACCTGAAAAATAAAGAAGCTGAATCATATCATCTTCATGGTTCCTTTTAATATTAAATAATATGAAGGGGGAACTAGGTATTCATGGTTCATCAAAGGCAAAACTCACAGTTTATTTTAAAAGAAATTTGTTTTCTTTTTGTAGTGTTGGATTGAAGCAAAAAGGAAGAAATGAAGAGAAGAGACATTTATTGCTGCCATACTTAAAAAATCAAATGCATTGCAATATGCTCATTGTCAAGAGCATAAAATGAATTGTTGGTGACTTCAATTCCTTTCCACTCTCTATTCTAATGTCATCCTTCAGAAGGAACTGTAGGCTTTTTTATGGGTTTTATAGTTGAAGAGATATACTTTGAATGTGTATTAGTATATATCCAAAGAATCACCCTGCAACTTTTTTCCCTCAAAGTTTAAAACTTGTTACTGGTTGAGCCAAACAATAGCTTCACTTGTAAGCAATATGGTGTAGTGGAGGGTTCAACTAGAAGTAAGGAGACCTGGTTTTAAGTACTGGCTCTAGTAGCCATGTGACCTTGGGCAAGTCACTTAACTACTTTCCTCCTCAGTTTCCTTATCTGTAAAATGTGAGGTTTTAACTAAATGAACTTGGAGGCTCCTTGATGTTCTAGCTTTCTATGATAATTGAATCAAAGGGAATTTTAAAAGAGAAGGCAAATTATCTTTCAATTTAAGAGAAGTAGATTATATATATATATATATATGTAATCAGTAGATTATATATGTATATATATCAGTATTATATATATATATCAGTAATCAGTAGATTATATATACATATACACACACACACACATACACATATATATCAGGGCAAAGAGGGTTAAGTGACTTGCCTAGAGTCACACAGTTAGTAAGTGTCAAGTTTCTGAGGCTGGCTTTGAACTCAGGTTCTCCTGAATCCAGGACCAGTGTTTTATCCACTGCACCACCTAGTTGCCCCCCAGTAGATTATTTTTAAAGAAATAACCACTCAATGGAGAAAAAAATAGAAGCAATAATGACAAGTGAATGAATAATATCCATTGCCTATGATATAATATTACAATTCATGGCACTCACCCTAAAGTATCTATAATTACATCACAAGGATGATCAGTGACCTCAACCCAGAATTCAATAGAAAGAAAAGTGTAAGCTTGATTGTATTTAGAAAGTTGTACAGTGCTTTTTGTGACCCTAAGGTTCTCCTTGATGCAAAATCCCATCTTAATATTACTCCAGTGATGCACAACTCTCAGAGGACTGCCACATGGGCAAGACATTAGAAGTGTCCCTTGGGGACAGCTAGGTGGTGCAGTGGATAAAGCACTGGCCCTGGATTCAGAAGGACCTGAGTTCAAAACTGGTCTCAGACACTTGAAACTTACTAGCTGTGTGACCCTGGGCAAGTCACAACCATCATTGTTCCACAAAAACAAACAACAAAAGTGACCCTCCATGGGGCATTTTATGGGAACACATGAACAAGATATCTTGTATCATAATATAAGATACTTAGTGTCTGAGGTCAAATTTGAACTCAGGTCAAACTTTTCCTCTAGATGTGTGCATATTTATTTTTTTCCAAAATATCATTGATCACTATGGACCAGATTCTTACCCAGAAAGAGCCCTGAATAGTGAATTTAGTGATAGAGTGAATCACCTTTGAATTCCCACTGACCAGTTCAAAAATGCATCAGGAATGATATCATGTCAGTCTTACCAATTCATCTAAAGGCTATGGCAGATCTTCAGAGAAATATGTCATTTTATCTTTGGGATATTTTCTTATTAGACAATCAGAATAATTACCTCATAATTCTCTTTTATAGATAAATACAATTATTAGCAATAGAGGCCTCTAATGATACCATTTGAAACCAGGCTAGGAACAAGCTGCAACTTACATTTATTTCTTCATATTTGGAAACTTCAGTCCTTTTATCGCTGGTTTGCATATAAGGAAACAGATTCAGACGAGTTGAAATACTTGTCCATAATCATAGCTAGCAGCAAGATTTGAACATATCATTCTGACTTCAAGTTCAGGACTTTGGACACCATCTCACAATGCCCCTAAATTTAACTGCAGCATGCTTTGGGGTTTTGGATGAATGCTATTTGAAATATTATATATAAACAATGAATAGGGATAGTGACTAGACTTGTGATTTAATTGGTACATGGAATTTTCAGGTAAGGATAGTGTCCCTACCAATTCAGCTCAACATCATCTCTAAATACACAAACACATGCATTTATATAAAGATATATAATACGTATATATTGTTTACTTTAACCATTCTTTTCTTTTTAAATTGTGAATTCTCACTTCTTACCTTCACTCCCTCCCCTCCCCCATGCACAAAAAGGCAATGTGATATCAACTATCCATATAAAACCCTGCAAAACATGTTCATGTTGCTGGATTTTGGCTTATAATCCATTATGCTATCTGCTTCTATTTTATGGGTGAGCTCATCCCATTTACTATGTATTTCCCTCTTCCTATTTTCTTCTATGTATCCTTGTCTCTATTTTTATTCTGTCCTTCCTCAAAATCCATTTTGCTTCTGACCACTGCCTCCCTGAATATAGTCTTTTTTTAAATTTTTTTTTTTAAGGAGCAGTTAGGAAGTTTATTTGGTGAAAGTAGAGAGCAGGTAGGCCAAACAGGACACGTGGCAGTTGGAAAGAAGACTGTTAATAACCCTGACAATGTAGTTAGCTGCTTCAGAGGCGAGAGGATCATTTTCACACTGATAAAGTTAGGGGATTCTTTGTGGAAAGGGGACTTTTGTTCTCAGCCATTCAGCGCCATCCGGACTAGCTCTTCATAGTTGATACAACCATTGCTGTCCTCATGCCCTGCCACCAACACTTACACTTCTTCCTTTTCACCCAGTCATAAGGATGTGCTGTATTTCAACCCCCATGAGTGTGCCATTCCCTTCTTTATCAAACACCTGAAGCCACTCTATGGAGTCTTCATATGTGTCCTGGTCCTTATCCTTTGCTACGGTCTGCAGCATTGGCACAATGTGTTCAAAGTCCACCACCTTCACATGCATCTTGTCACTCTTTGGATTCCCTAAGACCTTGAGCACCTCAGCATTGGTGGGGTTCTGGCCCAGGGCCCGCATCACGTCCCCACACTGGCTGTTAAACATTTTTCCATCCCCACTGTGGTCAAACAGCTGGAAGGCCTCCTTGAACTCAGCAGTCTGATTCTCTGTGAAGTCACACATCTTTGATGTGCAACTCAGTCTCTGCTGCCAACTCTGCATAGCCTTCCTTTTTTAATCCCCCTTTTTTCTTATCCCCACTGCCCCCTATCTCCTTGTTGGGTTACATAGATTTCTTTTTTTTTTTTTTTTTTTTTTTTGTGAGGCAATTGGGGTTAAGTGACTTGCCCAGGGTCACACAGCTAGTAAGTGTGTAAATTGTCTGAGGCCGCATTTGAACTCAGGTCCTCCTGAATCCAGGGCCCGGTGCTCTATCCACTGTGCCACCTAGCTGCCCCAGTAATATACATTTCTATACCCAATTGAGTGTGTGTGTGTGTGTGTATTTCTTTTTCATCCATCTTTGAACAAATTACATTGATATTAAGGTTTGCAAGCCACCTCCCCCCATTTCTGTCTCCACTATAAAAGATCTTCCTTGTGCTCTTCTTTTATGTGAAAAAAAAATCCCCACTCAACTCTCCCTTCACACTTCTCCCAGTGCATCTCTGTTTTTATTTTGGAGTTCATCCCAACATAATTTGTTCAATTCATATCCATGTATTCTGTCTATGTATATTCCTTCTTACTGCCCTAATAATAATAAAGTTCCTTGGAATTACATGTATCATCTTCCCATATAGAAAGGTAAACAGGCCCGTTAGACTACTCTCAAGGGCAACTAGCTTGCTCAGTGACTAGAGCCCTGGCCCTAGAGTTAGGAAGAACTGAGTTCAAATATGGCCTCAGATACTTACTGTGTGATTCTAGGCAACTCATAACTTCTTTCTGCCTTAATCCACTAGAGAAGAAAATAGTAAATCACTCCCAAAACTTTGCCAAGAAAACCCCTTTTTATTGTTTTTTAATAATATTTATTATTTAGTCATTGTATCATCTGATTCTGTTCATAGTTTTCTTGCATCATTCTCATTTTGCTTCCCATCCTTTCCTCTATCACTCTTACCTTTCTTTAATTCTTTCTGTAATTTCTGCTGGTTTTAAGTCCAATTAAAATTTTTCTTTGAATCTTTATATAACAGCTGTTTTCCCATTGTTGTCTTCTTTTAAGTTTGTAACTTGGTTTTCCCTGCCACAGAGATAGTTTTTTTTTTATGGTAAAGTTCTTTTGTATTGTTTATTCATTTTCCCATCCTGTTCCTTCACTTTGAACTTTACATTAAATTTGGGCTCTGCTCAGCTGGGTGAAACTTCAGGCTTCTTTGTGTTGCTGTTTTTCTGAGTTAGTCCTGGGGACCTACAAATTTTGATGCTTCAAAGCTCATATGATTCTGGGAAAGGTGTGGTCACTGCTCTCCTGGTCTGTGCTCTGGTCTTTACTTAGGAAGGGACAGTGCTACCCTGCAGCCATAAATAATAGTGCTCCTCTTGGCCCTGGAACTATGACCTGCATCCACACTCTCCTGTGAGTTGCTGCTTCTACTCTGACATCTTAGCTCCGCACACACACCCCTAATTTCATAACATAGTTTTGAAGAGAGGTACACAGAGTATCAAGAAGTTAAGAAACTTGACAAGGGTCTTGAGGCTAGTGGATAGACAGACACACATGCACGCATGTGCACACACATGTACATACACATACATACCAGATAGACAAAAAGATGATAGATGGATAGATAGTAGACAGATAGGTAAATAGATAGATATTTCCCAGAGGAAGGATTTGAGCCTTGGTTTTCTTGGCTGGAAGCCTGCTTCTGTGTTCACTGTCACACTATTGCTCAAAGGAAAATGAATATCTCCAAAATTATCCTTTGGTATTTATAATGTCCTTTGCACTAGTTTGACAAGTGTTTTATCAATCATTTTAGAGGGAAATATTTATGAAATTCTATTTAAGGCATTATATGGGTTGAAAGCAATTTTCATGACAATCTGTTGAATTACCACTGCTAAGCAATTTTCCCAATGAAAACTAGAATTGATCCATCACTTAATAAGCATTCATTAAGTATCCTCTATATCTCAGGAACTATATAGAAGTCTGAACCACCATTACCAATTGGTCCTCACAAAACTACTTGAAACTTTCATCTATAAATGACACTAAGGAATATGTCTACATAGAGAGTAACTCTCATTGAAAAATAGGTTACTCAGTGAATAGAGTACCGGGCTTGGAATTAGGAAAACCTGAATTCAAATCAGGCCTCAAATATCTACCAGCTCATGAGCCTAGGCAAGTCACCTAACCTCTTTTTCTGTAATCGACTGGAGAAGGAAATAGCAAACCACTTCAGTATCTTTGTCAAGAAAATCCCAAGGATAGAATTGGTGTGAAATGGTCCACAGTATCATAAAAAGTCAGACACAATTGAGTGATTGAACTACGACCGCAAAAATGGAGTAAATAATTGCTAGTTTGGGTTTTTTTTTTGGGGGGGGGGTTTGATGGGGCAATGAGGGTTAAGTAACTTGCCCAGGCTCACATAGCTAGTGTCAAGTGTCTGACGACATATTTGAACTCAAGTCCTCCTGAATCCAGGGCCTGTGCTTTATCCAATGTGCCACCTAGCTGCCCTATAGTTTCTATTTCTAAGCTGCATGCCTTTTGTTGAATATTTTTTTATATTTATGTATAACTGGCACAAAATCTAGAGGTGGTATCCTTTTGTTTTTAGCCCATGCACTTAAGTTTTTGGTTTTGGGAAGTCTAACCCTTGTTCTTGGAATTAAAATTCTCCACTTTCACATAACCTCCCTGAATAACTTTTGGCACTTACTGATATACATACATATATATATATATATATATGTACATAGATATACATAGATATACATATATATATATATATATGAGGCAATTTGGGTTAAGTGACTTGCACAGGGTCACACAGCTAGTAAGTGTCAAGTGTCTGAGGCTGGATTTGAATTCAGATCCTCCTGACTGAAAGCCAGTACTGGATGCCCTATGTAATTCCATTCTTGAAGTGCATTTTATTTTATGTCCTTGAATGTTGAGTTGAGTCACCTGTTCCACTTGAATTTCACTTGAACAAACAGCCAAAAATCCCTGATTCTCTGATTCAGAAGTCAGCCTATCCTGGAATGGCAGGCTGAGTGCTGCTTTATCTTCTCTATCTTTACAGGATCCTAAATAGAGAATAAATTCATTTTAGCTGAAAGTTCTCCTGTTAAATTGACACATGCACTTAAGTGAATTTTACTGAGCATGTTTTTTTTGTTGTTGTTGTTTTGTTTTGCCTGTTTGTTTTGTTTTTGGTGAGAAAATTGGGGCTAAGTGACTTGCCCAGGGTCACATGCTAGTAAGTGTCAAGTGTCTGAGGCTGGATTTGAACTCAGGTCCTCCTGAATGCAGGGCCAGTGCTCTATTCACTGTGCCACCTAGCTGTCCCGTGCCACCTAGCTACCCCCGAGCATATTTTAATAATCTAAGTCATTCTTAAGCTGGAAAAAAGTCAGTTGTATGATAGCAATGAATTCCTCACTCTTCTCACCCACTTACAAGAAGAACCTGGGAAATTAATAGCAACAGCATATCTTTCCAAACTCTGTGGAAGAGAAAATCTGTGAGGGGAGCTGTCACCTGCCTCCTGACAAATTTCAAAACATTTTGCCTACAGCTGCCTGTTAGTGCAGACAGAATGAATCCTGTTGCCTGTATTTGTCTATTTCACTTCTCGTCAAACTTCTTAAGATTTACCCCCTTAATAAAATCTGTTTCTCAATAGCCCAGCAAACATCCAGATATCATCTATCATGAGGCCTTTGAGTCAGTGGCTACATAAATACCTCAGGGGAAGCTAGGTGGCACAGTAGATAAAGCACTGGCCCTGGATTCAAGAGGACCTGAGTTCAAATCTAACCTCAGACACTTGACAATTACTAGCTACGTGACCCTGGGCAAGTCACTTAACCCTTATTGCCCTGAAAAAAAAAAAATCTCCTGCCTGCTTTCCAAGGATTCTAATGAATGAAGCCTTTTCTTTTCAGTGGTTTGCTATTATTGACATGTGTTCGGTGTCCTAATAAATAATAGAGCGAGGAATACACAACACTGTGTCATTTGAAATTATATGGGGGTGTCTATCTCTGTTCTAGGTTTTAGGGAACTTAGCTGGGGTTTATAACATATCGCTACTTATAAATTAGAGGCTATAGCACCAGTCTTTGACATTAAGCATTTATTAAATCATAGTAAATGTTAGTAAACAGAATGTGCATGTTTCTGAAAGTTCAGAAGCCCTACATACCGAGTTAGAGAAAAAAGAGAGCAGGGGCAGTTTGTCTGGCTCCTCCTGCATCCCAGGCCAAGAGAAAGAGAGTGGGTCGAAGAGTGTAAGCTCCCTGTGGTCTGGAGGAGAGGCGGCCCTTACACACTGCGCAAAGCTAATTGGCCAGAGTCATTCAGATCTGTTGGTTTCCTGGACTTAAGGGTGGTTCATATTAAAATGAACAGTAGGAGTTGAGCTCAGAGTCCAGCAGACAGACCCTCTGAGGGGAAAGGCTGTCAGGTATGTGTGGTTTTAATCTCTATTGTCTCTCCAACTTTACTGACTCTGGGCTGGCTCTGAAAGACATTAGACAAGGCTCCCTATTGAGGGTGGGGGGAGGGCTCTGGGACCCTGCAAAACCATTATTTTCTCACAACTCATAGTTGCAAAGTAGTCCACACTCTCAACACTAACACAAAAGTCATCTACCATATCTTGTGGAGATGAGTGTTTATCATTGGTGATTTCCCTGATAAGATTAAATATTACATGTGTTGTCTACCAGTTTCCCTGATTTTATACAGAAAAAAAAACAGTTATACCAAGTTCTTTATAATCTCAGTAGCCTAGCTTCTTTTGAATTTTTTTAAATTCAAACTACAATAGTGATTTTATTGGAGTAGGAAACTCCTAATAAGGAAGCTTCCTCTAATAAAAGAGTTAAGCACATTCTCTTTCCTATATCTTCTCAGAGACTTGCCTTTGACATTGAGAAGTAATGTTCCCAGGGTTTAAGTAATGTTTCCAGGATTTAAAGTAAGGTATTTCAAACTCTGAAGCTGGTCTTCTGTCTACTGTAGTATGTATCCACATAAACAGATATGATAATAATTTCTAAAGATAATTAAAATCCAATGAGTAGGGAGCAGGTAGGTGGCACAGTGGATAAAGCACTGGCCCTGGATTCAGGAGGACCTGAGTTCAAATTCAGCCTCAGACACTTGACACTTACTATCTGTGTGACTTTGGGCAAGTCACTTAACCCTCATTGCCCCACAAAAAAACCAAAAATCCAATGAGTAGATGTTATTACATTTAGCTTTTTAAATGTGAAAAAACACCCTCTTCCTATAATTGTAATGAATAAGTTCATAATATAAGGAAATAATAAACCATAAGAAACAATCTTAGATCTATAAACAGCATTCAAGATCATTTAGTCTTAACCCTTAATTTTTTTTTTTTTTTTAGCGAGGCAATTGGGGTTAAGTGACTTGCCCAGGGTCACACAGCTAGTAAGTGTTAAGTGTCTGAGGCTGGATTTGAACTCAGGTACTCCTGACTCCAGGGCCAGTGCTCTATCCACTGTGCCACCTAGCTGCCCCCTTAACCCTTAATTTTAAAGATAGGAAAACTGTGGCCCAGATAAGTGAAGTAACTCAATTAACTAGTTATAACTAAGTCCCACTTTGGATAAATAATGGATCCACCAAAGTAGCTGCATGTATTCTAATTCATACTATTGATATTTGGATTTTGTAAAATGTGATAATTGGTTCAAGTCCAATGGAAATATGCTATGTGGATTCCAACAGTATGACTTTCAGGGGATTTATTAGTCATACTAATCAAGACTTAGTTGACAACTTAAGATAAACACTATATCATATCCATATTTTACTGATATTTAGCTTAAATTTATTTTTGTGAGAATAAGGAGACTAGCATGTAAAGCACACAGAAATATTTAAGAAAAGGTCCTATAAATAATCCAAGTATATCATTAGTTTAATATTAGACATTAATACTATTATTATACATAGTCCTACTCCAGTGTCTCATTGCAAGTTGGAAAGGGCCTTAGATTCTCAGTATCAATACCAATAGAGTACATGCTCCCCTCCTGGATCACTTCCTTGTTGTGACTGAGGTGTTTGTATAGCTCAATGAAATTATGAGCTATGTCTCACAGGATTACCCAAGATATACAGGTCATAGAGATTTCAGATAAAAGGTGATCAAGTGGAGAAGAAAATGGCAAACTATTAGAGTATCTTTGCCAAGAAAACCCCAGGGATAGTATTAAAATGATAAAAGATATGACATTGGAAGATGATCCCATCAGGTGGGAAGATGTCCAAAACAGTACTGGGTGAAAGCAGAGGCAACTACAATATTTCCAGAAAGAATAAAGTGGTGGGCCAAAGCCAAAAGGAAGCTCAGCTGTGATGTCTCTGCTGATAAAAGGCATGTCTGATGTTGTAAAGCAAGGAACATGAGTTTGAACAGACTTCAAGTGATAGTGGAGGATAGAAGGGCCTGAAGTGCTCTGATCCATGGGGCCACAAAGAGTAGGACATGACTGAACAACAAAAGTGTACAACCTCTGATGGCTTCTTCCATGCTAAAAATTATTCAAATATATTTGGAGTATCTTTTTTCTAATGAACAATCTAATTAAACACTGTCTTATTTCCAATGGGCTGACCAATTGATGATGAATTATTTGTCCTTGGAATACGAAAAATATAAAATAGCCCTTCATTTTCAATAGTGATACTTCTGCAGTGACAATCACTGAGTGGTAGTCATAAGAGGCAGATAATGCTAAGAATTACCGGTTTCTGAGACCATCTATAAATATCAGCTTTTCTATTGGTATTTGAAATGTAAGGTACTTGTCCAATGCCCAATAAATGGACATACTCTATGCTATAATCCTATCAGGCTTGACATTCTTACTACAAATAAAGCTCAAAGACCAAAAAAGACATTGTAGTTAAATAGAAGATTAGATAATAATATTGTAAACTTAGGCTTTAGAGGATATCTAGTTCAATAACCTTACTTTGAATTGAATAGAAAATTGAGGAACCACAAACTTATAAAATACAGAGAAGTCTGATGTCTATGTATCATTAAAACTTTCTTGAAGAAGAGAGACAGGAGACACTGATCATGGTAACACTAAATAACATGGCAATACTAATAGGCAAAATTTGATTCTATCTTTTTTTTTTAATAGAAGTATTTTGTTATTTTCCAGTTACATGTAAGGATATTTTTCAACATTTGTTTTCAGAGGATTTTTAGTTACAAATTTTCTTCTACCTTTCCTTCCCTCTCTCCTCCCCAAGAGAGAAAGCAATCTGATATAGGTTATATATAGACAATCACATTAAACATATTTCTTCATTAGTCATATTGTGAAAGAAGAATCAGAGCACAAGGGAAAAAACCTCAAAAAGAAGGGAAAAAGCCCCAAAGTAGAAATAGTATGGTTCAATTTGCATTCATAATCCACAGTTCTTTTTTTCTGGATGTGCAGAACATTTTCTATCATGAGTTCCTTGAAATTGTTTTGGATCATTGAACTTCTGAGAAGAGCCAAGTTTATCACAGTTGTTCATCACACAACGTTGCTATAATTATGTACAATGTTCTCCTGGTTCTGCTCCTCTCAGTCAGCATCATTTCATTTAAGTCCTTCCAGGTTTCTCTGAAATCCTCCTCCTCATCATTTCTTACAGCACAATAGTATTTCCTTAACTCATATACCACAACTTGTTAAGCCCAATTGATGCACATTCCCTTGATTTCCAATTCTTTGCCATTACAAAGAGAGCTGCTATAAATATTTTTGAATATGTGGGTCCTTTTCCCTCCTCTATGATCTCTTTGGGATACAGACCTAGTGGTAGTAACACTGGTTCAACGGGTAGGAACAGTCCCATAGCCCTTTGGGTATAGTTTCAAATTGCTCTCAAGAATGGTTGGATCAGTTCACAGATCTACCAACAATGCATTAGTGTTCCAATTTTTCCACAGCTTCTCCAACATTTATTAGTTTCCTTTTTCGTCATATCAGTCAATCTGATAGGTGTGAGGTGGTACCTGAGAGTTGTTTTAATTTGCATTTCTCTGATCAATAATGATTTAGAGCATTTTTTATATGGCAATAGATAGCTTTGATTTCTTCATCTGAAAACTGACTGTTCACATCCTTTGACCATTTCTCATTTGGGGAATGACTTGCATTGTTATAAATTTGATTTAGTCCCCTTTATATTTTAGAAATGAGGCCTTTATCTGAAATACTGGCTGTAAAATTTCCCAGCTTTCTGGCTCCCTTCTACTTTTGGCTGTATTGCTTCTGTATGTACAAAACCTTTTTAATTTAATGTAATCAAAGTCATCCATTTTGCATTGCATAATATTCTATATCTCTTCTTTGAACATAAATTGTTCTCTTCTCCATAGATCTGAGAGGTAAACTACTCCTTCCTCTCATAATTTATCTATGGTACATGTCTAAATCTTGTACAAATTTTGACCTTATTTTGGTATATAGTATATAGTATAGGTCTATGCCTAGTTTCTGCCATACTATCTTCTGGTTTTCCCAGCAGTTTTTTTCAAATACTGAGTTCCTATCCCAGAAGCTGGAGTCTTTGGGTTTGTCAAACAGTAGCTTACTATAGTCATTTACTACTGTGTCTCCTGTGCCTAACCTATATCATTTATCCACCACTCTATTTCTTAGCCAGGTTTTGATGACTGCTGCTTTATAGTGTAGCATCAAATTTGATATGGCTAGCCCACCCTCCTGTTCATTATTTTTTCATTAGTTCCCTTGATATTCTTGACTTTTTGTTCTTCTGGATGAATTTTGCTATTATTTTTTCTAACTATAAAATAATTTTTAGGTAGTTTGATTAGTATGGCACTGATCAAATAAATTAATTTAGTTAGAATTGTCATTTTTATTATATTAGCTTGGCCTATCCTTGAGCAATTGATATTTTTCCAATTATTGATTCTATCTTAACAGACAGAAGGTGATATAGAGAGACTTAATTTTTAAACAAATTGATGGGTAATTGACACAAATCTATATATTTAAGAGGCATCATTTTAGATAAGGGGTTAAATACTGTGGCATTTTAAAATATCATTTACAAACATGCCAACTTTATTAATAATAAAAACCTAAATAAAGACAACACTAAGGTATAGTATGATGCATATCAAATCAGCAAATGTGAGGAAAATCTGAAAATTCAATACTAAATGGACTTTGGAAATACAGAAACACTAGTTCACTTTTGGCAGTGCTATGAATTAGTCCAACTGTTCAGGGAAAACAATTTGGAATCATAAAACAAAAGCTGGAAAATTGTAAAGACCCTTTGACACTTGAATTTATGTATCAAGGAAATAAATGACAAAAGGATAGGACTCCTAGGTACAAATATGTTCATAGGATGATTATTTACAAAGAAATACAAGAATTTTAAAAAGATGGAAACAAGATATATGGACAATGTTTAGCCAAAATTGATGTATTATGAGAAGGTATTAGAAAAGTATTGTGCCTAAGATCCAAATGGATATGAGGAATTCAGATAAACATGAGATTTGTATGATGACTTGATACAGAAGGAAGAAAGTAGAGTCAAAGAATAAAATAAATGAGTCAGTAATGTAAATGAAGATAAAAGTATAAGGAAATAAAAGAGGAGAAATGCAATAAACAATATTTGCTCAAAATCATGAAAACAAATATAATAAATATCTTTGGCTATAATAGCTATTTTATGTTTTGTCTCTTTATGGGAAGACCTATGAATGCATGTGTGGGAAGAATTGTTCAGAAGTAATGTTAATAAGTATACCAGGAGCAGCCAGGTGGCACAGTGGATAAAGGACAGGCCTTGGATTCAGGAGGAACTGAGTTCAAATCCGGATTCAGACACTTGGCACTTACTAGCTGTGTGACCCTGGGCAAGTCACTTAACCCTCATTGCCCTGAAAAAAAAAAGAGAGAAAGAAAACACCTTGAACAGAAAATATTTGATGCCATTGGCAAATGGAGAAATACAGTTAATGGATACAACACAAATTTAGAATGTAAACTCATTTGTAAAATTTCATAGAGAAGGATGGTGGAAGATTATGAACCATATAAGCTCATAAAAGTTTTAAGTCAGGAAAGGAAGAAGATGATTATAAATTTGGTAAGGGACATAATTAAGAAAGACCATACTAGAGTATTTAAGAATTAAACTGGAAGGATAACAAATAGAGGAAAGGACAAGGTCTGTCAAGATTATAGTCACAAACTATACTCTCCATCAATAACAGTCCTCATAGATTCTAAAGTCCCCAGTGTCCCCACTGAAATACAAAATGCCGATTTATTTCACTGTAAGAGACAAAGCATACACAGAGGAAGTCAATGCTTGTGGTGAAACAATTTTGAGTTGGTTGTGGGGTTGATCTTTAATCTATATGAAAGAGAAGAGGATTCCAGATGCTTGTAACACATCTAGGACAATATTACTGCCCCCAGAGGAAATTCCGAACCTATCAATAACTCCTTACCCATATGCTTATTTTCTCATCTCTATGAATTTCTATAAAGAAAAAATCTACACACTTATCAAGAATATCCTAGGGGCAGCTAGGTGGCGCAGTGGATAGAGAACCGGCCCTGGAGTCAGGAGTACCTGAGTTCAAATCCGGCCTCAGTCACTTTACACTTATTAGCTGTGTGACCCTGGGCAAGTCACTTAACCCCAATTGCCTCACCAAAATAAAAAAAAAAAAGAATATCCTTGATAAATCTATGAGAATGGAATAGAAATGATTTAAAAATATTTCATATTATATTGCATTTAATTTCACACAGTGTAGAGAATGTACAAAATCTCGTCTATTGTTTGCTACTATAAAAGCAAACATTTTAAGGACAAACATAGAGTAAAATGATACCTTAAAGCTTCTCATTGCAGTAAGCTGTTCATCCTTCATATATGTTAAAATAATGTAAGCTTTTTTGAAAGATGTAATAACAGATGCATATTCTGTGATGACATTTCTTAATTAATCAATATGAACCATGGCATAAAACAGTAAGATGGGTTCACTAAATGCATTTGTAACTGTTTCAGGGTGTTCATGACTACATCCAGATCAAAGCACTATTGGTAAGATCCTGCAAATGGTATTTTTTGCATATGGTATTGTGCTAAGGACATATAGCCTTAGCACATTGCAGAATCACCTAAATGATATCCATAATCACTCAAAAGGGTTAAGCCTAACTATCTAAACAAATTGCAATGTTCAGTCCAAAATATTAGTTCACCAGCTAGCTCAAATAAATATCTAGCTCTATTATCTTAAACACTCTCTCTACCTTTCTCTATCTCTAGTTCCATTTCTGTCTTTAGGTCTAGCTCTCTCTCTATCCCTGATACTCTTGTCTCTGTCTCACTGTTTCTCTGACTCTCTCCGTCTTTGTCTTTGTCTCTTTGTTTCTCTGTCTTTCCTTATCTTTGTCTCTGTCTCAGCTGGAAAAATTAAAATTATTTCTTCCATAAAACAGAAGAGGAGCAGACTGGAATACATTTGGGAAATTGTGTGGTATTTTTAATGATTCAATAGTTTCTTTAAAACAAAGCTTCATTTTAATACCCATATTGTTTCATAGTTATTATATTATTATGATGTACAGAATAAACCTCTAAAAGTTTAAAGTTACAGGTAACCCAGAGGCAAATGGATACGTGTACAGTACTCATGAGTAAGGTACAAGATGTAAACAATGAGAAATTACACAGAAGTGATATAAACAACTTTCAGAAGCTTTAGGTTACTCAAAAAAGGAGGTTACTTCCAGAAGCACAATTAAGTAATGAACTCCTCATATGCTTCATGTGTATGCAAGTTATGTCAAGAGATAGAGAAGTGTCAAAGTACTCCCTGGGAATAAATCATAAGATAATATGGGTAAATATCACATTATATTAGAAAGGTTGAATGAGCTTCCATGTACCCTGTTGGATTGAGTATTCATGACAATAAGATTATCGATCCACCAGGAAAAAAATATAACTGGAGCTCTTGTGATCAGAAAGATGGTAGTCATTGTTTTCTACAAACTGCAATCTAGAAACTTCTATGAAGGAAATGTATGCAAAATGTAGAGTAATGAAAGCTGAATACACAGCATACTAGGGGGAATGTTTAACTTGGAGTCAGAAATATCTGAATTTACTCTTGCCTCTGAAATTTTCTAGCTGTGTAATCTTTTTTTTTAATTAATAAAGTATTTTATTTTTTTCCGTTACATGTAAAGATAGTTCTCAACCTTTGTCTATACAAGCTTTACAATTTCAGATATTTCTTCCTCCCTCCCCCTCCCCTAGACAGCAGGTAATCTGATATAGGTTATATATATATATATATATACACACACACACACACACAAACACACACACATAATAACATTAAACAAATTTCTGCATTAGTCATGTTATAAGAGAAAAAATCAGAGCAATGATGAAAAACCTCAAAATAGAAAAAAACAACAGCATCAAAAACAAAAGAAATAGTATGGTTCATTCAGCATCTATACTCCGCAGTTCTTTTTTTTTTTTCTTGGATTTGGAGATACTCTTCCATCACAAGTTCCCTGGAACTCTTATGTGCCATTGCATTGATGAGAAGAATATAGTCCATCACAGTAGATCAACATTCAATGTTGATGATACTGTGTACAATGTTTTGGTTCTGCTCATCTCACTCATCATCAGCTCACGCAAGACCCTCCAGGTTTCTCTGAACTCCTCCTGCTCATCATTTCTTACAGCACAATAGTATTCCATTGTATTTATATACCACAACTTGTCCAGCCATTCCCCAATTGATGGGCACCCCCTCAACTTCCAATTCCTTGTCACCACGTAAAGAGCACTAACTGTGTAATTTTGAGCAATCTACTAACCTCTCTGTTTCAATCTTGTCATTTTTGAAAAGACAGAGTTGGAATTTATGGTCTCCAATATCCCTTTCAACTCTCAATCTATGATCATATTTACAAGGTAAAAACCTCATAAAATGTCTCAGAACCAACAAAGCTTTCTCTCAGTGCTACCACATCATGTACATGACCCCTTTAATGTGATATATACATTTGATGACCCAAGATAACCCTGAAAGGCTTATGAAAATTGTAATCCATCTACAGAGAAAAAACTGGTGGTATCTGGAAACAGATTGAAGCATAATTTTTTAATAGTTCCTTAATCTGAAGTTTTGTTTTTGTCTGTTTTCTTTCACTACCTGGCTAATGTGGAGAAGTTTTGCATGACTACTTATGTATAACTTATATTGAATTGTTTGAGTTATTGGACAAGTTATTAGAGGAAGAAAAAGTTGGAACACAAAGTTTTAAAAAACTGATATCAAAATTTGTTTTTACATGTAATTTGGAAAAATAAAATTCTAAATAAAAATTTCAAAAAATACAGCCACCAACAGCAAACTTAAAGGTTTGTTTGTTTTTTTAAGGTCCAGCCCTGGGACCCCATGACCAGTTCTCCCATGACAGTGACTCAGTCCTCTCTTCTACTCAACAAAATGAGAAAGATATTAATCTTGGCCCCCTATGAAGTCAAATAGTGTAACTAGTAGCAGGGCAGTGAGGCAGCAGCAGGAGAGACATGTCTGAATAGCACAAAGTCAGCTATTGGAGAAGGAAATGGCATTCGGAAGCCCAAAGCACAAAGAGATAAAAAATTCCTAAAATTTCTATTTTCTGGAGGATACTCTGGTCAGGGGCTCCACATTCTGCAACTCAAAGCTGCTAAGGATATCCATCCTCCAAAGGCTATAATGCAGTGAGACAAGGCTAAAGGAGAAATGGAAAATATTTCAGTGATGTAAAATGTGGAAGAGAGAAGAGGAAAGTCAGTTAATGTTTTTAATTTTTCAGTCAAGTGTAGATGCAGGGGGGAGAGGATGGAATGCCAGAAGATTTTTAAAGAGACTAGGTTTGGAAAAACTGCTGTGGTGAGTAGACTTGTGAATAGATTATTCAGTTATGTCCAATTCCTTGTGACCCCTTCTTCTTGGTAGAGATACTGGAATGTTTTGCCATTTCTTTCTCCAGCACATTCTATAGATGAAAAAAAATGAGGCGAAAAGGCTTAGGTGACTTGCCTAAGGTCACACAGCTGGTAAATGTCTGAGGCCAGATATGAACTCAGAAAGATGAGTCTTCTGTACTCTAGTCTCAGCATGCTATCTACTGTGCCACCTAGCTGCCCAAAATTCAAGTAAAGTATAAGTAATTAGAGAGGATTTCATTGAGGAATCCAGGTGTTTAGACTATTAAGGGACCTCCCTCAATGTCTAAAATTATGATGAGGCAAAGGGAATACAGACAGGAGTCAAAAGCTGACAACTTGAAGTGAGTGTCATCCTGAATACCTCTAGAACACTAGAGTAGGCCCTGGAAAAAAAGACAGAGGCCAGACACCTGAGCTGTAGGCAGGAGGGCTAAATTGAGGTTAGTACAGGGTACCCTGAGAATTCTGGAGGGCAACAGTTGTTCTAAGAGAAAAGAGGCCACAGATGGGTCCTTTGGATCTAGGACTGATGCAGGACACTCCAGGAAGTCCTGAGTGCAAAGAACCAAATTATAAATATATTCAGGGGCCGCTAGGTAGTGCAGTGGATAAAGCACCAGCCCTGGAATCAGAAGAACCTGAGTTCAAATCTGGCCTCAGACACTTGCCACTTACTAGCTGTGTGACCCTGGGCAAGTCACTTAACCCTCATTGTCCTGAAAAAAAAAAGAAATACATTCAATGAAACAGGGGAGGAGTGCAGGGAGTAGTGAAGAAGTAGAAGAGAGAAAAACCTTTTGTTACTTTTCTGCAGGTCTTAAAAGGATAGCAGATTTCAGTCTGAATTTTTTGGTCCCTAGAATAGAGGTTGCTATGAGGCTAGCCTGACACACACAGTCCTTTGTCTTTTAACACATACTGCAAAACATCTTTAGGGAACCAATATTGCTTCTCTTCCTTCCTCCAGTTTCCTACAACTCAATACTGTAATTCTGCATCTAATCAATAGCTTCCCTTGCACAGCATCACATCATCTTCTTCCTCATCTATGTGATCTTTCATCTCTTCCCAGACTAAAATGAGGAAAGAAAGTTAGAAGCACCAGGGTTTTCATTGAGGGTCCAAAGTGCTTCCTCAATGAGGGTTTCTGCACTCACCCTTCCCATCAGGGAAAATATGAATGCCCCATAGCATTTCCCCCAGGGTTTTGAATTTTGCAGTCCCTCAACTGCAGGTTAAGTATTCTTGGAATTTGGAAGTAGACAGCATAGTGCTAAAATACGCTTTGGAATATAAAAGAACAATGATCCAGTGAATCTGGATAGTAGAATACATAAAAGGGAGAGAAGGGGAAATTTAAAGTGTAAGGAGCCTAGAAAAGTAGGTGATGACCAGGTTATGAAGGGTTTTGAAAGACAAATGTAGAATTTTTTATTTGATCATGGAAGAGCCATTAGAATTTATTAAATGGAGGTGACAGGTGACATGGTCAGACCTGAACATTAGAAAATGGACTACAATGGGGAAAGACTTGAAGCTAGGGTCCTAACCAGAAGGCAATTACAACAGTACAATAAGCATAAGGTGATAAGGGTCTGCACAAGACTGCTAGCAGTGTCAAAGGAGAAAAGAGAATATTCAAGAGATGTTACAAAACTAAAAAAAAACCCCAAAACAAAAAAAAAAATTGGGGGAGGGAGGTGTCTTTCCTTTCAAAAGTGGAAGACCATATAGTATTTGGAGACCTTTTTCAATCTTTCTTGAGATTTATTATGTATTTACCTACACACAAACACATTATCTCTCCCAATATAATGTAAGTTCATCAGCTAATAGCTGATAGCAAGGACTATTTTAGTTTCATGAAACTTTTGTTTCTGCCTTTTAGAGTCCCTAATTATCTTCAATGCTCAGTTAAAATGTCAGCACCTCTATTAGGACATTCCCAGTCCCTTCTGTGAATGTCTTTCTTTAAATACCTCAAATTTGTTTTAAATATGTTTCGTAACATGCTTCCACGTGTGAATATTGTTTCTCTCAAGACATGTATGCTCCTTCAGGAGATAACCTGATTAATTTCTCTTTGTTTACTCAGAACTTAACACAGTACCTGAAAAATAGGTGCTTAAGAAATATCCATTAATTAAAAGAAAAACTAAAAACAACAAAACTTGGCAATCAATTCGAAATTGGGGGTGAAAGAGAGTGACAATTAAAAGATGACTTAAGTTTCAGAATAGGAAGGAAGGAATTTGAGGGGAAAGAGAAAGAGATCAAGTTAACAGAACAAGACCTAAATGAATTCTCCTCCCATCCATCCCCCCAAAATCCATGATCAAATGGATTTATAAAATATTTAAAAAACAATTAATCCCAGTATTATATAAACGATTTACAAAAATAAGAAAATAAGGTATTTGGCCAAACTTTTCTTAGGATACAAATATGATAGGCATATATCCCCAATGAAGATTAATGCATAAATATAAAATTAAATTTTGCCAAAGAAGCAGCAATAATATAGTTGGAAATTTATACACTATGAATAGGTAGGATTTATAGCAGGAATACAGAGTTGGTTCCTTATAACATAAATTATAACATTGCCAAAGTTATTATAAGTTTCCTAAGGAAATTATATATTTGACAAAACTATAGGATATAAGATAAATCCACATATATCATCAGCATTCTGACATATTACCCACCAATCCCAGAAGGAAGAAATAGAGAAATTCCATTCAAAACAACTTGTATAAAATAATTGCAATTCTTTCTACCAAGACACACAGGAATTGTATCAATTCATTGACAAAACACTGTTTACAAAAACAAAAGCATATGTAAATAATTGAATAAATATTAATTACTCATAAGTACATTTTGACAATATGATAAAAATGATGATATAATAACTTTACTGTCTTAGTTCCATATCAAATGACCAAAAAAGCACTTTATAAGCCTAGAAAAAAGTAATAAGGGATTTAACTTTAGAAACTACAGGTCAAGAACTTAAAGAGAAATAAGAATAATTAGTGGGAAGGAAGGGGCTTTAGCGGGATCAGATCTAAAAGTACAACACAGTAATAATCCATTTTCCTTCACTAGTTAAAAAATAAAGAGGTTGATCTGTGGAACAGATTAGGTACACAATGTAAAAAAGACTTGAAAAAGACAGTTTTTACCACCAACATTGTTGGCATTGTCAAAAGGCTCAATCAGGCATTGATGTAATTTTATCTATACAAATGCATTGTAGAAGATTTACTATAAAATGTTTTACTGCTATAAGGACAATAGAACCTTGTAGCTGAAACTTTGTGTATGTGTTGTCTCCCCCTATGAATAAGTGCCTTGATAACAGACACTATCTTACTTTTCTGTTTGTATCCTAAGTGCTTAGCATGGTGCCTTATGATTATTCATCCTTTCATTCATTCATAAAATTTCCATGTAGTGCCTTGGCTTCATTAGATTTTGCCCAGGATATTTTGTGTAAATGATTCGATTCCATATGGTTGTTTGGTTTTGCAAAGCTAGGAAAGAAAACAATTTAATTTTATATTAATTTTATTATCAAATCAAAACTATTTAATTCAAATATGTGCTTGAAGAAGTGGTTAAAATATCTCAACCAGGAAGCATTTTCTATTTTTTACTTATTACTAGAAAACAAATGGATTGTTATCATTTTGAGCCTATACTACTCAGTCCCTTCGGAATGAACTTCCTCCCCCTTTACATTACAACAGCTGCATCCCTTGAACAAGTTTTTTTTTTTTTTATTAATCTTATGTAAGCTACAATTGCATATGCCATGCAGCTGTTCCAAATGTATTTTCCTCAAAATTCCATGGATGATACTAGTGCAAAATTAAAGCAATTTCAAAATCTGTAGGATGAAAAACAGTCTCCCTCAGGCTGAGTTCTTCTGTGCCAAGTCTTAACACCAAATATCATTCTTTTGGGCTTGTGAAGCTATGAAAGAGGACTTTAAGATGAAACTAGAAATTGAGTAATATCTACTGTGGTGCCAACAAAAGCCCAGGATAGAAATATCAACAACAAGAACAACAACAAAAAAGCAATAGCAAAAAGCTACTATACTCCAGTTGAAAATTACTGACAAGCTACAAGGAAAAGACATTTTTCCTTTCCTTATTATGGGGCATGGGCCTAAGCTTATTTTAGACATTAGCAGGAGTTCATGATCCTTATCCTTTCTTATCAACCCTGCAATTTCGATTTTGAGCCAGCAGCAGCTCCCACTGCTTTGCTTCCCTCCCTTGCCACAAGCTGTAAGATTGATCAAACTCAAAGCCTCCTTTAGAAATGATTTTCATAGCAAATGTCCTTTGGCTATCTGATTTCTGTTGTCATTTGGGAATGGAGGGGTGGGGTGGGGGTGGATGTATGTGTTCAGTCTCCATTATCTTTTCATTTCTCAAAGACTTCCATCATGGAGACCTGACAGTTTTTACTTATCACCCATTTAGAGTCCTCCATCGTCACCCCATGAAGCCACAACAAATGTACTGTCACACCAAATGAACACATGATCCTGGTGTCATCCTTCCCCTACCTATAACTGGTTCAATTACCACATCTTTAATGTGAGGGAAAGTTGAAGAAAGCAATAAACAGGACTAGTCACATAGGATGTGATGCCCCAGAGGAACACGACACCAGACATACCAGAGCCTGAAAAGATCCCAATGTACCTTTTGTCTATAAATATTTCAGCAGGGCCTCCTCCCTACCCCTCCTCAACAACATATGCCAGCGCCTCCTTCAGTTCATGAGAGCCAGTCCCCTCCTGCTGTTCCTGAGCACCAGAAGTCTCTGAGTAGTGATTAGAAGTTACGTGCATCCCTGGGACTGACTCCAATCACTTTCTCTTTGAAAATTGCTGAAGCCCTATGCAACAGCACAGCCCAGAGAGGGCTTTGTCACTGGGGCCTGAGCCTCATTACAGCCAGGGGACTCCAGGAGTTTGTTTATATGGCTGGAACATCTTCCTTGCAGGTGGTTAATTAGTGTCTCCCCAGGGCTTCTGTTCTATGAATACTTAAGAGTAATCATCACCAGCTAACTGCATTGGGAGTGTGTCTAAGCAATTTTACCAAGTCAACTGACAACAGCTTGAAGTCATATTAGCCCTGTTATGGAGAGACAAGTACTCTCCACCCAATGGAGCCGGAGATTGGCACCACTCAATAAATCAACAAGGCCTCCTGGAAAGCTTAGCATCAGTTCCAAGCCATTAATCTCAGTGAGGTCTTTTGACAGGATGTTTTGAGAGCTCTATAACCTGCTCCTTTTGGAGGTTAAATTATAATGAACAACTTATTTTAAGTTGCTAAGCTGGCAACCCATTTAAGTATGGAGTTGATCTTATAAAACATCAAATCATAACTTGACAGGTTCTCGTAAGAAATTTTCTTTCTGGCCAGAGTACTGCAAGTCAGTCTTAAGGCCAGATTCTTGTGTAGATTTCTCACTATTCGAAGGAATTAGAACATGAATATCCCCAAACCAGAGTTCTGTAAGCAGTCATCTCCGAACATCTGGATGAGAAAAGTCATGTAGTACAGTGTATATGTACAGCACTGGATCCACAGAACTCGAGTTCAAATCCTGATTCAGTTACTTGCTTCCTTTTACTAAGGTAATTCATTTAATCTCTCAAGGTCTCCATTTCTTCATTTGTAAAGTGACTAGATCATTGCAATCTATAGCCTCTAAGTTTCTGTCTAGCTTCAAATCTATGGATTTGGATCCAAATATTTCTTGCAAGTTGACACTTTCTTCTAAGTAAACACTGTACTTTTCGGAGGGGCTCTGAATAGGAAACATCAGAGCTTTCATTATTGTAACTGACATATTGGTTTTTCACTTAAAGGCTCAGAAATGGAATCTTAAAGACGAGTTAATTTTGCAGGGAAAATGGGTGCAATACTGAAAATACAAGAGGAGGGGAATTAATTTGGAAGTTAAGCCCAACTAGAAAGTTCGGTAAAGCACATTAGAGCATAAGAATGGTAATAATCTCCCTGTGGAGCATGGATTAAACACATGACAAGCCTTGCTAAGGAATTCTATACTTTAATTCCATGAGATTCTATAGTAAACTTAAAAGAACTGTATACATTCTATATAAGGATAGTTACTAATAGAATAACCTTCTGATGCCTTATTTTTCTTCAGCTTTCCACAATTGTCTGTCATGTTTTATTCTCATTCCTCTTCTTTTTAAAAGTCCACAAAGGGAGGCAGCTAAGTAGTGCAGTGGATAAACCACCAGCCCTGGATTCAGAAGGATCTGAGCTAGCCGTGTGACCTTGGGCAAGTCATTTAACCCTCATCGAGCCCCCCCAAAAAAAATTTTTTTTAAAGTCCACACAGTGGGGCGGCTAGGTGGCGCAGTGGATAAAGCGCCGGCCCTGGATTCAGGAGTACCTGAGTTCAAATCCGGCCTCAGACACTTGACACTTACTAGCTGTGTGACCCTGGGCAAGTCACTTAACCCCCATTGCCCTGCAAAAACAAAAACAAAAACAAAAACAAAAGTCCACACAGCCTTGTACCTTATCTTTTCTATCTCTTATTTTTGTATTCTACAGGAAAGCATTGTTATCTAGAAAAGTAGACATAGCAAGTATTAGGCCATTCCAGTGCAGCCCTAGTCATACATACAATTTTAAAATACTAAGATCAAATCCTCCAGTGTTCATGGAGAATTTCTGGAAGAACATGGAAAACAATTAGAAGGATTAGGAACTTTGACTCTGCTGTGATACGCACTGATAAAGGGAGCCACCATATAAATGGGACCATGAATCCCATTGAAGCATAAATGCCTATGGAAATGTAAGGTACTGCCCCTTGGTTCTATGGACATTCTGGTTACTGAAATAGGGAAGAACAAAAACAGTTCTATGTGTAATGCATAAAATCAGTTGATAAATAACAGCCCTTCAGATAAGAATGCTTCAGAAGAGACAAAGATTATTCTGAAAACCTGAGGGGGAAAAATGCCCCTCATATAACTGTTGTAAGGAACAAAAATCAGAGCTATTGAAGTCACAATGGCAACAGTGTATTATGATCCATCTACTCAGTAACCTATGACTGTTTTCAGAGTTTCTAAGGTTATGTTGTAATTAGACATGTAAGAATAAGGCATAGAATAAATGTGGAGATTTCTACCCCCACACTCCCTGACATATCTCTCAAGAGACTGGATTTCTACTTTTGTGGAGAATAGGAAAATGGCAATGGCTGGGCACTTACTGCTTCACTCTCCTATCTTCAAAACGAGTATTGGACTAAAATTATATTTACTTTACATCATATATCGAAATTCTAGTGTTATGATTCTTTTTGGAGATCAAGATAAAAGCCAATTAACTCCGAAACTCTGGGGGAAGTAGTTCAACCCCAGAACTGGAGGGTAACATTTAGCTCAATTTCAGTTGGTTCAGTTACTCTTCCCCACCATATGCTTCTTATACTAAAGACAATCACCAATAGTGAGAAAACATATTTATCAAAGAAGGCAAATAAGACAGTAATTAGAGGAAACCATACAAGTTAATTTAGTTTACATTAGTGTAGGCACAAGAGTTAGGAAACCTTTTGTTTTTGTTTTTGTTTTATTTTGTTTTGTTTGCGGGGCAATGGGGGCTAAGTGACTTGCCCAGGGTCACACAGCTAGTAAGTGTCAAGTGTCTGAGGCCAAATTTGAACTCAGGTCCTCCTGAATCCAGGGCTGGTGCTTTATCCACTGAGCCACCTAAGTTGCCCCCAGGAAACCTTTCGACTTGTGAACAAAATTTAATCTCAGATCAAACAGGAGAAAAATTGTCTAATGTATTGAGTTTACTCTTTTGCAATCTCTGAGATAGGCACTGGAAATAAAAGGACATGCTAGGGTGCCACTTTTTTCCCCAAATACCTTACACTCCAGATGTCTCTTGTTTTTCATTCAAGTCAAGTTCTTCACTTCCTCCTCCTCTTCCTTCCTTTACAGACACAAATAATTCAATATATTTATTACATAGTGTGCTAGATTGGCAACATGATATAATAGGACACTAAACTTGGAGTCAAAAAGACCTGTGTTCAATTCTGTCTCAGACACTTTCTAGTTGTGCAATGCTGGGCAAGATACTTAAGCACTCCATATCTTTAGATCCCTCATCTCTAAAATAAAGGAATTATACTTGATGGTTTTCTTTCTTTTTTTAGGATTTAATTTTTCCCCAATTACATGTAAAAACAATTTTAAGATATATTTTTAAAACTTTTTTTTAATGCTTGTGAGAAAGTTTGTATTCAGAAGCCTGCTGGGTCCACAGGATTATCCTTTCCTATATACTAACTAATTTATCTACCCTTCTTGGCTTATAACTTTGCACATAATACAACTTTTTCACTTACTCTAAGTCGCAAAGAGGCAGTTTTCTTTCCATGGCATAGCTTTTACTTTGGCATCGTTTTATGTTACAATGGGATAATTGAAGGTTGGCCCATTTCTACCTCTCAATGTTAAATAGGAGGCTTTTTCTACTCTCTTGTTTAAATGATTAAACATGGAAGGGATTTGGAGGTTGTATAAGTAGGGATGAAAAGAAATTCCCATTAGTGTAGATCATAAGCTAAGGTGAAACATGAAGTAGTAGAAGACACCCAACTTAGTATTATCACTTGGGGTACTCTGTGATATGATTCCTGCAATTAGACTTATTACAAAACAGGTAGTAGAGCAGATATTAGCACAAAGACTTCTGTGTAGTCAAAATCATAGAGTTAAGGGCAGCTAGATGGTGCAGTGGATAAAGCACCGACCTTGGAATCAGGAGTACCTGAGTTCAAATCCGGCCTCAGACACTTGACACTTACTAGTTGTGTGACCTTGCGCAAGTCACTTATCCCCCACTGCCCCACAAAATTAAAAAAAAAAATCATAGAGTTAGATCTGGGAGGCATATGAAAAGATCACTTTATTCCAAGTCATTTTACAAATGAAGAAAGTCTACCTATGGTTCCTTCTTCATTAAATATTCATGATTTGGGGCAGCTAGGTGGCACAATGGCTAGAACAGCAGCCCTGGAGTCAGGAAGACCTGAGTTCAAATCTGGCCTCAGACACTTGATACTTACTAGCTGTGTGACCCTGGGCAAGTCACTTAACCCCAATTGCCTAACCCCCCCCCAAAAAAAAAATTCATGATTAATGCATCCACTCCTTTACACAGTGGATATAATAATTTAAATTGTGAAAGACATTTCTGTTTTAGCCATCTTCTTAATGTTTCTGGTACATGGCATAGTGTTATATCATTGATTGAGAGATCTTAAAGAGAGCACTCATATCTATGTAAGGTATCTCGCACCTTTTCGTAGGCTGGTGATTGGCATTGGCCCTCCATCATGTTAGAAACTGTCACACTATTGCATGTTTTCCTTTTTGATTTTTTAGTAGACTAGAAACTCTGTTAGGAAAGGTATCCATGAGAGGCCACTGCCAGTGATGGGGGACAATACCAGCATTATGGTGGGTGGGGAGGGTACCTACCAAGTGGATACTAAGGAAGAATGTGTTCAAGTCAGAAAGAGAGACCTAGAGAAGTTGACAACAGAAGTGATGCAGTTAGGAAACCTTTTACCCAAAATACTGAATGGGGAGATGTTGGAGAGCTTCCAGAGGTTGGATGCTGTAGAAACAAATATTGTAGACCTGGGTCCTTCTGTGTAGATTTGATTCTTCCTCAACTCGTTTGTGTTCTTAGGTTTATTGTGTTTGCTTCTCTTATTTTCAGTGATTCACTGAACTATTTTTACTACTTTTGAAATAATTACCAGATAATTTTGATAAATCACTGCCTTATAGTATAGTAAAAAAAATGAAATGTATCCATGTTGGGTACCATGAAGAAGTGTAAAGATCAGCAGAAGACCCTTGTTTTTATTCTTCCACAAATACATATCCTTACCTTTGCATTAATTTTTTCATCTGTAGAATAAGTGAGTTCGACAAATCCAATGATCTTTAGGATCTGTTTCACTCTTATGATCCCAATGATTGTAATATGATGAAACTTAGGACTCAATAGGCAGGTTTTACTTACATAAATTATCTCTCTAGTTCCAGATATGATTAAACTTAAACCATCCCATTACCATGGTTAGATTATCTTACCTACTATTGAAAATTAACTGAAAATTATATTTTAAAGCTTCAATGTTGCCACTTTCGCATTCCTCCTATTTAAAAATTTAATGTTGCTATCAAGCTTTATTATTTACCAGACTTTAAGGTATTTATAGTATGAAGTAGAAGAGGTGAAAAAAGGAAAGGCGATAATTTTCCTTGCCAGTATAAATGCCTCAATATTTGCTAACTCATTCATTCACTCAAGAAATAAGACTTGAGGGTCTATCATGTGAAAAGTTCTGTGAAAGGCATTGTGGGGAATATAACTATGTCTAATAAGTGGTTCATTCCCTCTTTAACTGTATATGCTCAGAGAATTGTCATTCATAAAAATAACCTTTTATTTTGAGAAATCAAAAACAATGATCATCATCAGACATCTTTTATTAGGGACTTGACTTTGCCCTTTGAAAACCATCATGACAAAATGTTATTTGACTCACAGATATATGAATTATACACAAACACATACATCATCTATCTATCTGTCTTTCTATCTATATCTATCTATTGGTCTACATATATTTCTATAGCTCTATAGACAGATAAATAGATGGAGAGATACATTAGATAAAGAGAGATGGTGTGTGTGTGTGTGTGTGTATATGTGTGTGTGTGTAAATAGATAGGTAGGGGCAGCTAAATGTCATAGTGGCTAGAACACTGGCCCTGAAGTTGGAAGGACCTGAGTTCAAATTTCACCTCAGATACTTACTAGCTATGTACCCTGGAAAAGTCATTTAACCCCATTTGCCTTAAACATCTGGGGCCATCTCCAATCATCCTGATATGTATCTTGCCACTCGCAATCAGATGGCTCTGGAGGAGAAAGTGAGGATGGTGACTTTGCACAGCCCTGTCTCACTTAAATCCAATTCAGTGCAAGTCATGACATCTGTTATGGTCCTCTTTGAGAACAAAGGACAGACAAAAACAAGGATAGATAGATAGATAACATGCATGTCTACCATTAACACATACTATATATACACACATACATACACGCACATATATACATAAACATAATTAACTATGTGTGTATATATATACATACATATATGAATATATATGTATATATATATTCATTTATTTATTTATTTTACACCCCTGCATATATACAATGCTTCAAGGATATGTGATTCCACTATAAATACTCCCTTCCCTGTTATAGATTCAATCTCTCTATACATTGGTAGATGGTCTTATAGAATTGCAAAACCTCTGAAATTCATCACTTTGTGGCCAACTACTGGCAATGAAAATCTCTGAACTTTACTAGACTTTTCCTCTCTGGACCTGTGATGGAAGTCTTTCCCACTTGGAAAGATGTGCTAGAGTTTGTTCCCACTAGTTTAGATTTCTAGAATTTCCATGTCATAATGAAGCATCAGAAGGGGATTGTTGCAGCATCCTTTAAACAAGATGAAAAAATTAGAAAGAGTTCCACCTGCAAGTAAAATACATCAGGAGGAGCTGAAAGTTAGTGGCAAGAGTATTAGACAGAGACCCCTTAGCCTTAAATTCTAATCCAAAGTCAATGAGCTAATATTTTTGTGCAAGAATTCAACCATCTCAGACATTGCTAAGATTGGCCTTGTTACTTACTCTGTAGATTGTTGGGAATTAACCTCACCTCTTTGAACCTCAGTTCCTTTATTTGCAAAATGAGGAAGTGATCTCAAAAGTCTTTTATAGCTTGGGCAAGGCAGGATTCAATGCAGCTTTGACAAATTAAAGCAAATAATGTTCCAGATTTGGATGAATCCTGTATTCATAAGCACGGGAGTTGTCCACATTAATTCATACTGCTTTGTATGATATATGTGTGTGCATAGGTAGATAGTGCAAAATGTATAGTGCATATCAACATGTATATATAGTGCATATATATACACATATACAGTGTACATATTTGTGTGTATAGCTATAGATATATAGATATATACACACACATGTTTTTTAAAGCTTATGATGAAGCAGTGCCAAAAGTGAGCACTTCAAAGTAACAGTTTACATTGTTTCTCTCCATGCATTGACTGTATTTACTGTATCATGCAAGGAAGCATCCCAGAAATACCAGTGGGCCAAATTCTCCCAGCTGTACATCTCCCTGGGTGAACACAACTCTACATTCTAGCCAACATACTCACTTTGTAGAAGTCTGCAAAACATTACTCGAAAAGCTTCAGATAATGGGAGTTTAGTTCACTTTGATGAGATGGAAATAATCAAAAGAGGCTGGTTTGCTATATACACATACATAGATATATATATATAATGCCCTTCTTCTTTGTAAATAGAATAACAATATCTTACATTTATGAAGCATTTTCCTCAGAACAATTGTGTTGAGAGGCAAGATCATATAGAGAGTAGAAAAGTGGACTCGAAATGCAGAAGACCTAGGCTGTATGAACAGTGCCTCAAGTACTTCATCAGCCAAATATGGGGGTTGGATCTATTGACCTTTAAGCTAACTTTCAGTTTTAGAACAAAGAGATAAATAGGATAAGCATAATTGTCTATATTTTATCAATGAAGAAATTAAGACTCAAAGAGCTTAAATGACTTTTATAGGGTCATGCACTTAGTAAGTGAAGAGAGAGACAGAGAGAGAAAGAAGAAGGAGGGAGGGAGAGATGGAAAGGGGAAAGAGCATAGAGAGGAAAAGAAAGAATACAGTTTCAGTTTAATTACAATATCAAAAAATATTTCAGAGGCTTTATAAACGAATGTGAAAATATAACAATAAAAGGAAAATATTGGATGTTGGAAGGGATGGGATAAATGATGGTTATGGAATATTATTGTGCTATAAGAAATGAACTGATGTATAATAAAGTGAGAAAAACCAAGAAAAGGTTTTTCCACGGAGACAGCAATATTGTCTGGTGAAGAACTGTGGATGACTTTACTATTCTCAGAAATACAACAATCCAAAACAATCCCAAAGAACTAATGATGAAACATATTATCCACCTCCAAAGAAAGAACTGACATTGATTGAACACAACTGAAGCAGGCTATTTTTCATTTCCTTTCATTTAAAAAAATATTCAAGTTTTCTTGTACAAAAATGATGAATATGGTGATGTTCTACATAATTGCACATGGATAATCCATATCTGATTGCTTCCCACATGAGGGAGGGCAAAGGGAAGGGAAGGGAGGAGGGATAAAACTTGGAATTCAAAACTATATATAAAAATGTTTATTAAAAAAAGAAATGATTATGAGGAGGCAGAGTCAAGATGGTGGGGAAAAGCCAGGAAGTCGCTTGAGTTCTCCTGAGTTTCCCTCAGAAACAACATTAAATCAAGCCTCAAAACAGATTCTTGAGCTACAAAAGTCAGAGAAAAACAATCTTCCACTTTGAGATAACTGAGAAGAATTCACTTAGATAAAACGGGAACTTACTGTAGCTCAGCACAGTATGGAGGACATCTGGGCAAATCAGTCAGAGGCTCTTGACCACAACACAGATGAGCAGCTGTGGCCCCTTATTCCTGGCTCAGCATTTTGATGCCACAGCATGACAGTTGTAAGACCTGCCCAGCCCCAGCTGAGAGGACAAACTGCTAGCTAGAGAACCACCTAAGGGACAGACATGATTAGGCCAAGGCATCCCAGTGCAGATAGCAAGTCCAGAGGGGTGAGGAATCCCTGAGTCCCAGAGTCATCAATACAGAAAGTCAGTGATCAGGCTCCTGGCCCTCAGCACAAGAAGCTTGCAACAATGGTCTTTGCTCCCCAGAAGCAGAGCTCAACTTTAAAAGTCACAAAACAGGCTAAAATATGAGTAAAAAACAAAAAAGAACCCTTACCATAGAGAGTTTCTATAGTTACAGGGAAAACCAAAACACAAACTCAAATGAGGACAACATTGTCAAAATGACTACATGTGAAGCCTCAAAGGGAAAATGAATTGGACTCAGGATCAAAAAACCCTCTTGAAAGAGTTTTAAAATGATTTTTAAAATCAAATAAGAGAGGTAGAAGAAAAAATGGGAAAAGAAATGAGAGAAAAGCAAGAAAAATATAAAAAAAGAGTTAACAGGTTGGAAAAGGAAGCACAAAAATTGACTGAAGAAAACAAATCCTTAAAAAATGCAATTGGCCAAGTGGGAGAGGAGGTACAAATGCTTATTGAAGAAAATAATGCTTAAAAAATTAGAATTGGGCAGGTGGGGGCTAATGACTCCATGAAACACCAGGAATCAGTGAAATAGAATCAAAAGAATTAAAAAAATGGGGGGAAATGTGAAATACCTAATCAGAAAGATAGCTTACATAGAAGATAGATCCAGAAGAGAAAATTTAAGAATTATTGGACTATCTGAAAGCCACGATCAAACAAAAAAAAATAATGTAGACACCATATTCCAGGAAATTATCAAGGAAAACTTCCTCAACATCCTGGAAATGGAGGATTAAATAGTCACTGAAATAATTAACCAATTGCCTCCTGAAAGAGATCCCAAAATGAAAACTCCAAGGAATATGGTAGCCAAATTCCAGAATTATCAGGTGAAGGAGAAAATGCTACAAGCAGCAAGAAAGAAACAATTTGGGGGCAGCTAGGTGGCACAGTGGATAGAGCACTGGCCCTGGATTCAGGAGGACCTGAGATCAAACCCGGCCTCAGACACTTGAAGCTTACTAGCTGTGTGACCCTGGGCAAGTCACTTAACACTCATTGCCCTGCAGAGAGAGAGAGAGAGAGAGAGAGAGAGAGAGAGAGAGAGAGAGAGAGAGAGAGAGAGAGAGAAGAAAAAAAAAGGAAAAAAGATAGAAAAAAAAAAGAAACAATGTAAATATCATGGAGCCACAGTCAGGATTACATAGGACCTAGCAACTTTGACATTAAAGGATTGGAGGGCTTGGAATATGATATTCTAGAAGGCAAAGGAGCTTGGATATCAACCAAGAATCAACTACCTATCAATTATCTTCAGGAGGAAAAGATGGACATTCAATGAAACAGGGGACTTTCAAGCCTTCCTGATGAAAAGACCAGAACTGAACAGAAAATTTGATCTTCAAATACAAGACTAAAGAGAAGTATAAAAAAGTAAACAGAAAAAAAAATATTTATTCAATAAGAATAAACTGTTTACATCCTTACGTTGCAAGATAATACTTGTAACTCTTGAGAACTATATCTTTATTTGGGCAGATAGAAGGAGGATATATTCAGTGTATAAGCACTTTGATGTGATGATATAAAAAAATTAAGGCATGGAAAAAAGGAGTATGCAGGGAGAAGAGGAAAGGGGAGGTGGAATGGGGTAAATTACATCACATAAAGAGTCACAAATGATCTATTACAATAGAGGGGAAAGGGAGGGATGAACATTATTTCAATCTTACTCTCATCAGGTTTGTCTCTAAGAGGGAATCATATATAAACTCCTTCGGATAAAGAAATTTATCTTACCCTATAGGGAAGTAGAAGGGGAAGGGGGAAAAGAGGGGGCACTGATAGAAGGGAGGTCCGAATTAGGAGAGGAAAAGGGAAAGAAAAGTAATGGTGCTGGTAAAAGGGAGGGTAGATTGAGGGAGGAAGTGGTCAGAAGAAAACACTGGTAAGGAGGAAGGGGTGAAAGGAGAGAGAAAAGTATAAACGGGGTGGAGGGGATAGGATGGAGGGAAATACAGTTAGTAATCCTAAGTGTGACTATGAATGGGATGAACTCTCCCAGAAAACAGAAGTAAACGGCTGAGAAGATTAAAAACCAGAATCCTACAATATGTTGTTTACAATAAGTATATTTGAAGCACAGAGATACACACAGAGTAAAGGTAAAAGGTTGGAGCAGAATATATTATGCTTCAGCTGAAGTAAAAAAAAAAAGTGTGTGTGGGGGGTAACAATCTGGATCTCAGACAAAGCAAAGGCAAAAATAAATATAATTAAAAGAGATAAGGAAGGAAGCCACATCTTGCTAAAAATGTACCATGGACAATGAAGTACTAAATCAATACTAAACATAAATGCACCAAATGATATGGCAACCAAATTCTTAAAGGAAAAGTTAAATGAGTTACAAAAAGAAATATACAGTAAGGCTATTCTAGTGGGAGATCTCAACCTCCCCCTCTCAGAATTAGATAATTCCAACCACAAAATTAATAAGAAAGAAATTAAGGAGGTGAATAGACTGTTAGAAAAGTTACATATGATACACCTCTGGAGAAAATTGTATGGGGATAGAAAGAAATATACCTTTTTTCTCAGTTGTACATGGCACCTACACAAAAATTGAACATGCATTAAGGCACAAAAACTTCACAGGCAAATGAAAAAAGGCAGAAAGAGTAAATGCATCCCTTCTCACATTATGATGCAATAAAAATTACCTGTAATAAAGTGCCAGGGAAAGATAGACCAGAAATTAATTGGAAACTAAATAATTTCATCCTAAAGAATGAGTGGGTTAAAGAACAAATCAAATAAACAAACAATAACTTCATTAAAGAGAATGACAACAATGAGGCAACATACCAAAATGTATCGATGTAGTCAAGGCAGTTCTTAGGGAAAATTTTATATCTCTAATTGCTTCCATGGATAAAATAGTGAAAGAAGAGATAAATGAATTGCATGCAACTAAAAAAGCTAGAAAACTAACAAATTAAAATGCCTCAATTAAATACTAAATTAGAAATTCTTAAAATCAAAAAAGAGATTAATAAATGTGAAAGAAAATTACACTATAGAATTAATTTAAAAAACTAAGAGCTAGTTTATGGGAAAAAACACAATAAAGTAGATAATCCTTAGGTTAATTTTACTAGTATCTAAAATGAAAGGGAGGAATTAACCACTAATGAAGTGGAAACTAAAGCAATAATTAGGAGTTATTTTGCCCAACTGCATCCCAATAAATTTGACAGTCTAAAGGAAATGGATGGATATTTACAAAAATACAAATTGCCCAGATTAACAAAATAGTAATTAAAATACTTGAATAACTCCACTTAAAACAACAACAACAACAAATTGAATAAGTTATCCATGAACTCGCCAAGAAAAAAATCTATAGGGCAAGATGGATTTACTGTGAATTCTACCAAACATTTAAGAACAATTAATTCCAATACTATACAAACTATGTGGAAAAATAGGTGAATGAGTCCTACAAAATTCCTTTTATGAAACAAATATGGAGCTGATACCTAAACTAGGAAGAGTCAAAATAGAGAAAAAAAATTATAGACCAACTTCCCTAATGAATATTGATGCACAAATTTTAAATAAAATATTAGCAAAGAGATTACAGTAATTTATAACCAGGTGGGTTTTATACAAGTATTGCAGGGCTTGTTCAACATTAGGAAAACTATCAATGAAACCACATTAATAACAATACTAACCCAAATCATCATTATCTTAGTAGATATAGAGAAAGCTTTTAATATAATAACCTACTCATTGCTATTAAAAACACTGGAGAATATAGGAATAAATGGAGCTTTCCTTAAAAAGATAATCAATATCTACGTAAAACCATCAACAACCTTTATATGTAGTGGGGATAAGGTAGAGGCACACCCAGTAAGATCACAGGTGAAACAGGGATGTCCATTATCACTTCTATTAATTTAATGCTAGTTTAGCAATGAGAAGAAAAATAAATTGAAATAATTAGAATAGACAAGGAGGAAACAAAACTATCACTCTTTGCAGATGATATGATGGTATAACTAGAATATCCAAAAGAATCAACTAAAAAAAAACCACTTGAGGGGCAGCTAGGTGGAGCAGTGGATAGAAAACTGGCCCTGGAGTCAGGAGGAGCTGAGTTCAAATCAGGCCTCAGACACTTAACACTTACTAGCTGTGTGACCCTGGGCAAGTCACTTAACCCCAATTGCCTCACTAAAAAAAAAAAAAATACTTGAAACAATTAACAACTTTAGTGAAGTTGTAGGATATAAAATAAATCCACATGAATCATGAGGATTTCTATATATGAGAAGAAAAGCCCAGCATCAAGAGATAGAAAGAAAAATTCAATTTAAAACAACTGAGGACAATATAAAACATTTGGGAGTCTACTTCCCAAGAGAAACCCAAGAACTATATGAACACAATTACAAAACACTTTTTACTCAAATAAAACCAGATCTCAAGAATTGGAAAAATATCAATTTCTCATGGATAGTCCAAGCTAATATAAGAACAATTCTACCTAAACTATTTTACTTATTCAGTGCCATACCAAACTACATAAAATTATTTTACAGAGATATAAAAATAATAACAAAAATCATATAGAAGAACAAAAAGTCAAGAATATCAAGGGAACTAATGAAAAAAATGCACAGCAAGGTGGGCCATCCATACCAAATCTAAAACTATATTGTAAAGTAGCAATCATCAAAACTATTTGATAATGGATAAGAAATAGATTTGTGAATCAGCAGAATAGGTTAGACACAGGAGACACAGTAGTAAATGACTATTGTAATCTACTGCTTAATAAACCAAAAGACCCCAGCTTCTGGGATAAGAACTCACTATTTGACAAAAACTTCTGGGAAAACTCAAAGACGACATGTTCAAAACTAAGCATAGACAAATATCTTACACCATATACCAAAATAAGATTAAAATGGGTACATAATTTAGACATAAAGGGTGATACTATAGGTAATTTAGGAGAAGAAAGAATAGTTTACCTCTCAGATCTATGGAGAGAAGAATTTATGACCAAACAAGAGATAGAAAATATTATGAAATGTAAAATAGATCATCTTGATTACATTTAATTAAAAAGTTTTGTACAGAGGCAATGCAGCCAAGACTAGAAGAATGAGCATTAGAAAAGACCTTTAGATTTGGCAATTAGGAGAACATTAGTGACTTTGGATAGAGGAGTTACAGTAGAAACATGATACCAAAAAACAGATTGTAGAGTTAAGAAGGAATGAAAGAAGAGGAAATGGAGGCATGTAGTGTAGACAGCCCTCTCAAGGAACTTAGCTACAAAGGGCAGAAGAGATATAGGATGATACTGGGGTTGGAAGGCCCAAGTGAGGATTTTTTGAGCATGGGGAAGTCATAGGCATCATATGTCAAGGCCAACTTTTTATTGACTCGGAAACAAACATTGCTTCCTATCAATTTTTTTGGTATTGAATAGAATTTTATTTTCCAAAATATATGGAAAAACAAATTTTAATATCAATTTTTTAAAACTGTTTTCCAACTTATCTTCCTCCCTCCATTCCCACCCCCCACCCACAAGAACTCAAGTAATTCAAAATAGGTTATACATGAATAGTCATGGAACTATCCAAAACAAAATACGAAGTCTAATCGGATTTTAATAACTATGTGTTTTTCAAATCCAACCTCAGACACTTGACACTTAGTAGCTGTGTAACCTTAGGCAAGTCACTTAACCCCTCATTGCCCCCCCCAGAAAAGAAAAGAAAACACCATCATAACTATATGTTTTAGCTTTCAATTCAACTTACTATTTTCTTAATTTTTAATTTCTGTTCTAAATTTCCTCCCTACCTCCAGTCCTTCCCTGACTCATTGAGAAGACAAGTAATATGATGCCAATTATACATGTGAAGTTTTGCAAATATGTATTTCCACATTAGCCATGTTGAAAATAAAAGTAAGCAAAACAAAGAAAGTAAAAAAAAAAAATTTGCTTCGATCTGTACTCAAAGTTCTTCAATACGCTCTCTGTAAATGGGGAGCATTATTTATCACAAGTACTTTGAAGTTGTCATGAATCAGCTAAGTAGTACAGTGGATAGAATGCCAGGCTTGGAGTCAGGAAAACTGATCTTCATAAGTTCAAATCTTGGCCAAGTAATTTCACTCTATTTTGCCTCAGTTTCTTCAACTGTAAAATTATCTGGGGAAGGAAATGGTAAATCACTCTAGTATCTTTGTCAAGAAAACCCCAAATGTGGTCATGAAGAGTCAGACATAAATGAAATAACTGAACACCAACAAAAATTATATTGATCAGAATATGTAAGTATTTTGCTGTTGATTATCATTGAAATATAGTTGTTACTATATACAATATTCTTCTAGTTCTATTAACTTTAGTTTGCTTCAATTTATATGTCTTCTTTCTTGGGTTTCCCTGAAATTATCCCCCTCATCCCTTCTCATAGCATAATAGTATTTAATCACAATCATGTACCACAACTTCTTCAGTCATTACCCAATTGATGAGTCCCTGAAATTTTTAATTATTTTCTACTACAAAAGGAGTTATACATATTTTTGTAATATGGAACCTTTTGCTTTGTCTTTGATCTCTTTGGAATGTAGATCTAGTGGTAGTAGTAATAGATCAAAGAGTAAGCATAGTTTTAGAGCTCTTTGAGTATATTTCCAAATTTTTCTCCAGAATTGTTGAACAAAATTCACAACTCCAGCAGTATATTAGTTATATCAATTTTCCACACCCCCTCCAGCATTTATGAGTTTCCTCACCTGTCATGTTAGCCAATATCATAAGTTTGAGGAGCTACCTACGTAACGTTGTTTTGATTTCCATTCCTTTAAGTGTTAGTGATTTAGAGCATTTTATATGACTATTGATAACTTCAATTTTTTATTCTGAAAACTGCCTATTCAAATCTTTAATTATATATATCTATTGGAAACTGACTTATTTTTATAAACTTGACTACATTTCATATATATTTGAGAAATGATACCTTTATCATAGAAATGCTGTAAAAATTTCCCCCAGTTTTCTGCTTTCCTTCAAAATTTTTAATTTAATGTAATAAAATTATCCATTTTACCACTCACTATCCTCTCTATCATTTTTTTGGTCATGAGATCTTCTATTATCTATAGATCTGACAGGTAATTTTTCCATACACCTCTAATTTGCTTGTTATATCCCCCTTTATGTCTATTTTGTGTGCCCATTTTCACCTTATCTTGGAATATGGTGAAAGATGTTGGTTTATGGCTAGTTTTTGCGAGGCTCTTTTCCAGTTTTCCTAACAGTTTTTTGGTTTTGTTTTTTTGTCAAACAGACAATCGTCTTAATAGCTTGGATCTCTGGACTTATCAACATTAGGTTGCTATGGTTATTTACTCATGTATACCATGCATTTTATCTACTCTACTGATTAACCAATCTATTTCTTTTCTAGTACCAGGTTATCTGATGATTACCATCTTTTTTAGATATGATGCTACTACTTTGCCTTCCTTTTCTTTTTTAGTGTATTCCCTTGATATTCTTGAGTTTTTGTTCTTCCAGATGAATTTTGTTATTAGTTTTTCTAGGCCTAGAAAATAATTCTGTGGCAGTTTCATTTATATGAAACTGAATAAGTAAATTAATTTAAGCAGTATTGTCATTTTTTATTACATTTGAAACATTTATTTTCAAATTATATTGTCAGAAGATGGAATCAAGGAAAAGTATCAGGGTGAGTATTTTTAGGAGTGCTAAAAGGTTCAAAGGGGGCTAGTGAGAAAAGCTAAGAAAAATTTTACAAAGTGTTTTTTTTTTTCAAATACAATGGTGGGGAGAGGATGACAACAGAAAGATAAGGCTATGGTCTTATCTATAGCTGAAAACAGAAATAAGTCAGAGCTGCTCAATATTTATTCTGCTTCTTTTTTCTTCCAAAGAAAATTTTGAGCCTATAAAGGAAACAACAGAAACAGCTAATAAGAAATTGACATGGAAGAAGTAAGAAAATAGTAAGAGCACATTTTGCTCTTCTTGATGCATTCAATTCACTTGGCCCGGATGAACTTCATTCTTAGCTCCTGAAAGAACAGAACTAATTGGTAGCATTGTCTAACTTGTCTCAATGATATATGAAAGCTCATGGAAAATAAGGCTAATACCTGGAAAAGGAAAGGATAAATGTCTCTATTTTTTTAAAAAAGGGAAGAAGTGGGGCAGCTAGGTGGTGCAGTGGATAAAGCACCAGCCCTGGATTCAGAAGGCCCTCAGTTCAAATCCAGCCTCAGACACTTAACAATGACTACCTGTGTGACCCTGGGCAAATCACTTAACCCCAATTGCTTCAAAAAAAAAAAAAAGAAAGAAGTAAGCATTAATTGATTGTTGTGTACCTCTCACAGAAGTCCTATTTTATTTCCTCCTCATGGCATAAAGTTCATCTTCGCTTCTTGAAGCCAAGTTCTAAAAGGTTCGGTCATGCTAGAAACATGTTACATATGGACTTGTCAGTGGATTCAGTTAGTTGTTCAAGAATCATATGTTTGATAAGATTTATTACTAGAAGATTAGGTAATAGGGGATCATGCATTTTGGACCATATTAATTTAAGAAGGACATTTGTTGAGACAGAGTGGGATTAGGGTCTGTGGAAAGAATTGGTTGCAACAATGCCCACCCCTCCCTTCTTTCCTTCTGTTGTAATGGGTTCTTTTTGTGCCTCTTCATATGATATAATTAACCCCATTCCACCACCCCCTTTCTCTCCTCCCCCTAGTCTTCTTTTATTCTGCCCCTTAAATTTCTTTATATCATCACATCAAAGTTGATTGAATAACAATACCTTTACAGACATACAGATCTCAAGAGTTAAAAGTATTATATTCCCTCATATGGACTCAAGCAGTTTAACATCATTGAACAACCCTTTTCTCCCCCTCATTTACCTATTTATATTTCTCTAGATTCTTGTATTTGGAGGTCAAATTTTCTGTTCAGTTCTGGTATTTTTCTCAGGAAGCCTTGGAAGTCCCTTAGTTCATTGAAACATCTTTTCCTCTGAAAGAGAATGCTCAGTTTTGCCGGGTAGTTGATCATGGGTTGTAATCCAAGCTCCTTTGCCTTCCTGTATATCATATTCCAAGCCCTGTGATCCTTTAATGTTAAAGCTGCCAGGTCCTGTGCAATCCTGACTGTGGCTCCATGGTATTTAAATGGTTTCTTTCTGGCTGCTTGGAGTATTTTCTCCTTCACCTGATAATTCTTGAGTTTGCTACAATATTTCTTGAAATGTTACTTTTGGGGTCTCTTTCAGGAGGTGTGTGGTGGATTCTTTTATATATATATATATATTTTAGTGAGGCAATTGGGGTTAAGTGACTTGCCTAGGGTCACACAGCTAGTAAGTGTTAAGTGTCTGAGGCTGGATTTGAACTCAGGTACTCCTGACTCCAGGGCCGGTGCTCTATCCACTGCGGGATTCTTTTAATGATGACTTTATCCTCTGATTCTACAATTTCAGGGAAGTTTTCCTTAATAATTTCCTGGAATATGGTGTCTAAACTCCTTTCTTGATCATGGCTTTCAGGTAGTCTAATAATTCTCAGATTATCTCTCCTGGACCTATTTTCCATGTCAGTTGTTTTTCCAATGAGGTATTTCAAATTTTCTTCTATTTTTTCAGTCTTTTGATTCTGCTTGTCAGATTCTTGATGTCTCATGGAGTTATCAGCTTCCATCTGCTCAATTTTAATTTTGATGCTTTACACCATTTTAGGTCTATTTCCTATAGTGTAGATAACATGAAATATTTTGCATAGAATTGCAAAATGTTCTAGTAACAGGAAAGAATAAATTAGGCCTTTTGGAGTTTGGACAAAAGGGTTTGGAAAGGAGCAAGGAAAGGAGAAAATTGTTCCCTAAGGTACAAAGTGATTACAGTCTTTGTCTGAGGAAAAACTACCTAGACCTCCTAGCCAAGATGACAGAGTGTGAGTAAGCAGTAGAGTAAAACTACTCCAATGAATATATAAAGAAGAGTGTCTAGTTGAGTTGTGATGAGATCTAAGGAGAAACTGCAGTGGATCATTTTTTTTCTAGCTAAGAATTGCAAATTTCACCTTTAGAAAAATGGCCATGACAAGAACTGCAGAATGAAATTGGGCTTTGATCATGAAGCCAAATTCTTGTTGTTGTTGTTGTTGTTGTTGTTTTGTGGGGCAATTGGGGTTAAGTGACTTGCCCAGAGTCACACAGCTGGTAAGTGTCAAGTGTCTGAGGCCAGATTTGAACACAGGTCCTCCTGAATCCAGGACCAGTGCTTTATCCACCGTGCCACCTAGCTGCTTCCCATAGAGCCAAACTCTTAAAAGAGCTTAAGGAAGAAATTTTAGAAGAGTTTAAATGAGAGTGCTGGAGGAAATAAATCAGAAAAGAGACCTATCAAAGAAAGAATTAGACAGGAAAATAAGAGCTTGGCCCAAGAAGCAAACTGCCAAAAAATTTAAATGGACCAAATAAAAACTAATAATTTCTGGAAGCAACAAGATATATGAAAATAAGGTTTAAAAAAACTTAAGAATATAAAATAAAATGTGAGGTGTTATATTACAAAGAAACCTGAAATAGAAAAAAAAGATTAAGGAGAAAAAAAAATAATAATCAATGGACTACTTGAAAGCTACAAGAAAAAAAAATAATCTAGACTTCATATTTAAAGAAAGTTTAAAATACAACTGCTCTTAGAACTGGAAAGCAAAGGGAATATAGAATTCACTGGTCATCTCCTGAAAGAAACCTTAGAATGAAAACTGCCAGGAATATTATAGACAAAGTATAAAATTTCTATGTGAAAGAAAAATACCACAAGCAGCCAGAAAGAAAGAATTGAAGAACTAGTGAGATACAGTCAAGTTTACATCTGATTTAGCAACAAAACCTGAAGGAAAGAAGAGTTTAGAATATGATATTGTAGCTAGGAAACAATATACGAATACTGATGCAACAATCTGAAATAAAATATTAACAAAGAGACTACTACCAGCAACATATCAAAAATATTATATGCTCTGACCAGGTAGGATTTATAACATGAAAGAAGAATTATTTCAATATTAAAATTATTAGTAAAATAGACTATATTAATAACAATAAATAAAATCATATGATAAAGACAATAGATATGAAAAGGCCTGCTTGCAAAAACAACAATAACCTTTATTTTTTTGTTTTTAAAAACACTGGAAATCATAAGAAGAAATGATTTGTCCTTAACATGATAAGAATACTATATCTCAAAACAAGATTCAACATCATATGTACTGGGGATAAAATAAAGAAGCCTTTTAGTAATATCAGGAGATAATTCAAGGATGTCCATACTTGAAACATAAAGAGTTAAGATTAGGGACTTGAGAAAAAAATCTATTGTGCTTCGGAATGGAAAAAAGCAGAAGTAACACTAGTAATCTCATACAAGGAAGCAAAAAAAAAAACCTTTTTCAAACAGTATAAACAAGGGGCCTACATTATGCTTAAAGGCACTATGGGCAATGAATTGATGCTATTTATTTCATGAATTATATACACATGTAAAAATAATTACAGAACAGCTTATTATTTAAAGGAAAAATTAATCAATTTATACGGGAAATAATGAAACTATAATGGATAGAGATATCATTATATCCCTTCCAAACCTAGATAAATCTAACATAAAAGAAAATATAAATGTTGGAATTCTGAATAAAATTTCTAAAGGGTTAAATATCTGGTGACTACTAAATATGAATAAATAGGAATATACCTGTTTGTCAGTGCTGCATTACTTCTTTGCCAAAAAATGACACTTAATTAGGGGATGAATATTTTGAAAACTAATGAAAATAGAAATTTAATGTATATTTTTGACAAAAATGAAATTTAAAACATTTAATAAAGGGGGAGTGAAGAAAGGCCTAAATTAGTTGGATACTAGATAGCTCAATCCAAAAATAATTTGGGGATTAAAGAGCAAAACAAAGAAACAATAGATACCTTACTAATTAATGGGAAAAATGAAACAACACAGCAAATTTTAGAGGATATAACCCAGGCATTACTTAAGGGAAGAAAAATATCACTAAATCCTTTAATCAAAAAAGAAGGAACAGGACATTATCAAACCAATACATTAAAACTCCAATAAAACATCAAAAGAAGAATCATAGTTAAATAATATTGGGAAAATTCCACAGTTAATTGATCAATGTAAGAACAGGTTTTCTTGTGGAGAAAGAATATAAACTATTAACTACTTTGCTTTTTTAAATGAAGGAAAATCAATCACTAGGACAAATTCTTAAATGAAAGTTTTCAACAAATGAAGAATAAAGAAAGTTAATAGAAATTAGAGTGTGCAGTTACATAGAAGTAAACTGGTAATTTAAAAGTAGATGAGTATTTACAAAGATATAAAATCTAGATTAACATAAAAATAGATAATTTATGTAACTCAACTTAAAAAATAAATTTACAAAAACAGTAAATGAATTCCTAAAGTAAACTAAATAAAGCAAGTCTCAGGACCAGATGGATTTTCATTTGATTTATTTGAAACATTTGAAGGAAATAAATTCCTTTATTACATAGAATGTTAGCAAAAATAAGAAAGATGGATTCTATTAAATTTCTTCTATGATAAAAATACACTCTTGATACTTCAACCAAGGAAAAGACAAAATAGAGAAAGAAAACTGTAGATCAATATCCCTAATGAATATTGAAAGCAGAATTTATGTTAAAAAAAAAAGTCAATGATGCTATATCAATATAAGGTGTTTTCAACAACCATACAAAATGACCAAGTTGGGATAATATCAGTAATGCAAGTTTGGTTGATATTATGAAAAATGTAAAATAATGCAGTTATATCAATAAATATAATTTTAATGCACCTCTCATTTTTGTTAAAAAATAAGAATAAATGGAAAGTTAATAGAGTAAATAATAAATATTTAAAACTAGAATCTTGCATTACTTTTTCCCCCATGGGGCAATGAGTGTTAAGTGACATGCCCAGGGTCACACAGCTAGTAAATGTCAAGTATCTGAGGCCAGATTTGAAGTCAGGTCATCCTGAATCCAGGGTTAGTGCTTTAACCACTGCACGACCTAGCTGCCCCATTGCATTGCTTACAATAGTGATTAATCAGAGACATTTCCAAAAAGATAAGAGGAAAGAACGGATGTCCATGTTCATCCCTATTATTTGATGAAGTTCTAGAAATGATAGTTTTACTAATCAGACTAGAAAAATAAATTTGTAAATAAAACAATGAGGAAACAAAATAATTTATTTTGCAGATGATTGTATTTTCTACTTAGACAACCTTATGGAATAAACTAAAAATTAATTGAAACTAATAATTTCAGCAAAGTTACATAGAAAATATAAACATATGAAGTTTCAGCCATCCAGTATAATACCAACAAAGTCCAGAAGAAAGTTATAGAAAGAAAAATTCCATTCAAAATATAGATGATTAGACACCCATAATCAGTAAAAAAAAAAAAATTTATTAAATACATATGTCAAGAACTTAACTATGCTAAGTGCTAGGGAAACAAAGAAAGGCAAATAATTATTTCCATGAAGGAGTTTACATTTTAATGAAGGTGATAATATATAAATAACTATAACTTGTCTTTTCCTTGGTTGAAGTATCAAGAGTATATTTTAGTCATAGAAGTAATTTAATAGAATCCATCTTTCTTATTTTTGCTAACATTCTATGTAATAAAGGAATTTATTTCCTTGAGATGTTCAAACCATACATCTATAAATATATGTATATATGCACTATACACAAAAATAGTAAATATATTTATGTGAATTTATATATAATGTGTATATTTAATATGTGTATACACATATATACATATGAAAGTTATTAGGAATTTTATGTAGTAGAAGTCAAAAACAGGGAAAGACAGAATGTGGATTTGAGGCTTGAAGGAATCCAGGAAAAGCAAGAGGAAGACATTAGGGAAGATAGCATTCCAGGAATGGAAATTAGTTAATGCACCTAAATCAGAGTCATTTTCCAGTAAGCAAGTAGACCAATGTTGCTGGGTCACAGAAACCATGAAGGGAAATAAAGTGTAAAATTAGTGGAAAAGTAGAAAATTAAGAAAGGCATAGATTGTGATTAGTTATAAATAATAAGCAGCAAGAGTTTGTATTTTGTTCAAGAGGAAATAGGAAAAATTAATTTACCTATTCAGGGCCATGCCAATCAGACTACCAAAAATTTATTTTATAGAGCTAGAAAAAATAATAACAAAATTCATCTGGAAAAACAAAAAGTCAAGAATATCAAGGGGATTAATGAAAAAAAAAGCACAGGAAGGTGGGCTAGCTTTACCAGATTTGAAGCTATACTATAAATTGGCAGTCATCAAAGCTATGTGGTACTGGCTAAGAAATAGAGTGGTGGATCAATGGAATAGGTTAGACATAGGATATAGTAATCTACTGTTTAATAAACCCAAACACTCCCACTTCTGGGATAGGAACTCAGTATTTCACAAAAACTGCTGGGAAAAAATGGAAGATAGTATGGCAGAAATTAGGAATAGACCAATATTTTACACCTTATACAAAAATAAGGTCAAAATGGGTTCAAGATTTAGACATAAAGGGTGATACCATAAATAAATTAGGATAGAAAGGGAATAGTTTACCTCTCAGATCTATGGAGAGGAAAACAATTTATATCCAAACAAGAGACAGAAAATATTTTGAAAAGCAAGATGGAAGATTTTGATTACATTAAATTAAAAAGGGTTTGTACAAACAGAAGCAATGCAGCCAAAATTAGAAGGGAGTCAGATAACTGGGAAACAATTTTTATAGCCAGCATTTCTGATAAACATCTCATTTCTAAAATATATCAGGAACTAAATCAAATTTATAAGAATCCAAGTCATTCCCCAATTGAGAAATGGTCAAAGGATATGAACAGGCAGTTTTCTGATGAAGAAATCAAAGCTATCTATTGCCATATGAAAAAATGCTCTAAATCACTATTGATCAGAGAAATGCAAATTAAAACAACTTTGAGGTACCACCTCACACCTATCAGATTGGCTAAAATGACAAAAAAAAAATAATAAATGTTGGAGAAGCTTTGGGAAAATTGGAACACTAATGCATTGTTGGTGGAGCCGTGAAGTGATCCAACCATTCTGGAGAGTAATTTGGAACTATACCCAAAGGGCTATGGGACTGTTCATACCCTTTGACCCAGTGGTACCACTTCTAGGTCTGTACTCCAAAGAGACCATAGAAAAGGGAAAAGGACCCACATGTACAAAAATATTTATAGCCGCTCTCTTTGTGGTAGCAAAGAATTGGAAATCGAGGGAATGACCATCAATCGAGCAATGCCTAAACAAATTGTGGTAGTAGTAGGCTTCTGCCAGTTGCGGATGACCATGGATCAGTGCCTTGAAGAGCCACAGGCCACAGTGTGGCTGTGAGTGTTGTATCTACCCCATGAGGAGTAGCTGGAGTGTCCTCTCCGGGGCGCTGGCCTGGGCAGATCAATATGGAGAACAAACTGTTGCCCATGCAGCAGGTTTTCCCTCTCTGTGACATTGGTGGATCACAAGGAGAGGCAGAGCAAGTACAGTTTGGCACCAGTACTGCTGCAGGAGTTGCCAGAGGGATGTGATGTCCAAAATGCAACTGCCTAAGGGACTCTAACTCCTGATTTTTCCTCAGGGTTAACTCCCAAAGCCTTTCCCTGCTGCAGCAGAGGAATTGTGGTATATGAATGTAATGGAATACTATTATGGTATAAGAAATGATGAGCAGGAGCAGTTGAGAGAAACCTGGAAGGACTTACATGAACTGATGCTGACTGAGAGGAGCAGAACCAGGAGAACATTGCATACCGTAACAGCAACATTATGTGATGAACAATGGGGATAGACTTGACTCTTCTCAGCAATGCAATGATCCAAAACAGTTTCAAAGAACTTGTGATAGAAAATATTCTCAATATCCAGAAAAAAAGAACTGTGAATTATGAATGCAGATTGAATCATACTGTATCTACTTTCGGACTGTTTTTTTTGTTTGTTTGTTTGTTTGAGGTTTTTCCTTTGTGCTCTGATTCTTCTTTCACAAGATGACTAATGTAGAAATATGTTTGATGTGACTGTACATATACAACCTATATCAGACTGCTTTCCATCTTGGAGAGGAGGGAGGGAAGGGAAAGGGGGAGAAAAGAAAAATTTGGAACTAAAAATCTAGTGTAAACAAATGTTGAAAACTATCCTTATATGTAATATGTAACTGGAAAATAACAAAATTAAATTTAAAAAAAAGAGAAGTAATAGGAAGCCACTGGACCTTGTGGAGCAAAGAAATGAAATGGTCAGACATACAATTTAGAAAATCACCTTGACAGCTAAGTGGAGGATGGATTGTGGTGGGGAGATATTTGAGGAAGGAACAACAATTAAAAGTTTATTGCAGGGGGCAGCTAGGTGGTGCAGTGGATAAAACACCAGCCTTGGATTCAGGAGGACCTGAGTTCAAATACAGCCTCAGGCACTTGACACTAGCTGTGTGACCCTGGGCAAGTCACTTAACCTCATTGCCCCACCCCCCAAAAAAAAAGTTTATTGCAATAGTCAGGGTAGAGATAATGATACCATGAACTAGGGTTTTGGTTTTGTGAGTGGAGAGAAGGGGATATATGAATTAAGATTACATAAAAATAGAAATTGCAATAGAGTGATGAGCTAAAGATGACATTAAATTTGCAGCTTAGATGACTGGGAGAATGATAGGGAGGGCCCTCAACAAGAATAGAGAAATTTGGAAGAGGAAACATTTTAGAAAAAATGATAATGAATTTTGAATTGAACTTATTTAATTTAAACCTCATAGGATATCTAATTTGAGATATCCAAAAGCTAGTAAGTGATATTTGACTGTACTTTGGAAAGAGACTGGTTCTAGCTGTATAGATGTAGGAATGATCAAGAGAGATCATAATTGAACCTACGGTCATAGATATGATTACTAATGGAGACAGTATAGAGCCAAGCAAAAAGAGAGTCCAGGGCAGGTCTTTGGAAGACACTCACATTTAGTGGGCATTACATGTATGAAGTGACAAGCAAAGAAAAAAAAGCAAGGGAATGAGAAAATGTCAGAAAAATCTAGAGAGCCGAGGTGATCTTAGGAGTCTTTAGTGTCAAATGCTGCAAAGAAATGAGGAAGAAAGAGGAGGGAGAAAAGGCCACTTAATTTGGTTAGCCACCTTCATCCAATTGAATGAGAAAGTCAGAAGCCAGATTCCAGAAGGTTCAGGGAGAAAAAAGTGAGAGGGAAAAATGGAGATGCCTAGTATACATGAATTAGTCAAAAATGCTAACAAAGAAGAGCAGGGGTGATAAAATCACGTTAAGATTGTTTTGTTTGTTTTAGAAGAAAGGAGTTATGTTTTTAGATATCAGAGAAGGAACTAGTAGACATGGGAATGAGAGACAGCAAGAATTATAGTAGTGTCAAACTGCTGGAAAAATGGGATGGAACCAGATCAGGAGTTCGTGGAAAGGAGTTGGCCTTGGCCAGAGAGAACATAATAGCCATCTGAGATTCAAATGAAAGAGGAGATACATGGGAAAATGTCTGAATTATGTGCAAAGATGGAGGGAGAAATTCACTAATGTTTCAGGGAAGTATAAGTTGAGAAATACAATGTGCCTAATCTTGTGAATCTCTCCAGCTCCATTTAGCAACACTAAAAGTAAAAGTAAACAGTGATAGTAATCAAGGGGTTAGATTTAGGAAGGAGTGATGGGATAATTGACAAGCTGCAAGTGATTGGAGCATGGTGGAGGGGCTCAAAATTGGCTTGGTTCAACAAGATGTTGAAAGAGCAAAGCAAGGAGAGGATTGATAGGACAAGAATAATGCCCTGGGAAACATCAGAGAGTTGGAAGGAACAAAGGTCGCAGTGAGACTGAAAAACAGAAGTAGATATCATAAGACCCAGGGCAACTATATTAGTACAGCTACAAAATACTGTTTATAGACATAAATGATGCCTAAATATTTGGAGAAATTCTAATTGCTCATATTTGATTGAAGGATAGTAAAATAATGCTATTACATAAATTAATTTGCTCATTCTGCATATCATTCATACTATCAAAAGATTATTTTTCTCACTATTGATGAGAGAAATGCAAATTAAAACTCTGAGGTACCACCTCACACCTATCAAAGTGGCAATATAACAAAAAAAGGAATATGTTGGATGTTGGAGGGGATGTAGGAAAACTGGGGCTTTAATCCACTGTTGGTGGAGTTGTGAACTGATGCAACCATTCTGGAGAATAATTTGGAACTATGCCCCAAAAGCTATGAAACTATGCATACCCTTTGATCTAGCAATACCATTGCTAGGTTTCTATCCCAAAGACATTCCAAAAAGAAAAAGATACCTATTTGTACAAAAATATTTATAGCAGCTCTTTTTGTGGTGGCTAACAACGGGAAATCAAAGGAATGCCCAGCAATTGGGGAATGGCTAAACAAGGTGTGGCATACAATTGTTATGGAGTATTATTGTGCTTTAAGAAATGACAAGCAGCATGACCTGTATGAACTGGTGTATAGTGAAGTGAGCAGAACCAGGAGAACATTGGGCACAGTGATAGCAATATTGTTTAATGAAGAATTGTGAATGACTTAGCTATTCTCAGCGATACGATGATCCAAGACAATTCCAAAGGACTAATGATGAAGCATACTATCCACTTCCAAAGAAAGAACTGATGTTGACTGGACACAGACTGAAGCATGATATTTTTCACTTTCTTTCTTTTACCTTTTTTCTTTTATTTGAGTTTTCTTTTACAAAATTACTAATATGGTAATGTTTTATATAAAAAGATTATTTACCAAGCTAGAAAATATAATAAAAAATTGTTTTGGAGAAACAAAAAGTTAATATTCACAGGAAAATAATTAAAAATTATAAAATAAAGGGTCTACTAGTACCAGTTCTCAAAGTATTTTATAAAGCAGTCATCAACACAATGACTTGCTGCTGGTTAAAGAATAGATTTCATCAGTGGGAAGTATGAGTTATACAACATTCAAAAGCATATAAACACAGTACAATAGTGTTTGATAGGAGTGTATTTCTAATATCATCAATTTTTTTACCAATTATTCATAATACAAGCAGCTAGGAGGCACAGTGTATAAGGTACAGGGCCTAGAATCAGGATGACTTATGAGTTCAAATCCAGGCTCAGTTACTGACTAGCCTGGTATCCCTGAGCAAGTCACTTAACTTTGCTTCAGTTTTCTCATCTGTAAAATGATTTAGACAAGGAAATGATAAACCACTCCAGTGTCTTTGCTAAGAAAACCCCAAATTGGATCATGAAGAATCAGTCATGATTGAAACAACTGAATAATAAAACATTTCATACATCCATCTTGCACTTATGACATGCTTGAGAGTCACTAAATGTCTCAACTATACCATTAGTTTCTTGGATGGTGTTAAGGAAATCATTTAGTCATAATTCACCACGTGGCCCCATAAAAGTGGACTGGCTAATAAAGACCTGCTCCTGACTACATGAATATGGATGTTTGATATGCCTGGCTTTGGAAGTAAATGATGATATACAATGCAGGGCTCTGCCTCTCCACTTTGGAAGATGTACACACATTCTCTGAGTGTTTCTTCTCTGTCTACTATGGTAAGGAAAAGCCTTTTAACTAGGAACTAAGCCAGAACTGAGCGTGCATACAAAAGGTGCTAATTGGACAAATCTCTCCATGGCAGAGTCTGCTGTTCTAGATGCCACAGATTGCTTCTCAGTGCTGTGCTGGCACCTTACCTGACTTGGCTGGGACTATAAGAGCAGTCTCTGCCATGGACTCTCATAACTGGACCATAAGTAGCTTCTCCAACCTTTGGAATATCACAAGGTCATTCCAGCTCCACTTTCTATGAGCCAAAATGAGTAGAGAAAAGAAGGATAAAAACAATATAGGTTTCACATAGCTTGTCACCAGATAGAGTTCAGGCTCACCCACAAAGATACTTACAGCATTTTTTTTTTCCCTTCAAGAACATTGCTGGGGTAAAGGACAGGCAATTTGGTCAATTAATGGTTTTTACAGGCACACTCTCAGTTCCAGCTAGCATCCAATAAAATGGATTTTCTTCACTGTGTGGTAAGAGAGAAAACAGTCACCAAATAATATTCTGAAGCATAGAGCTGAGCCCTGTCATTCCTTGTCATCACACATTTGCAGAAGTAGGCTCACCAAATGTCTACCTGAGTCCCTTCTGCATGCTCACAGGACTTGGCCCTCTTCAACTAGTCCTGTGTTATAGACATACATCATAATTTCATACTTGGAACAGACCTTAGCAACCAAATCATACACATGGAATAATATCCATTACGACACATCTAAAAATTGGCTGATCATTGAGCAAGGAAGAGGAGGGAAAAGGAAAAAGAGGGGAGAGCCATGTTCTTGAGGTGGTCCATCCCATTTTGCAACATTCCTCACTGTTGGGAAACTCTGATACTAAGCTTTAATTTTCCTATTTGCAACTTCTACCCTTTGTTTCTGGTTCTTCCAAGCAGAAATAGTCTACCTAATGACAGCTCTTGAAGTACTGGCACCTACCTTTCATGCTCCTCCCCCTTCCTTTCATCTTTTCTTCTCCATGCCAAGCATCCTTATTTTCTCAGGTGATCCTCATGTGACTTGGGTTCATTATCATTATTACCCTTGTCTGGATGCTTTCTGGTTTGTAAATGTTTCTAAACTATAGTCTACCCCAAACTGAACACAGTATTCTAGATGTGGTCTCATCAGTGCAAAACAGCAGGACTATCACTTGGAAGCTGCGTTTCTCAAAGCAGCCCAAGAGCATATTAGCTTTTTGGCTGTCATATCATATTGTTTAATTCAATTAAATTTTTAAATTATTAAGTGGTTCTAGGAATATGAAGACAAAAATAAAAACAACCCCCATTTTCAAAGAGCAGAATTCTATTGTATTTTCTTGTGTTGTGTCATAATGTATGTAAAATTATTATATTTTCTTTATTATAGCATATTATATCATCATTTTATTGTATCATAATTTATTGTATCTCATCATATCATATCATATTTATTATATTATATTTATTATAGTATAACGCATCATGCTATACTATCATAAATATATTTATAACACTGGAGGAAAACAAGTACGTGGATAAGTAAATACATTTAAAAAATAAATATGAAGTTATTTTAAGTTGGAGGGTATAGTAATGACAAATGGGATGATAAGAAAGAAAAGAAGTTCCTTTCTGGGCAGGGAAGCTATCTAATCCAAGATCACTAAATAAAAATATCCCAGTCACACAATAATCAAGATGGCAAAGAAGTATTCCATTACTGAAATTTCATTTCAAGAGAACCTGAGGGGGCAGCTAGGTGGCACAGTGGATAAAGCAGCAGCCCTGGATTCATGAGTACCTGATTTCAAATCTAGTCTCAGACACTTGACACTTACTAGCTTTGTGACCTTGGGCAAGTCACTTAACCCTCATTGATCCCCCCCCAAAAAAGAGACCATGAAATAAGGTTGAAATTTTGTCTACATTGATTTTTTAAAATTATCTGAATTGCCATATACACTTAGCAAATTAATTGATACCTCTTCTGCTTCCAGTTCCCTAAAATCCCCAGAATTAGGGTTTTTGGGTCATATTTTGAGTTGTTTTAATTCAATGTATTGAAGCAGACCATTGAAACAATAGTATAGCCATCCCCACATACAATCATGGGGTCATACATTTAGAACTAGAAGGAGTCTTAGTATATCATCTGACACACTTTGTTTTACAGCTGAAGGAACTGAGGCACAGAGTGTTTAGGTGATTTTGCCAAAGTCACACAGTAAACACCAGAGTCAAGATTTGAACCCAGATCCTCTTGATTCTAAATCTAATACTTTTTCTCTGAGGAACACATGAGACTTCCAAACTCTTTGAGATCCTCTTCAAATTCTGTGACCCAACAGTTTTCTATCCCACCTTGACCTAATAATAACCAATGTAGCCCTTCTCTCCCCTCAATCCCCAGCCTCATTTTATATTCCCTCATATCTCTGATATTTCCTAATACTGTACTTCAAGAATTTTTTTTTCATTTAGACCGCTTTCTAATCATACCTCATTCATGTTATACCTTTGAAGTCAATTTCTTGAACCTAAGTTTAAGTCTTTACATTTGGTCCTGTTACATTTCATCTCATTAAATTCAGTATAAGTTTCTACTCTATTAGCCAGTGCATTGCCTTGCTCCTCCAGCTTTGTGTCATCCAAAAATGTTATAAGCATGCTATTTATGCTCTTATCAATGCCATTGATAAAAATGCTCAAACAGCATAGGATCAATCATTTCAAATTTGCTTCCAAGTTCATACTGATATCCTACTGACTATTCATTGAGTTCAACCTTTCAAACAACTCTGAATCTATCTAGCTCTTGTCTCTCCCTATTTAAAACTGAAACCCTTATCAAACTCTTTGCTAAAATCCAAGTAAAATCATATCCACATCAAACCTCAATCTATCAATTTAGAAATCTTGTCAAAAGTAAAGACAACCTGGTATGGTTTATTCTAGATAGAACCATGCTCCCTCTTTGAGATTCCAACTTTCTCTTCTGGATATTCCCTTGATGTCTCTTTAATAAGCAATTCTAGAATTTTCCCAACAATTAAAATCAGCCAAGTCCTTTCTCTTCACTTTTATTGTGTAGCATGACATGTCAATTACCTACTCAAAGCTGGCTATATGGCCCATGGGCATGTTGCCCAATGGGAAACCCAAACATCCTTCTCTCTCTTTTAACTGGTTCACCAATCCTTACTTGTTCTAATACTTTTCCACAACAAAAGTCATGGGAATCTTCCTGGGCTGGAGATAGAGGGTGAAGATGCAGACATAGTAACTGCATATTATTGTAACTCATTCTCAGAGTTCTAGGGATAAACATATCGTGTATATAGAGTGAGCAGAAACATTCTTACTGCTCATCACTATAGATCCTCTGCTCCTATTGCAAAATACCAGTCACAATAACAGTATTGATTAAATTTTTTAAAAACCCTTTATTGATGTGTTTTATTTTTACATTGCATACTACTCCCTACACTCTGTGAAGGCTCTTTTGTTACAAAGGGGAAGAAGCAAGCAACATAATAATGCAATGACTTTATCAGAATGTAACATAACATTCCATATCTGTAGCCCCAATGCAACATCACTATACAACATTGATTTTAAAAAAATAATCCATTCACTAAATGTTAATCCAAAACTAAGGATGGTCATCATATGTATATGTTAAATGGTAGAAGAAGGAATAATCAAAATATTATCATCTACCTGTAAACCTGTGTCCACTCTCCCACCAATGCTTAGCATGTCCATGGAGGAAAAGTAGGAAGTAGAGGGGAAGTGAGGACATACAAAAACCTAGCAAGGAGACACATGAGTGAGAAAAATCTATATATCTGGGGAAATGCATGACTTGACTGCAGGCCTGGAAACATAGTTTATTTTAGGGAAGAGTCTGTACTATGCATCACCTGTTCTTCTGAGATTCTCTGCTCTCCTGCTGAATGAATCTCCTCTCTGTGATGTTCAGGCTGCTGGATCAGTGTTAAGGGTTTTTGGTTTTACCCAAAGACATCTGTATGATACAATTTTAGTGAAACAAATCCTTAAACCTGGCATTTGCAGCTTTCCAGGGCTGTTCCCTTGACTGAGTGTTAAAACAGTGACAAGAGGTTTGCATATGCTGGAGAATTACAGAATGTCTCAGATCTGCTCTCAGGATCCCAGGAGGTTCTCCCACTCTAGCCACAGAGGGCAATAGGGGGTTGTATGTGATATTAAACAACTCTAAGCCTAGTCAGCTCTTTACACAAGAATAGGAGTGCTTTGCTCCAATCAGCTCCCAGACTAACTGCAAAGCCATTTCTGATCTCCAGCAGATTCAGATAGCAACAAAAAGTAATAAGCCCAGTCAGCTCCTGACACAGAAGTAAAAATTCTGCTTCCTCCAAAGAACTCAGAGCAACTGCAAGGCTTCAATCAGCTCCCTTGGAAAGCTCAGGTGAAAACAGATGCTCTTATCATCTGATTTTCCTATGGTGTACTTCGTTAAAGCAGCTGTGGATAGGGGGAAGGAGTAGTCTATTGTCAGTTTCTCCCTTCACGTGGCTCCAGGTCTTCTCATTCTCTTATTTCTCCTCTCATTCTTTATCTTCTCATTACTTATAGTATTTCAAATTAGGATTTCCATATGAGTAGTGACCCATCTCTAATTCAGGTGGATAAAATTGAACTCCATAGTTTTGTCTATCTGTAACAATAGACAATTTTCCCATAGCTCCCAAACAGATTTGTGAGTCATAGTTTCTGATCTATACTCTTCAAATTCTTGAAAACAATCAAAATATTAATAATAATGTATAAAATCTTACAGCCACCTCAATTTTCCATCAGTACTAATGGCTTTGAGCTAATTTCAAATAAGACTCCTTGGTACATTTAGCTGAGAAGCAATTTACTTGCATTTCCTGAGAACTGTCTCAAGCTGTTTTCCTCAGGTGATGTCCTTCTCTGTTCCATTCAGAAACTAAAATGTTCTCATGTGAAAGGGGTACTGTGTTATATTTGAAAATCGGGCCCCTTGGCATTTTCTACTCCCATGGTACCATGCCTGTATTCCATGTTCATTCAGATATCAATTAGGGTGGTACAACAATCATAGATATGAATTCTGTTCTTCAAGTACCTGAAAATGTTAGCCAGCTATGTCAGGTGACTTGAATTCAGCAGGGCTGGTTAAGTGTTCTTTTACCATCTCCTTGATCAACTAGTTGAAAGCAGATATTAGAGGATCCAAGAAATAGCATCACAATGGTGAGTCTCTATTCCAGAGTATTAATGGGAATGTAGGCCCAAGCCCAGGGCCCTCTGAGTATTTTAACTAAGTCTGATGGGAAAGAACAAGCAAAAATCACAAAGGATTTTGGTCTTATCAATCACAAACTTTACTCCAAATATAAGATCTCAGTTCTCCCAAAAGATCTTCAGAGAAAGCCTGGACTCAACCATCCTATTTCTACAACCAACCTTTCACCCATTATATACCCATATTGGCAAAGCTATCATGAGGTTTTCTGAGCTTCTTCCAGGTTCTACATTTCAGGTTGAGGCCAGCCTGTTGCAAAGACCATGGCTTCTGGGCATGTAAATAGCCTGTGGTTGCTGAACATATGGACACTTCTCTTGGCTATAACATTCAAGTTACCATCTGTGTGAGTATCACACAGAAAAAGGCAGAAATTATGTTATTTGTCCAGAAAGATTGCCTTCACATCCAGAAGTACAATATGGTAATTGCTTTTGATGCAGCTACCACCAATTTTGGGGTCTTCCAGATAATCTGAGCCAAGACAAGGTGAGAGAAAAAGTGATATGGTAGTCGTTCTGTACCCATGATTCTTCCCTCCTCCACTCCCCTGTCATCAGGAGTCATGACTTGCTAACATTGAGTTTTAGTGGTAGAATTCAGAATTTGCTACAGAAGGAAAAAGAAAAGGAATGCCAACACCCCAATATGCTCACAACCAAATCCACTAACTGTTTGAATAAAAGTTGGCAACAATAAATAAAATTTATCATTTGGTACCATTCCATTTTTCAACTACATGCTACTACATTGACTGGTGACTCAAATATTATTTCCTTATTCCCACTCTAAAATTAAAACCAAAGTTTTATTGCTTAGAAATCATAACTAGAAATGATGGGTACCTTTATCCAATGGGGGGGGGGCAGAAATGTTACCTATGGTATCAGACAATGTTCCAATTTCCCATTGGCTATTCTCAATCTTTGTGATCTCAGTAAAGTGACATTAGATTGCTGATCCTTTGTTCCCTCATTGGTAAAATGAGTGAGTGGAATTAGAGGAACTCTTAGATCCCTTCCAACTTATGATATATGATCCAATGACTGAATATATCAACTAGTCCAACCTCCTAATTTTGGGGCTGAATAAATTGAGTGCTAAAGAAGTTAAATGATTTACTGAACATTCTGTAGCTACTTAATTGAAAAGTTAGAATTAAAACTATAGTCCAGGGGCAGCTACGTGGCACAGTGGATAGAGCATCAGCCCTGGATTCAGGAGAACCTGAGTTCAAATCCGGCCTCAGACACTTAACACTTACTAGCTGTGTGACCTTGGGCAAATCACTTAACCCCAATTGCCTCACCAAAAAAACAAACAAACAAACAAACAAAAAAAAAAACCATAGTCCAAGCTTTTCAGATGTTCAATTACCTACTACAGATCATATTATTGTAAACTTATAGGAGCAAAAAAGCCCCTATGTTAACACACATACACATATTGCATTGAAAAAAATGATCTTCCTAGAGTTAAGCAATTTAGGTTAAGTTCCGACTTTGTTCCTAAATAGTTGTGTGACTTTTAGAAAATCATTTTACTTCTCTAGCTCTCAGTCTCTCCAGCTGTAAAGAAAATAATAGATTTTTAATGCCCTTTGTGCAGTGGTGTGCTGTTAAAAGTTTAACAATAGGCTCACTGGGGGGAAAAAGTATGCAAGAAGCAAATTTTAGCTAAAACTATATTATTACCATTCTTCCATCATTTTCTCAAGTCTAGATCAATATATATAAACATTACATTAAGCACTGATTTATAGCAGTTGCCATTTTTAAGGTATAGACCAACCTAATTTTATTGCACTTCAATTTATTGCATTTCACAGATAATTTCTTATTTTCAAATTTCAAGTCTGTGGCAATCCTGTGTCCTATACGTCTATCAGTGTCACATTTTGGTAATTTTGCTAATTTCAGACTTTTCTATTATCATTCTGTCTCTTATAGTCATCAGTGATCTTTGATGATACTATCAGAATTATTTTTGAGTGCCACAAACCATGTCCACATGAGATGCTGAACTTAATAAGTGTTTTGTGTCTTCTGACTGCTCAAAAACCAGCCATTCCCGTCTCCCTCCCTCTCCTCATTCCCTGAGACACAACAATGATTTTTTAAAACATTTTTCTCTTTCAAGTTATGATTAACAATTCCTTTTTTTTTCAGGGCAATGGGGGTTAAGTGACTTGCCCAGGGTCACACAGCTAATAAGTGTCAAGTGTCTGAGGCCGGATTTGAACTCAGGTACTCCTGAGTCCAGGGCCAGTGTTTTATCCACTGTGCCAACTAGCTGCCCCCACAACAATGATTTTTTTAAAAAATAATAAACATTGAATTATACTTTTGAGTTCCAAATTTGATCCCTCCTTCCTTCCATGAGATGGTAAGCAATCAGATGTGGGTTATACATGTGGAATTGTTTAAAACATTACCATATTAGTCATTTTTTATTAGAAAACTTGAATAAAAGAAAAAATGAAAGAAAGTGAAAAATAGCATGCTTCAGTTCAATCAATAATTTGGCCATTAGTCATTTGGGACTGTCTTGGATCATTGTATTGCTGAGAATAGTTAAGTCATTCACAGTTCTTCATCAATGTTGCTGTGACTGTGCACAGCATTCTCCTGGTTCTGCTCACTTCATTAACAATCAGTTCATACGTCTTTCCAGGCTTTTCTGAAATCATTCTGCTTGTCATTTCTTATAGCACAATAATATTCCATCACCACCATACACAACAGTTTGTTTAGCCATTCCCCAACTGATGGACATTCCATTGATTTCCAATTCATATCCACCACAAAAAGAGCTGCTATAAAGAGTTTTGTACAAATAAGTCTTTTCTTTTTTGAGGGGATGAGAAATAATGATATTAAGGAATATTACTTAAACTTAGTTGATAAAACAGAGGCATGGTATGAAAGGAATGACTCCAATTTTGAAATAAGTTCTACTGTGGGCAAACTGCTATCAAATAGCACTGCATGCTACAGAAAAATCTTTCATGAAAAGAAGAGTTAATCAATGTGACAAACTTCCTTGTTGTCCTATTTTAAGAAATTGCCACAGCCAGCCCAGCCTTCAATAACCACAATCAGTTGGCAGCCATCAACATCAAGGAAAGAAGCTCCACCAGAAAAAAATATATATATGACTCATTGAGATTATGGTTAGCATTTTTAGCAACAAAGTGTTTTTTAATTAAAATATGTGCATTGTTTCTTTAGATATAATATTGCTGCACACATAATAGACTACAGAATAGTGTAAACATAACTTTATATGCACTGGGAACCCAAAAAATTCATGTGATTTGATTTATTACAATACTCACTTTATTGAGGTGGTATAGAACTGAAGCCAAAGTATCTCTGAGGTATACCTGTATAAATGCTCACACTGAAAATTTAACAATTAGCTCTTCGAGCCAATAATAGTTGGCTCCATCACATCGCTGCCTTTCCAGGAATAACAATCTACAAATCCCTGAATTACCTAAAACTGTTTTTAATGAAAACTCATAAACAATAGACATCGATTTGTTAAAAAAAACTATTATTTTATTTATATTTTTACTACAAAATATAATTATTTCTTTTTTGTGGGGGGAGGCAATGGGATTAAGTGACTTGCCAAGGGTCACACAGTTAGTAAGTGTCTGAGGCCAATTTTGAACTCAGGTCCTCTTAACTCCAAAGCCAGTGCTCTCTCCACTGCATAATCTAGCTTCCCCTGAAGTATAATTATTCCTTAATCCAATATCTTATATTTTCTAAATGACTTCATAATATGAAATATAAAAAATGGTAAAAAAAAACACATTAAAAGATATTCTCGAGCGCCGCGCGACCCCCGCTCCTCCCTCCTCCTCTTCCTCTTTCCTCTTCTCTTCTTCCTCCTCCGGTGCCCAGAGCGCCCGTGCCCCGCCATGGCTGACCAGCTGACCGAGGAGCAGATTGCAGAGTTCAAGGAGGCCTTTTCCCTGTTTGATAAGGATGGAGATGGGACCATCACCACCAAGGAGTTGGGTACAGTGATGCGATCCCTGGGTCAGAACCCAACGGAGGCTGAGCTCCAAGATATGATCAATGAGGTGGATGCAGATGGAAATGGGACCATTGACTTCCCTGAATTCCTGACCATGATGGCAAGGAAAATGAAGGACACAGACAGCGAGGAAGAGATCCGAGAGGCGTTCCGCGTTTTTGACAAGGATGGGAACGGCTATATCAGTGCTGCGGAGCTTCGTCACGTGATGACCAACCTCGGGGAGAAGCTGACCGACGAGGAGGTGGACGAGATGATCCGAGAGGCAGACATAGATGGCGATGGCCAAGTTAACTATGAAGAGTTTGTACAGATGATGACCGCGAAGTGAAGGCCCCGGGCAGCTGGTGATGCCCATTCTCCTTTGATCTCTCTCTCCTCTCTCGCGCTCTCTCTCTCCGACACTCTTACTCGCATAACCTGGTTCTAAGCCAACCCTGACTGACGACTGAGAATCCGACATAAAGCAACACGAGATTTGTCCCAAGCTGCATGACTGCTCTTTGATCTCCTCCCTCCCTTCTTCCCTCTCCCCCCCCTCCCCCCGGGACCTCCCAGCACCTCCACTGACCCCTCAGACGGCCCCTCCCCAGCCCCCCACCAAACAGGGGATATGCCCTCGTGGCTCTCCATAGCTTCCCTCCTCTCCCTTGGATTTCTGACCTTGTTTTCGGTGGCCAGTGCTGGTCCCATGCCGGGAGCTACACAGGAGTGGGGAGAGTGTCCCTACCTGGGCCAGGAAAGCCAAACCCTTTAGATGTTTGCATGCGTCTGACACTGTGGTTCTGTGTGCGAAACCTTCGGGGGGCCATGGTGAAAGGTCTGCAGGAGTTCCAACAGGAGGTGTTGGGGTGGGGGGTGGGCATGAAGACAGTGTGGCGCCACCCAGCGTGGCCTTGGAAAGTGAGGAGAAGGGAAGTGTAGGCGCTGGTTGGGGGTAGGACAGGTGAAGAAAAGGAGGTTGACGTGAACATTACAAACCCATTGGCTTTTATTCCCAAATCATCAGCGATTGGCTCTACCAAGTTCTGGCCTGTGGGAGAGGAGGGGAGAGGAGTCCCTGCCCCCTTGGCACCGTGTATAAATTGTAAATGTCCGTACTCCTAAAGCAATCTCTCCAGCTGTTCTGTAAATATCTGGTGCTAATCCCCGCGCACCCCTCCCCAGCCCCCCAGCCCCCCAGCCGGCTTCCTCTGCTCCAGCCCCCCACTTTGAGTGAATGTGTCAGTGGTCGCTTGGCAATGTGCTCGAGTCTTTGGTTTTGTTTTTCTTTTTCAGGCAAATCCATATATAGCTTGGGGGTGGGGGTGGGGGGGTGACCCAACTACCGTTATTGATCATAGCTACAAGAAGAGCAATGTAGGAGCCCCTGAGCCGTCCAGGCCGGGCCGTCCGCGCTCCCCTCTCTGCCCCTCCGCGTCTTCGTAGTGACCGCTGCCGCTGTAGGTCTGGCCTCTGTCTCTGCTAGTCAGCCTCCCTCCGCTTGCCCCCTCCCTCTGCCCGATAGCATGATCAGCAAACTCTCTTCTTATCAGCAACCAGTTCTTTCTTCACTTAACATTTGGCACGAGGAAGGAGCCATGGGCAGACTGGCCTTTTCCTCCTTAGGTTCTTTCCCTTTCTCTCCTCATGCCCCCCAACCCCCAATGCCCAGGTGGATCAAATTGACCCTTCTCGAGCCTGGCAAGGAGGCAGGCCGCCCGACCCGAGAGATTTCTCTCCTGCCCAGCCCCTGGTGCCTCCCTCCCAGGGGAAGGAGAGGTAGAAACCCAGCCAAGGGCCATGGTGGGCAAGCAAGTCAGGATGAGGCTGTGGCTATTTGGGGAGTGGTTTGATTTTGTTTTGTTCTGTTTTTTAAACCGGGCAATATTGTGTTCAGTTCAAGCTGTGAAGAAAAATATAGATCAATGTTTTCCAATAAAATACAGTGACTACCTGGGGAAAAAAAAAAAAAAAGATATTCTCATTCAAACACTTGAGACAATTACAATTTCAATCAACCAAGGTAAGCTTAAATCAAATAAGCAGGTTACAGCGTATAAACATGAATCTGATAATGAATTAATTAATAATTATTTGTATACAGGCATAGTTTAAAGTCTATTTATCCCCTTCAGTAGCTGAAATATCTTCAGCTAGAACATTTGTACATCCATTGCAAACAGCCACAAAGCAAATTTTTCATAAAAAGGAATCACATCATTCATACTGCTATGCCACTTTAAATCTCCTGTGAGGTTACTAGTAAACACAGAACCAACTGCACAGATGCCTAAGAAGTAGGGAGCTTAGACAGAATCTTTGAGGGGAAGTGCTTCTTAGTAATATAGCAATGACTAGGAGTGCCTTCAAAAGACCATAGTTTTGATAAAGAGGAAGAAAGCATCCACCAGTTCCTCTCACCCTCTCCTGCTGATTCTTTCAAACCTCAGCCCTTTCAGAGAGAAGGGTTTGGACACTGCACCTTTCTCAAGGATTTTTTTTTCCTAAACAACTTCTTTCTCCCCATGCATCTCTCTTCTTTCTGGTTAAGATAAAAAGTCACCAAGTATTATGGATGCTATATAGAGGGTTCTGGGCAGACAGAAAAACAGTGTTGTCATTCCCGTCATCTAAAAGATGCTTAGCTGTTTATTTAGTCAGAAACAATTACAACCAAACTTGAGAATAGAAATGACAGAGGAAGGAAGGAAGGAAGGAAGGAAGGAAGGAAGGAAGGAAGGAAGGAAGGAAGGAAGGAAGGAAGGAAGGAAGGAAGGAAGGAAGGAAGGAAGGGAAGGAATGAACAAAGGAACGAAGGAACGAACGAAGGAATGAAGGAAGGAGGGAGGAAGGACCAAAGGAACAAAGGAACGAAGGAAGGAGGGAAGGAACGAAGGAAGAAATGAAGGAATGAAAGAAAGAAGGAAAGAAGGAAATGAGGCAATATGAAAGGAAGGATTTTGCATGTATGTGTTTTCCCCAAAGAATAAAATGACCAAGAAAGCATCTAGTTCATATTCTACATTTTCAGAGTAAGCATCCAACAAGACTTGCCATGATAACTAAATTTATTATTAACTGTGTATTTCATGATGTTAGTGACAATATGTTAATGTGATTTTTTACGTCCTCCTGCAGTGAACAGATGGCTCCTTTTACTTTACTTTCCACATCAAGTGTGATTATTTCTTAGTGCCAAAAGCAACCTGCCGTTCTTCGGTCTCCAGTCTAATTTTTTATGTTGGTAAAACACAGCAGGACTTGTTATCAGTTGGATGGCATCTTAATAAAAAGAGACATGCCAACATATTGACATGATGTTCAAGGGGAAGTTTTACCCCTAAGCCCCCTTCAAAAATGAAGGGAGGGGGCTAAAGATTTTTTTAAATCAGGTAAAGAACTCACCAGTTTCAAGATGTTCTATTACAATTGTTGGGCCAGACGCCAAGATGCAAAATTAGCCTTCTTTTGTTCCCATATCCAAGCATCTCACTCAGGGCTCTGATCTTTCATCCTGTGTAATGATAATTAGCTATAACATATTCCAAAGTTGAATGTAAGCAGGAATACATTAACATTGAGATCCGTGTGGGGGTAATTTTCATTGGGAAGATGACAAAGAAGGGCACAGACTGACACATACAACACAAAATTCTCCAAGATTCATGAATTCAGAACATTCTTTCCAAACTCATGAAGGATAAATCCATTAGTCAGATCAGTTTACCTGAAAGCTGGTTACAATGGATGATATTAACCAACTTCAGCAGAACATCTGACAGAAGACAATATGAGTGGTTAATTCTTTGTCCCTCTTTGAAATAAAGAAGAATAATGTTTCAAATAGGTTGTCTCTTTAAAATAGGAAGTAATACCTATATTAATTTATATTTTTATTTAGAAATAATTTGGAAGAACTATTCATTGTCAAGAAAGTAAGCATAACTACTTCGGGTATATTGATACTGAGACAAATAACTAGAATTGTATTAGTTCTTTATTTATCCATACAATTAACATTGAAATTGGTGTAAATATCAATGCCAAAGCCCTTGGGAACACATATTTATTGGCTTTACTCACTTGCTCAGAAGCCATCTAGTTAAATCTCCTGATTTTTAACATATTAGGAAGCTCCTTTATATCCTTACAACTCAGCTAATATAGTCACAGAAGGTCCCAAAATATAACTAGAAAATGCTAATGAGGTGTTAAACTAAATGGAAAAGTTGCCTGTACCCCTGGTTTCTTTTAGAGGTAGCAGCACCTCTTTGATTGCATCAAGAAGGAAATGAGCAACTGCTTGAGCAAAGAAATTAGACATTCCTCTGAGGGGTTTAAAAACCTAAGTCCCGCATGAAGTTTAAAATTCAGTTGTCTTACTACCAGATGGAGAGACTTTTTCAAGCCAGGAATTTTGTGAAAGGTAAATCACCCTCACTCCCCCTGAAGATGGGGAGGAAGGAGAAAATAGCTCATGTCACATGCTCCCCTCCCCCGGCCCAAGAAGCTCCTCTTCAAAGTGATACACAACAAGGAGACAAAGATAAAGAGAAGCAGAACCACATACCCTACAGGCATAGGTATGAAAAGATAACCTGAGAGAGGAAATAGCCTGAAGGATTGAGATGCCAATCATCAGAGAAGAGTGAGACCATGCAACAAGTAGCTATTGGGAACTCAGATGAACGAATGGTCCAGCAGGGAACTCACTTTGTGCAAACTCTACAAGGAGAGAAAAGACTTCCAGGCCCAGCAGTATTGGAAATTGTAAGTGCCTTGATCACCTGTAGGACTCAACAATGTTCACCAAGTTTGAGCCCACTCACCTTGTGAATGCTAGATATATTTGACAGAGAGTGTGATTTATGATGAGCGTGTTTCATAATTATTGTTATCTAAAAACATGCCATTGCACTGATGGCTACCACATATCTTGAAAGTATTCTCTCTTGATCATCACCTGGTTTAACTTCCTTTAAAATGCAGCTCTGGTATCCCCTTTCATATATAAGGTCTTGCATTGCTCCAGTAGTCAGTTTCTCTCTCTATCTCTGTCTCTCTGTGTATTGTTAAGGATAATGTTCTGATTCGCTCCTACAAAAATGACACTCCAACACCAGGTGGAGAAATTAAATTTAATGAATATTATAGTACAGGAAAAGAGATTTTAGTTTTGCAACAGCAAGAAAGCAAGCAGCCTAATAATGTAACTGTTAAAGAAAAAGTGGCCACTATATAGAGATTTAAAGAGAAATACATCACCAAATCGGGGAAGCACAAACTCCTGGGTCCATTTGGCTGGGGGTCCCGGTACAGCCTCCCAGAGTCCCAATTGGGACCATCCTGGTGAGAGCGTCCTCTCCACGGGTGAGACCCCAAAGAGGTGGGGGCTTACTTTGACGTATATAGTACCTTAAAAACAAAAGTGGCTTGAAGCCACCAATAGCGGCTTGTATGATTGACACCAAGTGAGTTCGCGCAGGATCACTGCCAGAAAAGTTGGAATAAACATTTAGTTTCTCAGGACATACTCCTGAGAGGGAGCCAACCCCCCAGGACTACCCCTGGTATTGTTTATAGTCCCTGGGAATGGCTAATTCCTGGGAACCTTAGGCATTTGTTCAGGGAGATATGCCTAGAAAGGACCAGGCCAAAATCCCAGCATGGTATCCTCCTTCACGTTCCTACTCTCTGTCAAAGCAGGGGCAATTTCCCATGTGAAGCTATAGCTAGAGTTCACAGAAAACATCTGGGAGTCCATAGAGGGGGCAAACACAGGTTTGTGAGCTAGGCCTATACCTGGATAATCTTCTAATATTCATTTACCTTTCACTCTGTCTCTGTCTCTATCTATGTATCTCTGTCTCTGTCTCCATCTCTCTGTCTCTCTGTTTCTCTGTGTGTGTGTGTGTGTGTCTCTCTCTCTCTTTCTCCCCTTTCCTGCCCTCTGAACTCTTTCTCTGTCTCTTTCTCTCATATTGATAATTGACAGTGATAAGCTGAAGAGTGTCCAAAGACAGGCAACCTAGATGACAATGGTTTCAAGGTGTTTGGACTAGAGAAAAGAAGACTCAGGGAACATGATAGCTATACTAAAGTGTCTTGAAAGGCTGTCATCTGGAATAAGGATCAGACTTGTTTTGTTTAACCCTAAAGAGAAGAAACCCCCAAAATGGATGTATATGCCAAAAAGGCCAATTTGAAAATTTACCTAATGATTGAATCTGCTCAAAAAGGGGAAGGTCTGTTTTGAGAGGTAGTAAGCTTTACTTCCTTGGAAGTCATGAAGTAACAGCTGAAGAACCACTTGTTGGGGATGTTATAGTAGATTTTGTGTATTAGATTGGATAGATGTCTGTGGAAGTCCCTTACAACTCTCAAATTCTGTGATTCGTAGTTCTATCATACCTTCATGTTTCTAGGAGAAACCCTATGTTTGAGTGAGGATGGATGTGAGATAAGGAGACAACTATACCCCTGCCACTGAAGCCCCAAAGCACCTTCCCCACCAGGGAGGAGACATAAATTTACAGTACCAGGGTAATGAGGACACATAGTGAGAGAAACTCACAAATCTGGGACTACAGGCCTGGATGTCCTCTCTCATTCTCTGGGACTACCCTTATAACATTGTATAGGCATATTGTCCGGGTTGGGCCACTGCCAAGCTGGGGTACTTTCTGCTGCTGGCACAAACTGCTTCTGCTACTGGACAGGTTGATAGATAACTATCTGCAGGTTACAGATGGATAGATAATTATATGCACACATACATCCATGCAACATACACACATACATGTGTACACACTTATAGGTATACATATAGTTGTGTATATACACATATCTGAATATATATGTATATGTGTGTACTTGTTTTTCCTGTATTTTTCAGGCATGTCTGACCCTTTAATAGCCCATTTGGGGTTTTCTTGGCAAAGATACTAAAGTGGTTTCCCATTTCCTTTTCCAACTCATTTTACAGATAAGGAAACTGAGGTAAATAGAGTTGCGTGACTTGCCCAGAGTCACACAGTTACTAAGTTGCTGCAGCCAGATTTGAACCCAGGTCTTTCTGACAATGCTCAGGATTCTATGCACTGTACCACCTAGTTGTCCTGAGTACACATACACACACATGCATGTATACATATATATATACATATACACATTCATATATTATATATGTATATGCATGTTTATATATACACACACCTATTTGTAAAAAGCTTCTCCAATTTTAGAGACAGCCAGGTGGCTCAGTAGATAGAACTCTGGGCCTGGAGTCAGAACAACAAGTTCAAATCTGCCACAGATACTTTCTAACTGCTAAACCCTGAGCAAGTCACATAACCTCTATCTGCCTCAGTTTCTTCAACTATACAATGGATATAACAATAGAAATTACCTCACAATGATGATAGGAGGATCAAATAAAATAATATTTGCATAGTGCTTGGCACATAGTAGGTGCTTAATAAATATTTCAATTCCTCCCTACTTCTCCTCTTTAGCTTGGGCTCTGAAGCCTCTGATTTCCTAGAGAGCAGGTGGCTATGCAGAAATGTATCACCTCTCTTTTATCAACCAACTTTTCCAGGAATAGGTAATAATGCAAAGAGGTATTGTCTTCCTTCCACACAGTTCTTGTCTTTTCTTAGACTTACTATCCTGGTCCAGGGCTACGTCCTCTCAGAAACATCCCTCAACATTAAATTGTATATCACCAGTAGATTACCAAACCACCATCTCTTATAACTAACCAGTACCTAAGCAACATATATTTGTCCAATATTCACAAAGAATTTTCAGGTCCTAGTTTCCCCCATCATTAATTCCAATATTTTCCTGTTGGTCATTTTCAAATGAGTGCCTGGTAAATCAGATTCCAAGGCTAGTCTGTTCCCTGGGCCAGTCTTTGTGTTCTATCTTCTTAGTTTTTGTTTTTTATGGAAATCTCACATATGCCCCGCCCTTTAAATCAGCTAAACTATCACATTTGTAAGGGATTCACCATTACCTGTTTATGTGACCAATACCTTGAGAACAGAGATTATTTGGTTTAAGCACTTTTAAAAATTTTCTATAGCATCATATGATCATAGAATTAGAATTAAAAGTGGCCTTATGGGTCACCACCTTTATTTCACAGATGATAAAACTAATGCCCTAGAGAGGTTAATTCACTTGTGCTCAGCCTCTTCTTGTATGTTTTGAACTAGGTAGCTACAGAGGTTCTTTTCAACTCTCACATTCTGATTCTGAAGGAATGACTAGATCTGGTAGGATTATTTTATTAGCTTTTCTCCTCCTATGATTTTACTGTTTTATAAAGATAATTATTTTGGGCCTAAAAAAGTCAAGGAGTGACTATTCTTGTGGACAAGGCATAGGCTAGACAATAGTACAGGACCTGTAATCTGGTGAATAATTTGACCCAAAGAGGAGTAATCAAAAAACTCACATCACTTTGAGAAAGACTATTGAGTGAAATGATTGAGGGATATCTTCCCACTATTTTTATTAATAACTGTGATAAATAGAAAATTGAAGAAGACATAAAGCTAGAAGAAGAGCTACTATAAAGACCTACCAAAAAGATCTAAACAGGCTAGAAAGTTGGACCTACTTTAATGGAATACAATTTAGTAAGTATAAATGTATAGTCTGACAATTCAATTTTTAAAAATCAGCTTTATAAGCAAAAAAATATAGGAAGGTGTGATATTTTTTCACCTAAGAAGATCTAGGACTTCAAATGGATTGAAAGATCAGTATGTGTCAACAGTGTGTTATGGAGTCCAAAAAAGCCAGTTCACTATTGGGCTGGATGATAGGGTTAGTTTCCAGAATGAGGGACGTGATCATCTTCCTAGGCTACATGTACAGTATTGGATTCTATTCTGATTGTAATACTTTAGGAAAGACATTGATAGCTAAGAAATAGACAAAGGATGGCAACCAGGATGGAAAGGAGATTGGAAAGTACCCTCATCTAAGTACTGAATGAAGAAACTCAGGATATTAGTGTGGAACATATAAGATGTAAGGGAAGCCATAGTTGACAAGTATCTGAAGGGATTTCATGCAAAGGAGGGAACAAATTTGTTTGACTTGGTTCAAATGAATACATGGGCAAATTTTGGCTCAGTGGAAAGAATTTCTTTTTCTAATAATCAGCTATCCAAAAGTAGAATGTGTTGATTTAGTAAGTTAGTGAGAGTCCCTTCAATAGAGATCTTCAAGCAAAGGTTGAAGGTTAGGCATGCCAAGGGAGAGATGAGTAGCAGCTTGTGCCAGGGAAGTCAAGCCACTACCATGACCACTTTGTTGTTGTTTTTTTAAACTTTGTGTTCCAGCTTCTCTTCCTCCCTCCCTTCCCATTCCCACCCCAAGAATTCAAGCAATTCAATATAAATTATACATGAGTAGTCATGGAAAACATCTCTACATTAGCTAGGTTGTGAGAGAATACAGATAAAAATAAAACTTCAGATTAAGGAATTGTCAAAAAAAATGAGTTTCAGTCTATTTTCAGATATTATCAGTTCTTTCTCTGTAGGTGTATTGCAATTTTCATAATTTCTTCAGAGTTATATTCATCATTGCCTTGCTGAAAATACCCATGTGCTTCCCAGCAGATCATCTTACACTAAAGCTATTATTTTGTGTACAGTACATTTCTCTCTGCTTCAGTTCATGTGGATCTTTCCAGGTTTTTCTGATAGCATCGTGTTCATCATAACTTTTATATAGTATCCTAAACTTAACAAAGAATTTTCTTCACAATTACCCAGCAGAGTAGGTACCATACGTTTTGACATTGTAGTCAATCATCATAACTATTTCCCTTCATCCTATTTCCTTCCAATGATATTTACTCTACTTTCTATCTTGTTTTGCCCTATTCCTCCTCAAAAGTATTTTGCTGCCAACCGTCCCCTCCCTGCTCTACCCTCCCTATATTCACCCTTCCCTCCTTATCCTCTTCCCCTCCTACTTTCCTGTAGGGTTAAATAAATTACTCCTCCCAATTGGGGGGGGGGGGTGTTATTCCCTCCTCGAGCCCATTCTAATAAGGTTAAGGTCTTTGAGCTAATTCTGTTTTCTAAATTTTTTTTCCTCCCTCCCTCTTCAACTTTCCTTATGAAATCAAGCAATTCAATGTATGTCATATGTGTGCTGTTTTGCAGAACATCTTCACCTTCCTCATCAAGTGTTTTTCTGTTTGCAGCTCCCTCCCCCAAACTTCTCTTCCCTCCTTCCCTTCTTCTCCTCTTTTCATCACAAATTCCTGAAAGTCCTCTTTTTCATCGAAGTCCCATTTTTTTCCGCTGAAAGATTATACCCAGGCTGTAGTCCCAGTTCCTTTGCCCTCTGGAATACCATATCCCTTGCCCTTCGGTCTTTTAATATAGAAGCTGCTAGATCTTGCTTTATCCTTATTGGAGTCCCACAGTATTTGAATTCCTTTGTTCTAGCTGCTTTCAGTATTTTCTTCCTGACCTGGGAGTTCTGGAATTTGGCTATAATATTCCTGGAGGTTTTCCTTTTGGGATCTCTTTCAGGAGGTGATCGGTGGATTATTTCAATTTCTATTTTAGCTTCTGCTTCTAGAATATCATAGCAATTTTCCCTCACAATCTCTTGGAGTATGGTGTCTAAGCTTTTGTTTTGGTGATAGTTTTCAGGTAGTCCAATGATTTTCAAATTATCTCTCCTGGATTTATTTTCCAGGCCAACTGTTTCTCCAAGTAGATATTTCACATTGCGCTCTATTTTTTCATTCAATTGCTTTACCGTGTCTTGGTTTCTCATAAAGTCACTAGTTTCCATTTGTTCAATCATAGTTCTTAGGCAATAATTTTCACCAGACAGCTTTTTTTTATCTCCTTTTCCATTTGACTTTTCAGACTGCTGACTTTTTTCTCATGACTCTCCTGCATCACTCTCATTTCTCTTTCCATTCTTTCCTCCCTCTCTCTACATCTTCCTTCTCTCTCCCCTACTTTCTCTTCAAAGTCCCTTTTGAGAGCTTCCATAGCCTAAGACCAGTTCATATTTTTCTTGGAAGCTTTGGATGCAGCAGGTGCCCTGAGGTTGTTTTCCTCTTCTGAGGATGCACCTTGATATTCCTTTTCACTGAAGAAACTTTCTATAGTTCTGAACTTATTCTTTCCCTACTAAAGGGAATATGTGAATATACATAGTTTTACTTTATAATAACAAGTTAGGAAAAGTTATATATCATCAACTTCTTCCTAAAACAGAAAAGCAAGCACTTCCACACTGTCCTCTAGGCATCCTAGTAGATATATGCCTCGCTGCATTTTCTTGAACATCATCATGTATCAGGTTATTTGTTGACACACTGTGCTCTTCATGATCTATGCTTGCCATATAGGTTTATTGGAAGATTCAGTGTGGTGCACTGGAAAGAAGACTGGAAGGAGGAACAGGATGGAGGTATTTACATTACACAGTCACTGTATGACCTTGGCAATTACAACAAAGCCTTTAGGTTTGATTTTAACTGGCAAATGAAAGATTGATTATAGTTGATTCCCAAGGTCTTTTCTCACCCTAAGACTAAAAGCTGAGATATTTTCTAATAATAATAGTGGGATTATGTTTTCTAATAAAGAAAAATGGCATTAAGGAAATCCAAGCTTCAAGCTATCCTTTGCAGCAGTGGTGATAGGTCTATGTACATCGGTATGACAAGGCTAATAAGGCCTGCAAGGGAACCGTTAGCTCACACCTGTGTGTCAGAATAGTCATATAGCTAATCTGTAACTGCACAACTCAATAAACCCTCTTTAGGTCTTCTAAATCAAACCTCAAGTTTATGCTTGCAGTGATATACACTTTACTTTACCAAGTCAATTAAGAAAACTTTGGTGAAATTTTTATGAAAGAAAGTTTGTTGTAATAAAAATGTCAATCCTCCATTTTTAAGATTTCCCACACCTCCAAAATAAAATAAATATATCTATATGAATAATCAATAAATATGGGGTGAGGAAGATATGTAATGCTCCTTTTTTCTGGCTATATTTCTGGAATCTTTCTCAAAGTCCCTTGTCCTTATAAGACATATTTTGCTGAGGCCTTGGAACCTACACTGTATAGAAAAGGGTCATCCCACAAGCAAGTTCATAATCACTTAAGAGGCCAAAAGATCTCAAACCAAAGATTTATAAGTAGGGGACAGAGATAATCCTTCAGTTCTTCACAAATTAAGATGCTCAGAAGCTGAAAGCAGATATTGAAATGTGAACAATAGTTAATAGTATCCCATGATGAAGTATGAAAAGACAAGCATATACAATTTGACCATCAATTTGACTGGTATGGCTCCATAATCTGTTGTGATCTGTACTTAGGACCCAAAGAAATGGGCAATGGGGAATTGAAATAGCATAAAATGATGGAAGGAATATGGTATCCAGGTATAACTACTGGCTGGCTATGGAAGAGACACAAGCTGATTATCAGTGAATAAAAAGCACAACCGAGGAAAAGTAAATGTGTAAACATTATTATTTCCTTGTGAAATGAAGTGTGATATTTGGATACAGTGAAGATTTTGAAATGATCACTGCAATCCTTTTGCCTGTTGCTTACCTACCTTAGTGCTATGAACTAATGATTCTCAGCATCCCAAAATATTTTGCTGATCTATCTGTACTCTGGGCCTGTGATCCCCTTGCCCACCCACTCACTACCTTGTGATCAGTGGCATTTAAATATGGAAAGCTTCCCAGGGTAAAAGGGGCAGTATGAAACCATATGGATAAATGTCCTTCCATTGACAATGTGCTCATTGCATTCTATTTGGTGAGTAATTAAGTAGTTCTTTATAAACCTTCTAGCAATAAACTTAAGGGTTTATTTTATTTTTTATTTTTTTATATTTGAAATATAGCATAATTTAACCAAAAGTTTGCTTCAGGATGTCATTTCTTGTTCATTTGTGTCCCAGAGCATACTAATTGCATTTTGTATCCTAGAGCATACTAATTGATTTTACAAGCTGCTCAGGATGGGTGGGCCAATTTCTATTGAAGGGCATGATTAAGATTTGCTTTTTAAGTCATTTGAGTTGCTGGACTATAGTTGCCCATGATAATGCCTGGCATCATTTAAAACAAATTAATTTCCCATTTCTTTTATCTGGCCATAATTCTCAACATGGGACACATTGCAAATGACCTTATGAATGGTCACAAACACCAAATAGCATCGGGATAAATCTGTCACTCTCAGAACCTTGGTCTCTCTTATGCACATATGCAAATCAGTAAAAATCAGCTCCTCTTTCTCCTCTTTGGCTCTGTCTCATTTTCATATTGTAACTCATCTGATATGAGTAAATTATGGCCCTTTTCCCCACAGGCTACCAAAGCGCCTCTGTATATTCTAATATAAAATTGGTTAATTAATAATTTCTCTCTATTGCCACTAAGCAGAACTACATGGTTAAATTATGATGATGGTGCCTCATTACACGCGAGGTACAGGACAGCAAGTCATCATTTAATGTCATGCATGTGTTGAAGCCAGAGTGTGGCTTCCAGATAAGTAGCCAAGAGAGCATGGTGCTGCTATTTTGGATGCTGTTTTCCAGGAAAGCATTTTGAGAATTACAGCAAGTTAGTCACAGCTGCTAAAAAAAAAAATTGAGAGTGAAATAAACAAGGAAGGAGGGGCAGAAGGATAGGATACAGGTATTAACACAGATTCTGAGAGAAGACTTGATTAAATTAATTGAAGGACAGGGTGTACTATTAAATCTCATTAAGGGCTCCCTAAGTGGAATCCACTCTGTTGAAGGAGCATTAAGCAGCTAAACCATTTTCCCCCTTTGCTATCAGCAATAACAACCAAATAAATCAGACTTCAGGAGAAACAGTATCTTACTTCCCAGACCATTTCCCAACCTCGACCCCAAATTATCTATTTGTGTCTGATTCCAGAGGCTGATATTATCATTTTGATATTAATACCCACATTCCCCCAAGGAAGCTATTGTTTCTAGCAGTAAGCCCTTGTTCCCAAGGCACTCTGGCTAAATGTTAAATTAGACAACTCCCGTTTAGAGAGAACATTATGCTGTCACTGTATGAGTTCTTGATATGGAAAATTTGCTTCTGTGTTGTTGTTTTTAATCATGTAAACTAATAAGATCCCCAGGAGTAATTTCCTAGGAAGGTCTAAAGTAAATATGATCCCATCTCGGTCGGTGACACCTACTTTAACCTCTTATGGAAATGACAGCTCTGTAGCCTATTCTGATTGCTTCAATCAAAATGAAATGAATAAACTTAACTAGAGAATATTTAAATATCTACCATAGTTGGCAGTAAAAACCTTTATAGCATGATTTATTTGAGCATTGGAGGCACTGAACATGATGCTTGGCCTGTATTTTTAGCAGGCATTAATGTTCATTTTTATACCATCACTCCATAAAAAGCTCAATACTAAAAAGAAGATGAAGATGAAGATGAAGACAAAGAAGAAAGAAAGAAAGAAAGAAAGAAAGAAAGAAAGAAAGAAAGAAAGAAAGAAAGAAAGAAAGAAAGAGAAAAGAAAAGAAAGAAGGAAGGAAGGAAGGAAGGAAGGAAGGAAGGAAGGAAGGAAGGAAGGAAGGAAGGAAGGAAGGAAGGAAGGAAGGAAGGGGGAAAGATTTATTGTGATTTAAGGACAATATAAGGTGTAAGGATTGTGGAAACAGTCTTATGTTAATCTGTTGACATAGGAAATTTACCTATTAAAAATAATCTGAAAAATCTGTAAAGATTCCCAGGTGCTTTCCAGTTCTGGATCTATGATCTTATGATATTTAAATCTTAGGCATTTCTTGGTTGGTCCCAAAGAGCTGGAAGGATTTGATAACCTAAGAGACCTGAAGTGTAAGGCCTACTAACCAATGCTGGATCTGTGAATTCTTGCTTTTTCTCCAGACCACATTAGGAAACCTTCCAGCTACAATAAATACCTAGAGATCTGGGGTGAAGGGGAGCGGGTCAAAGGGTGGGGAATATTATACTCTAAGGCTAGAACCACTAATTGTACTTTATATAAGTGAGGCTAACATTAGAATGGGCCTCAGTGTCATGTTGTAGTTTCAGTGTGATTCACTAAATTAACTAGATAACTTTCCATTTGCTTTTCACATAAGTCAGAGATGGACTATTAGTCCAATTTCACAGATGGAGAAACTGAAGCACAGAACAAATTATTCATTTTCCCAACTCACAAAAGGGCCCATTTTGTTTTAAGTCTAAAAGAAAAAAACCTTGGAAAGCTTTATTCATTGAACATTATTGCTTTTTGCAAACTTCTGTATAATGAAAAAAACACTAGTTACTTCCACTGATTTCATAAAATGTTAGAGCTTGGAACAAATCTTTGTGAAATAAGACCCAGGTAGTTTAGGTAATGAGAATAGAATCCCAATGTGACTCAAACCACTGTGCCATGAGATATTCTTTCACAAGTAACTAACTTTGTTTTTCTTTGGGCAACTGCTCTATTGCTATTCAATGTATTAGGGGATAGGAATGATATAATGAGAATCCAAGTTGTAGCATTGCCAAGGGATAGGTTAATGTATACACAGAGACACACAAACACACACACACACACATACACACATGAACAGTTGCTAAGCTAGAATCCAAAGGGAAGTGAATATTCCAAAACAAGATAAGGTTAATAATTCTTCAGGGTCTTTTCCCTCCTATTAGCACTACTTCAGACTATAAGTTCCTTGAGGGAAGGGGTTGTTTAATTTTTGACCTTGTATCTCCAGCTCATATCATAGTATGTAGACTACAGCAGACAGCAGACACTCAATAATTTGACTCAATAATCATTTGACAGATTATTTTATGGATTGATTTATTCTAACCATTTTTAGGTACAAGAAAAAGCAGATACTCATGAATTCACTGTGGCCTCAGAATATTTTTGGGGGGCGGGAGTGGCCTCAGAATATTTTAAAGTCCTGATGGAAAGAAAGATCTGGTACCTAATCTCATCAATGAGGCCCATCCACCAGTCTTCCACCCAGTTTTCTCTCATTCAGAGGATAAGGTATAAATTTCTTCTTCTGCCTCAATCAATTCCATTGAGTCAGATCATATGGTATTTACTCTTCGTATTCACAAACATAAAAGGAACAGCAATCTGTTTAGTATCCTGCAGATGAACATGCATTGAGAAGTGGCACTGGCAATTGGGCACTGACTGCCCACTGGGCATCCAGCAGAGATGTGCTAAAGATCTGGCATGGCATTCTATGGCAAAGAATGGCATTCATTACAGTTGTATCACAAACAAATAAAAGACCAAATGTTTGTTATAATAAATACTTGTTATAATAAATACTTGTCTGTCATTCATTCATATCCTTTCTCCCTTTTTATTGTTATTATTATGGTTTTTTAACTTCAACACTGTCCAAAATCTCTATACCTTAGTGTATGCATTTCTCTTTGAGGGTGTGTCTCTGTGCTTCACATAGGAACATCTAATTTTACAAAATATTCAATGTTAACTTTTAACATTATTTTGTTTTCCATTTTTTATTATTGTCAACTTGATAAGTATTAACAAATATTTTCTTTTAGAAATAAAAACAGAAAAAGGGTCATATAAGGCATTGAAAATTTATGTAAGGCTTGGATATTTGAAAGGCATATCATTCGCTCTGGAGTCACTCTTCTTACTCCTATTCACCCCAGTAGGTTGGGTACCCATGTGACAAAGACTCCTGGCCTATTTATCTCCTCAGGGTTATTAAGGTAACCCTGAAAGGTTGGAGGTTCTAGTACTATTCCTTATGAACTCCTATATGGTGTGCTTCTCTCCTGCCCCCACCACAATAATGAACCAGTGGACATTAAATCATTTTCAGAAAAGGGTATTTATAAAGGTGATATAGCAGGGATAATAGCTATAAAACATCCCCCTCAACCTAGGACACTCTTTGCCTGTATACACAAGATTCTTGGGGAAAGTGAACCCAAACTTAAAGCACAATTGGAATGATATACATGAGTAGGGTACATATATGGCCAAGATAATTCTTAACTCCTGACCTAGAATTATGTTTCCCTTTTACTGTGATCTAATGAGGTTCCCCTTAGGTATAGTTCTCTTTTAGGCTCTAAGGATTAGTGCCTTTCCATAGATCATAGCCAAACTTTCCTCCTGCGACAAAAGATCCCTATCCACTTTCCTCCAGGAATGGGCTTTCTGCAGACCTTTCCTCTGTTGTTGGCCACACTATTTCAACAAACTCTGCTACCGACTCCAGTTGCTGTTGGAGTATCTCTTGATTTTGATGGATTTCTCAACAAACTCTTCACCTAGTCATCCCCTCAAAAGATAATCATTTCTTTAAGATCAGAAAAGAATATTCATAAAATAAATAAAAGCACCAAAGTCTGTGAGGGGAAAGGGTAGGTAAGTGACTAGATCCCCCCTCACTCATAAACTCTAAGTAGTCTTCCTCACAAAAGTGAATGAGAGGAAAAGATAGGTTTCTATTTATTAGTAGTATTAATATTATTATTATCATTATTTGGGGGGACAGGGCAATGAGGGTTAAGTGACTTGCCCAGGGTCACACAGCTAGTATCAACTGTCTGAAGTCAGATTTGAATTCAGGTCCTCCTGAATCCAGGGCTGGTGTTTTAGTCACTGTGCCACCTAGCTGCCCCAAAAAGATAGGTTTCTTAAACTTTTTAAAATTCTCAGCATTTCTTGAATTATGAATATTCTTTCTTGGTCTGAAGGCAATTAGAAGGCATTTCATCACCATAAAATAACAGCCCCTCAGCCCCTCTTGGCTAGCAACTAGCTTCCCGCAGTTTTATACATTAGATTGGAACCAGACCAGACCCATGCTCTGAATCAAGAAGGGCAAATCTTTCAGTCAGTGAATAAATATTTATTAATTTCCTACTATAAATCAAGCACTGTGCTAAGCACTGCAGATTTAAAAAAAAAAAAGCTAAAATACAGTCCCTGCCCTCAAGTATCTTACCATCTAATGGGAGAAGACAACAAGCAAACAAATGTGTACAGACAAGATATAGACAGGAGACAGGAAATAATGAAGAAAGGGAAAGCTCTAGAATTAAGGAGCATTTGGGAAATTTTCCTCTATATCATAGACTTTCAGCTGAGCCATAAGGAAAGTTAGAGAACCAAATGTGTGACAATCAAGAGGGAGAGCATTCTAGGCCCAGATAGCTAGATGCAGTATCTTGTTCATAAAACAACAAGGTGACAAGTGTCACTGGATCAAAGAGAATATGGAATGGAGTTAGGCAAAAGAAGAGTGAGAGGTAGGAGGGGCCTAGTATATAAAGGGCTTTGAAGGCCAAACAGAGGATTTTGGTTTTGATCCCAATGGTAAAAGGCAGCTGCTGAAGAACTGGTGAATTGGTAAAACCTGAATTTTAGGAATGTCACTTTGGTGACCAAATGGAAGCTATATAAGAGTGTGGAGTGACTTGAGCCAGGCAAACCTACCAGCAGGCTATTGCATAAGTGTAGGAGTAAGATGATGGGATGATGTGGGTCTATATCAGAATGGTGACAATGTCAAGTCGTGAGAAGGAGGCATGTGTGAGTGATATTGCAAAGGTGAAATCGACAGACCTTGACAACATATTGGATATGGGGAAGGAGGGATGGTAATAGTGCATGGATGCTTAAAGCTATTTACCCCTAGGGAAGGAAGGGCATTATGAAATTGAATTAACCATTAAACAAAATATTAAATATTCCTTTCATATACTAATGCAAAATATGGAAAAATGTTTTAAATATTAAAAACAGATGTCTATATCAGTATTGCTACTATTCTGAAGTGAATTAATAATGTCCTGGAAGAGATTTAAAGTTTTGTTTGGGATTTGGGGGGTTTAAACTATTTCTATCCTAGAATCAATTATGATGATATTATATTTCATGTAAGTAATCAATGTGTGGACAAGTACTCATTAAATCCCTGTTCTGTGCTAAACTGGGATATTCAGAATAGGGAGTCAGTCTCAAAATTAGAAAGATTTGTATTCCATTCCTAACTCTGGCACATACTGGCTCTTTAACCCTAGGCAAATCATTTATATCCTTCGGTCATTAGGCAGCTCTTATAATATTACAGTAATACCATAAGTACCAGAAAAAAAATTTTAAATGAAACAAAACATCCCCCAAAACAACAAAAAAAATCAGAAAACCAAACTAAAATTATGCCACAAACTTTGCTATGTACTGAAAATATAAAAGTTCTCACCCTCATTATGCCTATATTTATTCTTTCTGTGTAGATGGACTATTAACCCACATTCATTAAAATTTAGTATTTGCTTGTTTCTTTTACACCTTTGTCTTAAACTCACTCCAATTAATTATGGTGTTATGTGGAAGTCATTACCTTTTGACTAATGGAACAGTTTTCATGTAGGCACTCTCTCCAACAACACAGATCACAATCAATCTATGCCCTTTGATCTTGCTGAGTTTTGTTTATATGCTCTAATAAAGCTCCCATAAGGGGTCCACTCATATTCTGGAGACCTTATTCTTTATCTCTTTACATTGTGTGGATAATGGTATATCCCTTTGCTATATTACTTGCCTATCTCCTTTTCCATCTGGATATCTTTCTGATATCCTTACTACACTTCTGCACATTTCTTCATAAGCAGCAAGAATAAATGAATGGAGAGCATTAATGGGATTTGTGAAGGACTTTCTATGTTCCAGTCAGTGTTCTAGGAGTTAAGAATATAGATATGAAAAGAATGGAGAAGCTGTCTTCAAGGATCTTAGATTCCAGCAAGAAAAGAAAATGCATGTGAGGGAGTGGTGAATAAGAAAGTGAATTTGCTTGGAGAAATCACAAAATTAGTGATTTGTCATGTGGTAATCAATTAGCATGCCCTTTTTAGGAGTAATGGTAGTATTGATTTGTTTGCTGTTCCCAGAGCAGGAAGCTGGGAGTGGGGTAGAGGACTCTATGGTAAAGGCAAATAGGAAGGAGATAGCTAGAGGGAAAGGTTATATGGGATGGGAAGCATTTTCTGGAGTCTGGAGCCAGCTAGATTTTTCAAAAATTATTGTACACAGGGATTCACTCAAGTTATTATGACAAATAAGGTTTGGAATTAGAAACACATTAGACACCTGTAGACCATCTAATAGTTAAGAAGAGGAGGATTACTGGTTGTTATGATCTTTGTTTGACTCAAACCCTGTCCTCTCATGGGTTATATTTTTTTTCACAGATGTGCAGGCAGATAGATAGATAGATAGATAGATGATAAATAGATAGATCAATGGAAATAAGTACATTTGTACATAAAAGTATATTATTTATATATTCATATATCCATTAACATAGGCATGTACCCATATGTACACATGCACACACATATATATGTATATAGCATAATATATCATGTATATGATTTATACAACATGTAACATAATATATAATGCATTATGAATATAATATGTGTAGGCATAGATATATGCCTACATGTATAATACCAATAAGAACAACCTGCTATGACTCAGTAATCTTCTTTGCCTTTAGATGGTGTATAGGTATACACATACTCATATTATATAACTATATAATGCATGTATATTTGACACGCACAATTGTCATGTCCATGTAATATTATATTTAATATATGATGTGACATAATATAATACAATATAAAATGGGTATGCTTATATAATAGATATTAAACATATCTATCTGCATATGTTTGTATGATCTGTGATACATAGACATAGATACATATATAATATCGTAGATATTATAGGATTTTCCATTCTTCCAACTTCTAGCAACTCATTTCATAATCAGGAGGAAAATATAAGGGAAGGTAGAAATTATATAACTAATTCTGTTTCTCAATAATCCCTCATCTTAATAACATGGCTTATTCTCCCTAGCAAAAATGTATGACTAGATTAGAGCTAACCCCAAAGAAAGAGGAAAAAGGAGAGACTAAATGTTTTAAGTTAAATTGTCATTTGAATGACCATTTAAACATGGATATAATTATTAAGAAGAAAGATTGCAGCAATTATCTTGCTATTTATTTGTTTGGATTTTAAAGAACAGATTAAAAATATATTGATTTCTTTTGTTAATACATCATTTTTGTTTCTTAATATAGTTCTAGCTCTCCTACTCATTGAATCATTCCTAGTCAAAGTATAAAAAATCAATTCATATTCAATATTGTAGGAGAAATGTTACCTGTAGCCATAAAAAAAAGAAAAAGAAATTGAAGTAAGTAGGATAGGCAATGAGGAAACAAAACTATCACTCTTTACAGAGGATATGATAGTATAATTTAAAAATCCTACAGAATCCTAGATTTTCTAAAACCTAAAAACTACTTGAAATTATTGACAACTTTGTCAAAGTTGCAGAATAAAAAATAAATCTACACAAATCATTAGCATTTCTATATATTACCAACAAAGCCCAGCAGAAAGAGATAGAGAAATTTCATTTAAAATAATTGTAGACAACATAGAAAAAAACCAAAACAAAACAAAACTTGAGAGTTCACCTTCCAAGACAAACCCAGGAACTATATAACACAATTGCAAATTATTTTTTGCACAAATAAAGACACATCTAAACAATTGGAAAAATATCAACTGCTCATGGGTAGACCGAGCCAATATAATAAAAATGAAAATTCTACATGAAATAATTTACTTATTCAGTGCCCTATAAAAAAACTACCAAAAATTATTTGATAGAACTAGAAAAAGTAATAACAAATTCATCTGAAAATAAAGGTGAAAACAATCAAGAGAATAGATGAAAAGAAAATGCAAAGGAAGGTGATCTAGCAGTAACAGAATTCAAATTGTATTGCAAAGTGGTAATCATCAAAACAATCTGGTACTAGATTAGGTACACATTACACAGTGATAAATGACCTTGGTAATCTAGTGTTTGGTAAACCAAAAGATCCATGCCTTGGGGGTAAAAACTCACTATTTGACAAAATTTAGTGAGGAAACTGGAAAGCATCTTGGAAGAAACTAAGTATAAACCAACCTTATACCAAGATAAGGTCAAAATGGGTACATAATTTAGATATAAAGGGTGATACTATAAGCAAGCTAGGGGAGCATTGAATACTTTACCTGTTAGAAAGATTTGCATGAATTGATGCAAAGTGAGATAAGCAGAACCAGAAGAACATTGTCCACAGTAACAGCAACACTGCATTGTGAATGACTTAGCTATTCTCAACATTACAAAGGTCTAAGACAATTCTGAAGGATTTACGATGAAAAATGCCATCTATGCCCAGAGAAAGACCTGATGGAGCCTGAAAGCAGGTCAAAGAAAACTTTTTTTTTCACTTTGTTTCCTCCTTTGTTTTTTTGTGTTTTTTAAAGTCTGTTTCCTTTCACAACAAAGCTAATATGGAAATATATTTTGTATGACTGCAAATATATAATCTAAATATAATCACTTTCCATCTTAGAGAAGGGTGAGGGGGGAGATTTGGGAATGCAAAATTTTTTAAAATGAAAGAAAAAATTGTTTTTACATGTAATTTTATGAAAAATATAAAAAAAATTCACGTAAAAAGTCAGCTCAAAAAAATCTGACATATCAGTTGAGTCTAACAGCATATGCAATTTTCAAGAAACATAGTCCCTGCCCCTACAAAGAAAGGTGAGAAATTATTTTTTCCTCTTTTTTTCCCAAGGTCAAGCTTGATCATGATATGTATGCAGTATTTGGTTTCATTACATTGCTTCTTTCCATTTAAAATGTTCATTGTCTTTTAATTGCCCTCCCATTCCTGTCCTAGGACTTCTAAACCATACTATATTTTACCCTAGAAGTTCCCCCAGTGCTTACAGCCTTCTCAATTTAGAACATCCATCCATAAGCCTCTTCTAGGTGTTCCTCTGAAAGCCAGGGAACCTACCCTTCCCTGCTTTTCAGTTTTACACTTTCCTTTTATGTATCCTTTTCCCTTATTAGAGTGTAATCTCCTTGTATACCCAATGTGCTGAGTAAATATTTGTTTCCTTCATTTACATTACCAGAGTCATTGTGTATCCTTTTCCCCTGATTGTGTCTTCTTCATCATGTATCATTTCACACGTCTTTCCATATTCTCTGAGTTCTTCCTATTTCTCTTTTCTTATGAAATAGGAACATTTCATCATATTCTTATACCACAAAATTCTTATACCTTCCCAAAAAAATGGGCACCTTTTTTATAGTTCTTTGTTACTATATGGGGACACAGTGACCCTTATTTTTGATCTTTGAAGTAGACTTATTCTTTTTTCTAAAATATTGGTAGGGAAGAATTTCCATTTTTCATTCAATGAGCTGAAACATTCCCTGAAAGTTAGTTTATTTCTCCTTTCCTTTTGAAATGGTATTGATCAGTTATATCAGTTATAGATGTCACTGTTCTTTTTAACCAAAAGAACCCTAATATATGGCTTAGTGTACAGAATTGATAGGACATAATTCTTACAGCAAAGGAACACATGCATTCTATTGGTTCCTCTTTGTTGTCTTCATCTTCTTTCTACTCAAATTGTTATGGACCCGTAGCACCCCAGAAGTTCTCTGGGGCACATCAAAGAACCTTCTCCTTGAGAAACTAAACCAAAGGACAGACACACCTAGAGAGATAAGTGGAACCAGATCTGACTGAGCTAGCTCCACGCCCCCCACCCTTGATTCTAGTCTCCCTGATAAGATTAGGTATGGCTGCTTCCTTTGTGTCCTGAAGAGATGGCTTGAGAGATCTGCAGCCACCCCTCACCCAATTCCTCCAGCCACCACCAGTGGGGCATGGTCCTCCCTCACTAAAGGAACTTTCCACAGTCAGATGGTCACCCCCATCAGTCCTCTATAAAAGTATGTGCCTTTCTCCTGCTCGAGGAGATTGGTATCTCAGAGCCACTCTCTCTGTGCCATGCCTTTCTCCCCATGAGAAGTCTAAGGACTTCTTTCATGGTTTCCCTTCCCTTCCCCTTCTTTCCTCAGCCCAAAATAAACTATTATCTTGTTCTAATTGCTTTTGTGTGCAAGAAGGTGTAATTCTTTAAAGAGGAATTCCTAAGGACCCCAAACCCCTACCCTTACCCCTTACCCCTTACCCCATTTTCCCCACGACAAAATGTATGCATGACTTCACATGTGATTCTGAGATCATCTACTGACAAGAAATTGGCCTCTTCTTTCATTGTCTTTATAGTTGTATCTGATCATGTTTGTGGCTATCCAAAAAATATACACATATTTCTGTTATTGTCAATATTACAAAGCCAAGAATAAATAGATGATATACAAACATTATACATTCTCAAAAAAAATTGCAATTGTCTGGTTCAGAATCTCTAGGAAAAATGTTGATACTCAGCAGAAAACATGTCTCTTGCTGTTTGCATCTACTGTCAGACTAGCTCTTTTAAATGGGCAAACTGAACAGGATGAGGAATTCCAGGGCCATCCATCCAATGGAGCATGCAAAATCCTCTTAGACTTGTCCTTTCCTAATGGACTAGCATTTCAAAGCTTATTGTTCTTCATACAGGTTTTTTTTTTTAACCCAGTTTATGACTGCTGTTTTAACTCTTTTGTATTTTATTGACCATGATTGAGTAAATAAATACTGTAGTACCAATCTCAGCATGCAAATGTTTCTACATTCTATTCACTATATCAAGCATTTATCATATACCTATTTACATGCATTGCAAAGTTCTAGGTTCAGGGCATACAAATATAAAAATTAAACAATACCTGACCCCAAATAGATTGCATTTTACTGCAAAGATACACTATGTGGCCGATAAGCAAATTCATGGTACTTTGAGTAGAAAAAGAAATTAACAGTCAGGAGTACTAGGAAAGACTTTAGGGAGGAAGTGTCACCTGAGCTAAACCTTTAAGATAAAAGAAGGATCCAAAGAGGCAGAATTGATAATAGCATGAAGCAAACATAGTGAAAACAAATGAAACAATAAAATGGATGCAATGTTGAGTTCTGGGAACAAACTGGGACAGAATAAATACTACTTGTCTTTTTCCAGATCTTAACTATAGTCAATCAGTCAATATGCATTTATTGAGCACCTACTGTGTTTTAAGCACTGGGAATATAATGATAGGCAAAAGACAATAACTGCTCTCAAGAAGTGCACATTCTAATGGGAAAAGAACAAAAATGCTGAAAAACTCACCTTCCAAGGGAGAAGGTATCAGCACAGGGGGAGTAATGATGACTCTCAGCCAGGGGTTAAGTGATGAAATAGCTACCCTGGGGCCCCACCTCAAATGGAGTATCTTGGAAGAGGTCACCAATGTAGACCCTCCACCATCTCCAATCAGAGGGAGGGATCAGCCCTGCCACTTGAAGAATCAAATTATAAAAGATAAAAGGTAGAATCACACTTGAATACCCCTGTTGTTACTGTTCTACCTATTCCTGAAATTAGTTTGTATTTGCTTTGATTTTACATTTTGAATTTGATATTTCATCCTCAAAATAATGTGAATTTTGTGTAAAGAAAAATAATGAAATAGCAATAATAATATATAGACTGGGGACAGGCTTAAATCAGACCAAACTCCCATTATGGAAGTCCATTTTAAAGTAACCAATATGAATTATTGGAGTTGGAATTGACATTATTTGGTACCTGATCAGAGGGTGAGTGCAATTAACAAATGGTTAAAAACTAGTAGTTACCGAGGATCCTGGTAACAGTAATGATTTTCTGCTGAATTTTGATATATTTTGAAGTGCTAGTAAGGCACAACTGAAGATACAAATTTAGGAACCACATACTTTGTTATTTTTGTGGTAAAATATGAAAGTTTTTAACAGTCGGTTAGGATAACTGAAAGACGCCAGTTTTTCAAGGACCACCCTTTTGGGGAGGAGATGAACATTGACAATGCTATGCTAAGGTTTAGTAAAAAAAAAATACAGCAATTCAAACAGTTAAAGAAGATAATCCAGCTTTCCAGACCAGAGTCCAGAATCCAGACCAGAGTCCAGAATCCAGACCAGAGTCCAGAATCCAGTTTTCCAGACCAGAATCCAGTTTCCTCCTGATGACATCTTACCACTTCAAGAAGACAAGAGAACTCAGAGACTTTATATGAACTGTTTTGCTTTATTAGCTTTTACTATCTCCTTTCTGTTATATACTATCTGTAACATGTACTCTCTGCAGAGGCTCTCCCTTTGCAAGACTAATGTCAAAGCGTCGGTTCATGAGGAAAGAAAAAAAAATCGCCCCTCTGGACAAAACTTTCCTCTCTTCCTTTTCTGTATTGTTGTTCGCATATTATTAGTCAGTAAAAGTTATTATATTCTTTTTACTGTTCCATCAAGGAAACATTCCATTTCTTGAGGAAGCAAAGGGGGGAAATGTGGTAAAATATGAAAGTTTTTAACAGTCGGTTAGGATAACTGAAAGACGCCAGTTTTTCAAGGACCACCCTTTTGGGGAGGAGATGAACAGTCCGCCTGCTGCGCATGTCAGACTGCCTGCCGAGTACAGTCCGCCTGCTGCGCATGTCAGACTGCCTGCCGGGTTTTTTGACTTCCGGGGTGGAGAGAACGAGAGTAGGCCTTTTTTGCCTGCTTGGCGGGACTCCTGGTGGCGCGGCACAGAAGGTCTCCCTCACTCCAAAGGTGGCCTTTTCGGTTTGGTGAGTTTTTATAAGGAATATAGACTAAGCCTAGATTTAAGATGATTTGTACTGTATTTCTATTTTCCTATCCTTCTAATCAACAACACCTTATATACAATAAAGGCTCTATCTAGAAAACCAGAAGCTTCTTCCATTTACTAGTCTGGGAGATAAATTAAGGGAAAAGTTAAGTAGGGGAGATTTATGATCTAATATCCAATTTTAAATCTCACAGTTTGGCGACCCCGAAGGGACCTTAAGGACCCTCCCACCCTCCCTAGTTTGGCCATAAGCCGGCTAATTCGGTGGATTTTCCAAATACCCCCCCCCCCCACCCCCCCCCCCCCCCCCCCCCCCCCCCCCCCCCCCCCCCCCCCCCCCCCCCCCCCCCCCCCCCCCCCCCCCCCCCCCCCCCCCCCCCCCCCCCCCCCCCCCCCCCCCCCCCCCCCCCCCCCCCCCCCCCCCCCCCCCCCCCCCCCCCCACCCCCCCCCCCCCCCCCCCCCCCCCCCCCCCCCCCCCCCCCCCCCCCCCCCCCCCCCCCCCCCCCCCCCCCCCCCCCCCCCCCCCCCCCCCCCCCCCCCCCCCCCCCCCCCCCCCCCCCCCCCCCCCCCCCCCCCCCCCCCCCCCCCCCCCCCCCCCCCCCCCCCCCCCCCCCCCCCCCCCCCCCCCCCCCCCCCCCCCCCCCCCCCCCCCCCCCCCCCCCCCCCCCCCCCCCCCCCCCCCCCCCCCCCCCCCCCCCCCCCCCCCCCCCCCCCCCCCCCCCCCCCCCCCCCCCCCCCCCCCCCCCCCCCCCCCCCCCCCCCCCCCCCACCCCCCCCCCCCCCCCCCCCCCCCCCCCCCCCCCACGGACTTTCCCTTTGTCTAATCTCCCTTAAAGACTTTAAGCCTCTAAAAGTCTTGCTTTAAACAGAAAAGCCAGCCCAGTTTAAAGGGCAAGATGCTCGAATATTCTACTATCCCTTTGATTTTTCTCATCGGAATGTATTGGGACAGCATAACATCCTGACTTAGAGGAATAGTTTACTCAATGGTCCTTCATAACATTATTGGTTTTTTCCTCATTCAGGCAGCAAAAAGTTTTTTGTATAATAGTATAAGTGAGAATCTTTGGGAAAATACGTTTAATATAAGTAGAAATTTTATGCCTGCAATTGAAATACCTTTTAATACCACATCCATAGTTCATACGACTAAGGATTTTATTTTTTTTGTTTTTTTTTTGTTTTTGTTATTATCATTGTTATGATATGGGGGAAACTCTCACATATAGAGAGAGACCTCAAAATGGCTGTTTCTACTAGAGATGATCCAAGTTTAGAATCAGATCAGCAGAAACTACTCCCTCTGCAGGAAGCTATAGAACATAGTAAAAAGGGAGTGCCAATTCAAGTCAGAAAATATAGCCCCTTTAGACCAAGTGACTTGAGCGCATGGAAATCAATCATCCCTAGTTTTGAGAAAAATCCAAACACTGTAATTTCACAGTTAAGGACTATATTTAATGCATATCAACCCAGTTGGGCTGATGTTACTTGCCTTTTGGAAACTTTACTGTCCCCAACTGAGATTACAGATATTATCTCAGCAGGAAATGCCCTTGTTGCGAAAGGTAAGGCCGATGTGGAATGGCCTCTAAAGGATCCAGAGTGGAATTATAATGATGATAGGGATTTCCAAAGATTAAAAGATGCTAGAGAAACACTTCTGAAGGGAATGGAATCTTGCTCTAGAAAACCGGAAAACTGGCAGAAATTTTTAAGCCTACCTCAGGAGGCTAATGAAAGACCAAACAGATTTTATGATAGACTTTGTGAGGCCGCTAGACAGTACACCAGATTGGATCCAGTAGATTTAAGAGATTCCTATATCGTTCTCAACACATTTGTTTATAATTCACTGCCAGAAAGACGCAGATACTTTCTGAAACAATGTCCAGACTGGAGAAATCTCACAGTAGATAGAATTAAGGAACTTGCAAATTATGTCTTTGACTCACGTGAGGAAGATCCAGATCACCCTAAACAGAGCATTCTGGCACCAGCGATTCCTAGTCAGCCATGTGAACACCGGAGCAAGGACACTAAGGTGTGTTGTTACTGTCGTAAGGAGGGGCATGAATTGAGAGAATGTAGGACTTGGAGAAGAAATTCTAATTCTAATTACAGGCGAAATCAAAATAGAAATAGATCTTTTTGGAGGAATACAGAAAGGCAGTACCAGAATAATGGTAACCAAGGTCCCCCTCAGAAGAGGACACAGGAATGACGGTGTCTTGGGGAGGAATGGAACATAGATAATGAAAGCCATATATTCCCAGATCCTGATTTTGTAAACTAAGTGACTTTTCAAAGGCATTTTAAGTATATGCTATTGAATATTGAATCTTGCTAATTGAAGTCTTATTTCTTTTTGATGAATTAATCACCACTTTAAGTATCTGCTACTGTTATACTAAGGAATTCATGTATAAGATGATGTGGTCTACTTGCTAAAAGAAGATTATGTAACAATGTCTAATATAATCAGCTATTTACATTCGTTTATTATTTATATGTCATTATACTCTGGGTATGGTTTGGAATTATTGTATATATCACTAATATGTTCTCAGTTATGCAGCATAGCACACATTTTTACCATCATACTGTCTTTGGTGAAATTAATGAGATTTCGAAGTATGGAAACTTATCATTTCAGAGACTAACTTGCTGTGAACTCTGATGCAGGCCCTGGAGAGAATATATGTGCAACAAAAGGAGAGACAGGTATACGTAAGTCCATGGTTTGCTTATGATGGTGACTATGTAGAGCACAATTACTAGGCACAGTCCAGTATTCTTCCTCTCTCCCTCCTAATTTAACCTAATTTAACTGAACTTACTTATCTTTTTATCTCACTCAGTTGAATTCACCTGTGGCCTAGCACAATCACTGGCTGTCTCGGAACCATGAGATATGGTATGATAACCTTTCCATAACATTTTCAGGTGTCATGAACACATACTAAATTTGACTTTGATCCAGACACATGGTGGTAAAAAGTGTTACTGATTGCAAAACTACCTCAACCCTCTATTGGAAGTCTAAGGATATAAAGGAGGGAATGTAATGGAATTTATTAATTTGATCATTGACAATGCTATGCTAAGGTTTAGTAAAAAAAAAAATACAGCAATTCAAACAGTTAAAGAAGATAATCCAGCTTTCCAGACCAGAGTCCAGAATCCAGACCAGAGTCCAGAATCCAGACCAGAGTCCAGAATCCAGTTTTCCAGACCAGAATCCAGTTTCCTCCTGATGACATCTTACCACTTCAAGAAGACAAGAGAACTCAGAGACTTTATATGAACTGTTTTGCTTTATTAGCTTTTACTATCTCCTTTCTGTTATATACTATCTGTAACATGTACTCTCTGCAGAGGCTCTCCCTTTGCAAGACTAATGTCAAAGCGTCGGTTCATGAGGAAAGAAAAAAAAATCACCCCTCTGGACAAAACTTTCCTCTCTTCCTTTTCTGTATTGTTGTTCGCATATTATTAGTCAATAAAAGTTATTATATTCTTTTTACTGTTCCATCAAGGAAACATTCCATTTCTTGAGGAAGCAAAGGGGGGAAATGTGGTAAAATATGAAAGTTTTTAACAGTCGGTTAGGATAACTGAAAGACGCCAGTTTTTCAAGGACCACCCTTTTGGGGAGGAGATGAACAGTCTGCCTGCTGCGCATGTCAGACTGCCTGCCGAGTACAGTCCGCCTGCTGCGCATGTCAGACTGCCTGCCGGGTTTTTTGACTTCCGGGGTGGAGAGAACGAGAGTAGGCCTTTTTTGCCTGCTTGGCGGGACTCCTGGTGGCGTGGCACAGACGGTCTCCCTCACTCCAAAGGTGGCCTTTTCGGTTTGGTGAGTTTTTATAAGGAATATAGACTAAGCCTAGATTTAAGACGATTTGTACTGTATTTCTATTTTCCTATCCTTCTAATCAACAACACCTTATATACAATAAAGGCTCTATCTAGAAAACCAGAAGCTTCTTCCATTTACTAGTCTGGGAGATAAATTAAGGGAAAAGTTAAGTAGGGGAGATTTATGAACTAATATCCAATTTTAAATCTCACATTTTAGGGTCAAAATAAGGAAATGGTAAGGATGACAATTAATGAAAACAAAATCAAGGCAAGCTACCAAGAAGCCTCAACCATTTCCTCTGCCTACAAACAGTTCCTTTCAGTCCATGCATCTGAAGAGCAGTTCTCTGTCCAATTCTCTTGTTTATATGGCTCGTCACATTTTAATTAAAACAACTCTATCTCTTAACAAAGGGATTTTCTCAGCTTTTCATGCTCAAAAGTCATTTCTCTGCCTCTTTTAGCAACCAAAATGATCCCATATGAAAGGAATAGTATATTATAGCCTTTATAAGTTGAGGACCTACTTCACAAGGTTGTTGTGAAGATTAAATGAGATAACATATGTATTTTTAGATAAGCAGAAATCCATGTTGTTGTTTTTTTTCTCTCCCACCCTACCACCCTATGAAAAAGAAAACTAAAATTCTTGCAACAAGTATGCAAAATCAAGACAAACAAATTCTGTCAATGGCTGGATATGAATATATATAATCACTTACATTTCAGTGATTAGTTCATCCCATTCATATTTGTAGTTATGATAGTTAAGGATGTATTTACTTTCATTCTATTCTCTTATAATTTTATCTATATTTATCTCTCCATTTTAATTATGTTATTGCCCTTTATCCCCTTTTTAAAAATATTTTCTTCAATATATTCCCTTGAATCTTAAAGTTTATTCTGCTTATGACTAATCCCTCCCTGATCTATCTTCCTTTTTATATTAAACTTTCTCCTCTTCCTGCCTCTAACATTATCCCTTTTGAGGTAAATGTGTTTTTACACCAAATTCTGTTTCAGTTCCAACTTTTTCATCAGAAATATTTGAAAATTGTCTATTTCATTGATTTTTTTTCTTGTAGAATTGCACTCCATTTCTGGCTAAGGTTTTTACTTTATACTCTTTTTCTTGGTTGTAGCCCTTTGTCTTTTGCCTTATAGAATATCACATTCCATTTTCTCTGCCTCTTTAAAAATGATTGCTACTAAATCTTGTATGATCTTGCTTGAGGTTTCATTCTTTTTTTTTCTGACTGTATTTGTTTTCTTTTTTCTGTATCTCTAAGTTTTGTAATGACATTCCTGGGAATTTTCAGTTTGAAGCTTCTTTCAGGTGATAATCAGTGGATTTTTCCTATTTTCACATTGGCATCATTTTTCTAGTAAGTCTGAGATATTACCTTTGATGACTTCCTGAAATATGATATACAAGTTCTGGTTTTGCTTATGGATTTCAGGTAATCCTTTGAGTCTTGAGTTGTTCCTCCATGATTCGTTTTCTAGAAAAGTTGTTGTTGTTTTCTTTTGTATTTTGTCTTTCTGTTTTATTTTAATAATTCTTCTTTTTTCATGAAGTTAATTTCCATTTGGAAATTCCATTTTTTAGGGAGTTTCTTACTAGAGTAAGGTTTCATACCTTTAATATTAACTTGTATATAGATAGATATGTTATGGTTGAAAATTTTCAAGAAACAGTTTCTGGGCAATTAATAATCAATGCATTAATTATTGTTAATGATAATCAATAAATTGAGGTCAATTCTTCTTCTTGGCCAACAAAAGACACCCCCCCCCCACAACCGTTGAATTTTTAAAAGCCTTTGGAAAATGAGGCATCCCTGAGGGTAGGAATCAACTCTAATTGGTTAACAATCAATGAGGGGGTAGGCATGTTGATGAGGAGGTGAGTAAAAAGTCTTCAGCTCCTCCTCCAGTGAATGTGACCTGATCATGAGACACAGCTTTCTCCAGCAATCTGGACAAAAGACTCCATCTCTCCCCAGACTACTCTGGCTGGTTTTCTCCTTCATAAACTGAGTTGCTCTAACTTCTAATGGAAGACAGCAAGGATAGAGATTTATTTCATAAGGGCAAGATCTTGCCTAGACTGGATTCTGTTTGTAAGGGCTTTTAGTTGGGTAGGGTACCACCCAAGATTCAAAAGCATTTACCTTGACAATTTGGTCATTCTCATCTATCAGCAATATCCTTGAAGACTGACTGAACAACCTACGGGAGCTGGTTTCTGAATGATGAAAAATTAATTTTAACTTAATAATTGGTTATTAAAATAAGAGAAAAATTAATTTCTTTCAGATAGAGAGATAGACAAAGATAGAGCTACATAGATATCTGTATACCAAACAGGGAACAGCTAGTTGGTACAGAGGATAGAGTGCCAGGCCTAGAGTCAGGAAGATTCATCTTCCTGAGTTCAAATATGACCTCAGAAACTTACTATCTGTGTGACCCTGGGCACCTCACTTAACCCTGTTTGCGTAAGTTCTTCACTATGAAATGAGTTGTCTCAAATCTCACCTTGCTCCAATCCATCTTCTGTATATCTTCCAAAGTGGTTTACCTTAAGCAAAAACCTGACCATGTTACTCCCCTATTCATTAAACTAAGATGGGTCCCTATTTCCTCTATAACCAAAATTTCTCTGCTTTTCACAACCTGGTCCCAACTTACCTTTCCAGCTTCATTATCTATTAGTCCTGTTCCCATACTGGATGGTCCAGCCAAACTGGCCTTCTATCATTAAATACAAGCTCTCCATTTCCTGTCTCCATGATCTTACACTGACAATGCATACACCCCCTGCCTGAAATGCATTTTCTCCAGCTCTGTCTCACAGAATCTGTATTTTCCATCAAAACAATGCTCTCATATCAAATTCAAAGTCTTTTCTGATCCTCCCGAGCTACCTCATAGCTATGGAGAACGCAAAATAAATATAAGGTAGTTAAGTAAAATGTAGTTGGGGATGGTCAGGGAGAGCAATTTACTTTGTATACAGATATCCATTGCTATTTAATGAAAATGGAAATAAGCCACATGATTTCCTAAACAATGAGAGCAATATTCTGAAATGAAAATACACTTTACAATTGATATATAAAACCTAGTTCCCTGTAGTCATGTCTATAGGAGGCACTGAATTAGCCTGCAAGTGAAATTTACGATTTACGCAATTTACGATTAAAGCAATGGAAAAAAGTGGATGCCCAATAATTGGAGAATGGCTAAACAAAGTTTACTACATGACTCTCATGGAATATTATGTACTCTAAGTAACAATAAAAATGAAGGATATTGGAGAAGCAAGCGGAATTGAATATGTATTGTAAGAGTAAAGAAGGCAATGCTAGGAAAAAATTGCAATATAACCACAACAATATAAATGGAGAAGCAAAAAATAATAAAAACAAAACTAGATGTAATTATAATAATAGTACATCTAGATGATTCAGTAGATAGAGTACCAAGCAGAACTGAGTTATAATTCTGCCTCAGACACTTGCTGTGTGACCTTGGGCAAGTCACTTAACCCTCTTCTCCTCAGTGTCCTCAACTTTAAAATGAACTAGATAAGAAAATGGCAAACCACTCTAGTATCTTTACCAAGAAAACCCCAGAAGAAGTTATAAAGAATTGGACACAACTGAAAAACAACTAAAAACAACAAATTACAATACCAAGCTTTGTGCTTGGTGGAGAAGAGCTGAGAAAATAGCTCCATGTCTTCTTTGAAGTAGGGGGACTATGGATGTAGATCACTATATATGCTTTTGGGTTCAGTTGAACTTTTCAGACCTGCTTTTTTCATTCTTAATAGAATTTTATTTTCCAAAGTACATGGAAAAACAAATTTTGGCATCAATTTTTTAAAACTATGAGTTCCAACTTCTCTTCCTCCTTGCCTTCCCACCCCCCACCCACAAGAACTCAAGCAATTCAAAATAAGTTTTCCATGAGTAGTCATGGAAAACATTTTCACATTAGCTAGGTTGTGAGAGAAAATAGTTAAAAAACAAAATTTCAGATTAAGCAATCAGACCTGCTTTTTAAAAGCTTTTTTTAAAAGCTTTCTTTTAATCATTATTTTTAATATAAGGGATGATTCTCTGTAGAGGGTAAGAGAAAATATATGTTCAGAAATGAAAATGAAGTTTTAAAAATAATTTTCAAATGAATAAATCAATACTTTTTTATTTAATATGCATCTATTTTACAAGATTTATATTCAGTATGAGTATTGATTTTTTTCTAAATTGTGTCAGATGAAAAAATTCACTTTTTAAAAAACAGGTAACAGCAAAATTTTAGCTAGATTCATTAAAAATACTCTATGGCTCACTTTCTCTAAGAATCATTATAGGGGGCAGCTGGGTGACACAGTGGATAAAGCACTGACTCTGGATTTAGGAGGATCTGAGTTCAAATATGGCCTCAGATACTTGACACTTACTAGCTGTGTGATCCTGGGCAAGTCACTTAACCCTTATTGCCCCAGGGGAAAAAAAGAACTGCACCCAACTCTATCGTTTGGCCCTCTGTGTGTATAAACTTAAAATCTGGAAATGTAAGGATCATTATAGACATTGTGCTCCCACAGATATAGGTCATTTCTCTTCAACAGTCAGTCTAATGACAATGGCAAGGAAATGAAGAATATAATATTGGCAAATATCGAGTAGTTGAAATACAGCCAAGACTGTGGTTTCTGAAATACAGGAAAAAATTCAATATCATTATACATGAAACTACTTCCATGATTTCTAAGAAATTGGTGTGGGAGGAGCTAAGGGGGGGGGGTTCAAAGACTAAGTTCTTCATTTACCAATGAAGATTGCAGACCCTTCATACTACCAGAACTGTTATTCCTGAGTGGCTGGCCTTTTAATACCAGCTAGCCAGGCTCCCACTGAAGATGACCAAATATATGTGGACTTCTCCTCATCTGATAAGACTTTCTATAGTTTGTCTTCTACTGGTGTCAACTTCTAGAAATCAGGATTCCCATCATGGCATAATGAGGCATAGGAGGAGGGCTTTAATGGAGGCCACTTTATACTATATTCAACAAAATCAGAAGCCGAGAAGAGTAGCAGAAGGGATTACTGAGCAGATGTGCTAGCAGATGTGAACCCTTCCAATAGTAAGCAATATTTGAAAGACTGAGGGACACAAGAGAGTCACCAGTAAATTGGAGTAAGGCAAAAGAACAGAATCTAAAACTACAGGCCAGTGAGTTTGTCCTTGATTTCTAAGAAAACAAATCAGATTGGATCATTAAAGATAGTTGGAGCATATCTAGAAAGGGGAGTAGCATTTATCTACACCCAATATGGCTTTGAAATAATGATAAGAACATATAACATTAATATAGAACTTAAAGGTCAACAAAACAGTTTACCTATATTATTTCATTTGATTCTCACCAAAACCTTGTGAGGTAGGTGCTATTTATTATCCCCATTTTATAGGTGAGAAAACTGAGACCCACGAAGTTAAGAAACTTCTCCATGGTCACACAGCTAGTAAGAATCTGAGATAGGATTCAAACTCAGGTCTTCTTCTTCTTCTTCTTCTTCTTCTTCTTCTTCTTCTTCTTCTTCTTCTTCTTCTTCAACTACATGTAATCATCAGGTTTGTAGAGGACACAAAACTGGCAGGGATAGTGAACACTGGATTGTGAAGTAGAGAACCAGAAAGATCTAGGGGTTGTTAGTCAGCATTGGACTGAACCTAATAAGATAAAATTCAATGGGGAGAAAATGGAATGCCTTACACTTAAATTTTTAAATATATATATCAGCTTCATAAGTATAGGATAGGGAAGATATAATTAGGTAGCAGCTTCTCTGAATGGGAGGGGGCAGGCCCAACAGAAAGCTATCTTGATTTTGAGCTTTATTAAGAAGCCTCTGTATCATTAGACTTTAGCTAGAACAATGTGATTATTGCCAGGTGCCACATTTGGGGGGGGGGGATAAGGGTTAAGTGACTTGCCCAGGGTCACACAGCTAGTCAGTGTCAAGTGTCTGAGGCCAGATTTGAACTCAGGTCTTCCTGAATCTAGGGCCGGTGCTTTATCCACGGCACTACCTAGCTGCCCCAAGGTGCCACATTTTAAAGATACTAATAAGCAGGTGAGCATCCCAAGGAAGGCAAATTGAAGTCCTGGGTTCTTATTGTTTGAGGACCAGTTGAAGGAACTGAGAATATATATGGAGGTTTATCATATATGAAAAACATTAGACTTGTTCTGTTTGGCCAGAGAGGAATAGAACTATAAGCAATTAGTGGAAGGGCAAAATTTTGATTTTATGTCAGGAAAAATCTCCTACCATTTAGAAATGACCAAAAGTGGAACGGCTGCCTTAAGAAGTTCTAGGTTCTCCCTCTCTAGAGACATTCAAGTAGAAGCTAGAACATTTATTAGGTATTACAATAGGGATTCCTTTTGTATATTCATTGGACTAGATGACTATTGATGTTCCATTCAACTATCAAATTCTGTAATTCTCTGAAATTATTTTTATTTTAAAAATAAAGACAGTGATACAAATTGTTAGTACTTTATATGCAATATATTGAATATATATTACTTTATATATGCAATATATTCTATTAGAGCTTTGAAGAGTTTAGTTTTAAATTCAATAAATTTAGGGCAGCTAGGTGGCACAGTGGATAAATCACCAGCCCTGGATTCAGGAGGATCTGAGTTCAAATCCAGCATCAGACACTGACACTTACTAGCTTTGTGACCCTGGGCAAGTCGCTTGACCCTCATTGCCCCACAAAAGTAAATAAATAAATAGATAGATATATGAATAAATGAATGCATGAATGAATGAATAAATAAGTAAATGGATCAATAAATGAATGAATAGATAAATGAATGAATGGATAGATCAATTGATTAATAAATAAATGAATGAATAAATAGATGAATGAATGAATGAATACATATGTACATACATACATGCATACATACATGAATAAATAAATGAATAAATTTCCTTACTGATTAAATTTATGAAACATGAAATTTTAGACGTAGAAAAAACCTTACTGATCATCTAGATAAACTTATACCTTAAAGGAATCCTTGATAAAACATAACTGAATGTCCAAGCTCTACTTTGAAGTACATTTAAAAAAGGGATACTTCCAGAAACAAGGCGTTGATAATTGCACTGTCCTCTGCCCTCCAAGAAAGGAGAGCCCACCATGTCTCGAGGTAGCATAATCCACTTTTGGACAGTTCTAATTATTAAGGCTGCCATACATTCCACATACATCTTGTGTGGAAGAAGTTTGTAATACAACAATGGAAGAGAAGAGTGGAATTTGAGCAGAATAAGGAGGAAATGTATATGGGTGATTTGGAGAGTTTTGAACTTATGAAAAAGTCCAGATATTGATTTTAAGGGTAAGGAATATGAAAAATTTGGGAGAAATTGAGGAAAATTTGAAAGGGAAGCAGCCTATCCTCCTTGAAGAAAAAAAAATAGAAGAGAAAATGACTAAAAATGAAAACAACCAATCTTCCCATTCTGACATGTCTCTATCTTAGAGTAGTTTATGCAGCAACTGCTTCATCTGAATTATGCTTATAAGCCCTTCTATCTTCTAGTTATCATCCTCTGCCCTAAGTCTGCACTATTTACACATGTGAATGTCCTGTTTTAGAAGCATTTGGTGGTTGAAATGCAAAATCCTAAGGCAATTTTATCTTTAAGTACAGGAGTAGCACACATGTATTCAATTTCTATTAAATGAGACAAATGGTATGTGCTAAATGCTATATATACAGTCTCAATTGGTAACCAGAAACATTTGCTAAGGAGTAGTTGCCTTGTAACTATTATTGAATGTCAGAAAGTATATATTATGTAATTGATATCTTTTAAAAAAAATAAGGATGCCTCCAAATTTAATAAGTCTTGTTATTGCATTTTCAATTCATAGATGAACAAGAGTCACATCCATAGTTGTCTTAACCAGGGTTCAAATTACAAAGGTGATCAATCCTCATGAATCAAGACATTCATTAATTAGTAGCTCAGAACAAAAAGAGGGTAAAGGCACTGTATAAGTAACCTATAAAATAAAATTCTATTAAGAGGGAAAAAATAAAATAAAAATACATTTTAAAAAACTGTGCTTGAAATATCTGTGCATTTGCTAGTGCCCTAAACAAAATCTGTTATAGAAAAGGTCTCACATTCTTCCAATACCCAAACACTGTAGAGTCATTGGCTCCTCTGTCAACAAAGCCACTACAACATACTCAAAATAATTTTGAGACTAACATCACATTTTTGTCTACAAAATCATCTCTAACACAAACTTCTACTATGAAGCGTTCCTAAGAAGAGATCCTTTCTGAAGACTAATTTTTTCCTCTTTTTTTCTGTATCCAGAACCTAAAGAAAGGTTAAACCTTCACCCAGGCAGCATCAAGGCCTTCCTTAGCATCTACCAGCAATGGGGTTTATGAGAAATGAAGAGCCAGGCTTCCAGCTGAATTTCAGTTTAGTTATTTTTGTTTTAATGTATGTGTGAATCAATTAATCCTGTCATGGAAGGGCATCGTAAACTGTGTGCCAGAGTTAATGAGTCAGACATTATCACATCATTACACCAGCTGGCATCATGAAGCATGTGTTGTTTGTCATAATATACACTGCCATGCTTACCAGCCATTAATTGTTTACACGAGCAGTCATATTTTTCTTCAAAGAACCTTCAGCGACTGGTTAATATTTTGAAAGCTTCTTAAGTGAATAACTCTTCCAAGCAAAAGATAATATCACTAAAAGAACCCACATCCATAGCAAAGTGAACCAAAGAGGGCAGACAATTGAAGTGATTAGGTAATTCAGAGACAATTCCAACACTGCTGACTCCAGTCATGCAAAGAGCTCAAATGAGTCACCATCATTGCTAACTTAGGTTGCTCTGGATATGACCTCTAGGCAAGAGTAAAGAGACCAAGTTGTGAATTATCCCCCTGAAATTGTTTAGGGAAGCCATTAGCTACTGTGCTTAGCCCACCTATTGACCATTTTTAGCTTTCAGAGAGAGAAGTGGTAATTAAATCCCCCTTTTTCGTAAGTACAGAAGCTTGGCTATTGTGATTTCTGACACCATATAGCTAGTCTCAGCCTCAACTACTAGATCACCAGTTTCCTGGTGCCTTCAGAGTCATGGAGACAAAGGGCTAATGGCATGAGTTACCCAGAAGTCCATAATTCTGAATTGGTGGTGTCTGTATTCTCTTGACTTTAGTGAGTCATCTTCTCAGAGGACTTTTGGTCTTAAAATCTCCTGGGCAGCATCACTCTTTTCACTAAAAGATGGAGATGAGCTCACTCTGTCATATTAAAATGTCTATCAGTGGGGAGCAGCTAGGTGACACAGTGGATAAAGCATTGGCCCTGGATTCAGGAGGACCTGAGTTCAAATCTGACCTCAGACACTTGACACTTACTAGCTGTATGACCCTGGGCAAGTCACTTAACCCTCATTGCCCTGGCCAAAATAAAAGATGTCTATGAATGCCCCTACCTTTGTGGGAAGGGGGACTAAGCTCAACAGTACAACATCATACACAGTTCTAGGCCCAAACTGAAGATCATTGCATCATCCACTCTTTGGGGCAATCTCTCTTTAGGCCCCCAAGTAACAGCCCGCAATCCCTGGTCCACATGTAGACAGGTTGCATAGGTTTGGTTGGGATCCTGACCAACACAGAACAAGCAGGGAAATAAGAAAGAAAGGAAACTCTCTAGATCTGAGCTTCTAGAACTCTCCAAAACCCTCGCTCAAATTCCCCCACTTTCTCACATATCCCTCATACCATGAGCCATGCTGAACCATCACCGATGGCAGAACAGACCTAGCTAAAATAATTTCTATACTCCATCCCAGATGCAGGCAAAGCCTCTGGAGCTTGTCACTTTTTGCAGCCCCAGCAGTATCCTTCTGCCCCTGCATCTGTTACTAACAGCTTGTTTTCAAATGTACCTTTAAAGAATTAAATTACTTCTAAATGACAAGTAAAATACAAAGGCATCCTGATATAGGAAGTAAAGAAATCATTTCATTCAGGGAATCTTGAGATCAAGTCTTACTTCTGATACTTATCTTAGCATCAAGTTACCTCAAGTTTTTTAACAACTCAATGTCTCCAGTTCATAAATATGGTGGTTAAATATTTTACAACCTGTTCTCAGGGAGGGAAAAAAAGTATGAAGTCATTTTTTAATGTTTAATCTAGATTTAATTTTTCTTTATCATTTTCTTAATTCTAGATAATTAACAAAATAATAAATCAAGCCCTGATTTGTTGCATTTTTAGATATCTAAGGAGAAATTGCTCACACTAAAAATGAAACAATCTACTGCTACACCAGTTGGACATGGCTCTAAGACACTCCTACACTAAGCACCTTTCCAAGATTCTAGCTGCAGGGCTATTTCTGATTAGTATTAGTGCAGTGGTTTTCCTCATCAAGAGTTCTCTACACCAATAAAAACCTAGGCTGAGGCCATTTTTTAAAGGAAAATGTCCTAACCCAAATGACAAACATTGCCAATGTATGCTAGCTATGAAAACATGCATTTGAATGGTGGGCTAGGATTTTTTTTTGGGGGGGGGTTCAGGGCAATGAGGGTTAATTGACTTACCCAGGATCACACAGCCAGTACGTGTCAAGTGTCTTAGGCTGGATTTGAACTCAGGTCCTCCTGAATCCAGGGCCGGTGCTTTATCCACTGCTCTACCTAGCTGCCCCACATGGGCTAGGATTTAAAAGAACTGGGTTTAAGAGAGAGGTTTGTCACTATGCGACTGTGAAGAAATCACATACTCTGCAGACCTCTATTTCTTCATACATGGACTTGGGAATATGGAACTAGATGTTTTATAAGGTGGCTTAAAGCTCTAACAAGATATGTATTTTAAACCCAAGGTCCTACTATAACTTTTTAAAAACTTAGGCATAGAGAGGTTATGTGACTTGATGGGGGTTTCCAATTTGGTATCAAAGGAGGAATTTAAATCCAGGTTTTCTTGACTTTTCAATAAGAATATCAGAACACTACCCACTACCCCATACTGTCTCCACCTTTAATCTATAATGGATTTAAAGAGAGGAAAGAAAATGTTTTATCACCAATAAAAATAGAGTCCTTTAAAGGTGAGGACTATTTGACCTATATTTGTATCCTTAATGATGAGCACAATATCTGAAACATAGTAGGTGGTTATTTTTGTAAATTATGAAAGTATTTTATTATTTTCCAGTTACATGTAGAGATAGTTTTCAACATTTGTTTTTATAAGATTTCTAGTTTCAATTTTTTCCTTCCCTCCCTTCCCTCCGCCCTCACATAGTAGGTTCTTAATAAGTGCTTGTGATTCAATCCTTCTGAAGTATTTCAATCCATAAAAGATTATAGAATCATAGATGGTCAAAGAAGTAGGAAGAGATAGATGGGGTGTAAACTGAGTTCCTCTGATTCCAAAGTCAGTACTCTTTTTATTTACTGGAATTGATTGCTAAAAAAAAAAGTGCAAAGCTATAAATGTGTTCAAAAGACTAGTTCTACAATCACAATCTTAGGATACTTTAACAGGGGATAGCAGCTACCTGATAGACCCAGATGACTCAGCCACAACAAATACAACATACTTCAGAAAAAAAAGTAGTAAGGAGGGGAGGTATTCCAAGATGGAGTTCTTATTGCCAAATACCATGAACAAAATCTCAAGACCTTGGAATGCTATGGGCAACACAGTTTTAATTACTGATTTTTTTAAAAGGTCACATGCCAACTCTTGCCACAAAGAGATAAAAACACTTTAGAGTCCACAGCCACACCCACACTGGGAAAGAGAGGGCTACTGATGACTTCCAGATTTCCAAAGGGCTCAAAATCCACTTTCTACAGTGCCCAAAGTACCAAAATTTTAGTAAACATTTTGATGGCCTTTGCCAGTGGTTAAGTGTCCTCAGTTTTCAGACTCCCAACAATGAAGCTTTGGGAGAAGTTGCAACACTCATATTTCCCCTCAAGCCTCCTCTTTTTCCTTTCCCTATGAAGTTGTTCCTGGCACAATAGCTTCCATGGGAGGCCTTGCTTGCCTTTTCAAAATATACTGTCTGTTTGGTGACCTGCTGGACATTATTGACTTAAACAGATGAAAATCTACAGAAGACTTAAGTGGTTTTCATTAATTGAATATTGTATTGAAAAATCCTCCCTTTTCATTAAACCTTTAAGAGAATATGATGTCCTGGTTCAAAGAACATGCTTTGAAGCATTGATATTTGTAAAGTCTCATTGATATTTTGATGTTCCCGCATAAATAACATAAGGACATATGAATAGAAGTTCCTTTATATTAACTAAAATTCTAAGTAGGATAAACTCATCATGGGACAAGATTGTTTTCTATTATTTCAGATCAATTGTTTTTAATTAAAATTGTGCATATCCAAATTGAGTAGGGGAAGAGAGACATCTTTCTCCCAAATATAAACTGTTCACTTTATTAGTTAATTTACCTAATTGTGTCTACTGCAGAGACTATGAAGGTAATAAATATAGGCTTCCACACTCTAATTGGTACCAGGAATTATGCATGTACCACCTTTTAAAGGTTATAACATACCTCACCCCTCTGGCTTCACACGCTGATATAATTTGATTTTCCATATAATTCATGGATGACACTGATTATCAGTTTTATCATTCTACTCATAGACTTGATAAAGTTAGTTATTTTTTTCCTGAGTTTGATTAGTACTATATTCTCATATTCTCTCTTTCTCCACCATCTTTATATTCATGACCTTGATAGTAGGCCTTGCTGATTCAGTTTCTAGAGGGCAGAAGCTGTGCCTGATTGATTTAACTGAGCAACACAGAACACAGCACTCTTTGTTCCAACAATGTATAAATATATCACAGTCTTCAATCCAAATAAATCATAGCCTAAAATTTAAAAAAAACAAAAGATCAAGTTGAGTTTGTGCATAATAAAGAATTACCTATCTGTCCTCTCCTCCCTCATCTTTGAGAGAGACAGCTAGGTGGCATAGCATTGGGCCCAGAGCCATATTTTGAGTTCTAATCTGGCTTCAGACACTTACTAGCTATGTGACCCAGAGCCAATCACTTGATCCTGTTTGCCTCAGTTTTCTCATCTGTAAAATGATCTGGAGAAGGAAATAGCAAACCACTCCAGTATCGTTTTCAAGAAAACTCCAAATGGGGTCAACAATGAGTCAGACCTAATTGAAAAATAACTGAACAACCATCTTTGAGAAGAGAAAAATCTCAGAAAATTGGTGTTTAGCCTCACTGAAGAAGACAATGTGGGAAGCTTGAAACTTTTTTTTCCAAACTATGAACTGAACAGATTTGGCAAATAAGACTACAAAGTAGGAGGTTTGCAATATGGTCTAAGTTGTGACAGTATGTGTGAGTGAATATGTATATTTAGATGAGTGTTGTTACTTCCTGAATCATTTGTTTATTACCTTAGCCCACATTTGTCTTCTTCCTTAGAGTTGGCACAATCTTAATTAATTCTCTACACTCCCGGCAGAATACAACTCTCTGTTATCATCATCACCACCATCATTATCATTGTCATCAGTCAATCAAAAAATGTTGACTGAGCTTTTTGAAGAAAATCATAGTATTAATAGCACCCAAAGTGCTGCGTTCTTTACTGGCGAAATGAGCAAACCAGGCATTCCCTCCCCTCTAGGAGGTGAATCTTCAATGTAAACCATCCATTTGAACATCTTTCTCTGGAGAAAGAAAGGGACAAATAATATAATTAACATTAATGATTTGGAATTTAAAAAAATTTTCAATTAAAATTTGAAATTAATTTAAATAAATTATTTTTAGATTAATTAAAAATTAATTATTAAAAGTATTTGCAGCATAAATTATTTGGAAATACATGTTTCAGCACAAGTCAAATTCTACATTTGGGGGAAGGAGAAGGATAAATATGATTTATTTGAATAATGCTCATTCAAAATTCCTGCTACCAATGAGAGAGTGAAAGTGTTTTATACTTATTTGTGTAAGCTTTCGAGGACCCTTCCAAATTTAAATTCTATGTTTCTGATGCAATGATTCTATAAATAGTAATTATATATCCTAATACAAGAAACTTCTGAAATCCTTTGGGGAGATTCTTTATTAAAATCCTGTAGAGAACTTTTTTTTTCAGAAGTACCACAAATTAAGATATGTAGGGGTCACATATTGGAGAAGGATTGGAGTTGTCTTGGCTAGGATGAAACCAAATTTACATATAAAATAAAGTTTAAAAATATACATTAACTATCTTTACATGTAACGGAAAAAATAAAATACCTTATATGTAAAATATATATATATATACATTAAAATAGGAAACAAGAAACTTCCTTATAATCCTGCTTAGTCACAATATCTCTTTCTCTTGGTTAATATTTTTTTAAATAATTGATACATATGCATTTTACCAGTAGATTTAGCTAAACACCTAAAAACAGGTGGGGATCACTAAAAAGTATTTTTTAAAAGCTTCAGAAAATTCATGTTAGCTAGGTCAAGGGAAGAACACTGGAATACAATCTGCCCAGTGACCACCCATCTGTCTGTTGTTAGGCTAACATAATTAGCACATGGCTTTTTGCCCCATTCTTTGGCAACCCTAGAATACCAACATCCTGCTCTTCTGATAAATTCTGGTGGATCTGTTTTTCTTTTAGACCACATATAATTCAGCTTCCAAATAATAAAGTACCACTGGTTTCTCTGGAAATAGGAACAATAATCACTGAATGCTTCAATAGCACTTTCCTCTCAGTAACCCTCTAAGGTAAGCAGTTCAACTATTATCATCCACATTTTAGAGAGGTGTAAACAAGGATTTAATAATAAGCCAATAAAAACTCTAATTACCTTTTACAATCAGAAAAATTCGGGGGCATTAGAAGTCTCCTGGCTAGGCTTCCAATGTGACTCCAAATGAATGCAGAATTCTTCCTGCATTGAATTTCTAATCCTCTGAGAGACCATATATCCCAAATACAATAGAAAAATTTACTTTCCACATTATTTTCAAATTTGGTACCTCAGTCAAGACTGCCCAGACAATTTTCAACTTAAATGGCACTGTGGTGGGAATCACACATGAATGGAAGTCACATGAGAGGATCTTATTTCTGGCTCTGTGACTAACTTCTGGTGACTTTGGGTAAGTATCTTAACCTTTCTGGGTCTCCTTTTCTTCCTGTGCCAAAGGATCTCAAAGATCTCTTTATGATCTAAAATTCCTTGGCTGTGGTTTGTACTCAAATTCTCATTCTCCCCAAGAGTGCAAGTAAAGTCATTCATCAAATATTCAAATGGACATGCTTTTTAGATTAGGAAATATAATTGCTATTTATAGAATCATAAAATTTAAATTTAGAAGGGTGCTCAAAAGCTATCATTCAATCAGGAAGTATTTATATTTTCTGCCAGGCAAAAGTGAAGTACCACACCTCAAATGCTTGTTGAAAGACTTACTGACATAGGTCAAGGCAAGTTGGGTAGAATGCCCTATCATATAAATATTCACCTAAGGATAAACTGGAAGGCATAATAGATAGCTGTCCACTAATATACTAGTACCCTAAAAGAGAAAGAGGATAGGAAACCACAAGCATAGAAGCAACAAGTATGTCACTAAAATGGTAGTATTGGGGCAATAGTTGGAGCAGGGAATAAGCATTTATATAGGACCTGCTATGTGCAGTCACTGTGCTGTGTTTTTTTTTAACAAATATTTAATTTGATTGTCACAACAATCCTTGGAGATTAGTGCACTACTATCCCTATTTTGCAGTTGAGAAAATGGAGCAAACAGAGGTTAAGTGAGTTTCCCAGAGTCACACAGGTAGCATGTTTAGATTTAAATTCAAGTCTTCCTGGATTCAGGCCCAGCATTTTATCCACTTTGCCATCAAAAGTAGGAGTCATTTTCCTGAATTCTGATTGACTCACTAAATTTATGCTACTATGTTTAGGGGCTTTTGATTCATTTCAGGTTATTAATATCTCTCTTTTTATAATCTCCTACTTATCAAGTTAATTTGGTTTTGAACTATTCTTTCAAAATACTTCCATCTTCTTTCAAAGCATTTCTATCATTTTCCTATGGAAATTTCCTATGAAAATGACTATTCCTACCTGCTCCTCACTTAATTTTCTACCTAAACTGTCACCTTTTCCTAAATATCAATCTTCACTGTTAATACAAAATAAACAATAGGAATGATCAGACAGTAGTTTTTATATGAAAGGGAGGATTAAAAGATAGTAATTAAAGAACAGAGAAAAAAAGAACAGAGGAATACAGTCTACAAGCCAATGCCAAGAGCTCCTAATTGCAAGATAAATTGTCTTTTCCTCCTATAGGATCCTTCCCTTCAAGGGCATTGGGGGATACCAAAAACTCAGAGAGGACTTACCAATAACCAATCTCATCAAAACAAGTTTTCAGCACAGTAATGCTTTCCATTATCAATGAGCAGCAACAGGGATAATGCCTTATGACAATCTCTCAGGGGGAAAAAGTTGGGGAACACAATACCCAAACACAATATCACTTCTTCACATGGTACCTTGTCCCAAGATGGAAGGTGAATTCTAAACTCCTGAATTGGTTCAATTCTTTCTGCATATTTGTCCCCAAAACCTTTACAGAGTCCTTGCCAGAAGTTAATAGCTTCAAAACTTCACTGGTTGGTGAATCTGAGCTTATATCTCTATGGAAACACAGGTTATGCAAAAAAAAATCAAATATGTTAGATTCTGGAAGGTGTCCACTAGCAGTTGGGGGGATCAGAAAAGGCCTCATGTAGAAGGTGATTATAGAGTTGTCTTAAATGAAACTAGGGTTTCTAAGAAACTGAGATGAGGAAGCATACTTTAGAGGCATGGGAGACAACCAGTACAGACATGGCAGGCAGAGGGGAATATGTGGAACAGGAAGTATGCCACTATGGATTAAAGAGTGTGGAGAAGGAAACCTTGAAAGGTAGGGAGGGGACAATTGTGAAGTTTTAAATCTAAATCTAAAAGAGGAATTCATGTTTTTCTAGATGATAAGGACTCACAGGACTTTAGTGAACAGTTAATTAACAAAATCAGTGGCTCAGTCATGGAACTGAATCAATAAATTAACTTAAGTAAAATTGTCATTTCTATGATATTGTCTTGGCCTATCCATAAGCAATTAATATGTCTCTAGTTGCTTTATTTTAGAGAAAAGTGGTTTGTAATTGTGTTCATATGACAAATAGACTCCCAAGTATTTTATCTTGTCTGTAATTATTTTAAATTGAAGTTTTCTTTTTATCTCTTGCTCCTGGGTTTTGTTGGTAGTATATAGTATGCTGACTAATTATGTGGGTTTATTTTGTATCCAATAGCTTTGCTGAAATTTCAAGCAGATTTTTAGTTGATTCTCTAGGGTTCTCTAGGTATACCATCATATCCTCTACAAAGAGTGATAGTTTTCTTTCCTCATTGCCTATTTTTCTTCTTTAAATGTCTTTTTCTTGTATTGCTATAGCTAACATTTCAAGCACATTATTGAATAACAATAGTGATGATGGACATCCTTGCTTCACTCCTGATCTTATTTGGAAGGCTTCAAGGTAATTCCCATTACAAATTATACTTACTCATCATTTTGGATAGATACTACTTATCATTTGAAGAAAAGTTCCTTTATTCCTATGCTTTCTAGTGTATTTAACAGGAATAGACATTGTATTTTGTCAAAGGCTTTTTCTGTATCTATTAATAAAATCATATGATAGTTGTTGGTTTTGTTATCGAAATGGTCAATTATGCTGATAGTTTTCCTAATATTGAACCAACCCTGCATTCCTGGTAAAAATCCAATCTGGTCATAGTCTTCATGATACATTTTGTGAAATATATTTGTAATGTATTGATGTAATACCCTTGCTAATATTTTATTTTAAAATTTTGCATGATATTCATTGTGGAAAATGGTCTATAGTTTTCTTTCTCTGGTTTAATTCTCCCTGGCTTAGGTATCAACATATATTTGTGTTATAAAAGGAAAATGGTGGCACTCTTTCTTCACCTTCCTCTTCAAAAATGATGGAGTTTGGGAAAATCTTAGGACAGCCCCATCCCCTTAACATGGAAACCCAGCAGACACTGGTTTGGGGAGGGAATTTCATAATCCCCTAAGATGCCCCCCCAACCAGGCCTTCCACTATATCTTCAGGGGCATGCCAGTTTTTGTTGAGGTCCCACAGCATGGTGGGACCCTTTATTAAAAGGAATCAAACAGGGGAAAAATGATGAGACTTAGGGTATATTCAGAGAAGACTAGTACCTCTAGTATGAAGATTGCTGAGCCCTTTTTAGGGTTGCTTTTCACCTTTGGTGTCCACCTGATCCACACCCTGACAAACATTTTTGGCAGACAGGTTAAATCAGGGTGAGAGTAACTGAGGGATCTCCATCCCATTGGTGAGTTAGGGGGTTATACCTCAAGCATGTGAAGACTTCCCCTGGTGGAACTGGCAGATAAGAACAATTGTTCAGACTGACAGGAAAGCAGCTGGAACAGGTCCACATAGGGCTTGGTTAGACATCTAAGATGACAAGGTCATCCACTGAATCTCAAGCCACCACCAGTTGTGTTGAGTTGTCCTGCCACCAGACAATGATGACTCTGGAAGAGAGAGTGAGAGAGACAACTTTGTACAATCCTGTGTCACTTAAATGCAACTTATGTATGAATCAAAAGACATCAAATATACAATTTTACAATTTTTACCTATCTCAAAGTCCCGTGGCAACAGTCAACTGATGAAGCTTCAGGTGTGGATACACTGGGAGCTATAGTCACAACCTTGCACACATGCAACCCAGGCCATAGGATTATCTTCTCACTGGAAGCAGCAGTGGGCTTCAGCAGCCCCCCATACTGCTCACCTCCTGGTGTGAGGAAAATTGTGTGCTTACCCAACCCATGCCTGATTACCACAGCAGGTGGTGATCCAACCCTATGTTTGAAACACACTCCCCAAAAAGTACAAAATCTTCTGCAAAGATGATTCCACCCACCATCAGTACATGGAATGTGTAAACACTTATAGACAACACAAAATCCAGTAGACCTGAAAGATAAACAGTACTTGTTGTGAGAGAACTCAGCCAGTATTGCATCCACAACAGCCCTCAGTGAAACAAGGTTGGCAAATGAAGGTCAGCTAACTAAACTCAGAGCTGGATGCATATTTTTCTGGAGTGGCTGCAGTGAAGGGAAGTGCCATGAAGCTGGTGTAGGTTTTGCAATCAAACACAACTTAGTCACCAATTGTATGCCTACCAAAAAGAGTGCATGACAAGCTCATAAAAATGTGATTTTCACTTGCCACCATCATCAGTGCCTATGCTTCCACCATAATAAACACTGAGAAGGTCAAAGAAAATTTTGTGAAGACCTGGAGATGCTTATCATCAATGTGACGAAAGAGGACAAGCTTATAACTCTGGTTGACTTTAATGCCAGGGTAGGCTCAGACTACCAAACATGGCAAGGAATCCTTGGGAGGAATGGAGTTGGAAAAAGCAACAGGGGTCACTTACTACTAACACTTGAGCATCCCATGACATTCTCATCACCAACACTATCTTCCATTAACCTCAATGCAATAAAACTGTGTTGATGCACCCTCACAGCAAAGAATGACATTAATAGACTATGTGATTATAAGAAGAGACAGATAGGATGTGAGAGTGACAAAGGCAATGTGTGGCACAGAATGCTGTACTGATCACAGATATCCTCTCCAAGCCAAATATTCACATTCAACAAAAACAGCAGCCCCAAGGTAAAATTATTACCAGATGACTTAATGTCAACAGATTAGAACACTTCGCTGGGCTGGAACATTGTATTGCTAACTTGAAGGAAGAGTTGAGCCAGCACACCATTGGCAACAGTGAAGCAGAAAAAGATTGGGCAGTTTTCAGAGATGTGGTGTATAGCACTGAATTTGCTCATCTCAGTCAGAACACTCACAAATATCAAGACAAAAATGATGGGGAAATTCAGAAGCTGCTAAATGAAAAATGAGAATTCCACAAAGTTTGCCAGCAGCATAGTTCATCCATCTCTAAGAAGGCATTATTTAACTCCATTAAAAGTAAAGAACAAGTGAAACTTAGAGAGATGCCCGATTAGTAAGAAGGAAGATGAAATTCAATTTTATGCTGATAGTAACAACCCAAAGTGTTTTTATGATGCCTTGAAGGCTATTTATGGGCCAAAGACATATGGGGCATCTCAACTACTCAGTGCTGATGAGCTTAACTCTTCTATAGTGTTCTCAACAGACAGTCATCAATCGATGCTGAAGCCACTGACCATTTACATTAGGTCAATCCCTCTCTAGACAAATTTCCAACTGAAGAAGAGATCTTGAATGCCATTAGGCTCTTCTCCTGGGGTGAAACACCTGGTGCTGATTCTATTCCAGCTGATATTTACAAGGTAGGGATTTCATCGTCCATACAAAAGCTGATGGAAATTGCCTAGGTTATATGGAAAGAGGAGGTTATCTCCTAGGAATTCAAGGATGCCTCCATTATCTGTATCTATAAAGGTAAAGGAAATAAATTGTTCTGTGACAATTAAATGGCATTCAGTATCTCTTTGTCATTGCTGGCAAGATTCTTGCCAGAGTCCCCCTTAATAGGTTGATCCTTAATCTTCAAAGTTGGTCATCTAACTAAGGGCCAATGTGGCTTCAGAAACGGTCAGGGAATGGTCAATATGGTGTTTGCTACCAGACAACTCCAGGAGAAATGCCAAGAGTAGAACAGAGGTCTGTACATAATGCTTGTAGATCTGACCAAGGCTTTTGATTCTGTCAATTGTGAGGACTTATGGAAAATTATGTCAAAATTTCATTGCCCAGACAATTCATATGTATTGTATGTCAATTTCATTATTGCATTTTACATGGGTTCTGTATAATGGAAAATGTTTTCATGCTTTCCCATTCCTCAATGGAGTGAAAAACAGCTGTGGGCTTGCTCAAATGCTTTTTAGCATGATGTTTTCAGGCATGTTGTCAATTGCCTTCATTGAGGATAAATATGACATCAAGGTCAGCTACTGCACTCATGGTAAATTTTCCAACTTGAAAAGGCTATGAGCCAAGACTAAAGTGGAGGGACTGTGTGTCCATGATTTCTTCTTTGCAGATGATTGTGCATCTACTACAGCCTCTGAAGCTGAGATACAACAAAGTATGGATTGATTCTCTTCTGCTTATGCTAATTTTGTCCTAACAATTAGCACCAAGGAAACACAGTTGCTCCATCAACCAGCACCACAATTTCCATACATGGAACCATCAGTTACAGCAAATGGAGATGTTTTGAATACTATGGATAAATTCACTTACACTGACAATATATTTTCCAGGGATGTAGACATTGATAATTAGGTTAATGCATACATTGTCAGAGCTACCTCAGCATTTGGGTGGCTCTAAAGGAAAGTGTGGGAAAGAAGAAATATTAGGGGGCAGCTAAGTGGTGCAGTGGATAGAGCATCACCCTGGATTCAGGAGGACCTGAGTTCAAAACTGGCCTCAGATACTTAACACTTAACTAGCTGTGTGACCTTGGGCAAGTCACTTAATCCCAATTGCTTCACCAAAAAAAAAAGAAGAGGTATTAGACTGACTACCAAACTGAAGGCCTACAGAGTCATTGTGCTGTCCTTATTGTTGTATACCTGTGAGACCTGGACGGGATACCAGTGCTATACCAGGAAACTGAATCACTTCCATGCAAATTGTCTTAGGAAGATTCTGAAGATCACCTGGCAGGATAAGATACCAAACACTGAAGTCCTTTCTTGAACTAAATTGCCAAACATTCAAACTCTACTGCATAAAGTGCAACTCTAATAGGTGGTCATGTTATTCAAATGCCAAATGCTTGCCTAAAAGACTAATTTATGGAGAACTCATATAGGGCAAGTGTTCCAAAGGTAGTGAGAAAAAGTGATACAAGTACACCCTCAAACTCTCTTTTGAGAATTTTGGAATTGATTACATGACATGAGAGACACTGACATGGACTGCCTAACATGGCATGCCCTAATGAGCAAAGGTTCTATGCAATATGAGCAAAGGAGAATTAAAGTACTCAAAAGAAACATAAAATGTGCAAATTTAGAGAATCCATCCCTAATGTTCACATGGACTATTTATTCATGACCTGTCTGTGGTGGAGCATTCCAAGCTCATTTTAGTCTGATCAGTCACAGTTGGAAACACTATAACTTGACTCAAACATAGTAATGTCATTCTGGTCTTCTTTGAGAACAAAGGACAACAACCAACCTCAAAAATTCTGAACACACAACACAAATAAATGTTCCCAATGCTACCACAGAGTATGTTTCCTCTCTTACAGAAAAGCAAAATTAGCAAGGTTGGGCAGCTTTGATCTTGCAACTGTTCCTCAACAAATAGACTCTTTAGGGGGTGGAGCCAAAATGATGGAGTAGAGACAGCAACTCAGTTGAACCCTCCAAATATTCTTCTGCAAACAACTTGGAAATAACTTCTCAAAACAAGTTTGGGAGTGGCAGAGCAAACAACAGATCATAGTGAGACATTTTTCAAGTCTAAGAAAAATCAGGGGGTCAGGAGGAAAGATCTGTGATACCAGATGGGGACCCACACAGAATGCAACAGCAGCTGGGTCAAGAGAAAATGGAAAGTGAATTCAGGGAGGCAATAGGCAGAAGCAAAATCAGATTTTTTGAAGAGTGACCAAGGGGTGAGAAGACAGACAGACTGACACAGAGAAAGAGAGACAGAAGAAAATAAGATAGAAGAATATACATAGTTAATAATCATAACCCTTGATGTGAATGGGATGAGCTTATCCATGCAACAATATGTTGTTTATAAGAAAGACAAAAAGAAAGAAAGACACAGAGTTTAAATAAAGGGCTTTAGCAGATTCCATTTTATTTCAGCTGAGGTAAAAGGAATAAAAAAGGTAAGGGTAGCAATACATATCTCAGATAAAGCAAAAGCAAAAATTGACCTAATTAAAAGACATAGCTGAAAAAGTTATAGCACATGATTGTGATGAATTACTACTGTGCTTTAAGAAATGATGGTGAGGGGTGGGTTTCAGGAAAAATAAAATTGGCAACACCTAATATGAACTGTTGCAAAGTGATGTAAGGAGAGACAGATGATCATTGTGCACAGTAACAACAATGTTGTGATAATGATCAGCTGTGAAAGTCTTGAGTACTCTGATCAATAGCATGGTCCAAGACAATTCCAAATGATTAATAAAGAAAAAAAATGCTATCCATCTCCACAGAGAGAAATTATGAATTCTGAGTGCAAATTGAAGTATTATCTTCTCTTCCTTCCTTCCTTCCTTCCTTCCTTCCTTCCTTCCTTCCTTCCTTCCTTCCTTCCTTCCTTCCTTCCTTCCTTCCTTCCTTCCTTCCTTCCTTCCTTCTTTCCTTCCTTCCTTCCTCCCTCCCCCCTCTCAATTTCCTTGTTTCTTACTAATATGGAAATGTGTTTGACTTAATTATATATATAATATTAGACTGTTTGACTGTCTTCTTAGTGGGTGGGGAGGGATGGAAAGGAGGGAGAGAATTTGGAATTCAAAATTTTAAAAGAAAAATGTTTGAAGTAAATAATAAAATTTTATATAAAAAATTAAATGAGGGAATGTATCTAGAAAAAATGCTTGTTGGCTTGGGGAAGAAACAAATAGACTCTGTAGCTTTAACAAATCAGCTGGGGTAATATGGGAGTAAGAGTAGTGGATTAGAAATAAGGGTTAGAGTGGGGACACAGTACTGTCTCTCACACCTGATGTACCATATGTCAAAACACCGACTTAGTGCATTTCTCTGAGATGAAATGGAGAAGGATTTTTTATCAGTGAAATTAAATGAGACCTAGGGAAAGAGACTTTAGATCAGTGCACTTTGGTGCTCCATATTGAGAAAATGATTTTACCTCTTACATGGACTTATCATAATTGTATAAAGGCTTTCAATCTCCAAAAACTATAATTAAATCTGTAATCCTGACCTGCTTGATATGAACTATACAATTACTTTGAGTATATTTATACCAAATATACTCAATCCACTCTCAGAAAGCTCAAAATGTCCCCAGCTTCTGATACAGGACACCCTGGCCAAAGACTGGATTATGACTACAGGGGAAGAGGAGAGGAGAGAGGCTTGACTCCTGATTAACCCTTGAAAGTAGCTTATCCTCTGTGAACATGTGAAATCTGAGTTTTGTTCTGACATCTGAATAGACCAAGGGAACATAAAGGTGGGGAGGACATTTTGCTCATAGTTAAACCATTGCCAAACTATTTAAGATGGGCATAGAACTTTGGCATTTTAGAATTGTATGGGATCTTTGAGATCATCTACTTTTAACTGTTGCCTGAGGCAAATAGGTGATAATTTTCCTCATGAATACTACTAAATGAAATGAAATTTGTGATTCATGAAATCATGTCTACTAAAAATCTGTTTGGAAAAGATTATCTTAAATTTTCAATGATTTATCCCAAGAAAACTCCTAGTGTATATATGTATGTATCCATGTATGTATGTATGTAAATGTGTGTATACACACACACACACACACACACACAGAAGGCTTCCTTTTATAATCAACCTAAACAACTCACTGAAGGGATAGCAAGTATACCAAAGGGAAGCAATGTAAACATGACAGATAGATAGATAGAAAGATAGAAAGATGATAGATAGATAGATAGATAGATGATAGATAGATAGATAGATAGATAGATAGATAGATAGATGATAGATAGATAGATAGATAGATAGATAGATAGATAGATAGATAGATAGATAGATAGATAGATAGATGATAGATATATTTTATATGTGTGTATATGTCTGTATAAGCACATGTATATTTGTGTGTATATATGTGTGTTCATGTCAGTATACATGTAAATATTTGTGTATATGTATGTGTATGTATATATAGATGTATGGATATGTGTATGTATATACACATACACATATATGTGTATGTGCACGTTTTTAAAAGAACACAACAAATTTCCAATGTCACAAATGTCCACATTGGCATTTTCATCATTGTGGATTTCTTTTATAATAAAAGAATTTCCCCCACTCACCCACCCACCTCTGTAATTCCAAGGATTACTCAACTTTCATACTCTTTGTTCTCATTCTAATATTGTATTCAGAAGGCTGGGAATTTTACTACAATATTATCATCTCTTTTTCACAGATGAGTAAACGGTAGAGCCAGGTCTTTGGATGATGTCTCCTGCCCAAGGCTGGAATTAAAGCATCATAAACTGAGTGCTAGAAGGAACTTTAGAGGTTATGAAGTCCAACTCCAGGAGCAGAAGCAGAGAAATTAAATTACTTACCCAGGGTTTCACAGCTACTAAGGTTCTGAGTCAAGATGCAAACTCCGGTCTTCCTGACTCAAAGTTTAGCTTTCTATTCATTGTGCCATGTACTGATTTTCTGGTTTTTGCTCACTCTGGGGTTTTTTTAATTTATTATTAGAGAATTTCTGGGGGTAGCTGGATGATACTGCATTCTCCTACTCTGTCATCTTGATTCAATCTCTAGTGTGATTCTTTTCCATGTCTTCTTTCAATGCTACAAAGATGATCTACCAATATGTTTTACCATGGTTCTCTTAATCTCTCATAGGCTGGGAATGGAGAATCAAGGGAATGTCTATCAGTTGGGGAATAACAGAAGAAGCTGTGGTATATGATTGTGGTGGAATGATATTGTGCTATGGTAAATGATGGGCAGGATGACCCCAGAAAAAGCTGGAAAGAGTCATGAACTGATATACAGTGAAGTGAGCAGAGCTGGGAGGACATTGGGCATAGTGACAGCAGTATTATTCAATGAGCAATTGTGAATGACTTAACTACTCTCAGCAATGCTATGATCCAAGACAATCCCAAGGGACTGACAAAAAAGCTTACTATCCACCCACATAGAAAGAACTCATAAATAGAACATTTGTGGATTATATGTATATAACTGCGGTCTTGTGGAGGGGGGAGGAAAGGGAGGGAGGGAGGGAGAAAAATTTGGAACTCTAAATCTTATGAAAATGAATGTTGAAAATTACCCTTACATGTAAATGGGAAAATTAAAATAAATGTTTCAATAAAAAAATTTTAAAAAGAAAGAAAAAAAGAAACTAAACATGTATGTGCCAAGTGGTATAGCATCCAAATTCAGAGAGGAGTTAAATAAGCTACAAGAGGAAATAGACAACAGAACTATACTAGTGGGGGATCTGAATCTTCCCCTCTCAGAATTAGATAAATCTAGCCACAAAATAAATAAGAAAGAAGTTAAAGAGATAAATAGAATTTTAGAAAAGTTAGATATGATAGAAGTCTGGAGAAAATTGATTGGGGATAGAAAGGAATATACCCAAGAAAGCTACTTCAACCATGGCTAAGCTTGCCCAGCACGTCTCGGCAAACAATAAACTGACAAGATGAACCAAATTTGCTGTCTATAGAGCATGCATCCTGACTACCTTACTGTATGGCAGCGAAACATGGATTAGGTATACTAGACAAGAGAAGAAGCTTAACAGCTTCCACATGCACTGCCTTTGGTGCATCCTTGGCATATCTTGGTCAGATAGGCTCACCAACACAGAAGTGCTTCAACGTGTGCAACTTCCAAGCATCTACACTCTACTGAAACAAAGTTGGCTGTGCTGGCTTGGTCATGTGAACCGCATGCAAGACGGGCGCATTCCTAAAGACCTACTCTATGGCGAGTTAGCCTCAGGCCAAAGACCTGCTGGACGCCCCCAGCTTCGCTACAGAGATGTACGCAAGTGAGACCTGAGGGCTCTGGGAATAGACATCTGCAGCTGGGAGGAGATGACCAAGGACTGTGCCCGATGGAGTTCAGTACTCAGGAGCAGCTAGCACGCAGCTGAGATGGACCTTCAAGCTCAGGAGGAAGAAAAATGAATGAGATGGGAACCAACAGGCAACAGAGAGCGCAATTTTCTGATGTCCTCATTGCATTGCAGCAGGAGCTGCAGTTCCCATATCAGACTGCACAGCCACACTGTAGCCTGTGACTTTTCAAGGCACTAATCCATGGTCGTCCACAACTGGTAGAAGCCTACTACTACATGGCACATATTCAAAAATTGGCCATGTATTAGGGCACAAAAGCCTCATAGTCAAATGTAGAAAGTAAGAAATAGTAAATGCATCCTTCTCAGATCATGATGCAATAAAAATTATATGTAATAAAGAGCCATTAAAAGGTAGACTTAAAATTCATTGGAAACTGGGGCAGCTAGGTGGCACAGTGGATAAAGCACTAGATCTGGATTCAGGAGGACCCGAGTTCAAATTTGACCTCAGACACTTGACACTTACTAGCTGTGTGACCCTCGGCAAGTCACGTAACCCTCATTGCCTCACAAATATAAAAAAAAAAATAAAATTCATTGGAAACCAAATAATCTCATCCTAAAGAATAAGTGGGTCAAACAACAAATCATAGAAACAATCAATAACTTCATCGAAGAGAATGACAACAATGAAACAAGATTATCAAAACCTTTGGGATGAAGCCAAAGCAGTGCTTAGGGGAAATTTTATATCTCTAAATGCTTACGGGAATAAAAAAAAGAAAGAAGATATCAATGAATTGGGCATGCAACTAAAAAAGCCAGAAAAAGAACAAATTAAAAATCCCCAATTAAATACTAAATTAGAAATCCTGAAAATCAAAGGAGAAATTGAGAAAATTGAAAGCAAGAAAACTATAGAATTAATCAATAAACTAAGAGCTGGTTTTATAAAAAAAAAAGCAATAAAATAGATAAACCTTTGGTTAATTCGATTTTAAAAAAAAAACCAAATTACCAGTGTCAAAAATAAAAGGGGTGATTTCACCACCAATGAAAAGGAAATTAAAGCAATAATTAGGAACTGTTTTGCACAACTGTGTGTCAATAAATTTGATAACCTAAATGAAATGAATAAATATTTACAAAAAAACAAATTGCCCAGGTTAACTGAAGAGGAAATAAAATCTTTAAATAAGCCCATATTAGAAAAAGAAATTGAAGAAGCCATTAATGAACTCCTTAAGAAAAAATCTCCAGGACCAGATGGGTTTACAAGTGAATTCTACCAATCATTTAAAGAGCAATTAATGCTAATATTATAAAATTATTTGGAAAAATAGGTGAAGAAGTAGTTCTACCAAATTCTTTTTGCAACACAAATATGGTATTGATAACAAAACTAGGCAGAGCCAAAACAGAGAAGGAAAATTACAGACCAATTTCCCTAATGAATATTGATGCAAAAATCTTAAATAAGATATTAGCAAGGAGATTATAGCAAGTGATCACCAGAATAATACAGTATCACCAGGTGGGATTTATCCCAGGAATTCAGGGCTGGTTCAACATTAGGAAAACTATTAACATCATCAACCACATCAATAAGAAACTTAACCAAAATCATATGATTATCTCGATAGATGCAGAGAAATCTTTTGACAAAGTAAAGCAATCATTCCTAATAAAAACACTACAGAGCATAGGAATAGGTGGGGCTTTCCTTAAAATAATAAGCAGTATCAACCTAAAACCATCAGCAAGCATTATATGTAATGGGGATAAGTTAGAGACATTCCAAATAAGCTCAGGGGTGAAACAGGGATGCCCATTATCACTTCTATTATTTAATATTGTACTAGAAATGTTAGCTTTAGCAATCAGAGAAGAAAAAGGAATTCAAGGAATTAGAATAGGCAAGGAAGAAACAAAACTATCACTCTGCAGATGATGGGATGGTATACTTAGAGAATCCTAGAAAATCAATTAAAAACTACTTGAAACAAGTAACAACTTGAAGAAAGTTGCAGGGTATAAAATAAATCCACATAATCATCAGCATTTCTATACATGACCAACAAAGTCCAGGAGCAAGAGATAGAGAGAGAAATTTCATTTAAAGTAATGGTAGATAATATAAAATACTTGGGAGTCTACTTGCCAAGACAAACCTAGGAACTATATGAACAAAATGACATAACACTTTTCACACAAATAAAATCATATCTAAATAACTGGAAAAATATCAGTTGCTTATGGTTAGGCTGATCTAATATAATAAAAATGACAATTCTACCTAAATTAATTTTCTTATTCAGACTGCCTAAAAATTATTTTAGAGACCTAGAAAATATAATAACAAAATTCATCTAGAAAAACAAAAGGTCAAGAATATGAAGGGAACTATTGAAAAGAATGCACAGGAAGGTGGGCTCACTCTGCCGAATCGGAAGGTTTACTACAATGTGGCAGTCAGCAAAACTATTTGGTACTGGCTAAGAAATAGAGTGGTGGATCAATGGAATGGGTTAGGCACAGGAGATACAGTAGTAAATTACTTTAGTGATGTACTGTTTGATAAACCTCAAGATTCCAGCTTCTGGGATAGGAACTCAGTGTTTGAGAAAAACTGCTGGGAAAACTGGAAGAGAGTATGGCAGAAACTAGGCATAGACCAATATCTTACACCTTATACTAAAATAAGGTCAAAATGTGTACATGATTTAGACATAAAATGTGATACCATAGGTAAATTAGGAGAGGAAGGAATAGTTTACCTCTCAGATTTATGGAAAGAACAGTTTATGACCAAATAAGAGATAGAGAATATTATGAAATGCAAGATGGATGATTTTGATTTCATTAAATTAAATAGGTTTTGCACAAACAGAAGCAATCATCCAAAATTAGAAGGGAGGCAGAAAGCTGGGAAATAATTTTTATGGCCAGTACTTATGATAAAGGCCTCATTCTAAAATATATAGGGAACTAAATAAAATTTATAAGAATCCAAGTTATTCCCCAATTGAGAAATGGTCAAAGGATATGAATAGGCAGTTTTCTGATGAAGAAATCAAAGCTATCTATTGCCATTGAAAAAAATGCTCTAAATCACTATTTATTAAAGTAATGCAAATTAAAACAACTCTGAGGTACCACCTGACACCTATCAGATTGGCTAATATGACAAAAATAAGAATAAGAATAAGAATAAGAATAAATGTTGGAGAAGCTGTGGAAAAATTGGAACACTAATGCATTGTTGGTAGAGCTGTGAACTGATCCAACCATTCTGGAGAGAAATTTGGAACTATGCCCAAAGGGCTATAAAGCTGTGCATACCCTTTGACCCAGCAATACCACCATTAGGTCTTTTTCCCAATGAGATCATAAAAAAGGGAAAAGGACCCACATGTACAAAAACATTTATAGCTGTTCTTTTTATGGTGACAAGAAATTGGAAATTGAGGGGATGCCCATCAAGTGGGGAATGGCTGAACAAGTTGTGGTATATGAATGTAATGGAATACTAGGCTATATTTAAAGTATTAGCTACAAAACAAATTCAATTTTGCAAAAACTATCACCAATAGACAAAGTCAGTTTCTTGCTTGCAGACCAAAGTATTTTGGCTACCCTAATGATCTGCCACCAGAATGGATGCTATGGGAGATGGACACCATCTTCAAGTATTTGAAGGTCCATAAAACATAGAGAATCTAGAGTCATAGATTACCAAAGATAAAAGCTGCAAAGAGACTGATTTAAAAGCCATATCAATCTTATAGGGGTAGGGGAAGGTTCTTTAATATGTGAAAAGTATATAATGCTTATTCTATTTATCATATTATACCTATTTTAATATTATTATGAATAATGATTTACTTTTCTATTAATATTTAGCTATTAAATGGTCATACTTTATTGAGTCTACTGAAATTGTATTTTTACTAAAATTTTATTTAAACATTTCTGATGTAGCTTGTGTGATCTTGAACAAGTCTACTTTTTTTTTTCCAGGCAATGAGGGTTAAGTGACTTGCCCAAGGTCACACAACTAGTAAGTGTCAAGTGTCTGAGATCAAATTTGAACTCAGATCCTCCTGAATCCAAGGTTGATGCTTTATCCACTGCACCACCTAGCTTCCCCCAACAAGTCTTGAAGATAGCATCCAACTTCCATATCACTCCCGTTTTCTGTTCTCCAAGCTAAGCATCTCTTATTCTTTCGAATTATCTTCTCATGGTATCATTTTGCTTACATGGCCCTATATATGCATGTCTCTGTCCTTCCTAATCTCCAGTTCACCAAACTCTTTCTTTACTTTGATAATAGACAGAACTAAATACAGCACCTCAGCATGCAATATAACCAGAGCAGAATAATGCAGGTGTATTATTTCCTTGGTTCTGGACATCATGCTTCTCTATCATTCCATTAGCTTTTGTGACACCTGTATCATACTACCTATTTGTACTATTTGCTTATTCATTAAAACACCTGCTTTTTTATTTTTCAGGAAAAAAAAAACAGCAAACTCTGCCTTCTCCACATTTTACTTTTGAAGTTGATTTTTTAAAACCCAAGTGTAAGATTTCACATTTATCATAATTAAATTTTAACTTATTATATTTGGCTCCAGGATTTTAGCCTGATAATATTTTGGAATCTTATAACTGATCCAGTATGTCACAATATCTTCTAGTTTTGTCTTATCTTCAAATTTAACAAGAATTTGATCTCCCCTTCTATTCAACAGATATACATGTTAAACAACACAGGGCTAAGAACAGATCTCTAAGGTACTCCACTGGAAATTCCCCACGCAGTGGACATAGAATGATCAATGTCTATATTTTGGGTTCAGCCATTGACACTTCTCTAAATTTACTTAACTGTACTTGTCTAACTCACACCTACCTTTCCACAAGTGGAAGAAAGATTTTTTTCATTATTATTGTCATAGTATATCAAGTGTTTTAGTAAAACAAAAGAAAAACCACTTGAATATATTCAAATCTTTTAGCAAATATCACTGAATACATAGCAAAAAATCTATTTGGAAATAATTTTGATGAGTTGGCTGGGGGGTATCTAAGACAAAGATCTAGGGGATTTCTACATTTATCATGGGATTTTTTTTATCTAGAAAATCTAGAATTAGTGTGTCTAGAATTGTAACAAAATTCTACAGTTAAAGCCAGTGTCACTTTTCAGCTGTCAAAAGACTGGCAAAGAACACTGGGTGTATCATCGTGGCAGTTTTCATGTGTCTACCTTTTTTTATGGGGGGGGGGGAACAATGAGGGTTAAGCAATATGCTCAGTGTCACACAGCTAGTAAGTGCCAAGTGTCTGAGGACAGATTTGAAATCAGGTTCTCCTGAATCCAGGGCTGGTGCTCTATCCACTGCACCACCTAGCTGCCCCTAATATGTCTTCTTTTGATAATTTTTATTGCAGCTTGTCTCACTATGGAGACAGACATCACTGAAATCAGTGACAGTATATCATGCTAATCTCATAAAGCCATTGAGCCTTGGGATGATGCACATCAAAAACAATGTAAAATGAGGGAGCACATGTGCCCCTATGTGTACATAAACCTAGATATACACACATACACAGTTATTCAATTTATATCTATCTTCAATGTACACATATAGTTAAATATGTGTACACACCTCCAAAATCTCCAAAGTGCTTTACTAAGAATTTAGGAAAAGTGCTGATATTGATGTAAGGACATTTGTTTGCATGTGAACAGGGTTGAGATATTTTAAAGTTATCATTATGAAGTATGCATAGAAAATATTTACAAGGTCAGTTATTTGATATGTGTTCAAATATAGAGATACATGAACACTAATGTAAATACCTCACACATTAATCAACAGCCTCTGGGATGCCCAAATGATCCATCATCACTGGTAGAGGAAAGATGATGTAGTGAATAGCATGATGGTCTTGGTATTGAGAAGAGCTGTGTTTAAACTGCTTCTGACATGTACTAGCTGTGTGATCATGTGCATATTATTTAAAGTCTCTGATCCTCAAATTCCTCATCTATAAAATGGGAACAATGATAGCTAAACTAATAGGTGGTTGTAAGGCTTAAGTAAAAATATCTATCTAGAAGACTTTATCAATTTTAAAGTACCATTTAAAAGTTAATCATTGTTATTAATCCATATGTGGCCACATATTTTCTGGGTTGGGAAGACCTAAGCAAACTATCCATGCTGAACTATTGAACTTCAAGAATTATAGGTTATTTCAAATTATGCCAAGTCTTTTAGCAATAATTAAATGTTAAAATATAGTCATAGACATCTATGACAATTTGATGGGATTAGCCTCACTGTTTCCTTCCATATATCGATGCCATGAGCCAATTTCACTCACTTCTGTCTGTGACCACATTTATGGGCCATTGTCCATGTCGCTATATCTGTATAAGCCTGTCCCTACCCCTTCTAACAAAACAATCCTGAAAGCATGCCCTATCTTTAGATAGGAAGGTAAAAGCATCAGGCAACCTCCAAAGAACACTGAAAATTTATGTGTAATTTTATGTATATATGTGTGTATATATAATTATATATGCATATAATGTAAGTGTATAATTACATATAATGGGGGTATTATGTTATATATGTACATATAAATGTATAAATAAATGTAAGGTATATGTGTGTGTGTGTGTATATATATATATATATATATATATATATATATATATATATATATATATATAAAATGATATATACATATATGTGTGTGTCTGTGTGTCCATGTATGTGTGAACACACAAATGTGTGTACTTGGTGCATTGGTTTTTTCCCCTCTCAAATTCTGAAGAAAGATCACTTGAGCCATCAATTAAATGACTTGAGAAAAATTCAATTGTGAATTCCTCTAGAGTCTGAATGTACAGATTAACATGATCACACATACAAGTGTATACCCTACCCCTCATCATCATCCTTTTAGAATATTGGAATTTTTCTCCATTCACTTTCAGTGTCATTTAAATTTGCTCATGGCCATTTATAAGATGGTGAGTCAGCTATTTAAAAATATCATATGCTATCCTCCTATGGGTAACTTTCCCCTACTCTTCGTTATTTTAATTCTTCACAGCCAAAGGTACATATTTTAGCCTTTGGTTATTCCCTCTCTTGCTCCTGCCCATGCTAAGATCAGTTAGTTAGAAAGGACATTAATTTCTCATTATCCTGGGATCAGATTGTTTTCGAGACAACATTCTAACTCAGTCAAAGTATCTCATTAGAGCTGCCATGCATATTGTTACCTAACATTGCATGCCATTTTTCTTTTGAGGTGCATTTACATAAACATTTCTAATCATAGCCCAATAAAGAGATGTGGTATAATAATTTATGACTTTTAGGTATTATGTCACATGAATCATAACATATGGCATTGTGTAGTACAATGGCAATCTGGGCTTCAGAGGGGCCCTGGAAAACCTCTAGTGAGATGTGAATCAGCCAAACTTGATTGAAAACCCCATCTACCCTAATCCAGGTTTACACCTTTCACTCAGCACTCAGAACTCTCAGGCAGATGGTACAATGGAGGAACCCTTATGTTAGCAAAATGTCGAAACTCTTTTGCTAGACTCCCCAATTGTTAGTAATGCAATTTTTCAAGCACCAAACATCAAAACAATGGTAAGGAATGGTAGCAATAATGGTAGTCACTAATCAGAGGTGCAATCCTATGTGTATTTTTCCCCCAGCCTCCAAGGAGAGTTTAATGAAAGGAGGTTTACAACTTTGTTGCCTTTGAATATATCCATTCAGCTTTTATAGAAAATCCAAATTTGCCAGGTTTCATTTTCCCAGGGCGAACAAGAAAACATTTAGTCAATAGGGTTGAAAGGAATGCACCACCAACATTAATTACTTTCATCTCAACTTTCTTTTCAATTTCATTTATTCATTTGAAATGGATGCTATGAGCTAGACTCCCTAAAAAGGCAATACGAAGTATGGTCATGTTCTCAATCCATTAGATGACCTTTAGCAATATAATGACTTCATAATCATTAAAAGTGTCTGGAGGCCCAGATATGTCCTTTCATTGAACTGAGAAAGTCCCAGTGAGGAAACTCCTTCTAACAATGAAACTTTAGTTTAAGGAGATGGAGACGTAATCTGATATAGCTCATATAAAGCTAGCTTTTAGACAATCTGGGCTCAAGTCCCATCTTTGATCCACACTGACTATGGCCAAAGGCAAATTTTTAACCTCTCAGTGGCCCCAGGCAACTCTTTAAGACTGTCAGTTGTAGAGAAGGTGTTACTCTACTTTAGTAGAGGGTCTTTTCCCATAAGAAGTTCTTTAACACAATGGCAGGTGTGATACAAAATATAAGAAAAATAAGAAAATACAGTGATTAAACAAAAACATCAACACATATATAAAAGGAAATAAAGTTATAGTATCCAAGATAATAATCAAAGGTAATGTATTAGCAGAAAAAAGGCATAATATATTTTGTTTTAATGGGGTCTTGGTTCTATTACCATAAAGGAAAAAGGCAACCAAAAAAAATTACCATAATGGAAAGAAAAGACAAGGAAATTAGAGAGATACTATGTCAAGATATTATCTCAAACTCAAAAAACACTTATGGAAGACCAAAGCTTGTAGAATGAATCAACACTATTATCTTCTGCTATATTTTTCTTTGAATATATATTTTTATAACAATGAACAGAAACCCATGAAGAATCAAGTGACTCTCATTGGCTAATTTTTTTTTCCCCTTCCCATCACTGAAACAGCAAGTTGATGTAACTCTTAAGAATTTCATTGATTTCAAATATATCTTAAGGCCTAATGATAAATTGTATTTTCATCATGTGCTTGGTAATTAAGCATAGTCCACCCCACCCCCAATTCATCATTATCAATCACACCACTGAAGACTGTACATATTTCTCTTCTATTGTGACAGGGATTCTTGGCCATAACTAGAAAAAAAACAAAACAAACAAGAATGAAATGAGCTAAGAGGGATAACACAGAATTCCACTTTTTAATTTAGAATGTTACAAAACAGCTTTCATTTTAAAAAAATTCTGACAGTTTATATTCAATTTTTCAACTAACAGATGTTTATGTATAAAACTACATGATTGAAATTCGGTGTCAAGGGGTTTAGTCTTCCAATGCAGCTGAAGTTCAGTGCATTAGTAGATGCTACAGACCTTGAAAAATTCCCCATTTAATTACATAGGATAATGAAAATAATCATAATTACAAAAAGTATAAACTTTAATACATAGTTCATTTCTAGAGTCAGTATGATGTTATTAGTGCAGAGGACTTAAATTTCACTTCTGTCTCTGACAACTATGTCACAATTTTTTTAGCTTTATTTCCTCATCCATAAAATCTATTTATAATAATATTTACATTATCCACTCTGATGTCTCATTGTAATCTGCACACAGAGCATGAGCTCAGAAATATTTAAATACAACACAAAAGAATCTATTGTTTCTACAGGAGAATGTATTAGTTTTCCAAGGACCAACCCAGATAGCTAAGCATGGAGATGTTCCTCATTGGTAGACTGATTGCCTGATAATCATTTTAGTTTTCATCCTGATACCTCATGAAACATAAATATTAAAAAAATGTTCTTTCCATTGCTCCTGTCACAGTGTTCAAGTGGTAGGAAAGGGGAAATAGGATGCTAGGAATTGCAGTCATTGGACTATAGATAAATTTCAATTTGACTGTTGGTCTTAGGCAAGATCCTTGTCCAAGTACCAACAAGTGGAGATATTACTAGATATAAACCATCCTAATCCTGATATTCTTTTGTTTTAGGCAGACAGGGTTAGGTGTCTTGCCCAGGGTCCCACAGCTAGTAAGGATCTGAGGCTAGACATGAACTAGGCCCTTCTAACTCCAGCTCCAGTGCTCTATCCACCACACCACCTAGTTGCCCTAGTTGCCCCTTCAATCTTAACATTCTTTCTATAAATGCTATAATCAAAAGAAAGGAAGTTGGGGGCTGCTAGGTGGCACAGTGAATAAGGTACCGGCTTTGGATTCAGGAGGACCTGAGTTCAAATGTGGCCTCAGACATTTGACACTCACTAGCTTATCAAGAGGAGAGGAGAGGAGAGGAGAGGAGAGGAGAGGAGAGGAGAGGAGAGGAGAGGAGAGGAGAGGAGAGGAGAGGAGAGGAGAGGAGAGGAGAGGAGAGGAGAGGAGAGGAGAGGAGAGGAGAGGAGAGGAGAGGAGAGGAGAGGAGAGGAGAGGAGAGGAGAGGAGAGGAGAGGAGAGGAGAGGAGAGGAGAGGAGAGGAGAGGAGAGGAGAGGAGAGGAGAGGAGAGGAGAGGAGAGGGAGAGGAGAGGAAGTTGCAGCAAAAAGAAAGGATGGTTCCCTTTCTGATACACTTGAGATCTTATGGGTTTTATTGTTTTTCCAAAGCACCAAGAAACCAGATTACATAATATATTTGGTCAATGCTTATTGAAGTAGTAATATTAGGTATTTAAAAAAGAAAACAGACCAACATGAAGTTAACTGCAGTGCATTTACCATCATCACTTACGAAGAATGAAATGGTAGAAAATTCATATTAATTTGATAATGTTCCAAATTAAATCCAAATATATATTATATATAATAATATATCCATAATATTATATTAATACATAATAATATTAATAATACAATAATATTAATAACATATTATTATTTAATATATTGTTGATATTATTATCTTAATAATATATGTTGTTATATTAATAGATAATATTATATATTTATAATATACATATTATATATATACTCTTTCACAATGTTGACTTCAATGCAAAGATGGGAAAAGGAAAGGATGAAGGAGAATATATTTTAAAGTCTACTTCAGGAAGTCAGAATTAAAAAGGGCAAAGACATGTAGAAGCTTCACACATAAAATCATGAACAGTTTTCTAGAGAAGTGAATTTTTAGGCACTAGACATGCTAAGCACCAAATAAGACTAAAAAATGAAATAGATTATTTTTAACAGGTCTAAAAACACTTATTATTGGTATGGGAGTTACTCCTGAGTCAACTGTCTGTATACAGTGAGACTATGGATTCCTTAAAGTTAATATCAGAAATAGTAAAATAATAATTATAACAATCACAACATTAATAAGGAAAAGATATGGCATACAATTGAAACAACTTAATTCTGTACCATTTAAATAAGAAATTGACAATCAAAAATAGGAAATGGACAACAGCAATGATATCAACATTGAAAATAATAATTTTATTCAGAAGTTTAAACAATGTACATAAATTGCCACAATGAGAAGACCATAAAAAGATGAGAAAATGCTTTGGTAAGCAAAATCCATCTTATTCCCAAATAGAGAAAGACATAAGCCAAAGGCAACCCTAGGTTAGAATATAAACTAATTTCTAAAGTTCTAGGAAGGATGATAGACAATTATGAGAAATATTTTTTTCCTGAAACAGAGAGAAAGGTAAAACCAGTTTAAAGAAAGCTTGGCAGGATATTCAACTAATAAAATTCTTCCTAATATCTTAATTTATGAACATGAGAGGAGGATGCAAACCAAAATAATATTGGAACAGATCTGAAAAATCATTATAATAAACCATCAAGGCCAGTGGAATAAATATATTTGGACTCTAAAATTGCTATCCCCAGTGTGCTTTTAGATGTGATGTTTAAAATCTAATGTAGATTCTAACCTGTGCCCCCCCCCCAGTTTTTTTGGGGGAAACTGGCTAAAATTTACTGGTAAATTCAGTAAGAGTTTAGGCTTTTTAGTATTTATTAAAGAGTAAAGACAACACATGGGATCCCATAAAGCCAGAAAAGTCCAACTACTTTCTATCTATTTTCCTCTCTTTCTCTGTTCACCTTTTCTCTGTCTCCCACCAAACTAAAGTCCCAAATGACAAGAGGGACCCTCCTTTTCTCCGTCTCCCAACACCAAGCCAAAGTCAGAAAGCAAAAGAGAAAGATCCAGCAAGCCAGCCTCTGCTTCCTATTTCCTGTCTCCCTCCCCAAAAGGGTAGGTCCTTCAAGCTGATTGGTTGAGAGTGGTCTCCTGTTGATGGCATAGTCCACAGTCTCTGAGAAAAACACCCCACTCAGGGTTGGCCAGGCACGGTCTTGATTTAATCATTCTTAAGGAGGTTCTCAGTCAGTTTCTCAGTCGCCAAATTCAATCAATTTCAAATCAATCTTCAAGTGGGGCCCCTGGGTATCTGCCAAATCCCATTATTTTATCACAAGAGGAACCAGGAATTTTTTTAAATTGTATTTTATTTTTAATTTATGAACAAAAATAAGCCTCTCCTTAACATAGTATATTGAAAAAGATGATTGTATATGAAACTACAAATAGGCTATGAGTAATATGCTTTTCCTTTTAAATATACAACAAAATTGTCATATAAATTTCTTTTTTTTCTTCCTTCCCCCCTTACCCTAGAGATGGATACCATTGGACACAAATAGGTATGTGTATATACATATGTGTGTGTAAAATTGTTCCATATATAAAATTATTCTATATATCTAATTATTAGTTCTCTTTCTGGATGCATAAAACATCTTTTTATATGTCCTTTATAGTTAATTTGGGTATTTATAATAGACAAAATAACTTATTCACTCAAAGTCATTCTTAAAACAATATTGCTGTTGCTGTATAGTGTTCTCTTGATTCAACTCATTTTGCTCTTTATCATTTCTTGCAAGTTTTTCCATGTTTTTCTAAAATCATTTTTCATCATTTCTTATAGCAAGTATTCCATCACAATCATTTATCACTTGTTCAGCTATTCCCCAATTTATGGGCATCCCTCCAATTTCTAGTTCTTTGCCACTACAAACAGAGTTACTATAAACAGTTTAGAACAAATAGGTTCTTCTCAGTAAGGAATTCAAAAAAGACACAGGTATGAACTGAATATGAAGGGATGATATCTGTAAAGCATTTATGTTTTGTTCTTCGTGAGGCAAACTGGGTGGGGTGTATTATATCTAGGGCCAGATTTGGGCTTGGGGCCTATTGGGTCCAGGGCTGCTGCTTTGTCCAATATGTCACCTAACTAACCCAAGATGACATCTTTAAAATAGGGTTGAGGTGTAGGAAGAATAGACTGGGGGAGGGGGAAGAGGAGAGATGGTCTGGGGAGAGGTAGTTCACATGAAGGAAAAAGAAAAAGGTTTATGAAGGGGAGGGGAAGAGGGGGAAGGAGTGGGGGAGTTAGTTAACCTTAATATCATCAGAATTGCCTCAAAGAGGGAGTAACATACATACTCAAGTAGGCATAGTAATATATTTTTGCCCTGAGGGAGGGGAGGGAGAAAAGGGGTGGAGGGGAGAAGGGAAGGAGGAAAGGGCAGATTGGGGGAGAGAGCAGTAAAAAGCTAAACACTTTCAAGGAAGGTGAAGATGCTCTGCATTACCGCACATTACTGAATAGCTTGATTTCAGAGGGACGGTTGAGGAGAGAGGGAGGAAGAAAAATTTAGAACACATAATTAGCTCAAAGACCTTAATCTCATGAGAGTGGGCTCAAGGAGGGCATAACATTAGCACCCAAGTGGGAGGAGTAATCTAACCCTACAGGAAAATAGGAGGGGAAGAGGATAAGGAAGGAAGGGTGAAAAAAAGGGAGTGCAGAGTGGGAGAGGGGACAGTCAGAAGTAAAACACTTTTGAGGAAGAATAGATTGAAAGAAGATAGAAAATAGAGTAAAAATCATGGGAAGGGAATAGGATGGAGGGAAATAGTTATGATGATTGATTATAATGGCACAATGTATGGTACCTACTTTGCTGAGCTATCATGAAGAAAATTCTTTGTCAAGTGTTAGGTATTTTATACAGGTTATGATGAACAGGATACTATCAGAAAAACCTGGAAAGACCTACATGAACCAAAGCAAAGTGAAATGTACTGTATACAAAATAACAGCAATAGTGTAAGATGATCTGCTGGGAAGCATGTGGTTATTTTCAGCAGGGCCATGATCCAATATAACCCTGAAGGACTTATGAAAATCGCAATCCATCTACAAAGAAAGAACAGATGGTATCTGAAAACAGATAGAAACACTTGTTTCTTTTTTTTTTTTGACAATTCCTTAATCTGAAGTTTTGTTTTTTTAACTGTTTTCTCTCACAACCTAGCTAATGTGGGAATGTTTTCCATGACTACTCATGTATAATTTATTTTGAATTGCTTGTTTTCTTGTGGGTGGGGGGTAGGAAGGGAAGGAGGAAGAGAAGTTGGAACACAAAGTTTTAAAAACTTTATGTCAAAATTTGTTTTTGTTTTTTTTACATATATTTTAGAAAATAAAATTCTATTCAACTATTTAAAAAAAACAAACAAAAAACCCCCAAATATGTTCTTTTCCTTTTCCTCTAATCATCTTTTGAAATAGACCAAGTCGTGGTATTGCTGAGTCAAAGGGTATAAATAGATTAATAACTCTTTGGGCATAATTCCAGATTGCTCTCCAATATGGTTGGATCATTTTACAATGCACCAATAATGAATTAGTGTCCCAATTTTTCCACATCCTTTCCAACATTTGACATATTCCCCTTCAATCATTTTAGCCAATTTGAAGGTATAAAATGATATCTCAAGGTTGTTATAATCTGAATTTCAATAACAAATAATGATTTAGAGCATTTTATATAACTATAAATTGCTTAATTTTTTCATACATAATTGTGAATCTTAGGATATGAGGCATAAGAAGGAGGAAAAGATACTAATGGTATAGGAAAAAAATATTGATATGAATTTAAACAAAAAAAAAATCTGTGTAATCATCAATTACTATGAGTCTATATTACTATTCTCTCAGCAATATAATTTTTTTCTGAGATACACCAATATAAAAACTTCTCTGTTCTAGATGCAAATGCTCATAGGCACATAGATTGTACAGTGGATATAGTGTTGGACCTTTAGTCAGGAAGACCTGTGTTCAAATTGTGGGGACCAATTTTTAATTGGGGAGTGCTAGCTAAGCGGCTCGCCACAATATTGGGGCAAAGAAGGAGACCGGCAGCCTCCCTCAAAACAGAACAAGATTTATTTTAACAAGAACGAACTTAAAAACACACACACACACACACACACACACAAACAGGATCAGTAGGATCAAGGGAAAGGAAATAAAATGGGGAAAGGGAATTTATAATACCTGAAAAAATACCACCACCCAGGAATCAGCTGAAAATATGCAGCAGAATGCCTGTTGCTTTCCAGCTTCCACCTAGAATGCCCAATTCTCCTCCCCCAAACCTAGAAACACCCCACACAGCCCCAGCCAATGGGATGGCCACTCTGACAGTCACATGACTGCCCTCACTAGGCTTCCAATCATTGTAATTTTGCCAGGCCCCTGTAGGCGTCAGTGAGTGGTGATGATGTGAGGTGCCAGGGCCCTGGCAACGGCTACAACCAGTGGGTGGAGCACCACGTGGTTTGCGGAGCCCGAGGCCAGTGCTCACTGAGGCATAAAAACCTCAAATAACAATTAATTCTTTACAAAATCCAGTCTCAGACATTTACTAGTTATGTGACCAAGCCAAGTCACTGAACTTCTTTGTGCTTCCATTTCCTCATCCAAAAAAAAAATGGAAGTAAAAATAGTACTTAATTACCAGGCTTCTGGAAATAAAATGAGATATTTGTAAAGTGCTTTGTAAACCTTGCAGCACTATATAAATGCTGCTGCTTCTGCTGCTCTTTTATATTGTTGTTGCTGTGTGTAATAAACTCAGAACAAGAACAAAAAGTCACCTGTACTAAAACAAAGGGTATTCTCAATGAATATACTAGTAGAGAACAAGAAATTGTTCACAAGCAATATTCAGCAATAAATTACATTTCAAACAATTCATATTTAAATGAAAAATACAAAGAACCCCAAAGTGCTTAATTTTTTTTTTATTATGAAAAAGCATTTCATTCGAAACAGCAGAACTCCCCCTTATAGGTTCTCTTCAAACAAGGTGCCTTACTTATGTATGGCATGTCATTCATAATTGCTCAAAAGAAATAACAGAACGCACTCTACTTAATGAACTTCTGATTACACATATCAGTCAAGGCATAAAGCAAGGTATTGCTCATCAAAGGGTTACCACTGTGATGAAGGAAATAGTGCAGAATACAAATAGAAAAGGCAGGCCCTATGGGTGGCAATGTCCTCCATATGCTCCTATATGCTGGGGACATTGTATTGGTTTTCTCAAACTTCAGAATAGTCTAGACCATACTGGAAGGATCAAAACAATTGTTTTGAATGTTTAATAAGTGTTCAGTGCTGTTCTAAGTGTTGATGATCTATATAGAAAAAAGCTAGATAGTGTTTTGTTTTGTTTTGGTTTTGGGGTTTTGGGGTTTTTTTGGTGAGGCAGTTGGGGTTAAGTGACTTGCCCAGGGTCACACAGATGGTAAGTGTCAAGGGTCTGAGGCCGGATTTGAACTCAGGTCCTCCTGAATCTAGGGCCAGGGCTCTATCCACTGTGCCACCTAGCTGCCCTAAGCTGGATAGTTATTGACCTCAAAGAGCTCACACTCTAATTGGAGGAGACAAAACATATAAGAGAGTTGAGCTACAGATAACATGGAAAGTCCTGGAAGGCCTAATCTCAAATCAGCTGGTCAGATGCCCCACTGACCATTATTAAAACAACAACAACTCCCTGTCTTGTTGGTTTGTTTTTTGTTTTGTTTTGTTTTTTACCTACTTTACCTTTGTCAGAGATGTTTTAAATATGGAGTATGGGAAAGATAGAACAGGAGAAAAAAGCAAAAGTTTTCAGAGACCGTACTCTAACAGCCAGTAAATTTGTCTGAAATTCCAAAGTAGATCATGAAGGAGATATTTATTAATCATCTGGACAAGAAAACAATGATTACCATGTACCAACATGGATCTTCAAGAAAAATTAAAAAAACTCATGCCACTTTCAACTTCTTTCCTGTTATTATAGGATTACTAAACTTGTAGATTAGAGAACTATCATAGATAAAATTTGACTAGATGTTGGAAACATATTTGGTAAAGTGTTTCATGATATGGTCTAGAGATGGATGCTAGAAGATAATATAATTGGACAGAGAAATAACAAATCTAAGATCGTAAAGACAGGAACTTGCCTGATCTTTCCCAAATTCCTCTCCAAACAACTTTAAAATAACACCTTAAAATGGAATTCTGGAGTGGCAGAAGTAGCAACAACAACAACAAAAATGGGATGAAACAATTTTCCAGAGAAAGACAATTTAGGTCAGCAGGAAATATCCATCTCATTTGGGTGAGAATGGATCACAATCCAGCAACCAGTACATTAGTACAAGCCCTACATCAGCAAAATAAGGAGCAGACCTTGGGGACAAGTGGTGGCAGCAGCAGTGGCAGTGGCTTTTGGAGCTCTCAGCCCACAGATAGTATAGGGGTGAGTGAATAATCAGTCAGAAGTAGACTACATAACACCCTTTGTTGGCAGTAGCTGTAGGACTCTCTTTCATTGCCCTGAGTCATTTAAAATATTGTAGGACTAGCCTGTTTCTGCCCAAATTATTGGGGAACTAGGCTGGGGTTTTCTAAAATATTGCTATTTATAAATTAATGGCTATTGTACCCAATTAGCATTTATTAGATCATATTAAACATTAGGAGAGCATTTAATACAAGTTAAAAAAGCCCCAGTACCATATTGTTTCTAAGAGAGAGCACATGGCTCCAACCAGAGTCCAGAAGTTGTACATTACCTAAAGAGAGAACTGAGCTATGGGACATCCTTCTTCCTACCAGACAGCCTTCATCGCTCAGCATGCCACAGTCTCTTTTCCTCTTCCAATAGAGGTCACTCTTACACACTGATCAAACTTAATTGACTAGAATCCTTCACTTCCATTGGTTTACATGACCTGAGGGTGGTGCATATTTAAATGAGATGTACCTAGCAGATATCAAGGCCCAGTGCAAAGACAAACCTCCTGAGGGCAAAGGCAATTTCAAATAGGTGTGGTTTCTATCTCCATTTCTATTGATCCAACCATAGGCTCTTGGGCTGGTCCCAAAATTGCAAGTGGGGCTGAAGAGAAAGCTAAAACTGGGTCCCAGTGTCCTCCAAGAAATCCATTATCAATAATTATTTTCTCACAACCCATACATAGTTTTGGAGCACATTCCCAGGGAAAGGAGGAAAACTAGCAAAAGCAGAGACTCTGGCCACAGTTCAAAGGCAGAAAAGAGTGCTTGTGGTTGCTCACAGACCTGAGCATAGGCCAGGAAACAAGTGACCGTAGCTTTCTTTAGATCATACCACCTTGGAAGAACTGAAAATTTACAGATCCCCCAAAAGCAGTTCTGAAAAAAAAGTAACATGAAAAACATGAAATTTGGAAAAGTGGCCCCTCCACCCAAATTTAACATAAAGTTAAAAGTCAATAAATAGGTAAAAAATGATCAAAAAACAACAACAACAGCAACAGAACTTGACCATAGAAAGAATATGATGACAGGGGATATCAAAATACAAATTCATGAAAATAACAAAGTCAAAACAGCTATATCCAAAGCCTAAAAGAAAAATGTGAATTGGTTTCAGGCCCCCAAAATTTTCTGGAAGAGTTCAAAAAGAACTTTAAAAATCAAATAACAGTGGTATTGCTGGATCAAAAAGCATGTTCAGTTTTATCTTCCTTTGGGCATAGTTCCAAATTGTTCTCTGAAATGGTTGGACAAGTTCATAATTCAATCAACAGTTTATCAATGTACCTATTTTCTCTTATCACTTCCAGCATTATTCATTTCTGATAGGTACGACATGGTACTTCAAAATTGTTTTAATTTGCATTTCTCTAATCTATGGTGATATAGAGCATTTTTTTAATATGACTACAGAGAGCTTGATTTCTTTTTCTGACAACTTCCTATTGTATATTTCGACCATTTATCAATTGGGGAATAACTATTATTATAACAAATTTGACCCAGTTTCATATCTATTTATGAAATGAGGCCTTTATCAGAGAAACGTGATTCAAAAATGATATTACTTCATTGTTTATGGTACCTTTTAGCAAAATGTCATTTCCTGATTATCTCTTTCAATTAGGTCAATTTTATTTTTGCTTTGTTTGAGATCTGGATTGCTACCCCTGCCTTTTGCACTTTAACTAAAGAATAATAGGTTCTGCTTCAATCCTTTATTTTAGCTCTATATATGTCTTTCTGTTTCAAGTGTGTCTCTTGTGAAGAATGTATTCTTGGATTCAGTTTTCTAATCCATTCTTCTACCTGTCTCTGTTTTATGGGTGAACTCATCCCATTCGCATTCACAGTTTTGATTTTTTTTTCCCTTGAAAGATTATACTTAGTATAGCTGGATACGTTATTCTTGATTATAATCCTAGTTCCTTTGCCTTCCTGAAAATCATATGACAATCCCTTTGTTCCTTTAACACGGAAGCTGCTAAATCTTGTGTGACACTGACTGTGGCTCCATGATATTTGAATTGCTTCTTTCTAGTTACTTGAATTATTTTCTCTGGAATTTGATTTTGATTTCCTGGGAGTTTTTATTTCAGGATCTCTTTCACATGTATTGCTACATTCTGTCAATGTCTATTTTACCCTTTGGAACTAAAATATCAGGGCAGTTTTCCTTGATAGTTTCTTGAGAGATAATGCCTAGGCTTTTATTTTTAATCATGGCTTTCAGGTAATCCAGTAATTCTCCAATTATCTCTCAATCTATTTTCCAAGTCAGTTGTTTTTCCAATTAAATATTTTACCTTTTTCTATTTTTTTTTCATTTTTGACTTCATTTTATAGTTTCTTGGTGCCTCACATTGTCATTAACTTCCACTTGTCCCATTATCAATTTTAGGGAATTATTTTCTTCAATAAGCTTTTATATCTCTTTTCCATTTGGACAATTATGTTTTTTAAGTACTTCTTTCCCTCAGTGAATTATTGTACTTCTTGTTCCATTTAACCTACATTGATTTTTTTAAGGAGTTCTTTTCTTCAGAAATTTTTTTCTACCTCTTTTGCTATTAGGCCAATTCTATTTCTAAGGTGTTATTTCCTTCAGATTTTTTTGTACCTCTTTTTCCAAGCTGTTAATTCTCTTTTTATAATTTTCTTGCATCATTCTTATTTTTCCCCACTTTCTTCATTAGCACTCATCTCTTTCTATAACTCTTCTAAGAATTCTTGTTATATTTGGGTACTGTTGACATTTTTCTTTAAGACTTTGCTTGTAGCTGTTTTCACATTGTCTTTTTCTGGCCATCATAGTAGTTTATTGTGGTTAATTTTTTGGTGCTGTTGTTTCCTCATTTTTCAGTCTATTTCTTCACTTTGAACTTTATGTTAAATTTGGGCTCTACTCACCTGCGATTGGGAAAGAATTATCCCAAGCTTTGTGTATTTTATACTGCTATTTCCAGAGCAAATTCTGGGGGCCTTCAAGTTCTTGGTGCTTCCAAGGTGGTGTGATCTGAGGATAGGTGTGCTCAGTGTTCTTCTGGACTTTGTTGTGGTCTTTACCCAGTATAGGTTTCTGAACCACTGTAGCCACATACCTTGATACTTCTTTGAAATTGAAACCAGGGCCTTTGCTCCCATTTGACTGAATATAGGCACCTCTTTCCACCCCTGAAACTATGATTCAGAACTCTCTATGGACAGTAGAGTTGTCAATCAATGCTAGATGTACCCAGGGTCACCAAAGAGTCCCCTGTCATCATTTCTTGACTAGTTGTCTGACCTCCTTATGTTCTCTGGACTGAGAGATCCCAAAACTGTCACTGCTTCTGCAGCTGATGCCACTTGCTCCAGGCCAGTTTCCACAATGATGTCATAAACCTCTCTTGCTGACCTCCTAAATTTTCATAGGCTGGAAAAATGTCTCACACTGAGCTTTGGTTCTGGTACTCCAAAATTTTACTTGAAGAGTTATTTTAAAGTTCATTGGTGGGGAATGTTGGGACAATTCAACTGTGTTGTGCCCCGTATTCTGTGATGTTAGCTTTGCCCCTGAGGAGATAAAACAAAAATGAGATCTCTTTCAATTCTAAAATTCTGTACTTTTATGACAGATAGAGTAAATGTATTATTTATCTGAAAAATAAAGGATAACCTTAACAAATTACAGAATCTTGTTGTTATCTTCCCTCATACAAAATAGCTTTAAAATGGTGGTACCTAACAGTGAGAGACAGAAAGTTAACTTCCTTAAGAAACACACTATCCTAAGAGCCCTATTATTATATGTATGAGGCAATATTTCTTGTGAATAGTATTTCCACATCAACTGCAAAGTAACTATAATGACACCAAATATTTATATAAAGAATTTTTTTTTTAGAAAAAAATTGAAACAGCTTTTTTTGCCTTTAGGTTTTTTGTCCTTTTGTTTTAAACTGGGCACCATCAGACAATAGCTTTGTTTAAAAGCCCATCTTATTCAGAGGAAAGGGATTTGAATATTCAGCAGGGCTCCAGGCTAGTGTTTCTATGGCTAGGTTTTGTTTTTTTTTTTTGTCTTCCAGGAAGCCCTTGACAAAGGTCACAAACAATTTGCTAGTTCCTCTTATTAAAATAAAGATGGAAAACCTTGATGATAGCTCTGCCCAGAAGCTAACTTCATCATCTGTAGCGGTTCCAACATATGCTTGTGAGATAATGAAAAATATAGCATTAAATACAGTGGCAGATTGAATCTTGTTTCAGGGTAAATATAGTAAGTCATTTTTTTTCTTCCTCATTTCCTCAGATCCTGTTTAGCATTAGACTGCTAATATCTTCACTGATACATGACAAAACCATCACATAATATACTTCATTTCAGACCAGCCCCCCCATAAAAGTGAGCAATGGAAAACCAGGGACATTATTCACATATTCATAATAATGAAGTGCTCTAAGCCAGCTGTCTTCCAGAAGGCCATGATACCTAGGTGTTTGCAGGAACTAAGAGGTCCAGTTCCTGAGAAGCCCCACTGCTGTTTATCTCATTTAAGTTTTGGGAATGATTGTAGTAGGATCTAAGAAAAATCACAGCACTTTCCATTGAAAATATCTTAGGATATGTTTTATGGTATAACTATACTGATTTTTAATATATTCTGTTAGGATGAAATTAAATTTAGAAATATGAAAAATAAAAGTCTATTGGTATTAAAAAGAAGGAAGAAAGGAAGTAGGCTGGGAGGGAGTGAGGGAGGAAGGAAAGAAGGAAGGAAGGGAGGGAAAAAAGAAGGAAATAAATAGGGAGAGAGGAAGGAAGGGAGAAAAACATGTATGAAAATAGATTTCTTCTATTACTTTTGAACTATAAAATTTTATTTAAGAATTGTTCCATGTATGGGGCAGCTAGGTGGCAAGGGGCAACTAGGTGGTGCAGTGGATAAAGCACCAGGCCTGGATTCAGGAGGACCTGAGTTCAAATTTGGCTTCAGACACTTGACACTTACTACCCGTGTGACCCTGGGCAAGTCACTTAACCCTCATCGCCTCAAAAAGGGAAAAAAAATTATTGTGCCACATGGACTCATGGACTTTAAGACAGAGCAAGGGGTCAGCTAGATGGCACATTGGATTAAATGCTGGCGCTGGATTCAGGAGGACCTGAGTTGAAATCCAGCCTCAGACACTTGACATGGACTAGCTATGTGACTTTGGGCAAGTCACTTACCCCTCATTACCCCCCCACACACACACACACACAAAGACAAAGCAAGACACTGAATGGGACACTTGAAAGTCAAATGTTTGACCTTCCAAAGAACTGGAGATATGGACAGATATCACAAATTTACTCCTGCCAATTTGACAATAACAACAAACCTTGAGAAGAATGTAATTGAGCTGGAATTTGCCTTCCTGGGACCTTCCCAAGAAATATGGACCCCCCCCCCCCAGGAAGAGGAGAAAGAATAAAAGTAGATAGAGGAGAAGTAGGAGGTGTAGGAAAGAGGAGAAGGAAATCAGATAACAGCAATCTCTTAGGCTTCTATACTTGGAGCTGGCTAATAAGATGAAGAAAGGATGGAAATTCATTGGAAAAGAGGTAAACTCTGTTGTCATTTGAGTTCTTATCCTCCAGTGTCATTTATATCGTGAGAGGCCAAAACAAAAGAGAAAGACAAGTTGAAGAGATGCTTTGCTCTAAGAAGTGACTTGGCTACTATTCAACATGAAGAATCTTTTTGTGTCAAGAGAGGGTTGGCCAGTTTTATCTGCATTGCCCAGAAAGCCAAGTGGAAGAGCCTAGCAGTCATCTCCCTAAAGGGAATTATTTGACTACAAAAGAGTAAGATTTTCTCAGTATTCTATTAAGGGTTATTGTGAGTTTTAAAATCTTATATCTGTATTATCAGTCTAAGCTTAGAAGAGGAGTAGATTTTCATAGCAAGAGAATTGTGAGGACTAGAAGGGAAGCAGCTAGCAAAGAAACAGCCTTATCTGGAGAAGATTTTCTAAAATATCCAAAGACATCAACACATTCAATTTAAGAGTTGTGAGTTGCCCCCTGCATACAGGTTTCCCCATGGGCCTCCCTGATTGGTTCATACAAGTATGCTCATGCTCTCCAATATAAAGTACATGCATTAGTAGTAGAGTGTGATTCAGGTTTATAGATGAACTATGATATACTATTATTGAATCTACTTTATTTTGAGTAAGTAGGTTGTTATAATTATTCTTCCTTTTGTTTTATGTTTGAGTCCTTGCATTATGGTTGCTGATTTTATCTTGTTGGGAAACACACTAATGAGTGCTTTATAAGCTACAGTTGCAAGTAATAGGGATATATTATATTCATTTCCACGCAGAACCCTACACACACACACACACACACACACACACACACACACACACACACACACCAGGGTCCTTTGGACCCTAACAGAGTTTGAATAGTCATCATTTTACTGGTTCCTCTCTGGGAACCCCATACCTTCTGATGAAAAGACAGGATGGGGTAAGTGAACCAACCCAGAAAATAAGAGTAGAGGCAGTGGCTACATTGCATATGTTTGCCTGAGATTTCTTGGGGGGTTACTTAGCACTGGCAGGGACTTACCATTTGGGGTTTATGGGATTCCTAGAGCCACAAGGATTCAAGAAGGAAAAGTGATTTTTTTAAACAAAGTTTTTTTGTTGTTGATGTGTTTTCCTTTTACGAATCAGATCATTTCCTAGGATATAATTCTGATTACTTGAATTTTTAAGTATTGATATTCATTTATATGTCTGTTAATATAAACAAGATAGAGGATAATGTTCTTAGAACATCACTGCTTTGCAATGCAGATAGAGCTACTCAGAGGAGACTTTGTTGAGGGAATACCACCTGAAGGAATAAAGTTATCGAAGATATTTTATAAGATGCAATTGAAAACATAAAAGAATTTGAAGTATTAACGAAAAGGCATGAAAAGTAAGATAAAACCTTATTAATTTTCAGTAAATTATCTGAAATGTAGACACCCAACATTCCTAATAGGATAGGGGTTTCAGAAAGTGATTGGAATCTGATTATAAAAACCTCTCAGAGAGGAGAAAAGGATTCTTCATGGATTTAAAATGATGTTAATTAATGAAAGAGTATCCAGAGATAAATTATTAGAATTAACTTGGAATAAAAATCCATTTGAAATGCAAGAAACAGCTACAGATGTTAATAAGCTTCCCCACATCATAAAATATAATACCACATTACACTGGAACCACAGACCTAGGTTAGGACTTTTCTCAGAAAAAGTGCCATGCCCCTGCCTTTGTAAGGCACAGGGGACATTTGAGTAAGAAACATACCTGAAACCTTTCAATAGTGGCAGAAAAGTAGATGATCAGAAAGTTTTTAAAGGCACAAAATATAAAGACTGACCTATGTGAAATCATGCAGAGATGAGAAAGGCAATTTGATATTGGCAGGACACTTCAACCAGCATAAGCTCATTTTTCATTCAATATACAATCCAGCAAAAATGGAATTTGGAACTTGAGAGGACAGTCAACTTCACAGACTGTTAGTAAGTAGAGCATTAAGAAATGAATAATCAGATATGATTAGACTGAAGCAAGTGTGCCCTGGAATACTATATACCTAAAAATGTATATAATAGGACTTGATTATAAACAAACATTGACAAATTTTGCTGAGTTCTTGAAAACAACAAAACATTTTTAATAATAATATTCAAATATTAAATTAAAATTAAATGTAATTAAAATATTACACTCCCAAATGTAAAAATGAAATAATTCATGAAAATTCAACATTTAACTGAAATGAAAATTAATTAAAATTTAACATCCCATGCAGAGTAAACAAAGATCCAGGCCTTTTTTTTTTTTAGTGAGGCAATTGGGGTTAAGTGACTTGCCCAGGGTCACACAGCTAGTAAGTGCTAAGTGTCTGAGGCCAGATTTGAACTCAGGTACTCCTTACTCCAGGGCCAGTGCTCTATCCACTGCACCACCTAGCTGCCCCGATCCAGACCTTTTGTTGGACATTAGCCATAAGGAGCTATGTTAAATTTTGGGGAAAATGACTAAGAAAATACTTATTTTTATATTTTTGGTGAGGCAATTGGGGTTAAGTGTTACCCTGGGCAAGTCACTTAACCCCAATTGTCTTACCAAAAAAAATTAAAATTAAACAAATATAGTAAATTAAACATATAGTTTTCAAATCTGTCCTGCTTGTCTGTGACTATTTCTAACTTTTTAATTATTTTCTGTGCATTTTTTAAAAAAAGAGATATCACTTATTCTCTAGTCTTTTCATCACTTATGACTCCATCTTTTGGCTAGAATTTTTAAAAAACCTCGGCATGCTCACTGGCCTGGGGCTCTGCAAACTTCACAGCGCTCCACCAAATGGTTGTAGCCGTTGCCATGGCGCTGGCACCTCACGTCATCACCACTCACTGATGCCTACATGGGCCTGGCAAAATTATAATGATTGGAAGCCCAGTGAGGGCAGTCATGTGACTGTCAAAGCAGCCAGCCAATTGGCTGTGTGCTGTGTGTGGTCAGCCTGTAGTCTGCTGGGAAGAAGGGAGGTTTTTTGCCATTCTATCTTGAAGCTGGAAGGCGACAGGACGCTGGTGTGTGTTCTCAGCTGATTCCTGGGCGGTGGTGTTGTTCATGTTGTGTAATTTCCCTTTACCCATTTTATTCCCTTTCCCTTAATCCTACTGATCCTGTTTATGTTTTTTTTAAGTTCATTCTTGTTAAATAAATCCTACTCTGTTTTGAGGGAGGCTGGCTGTCTCCTTCCTTGCCCCAATATTGCAGTGAGCAGCTTAGCTAACACTCCCCAATTAAAAATTGGTCCCTACAATCAGAAATGCTTGGAAGTCTTCTCTATTAATAGATTTACTTTCCCCCTATAGGAGTAGATTCAACTTTGCAGGACAAGTTATTCTTGTAAGCCCATCTCTTTTTCCCATGGAATATTTTAGTCCATGTTATATTATTTATAGTGTAAGTTGTCAGATCTTTTGTGATCTTGGCTGTGGTTCTATCCTTTTTGGATGTTTGCAGTATTTCTTTTTTCCTGCAATGTGGGAGCTCAGGATTCTGCCTTTGATACTCTTGGGACTTTTTTCTCTAGGGGGTGAATGGTATGTGTTTTGGGTCCTTAATTGCACTCTGATGCTAATAGATTTTGCCAATTTTCATTTCCAGAAAATTTTCCTAAAATTTAATAAAATTTCCTGAAATGTAATGTTAAGGGTTTTTTTTAAATTATGGTTTGTTCTGTTTTTCCAATCTTGTGATTCTTTTGAAGTCTCATGGAGTCATTGACTTCTGTTTGGTCTACTCAAGTACTCGTGGGTAAAGTTTACCACTTTCTGTTTTAACTATTTATTTTACTTTCAATTATATTCTACATAGATTTTTTTTTTCATTTTAACATTATTGTATCATTTCTTCTAGGTATTCATGAAATCTCTCAGGAAAATCTATTTTCTTTTGGGACTGTTTTCTCATTTGTTAGGGAGCTGTTCTCTTTTTCTGGCGGGGGGGGCGGTGTTGGCTCTCTAGATCTGCAATAATTTTTGATACTGGTTCTTTCCTTCTTTATTATATTCAACCCTATGCTAGTCATAGCCCAGTCTTTCCCCACTCCCTATTCTAGTAAAGATATTCAACCTTATGGTTTGCTGTTTTTGTTTTTGTTTGTGTTTTTTTCTCCCACTACATGTGGGTGTTTACACTTCAATGCTAAACACCTGGTTAAAATATTTGTAAACAATTATCACCTATTAATAGCTTACCAACCCTACTCAACTTTCTTTTCTTAGTCACAACTCCATAGTCACATACTTTTCTTCCTTATCTATCCTTTATTCCCAACTCTCTCCCCCTTATCCTTCTTGAGTCCACTTCTTCATGTCCCACTCCTTTAGTCCTTCTTTATTCTTTCTTGCCTTCTTTGTCTTACATCCTGTCCCTCTTTCATCTCCTGGTAAAATCTGAACTAATAATTGGGCCTTAAAATTGCTCTTTTAATACTTCCATATTTGTTCTTCCCAAATTCAAATTCTTATCTATTTCACTAGTCCAAACCCTCCAAATCCTATAGGATTTCTTTGTCCTTATTGAATTTGTGTCCTTTTCTTTTCTCTTGATGCTTCTAACACAAAAGTCAGAAAAGTGACTTGCTTTTTCCTTTGTAAATAATCAAGTTGAATTTTTGACAAGTTTGTATAAACTAATACATTTAGAGCTTTAACCCCTCCCCCCCAGTTATCTAGTCCATCCCTCTCATTTAACACATGAGGAAACACAAGGCTAGAGATGTGAAGAAATTTGCTACAACCACAGTAGTACACCTGCCTTTAAAGGATTTTAGGTGGCACAATACTGGGCTTGGAACCAGGAAGATTCATTTTCATGAGTTCAAATCCAGTCTCAGATTGTGTGACCTTGGGCAAGTCACCTAACCCTGTTTGCTTCAGTTGCTCATTTATAAAATGATTTTGAGGAAAAAATGGTAAACTGCTCCAGTATCTTTGCTAAAAAACAAAACAAAAAACAAACAACAACAAAAAAGAAGTCAGGGTCATGAAGAGTCAGACATGACTGAGATGACTGAAGAACAACAGCTTCCTTTAAAATATATTGTTCAATTTAAAGAGAGTGGGGCTGGTAACTTTCTGCAACTCTGCCTCCCTTAAATCCAATTCAGGTGCAAGTAAAGACATCACCCTGTGCTATCACTGGTCCTCTTCAAAATAAAGGATGGAGAATAACCATATCACCTCTAATTATCATGATCATAATTGGGCTTAATAAAAGTTCTTTAATATGAGTTTCCCAAATATCCCATGAGGTGATGTTTATGTGTCTTTATATGTTACAAAGAATGGCACATAGTAGGCACTTGTAGAATCTTGTAGATGATTTATTCTTGCCTTTGGACATATAATAAAACTGATTCCATTTACTCCTTTTTTAAAGGAAAACCTCTGAGCCACCCTTTCTTTTAACTGCAAGTTCTCTATAGCTTCTAGCTTTACTTAAAGGGAGGATATCCATCCTGACATGATTCATTTTCCTCCAGTACTATATAGATTTAGTGGTCATCAAACAAGTATCTCACATTTAAAGTGCAAACAGTTCAGTTATTTTTATAGACAATTTTAAAACTGTCTATATCTGTCTATTTATTGACAATATAAAAACTGTCTGTATTCATAGCCCCCTTACACTCTCACTTGTCAGAGTCACTACAGAAGCACAAAGGAGCCACATTGAACTGGGACATTTTGGGTTTTACTTTGTTCCATGAGTTTCCATGGCCAAAGATGACTAGATACTTTGTCCTTAGCTATTTTTTTTTCTGAAAGTTGACACATTCTGCCACCCAGTCTGTTTGCATAGCCTTCCTAGGATGGTATTCTCTGTCATATCTTGAATTGCACTAGCATAGGCTTCAACTCCCTAGATTCACTTACACATCATTATGGCTCATCAGTATAGAGCCCTGATTGATGCAACAAGGTGTCCCCGATGATTTGTTAGCATAAAAGTGACATATCCCTGCAAAAAAGTGACATATCAAAATTTATGAATAAGAAATATGGTTTGTTTGATGCTGTGAAATGACAAGATGAACCAAATTTTCTGTCTATAGAGCATGCATCCTGAGTACCTTACTGTATGGCGCGAAACATGGACTATGTATAATAGACAAGAGAAGAAGCTTAACAGCTTCTACATGCACTGCCTTTGGCACATCCTTGGCATATCTTGGTCAGATAGGATCACCAACACAGAAGTGCTCCAACGTGTGCAACTTTCAAGCATCTACATGCTACTGAAACAAAGACGGCTGCACTGGCTCGGTCATGTGCACCGCATGCAAGACAGGCGCATTGCTAAAGACCCACTCTATGGCAAATTAGCCTCAGACCAAAGACCTGCTGGACACCCCCAGCTTCACTACTGAGATGTATGCAAGCGAGACTTGAGGGCTCTGGGAATAGACATCTGCAGCTGGGAGGAGATGGCCAAGGACCACACCCGATGCAGTTCAGTACTCAGGAGTAGCTTGCACACAGCTGAGATGGGCCTTCAAGCTCAGGAGGAAGAAAAACCAATGAGACACAGGAAGCTACAGGCAACAGAGAGTGCAGTTTTCTGATGTCCTCATTACAGCAGGAGCTGCGGTTCCCATACCAGACTACACAGCCACACTGTGGCCTGTGACTCAAGACACTGTCCATGGTCGTCCATGACTGGTGGAAGCCTACTATACTATACTACTATGATGCTGTGAACTACTATGAAACATATATTAGAAAGAAAAAAGTCTGAACATGAAATGACCTATTAGAAGAATGTTTCAGTGGAGGAAAAAGGTGGTACTGAGAGTGTATATTAAATTGTAGCAGTGGCAATAGAAAGGATGTGAAATATAGAAAGGAGAGGATATTAACAATAATTAATTTGGTAACTTATTGGAATTGGAAAGGGTAGTGTCACAGATAACTCAGATTTCAAACTTGAACCTTACTATAAATAATGATATATAAGATAGAAATAAATACAGGTTTAGTCAAAAATATAATAAATTTGGTTTTAAATATATCCAGTTTAAATTGCCAGTGGAATATATAGGTGGAACTACATTATAGGCAGTGGGAGATAAGCTGAAAAAATGCATTTTAGTGTCATTTGGAGAAGTGATAATTAGCAGGAGGAGGAGGAGGAGAAGAAGAAAAAGAACAAGAAGAACAAGAACAAAAAGGATGAGGAGCAGGAGGAGGAGGAGGAGGAGGAGGAGAAGAAGAAGGAGAAGAAGAAGAAGAAGAAGAAGAAGAAGAAGAAGAAGAAGAAGAAGAGGAGGAGGAGGAGGAGGAGGAAGAAGAAGAAGAAGAGGAAGAAGAAGAGGCTCCAAGTGAGGGAAGATTAGAGAGAAAAGAGGTACATGAATAGACCTTTGGGGAACACCTTAAATGACTCAGAAGAAGATGAAGATCCCAGGCAAAGAACAGAGGACAAATGACTAGAGATGTAGGAAGAGACCCAAAAGAGTACATTATTTATGAAAGGGAGGATGTAAGAAATGCTACCAAAAAAAAAAAAAGTCAAGGAAGATGAGAATGAGGAGACTATACACTGTATTAGTCATTTGGAAGTTAATGGAGAATTTAAGTTAGTTTTAATAAAGTAGAAGGGGGAGAACATCAAAGAGAAGAGAAGTATTGAAAATATTAAAGTATTACATTGTGCAATTTTCTAAGAAGTTTGGCAATGAAGGTGTGTGTTTGTGGGGGGAATGTAGGAGCATTTTAGTTTCCTTCAAAAATCAACTAACATAGCATCTCCTACATAAAGTATTTACTGATCTCCATTGTCTTCATCTGAGGCTGGATTTGAACTCAGGTCCTCCTGAATCCAGGGCCGGTGCTTTATCCACTGTGGCAACTAGCTTCCCCCAGTATTCAGTTTTTTGGGGGTTTTTTGTTTTGTTTTGTTTTTGTTTTTTTTTGTTGTTGTTGTTTTTGGTTTGGTTTGTTTTGGTTTTTTATGGTGAGGCAAATAGGGTTAAGTGATTTGCCCAGGGTCACACAGCTAGTTAGTGTTAAATGTCTGAGGCCGGATTTAAACTCAGGTCCTTCTGAATCAAGGGCCGGTGCTCTATTCACTGTGCCACCTAGCTGCCCCAGTGTTCAGGTTTTTAAACTCATCCAGGAGGCCTAAAATCCTTGGTTTTATTTTTTTAATACATCCTGTAGTACAAATTCATTTTACTAGTATAGAGATCATATTGGAGAATGATAATTAGCAAAAAGGGAAGAAGGAGGAGAAGGAGGAGGAATTTTTGGAATTCTCTTTTCACTGACCTCAGTCCCTATACCAAGAGGCTTCTGACAGAACAGAGCTGGTCCCAGCTATATGCCAGTCCCCCGTTTTTCAAGCCTGCTGCAGCTCCCACCATACCCTAGCCCCTTTCCTTTGTTCCCTATGCTCTTTAGTTCTTTGAGGCAGAACAGGCTTTGACCTCTCCAAATTTCCCCTTCTTTTATAAGTGAATGCATGGTGTTAAGGCCTACTGCTTATTTTCAGAATGATGAGCAGCATGTGATTACAGAGACCACAGCACATCAAGGAAAATACCAAATGGGTCCCAGAGAACAAGCTGGTAGACTGAGTTGCATGCCCCATAAAAGAGTAGGGGCTGGTGAGTGAGGGATTGAGTAAACTCATTACAGATGAGTGTTTTCTGCTATTCATAATGCTATCCGTGTTAGGATCCTTGATGTCTTGGCTTATGGATACAGCCATAAATGCTTTACTTATTTTGCATAATTGCTACTTGTGGATGTTTTCTTGAGCTAGAAAGGAATGAAGATTTCCAGTTTTCTATTTTGTTGGTTCCATGAACCAGAGGTCTACAAATTGTTTCATTAAAACTACCGACCAATAGCTACAGCGGTGCCATCTTGCTTGGCTTATGTATGTTTTTGTAATGTGTTAAATTATTTTTGATATTGCAGCTTTTCAAAATTAACTTATTAAAATGTCACTGAGGGTAGAAAGTTGTTCGAGAAGGAAATTTCTTCCTAATATTTTTCTTCCTAAATTTTAAAACATTTTCCAGAATATGTACATATAGTTATCATTCCTCTTCCTGCCCTAATACATAAGGAAACATCTGTTATCATAATGGTACCTCCACTGACAATATGCAGACTGTAAATGAGACCATAAAAGCATTCTAAATCTTGAGATGTGCATGATTACAACTGAAATATAAAAGGGAATCACAGGTATTCCATCATCTCGGTCAATGGCTATAATTCCAAAGGCAGGAAATGTAGATTTGATACTTTCAACTGGATTGAAGAGGAAGGAGAAAACTATCCATGAAAATCTGCCAAAACTGGTACCATACAGCAGGACAAACAGGAAACGTAAGAAAAGAAGCAATCATTTGAAGGAAACAATACCTAAGAAGAAAGCCAGCAATAACATCTATGACTTCTTTCCAAATATACAAAGTGTAAACAACAACCAGGGTGAATAAAGAGTTCTTAATGTAAGGCATCAATCTAGACTTCATTTCATTGAGCCTTGTTGATTTGCAAGAAACGTTTTCAAATGTTTTCCTAAAATCACTAAGCAACTCAGATTTTTAAATATTTGTATAAAAGATACAAGCAAGAGAAAGTAGGATTTAGACTGACTAGGTCACTTCGAAGAGGTTCATCGCCAGGTTGGCCACATGAGAATTACATGCAGATAGATAGATAGATAGATAGATAGATAGATAGATAGATAGATAGATAGATAGATAGATAGATAGATAGATAGATAGATGGATGGGTGGATATTAATGGAATAATGAAAAAATCTAAACTATATGTCAGTTGCACTTTTCATTCATGAAGGGAGCAATCACCCAAATTAAGCTGCAGTTATTATGATTATGATTATTTGAACAAGCATTTTAAAGTACATAATATGTGCCCAGAGACTGTAAATACCATTGGAAATACAAATGAGAGTAAAAACAATCCCAGTTCTCAAGGAGCTCACAATCTAATGCTTGTTATTATTACTTGCTTATTATTTCAGTGGTGATATATGATTGAAAAACATGGAATTTGACAGTTTCTAAAGTATTAAGGTTTCAAACTGCTCACAGATGAATGGAAAGATGAATGGTGCTTGTAAGTAGGCTGCAGCAACAAAGAATTGAGCAAAAAAAGTTTTAAGGAAATAAATGAATGCCAAAAAGAGTGTACTGGTGTGTCAAGAACACTTCTACGGTTCCAATAACTCAGGTTCACAGCCATATTGTCAGTTTCAGCTTCTCACTTTCACACACCACATGTATCTAAGAATTTACTGTCTTGCTGATTTTACCTTTACAACATCTCTCACATCTTTCCCTTCCTCTCCACTCTACATTGCCACAAGTCCAGTTCAAATCTCATCATCTCTCAGCTGGACTACTGCAATACCTTCCTAATTGGTCTCTCTGCTTCAGATCTCTCCCCACTCAAACTGTCCTCTACACAGCTTCAAAAGTGATTATCTGAAAGCACATGTCTGATCATGTCACCTCATCCCCACCCCTTACTCAATCTCCAGTGGTTCCTTGTTACCAGTAGGATAAAACGCAATCTGTACCTTTTGGTTGCGTTTAAGGTTATTTGCAACCTAGCCCATTCTTACCTCTCCAGATTTAATATACATTGCATTACTAACCCACATAAGGCTCCATGGCTGAACCTGTCTGAAATCACTATCCTATACACATCACATTTCAACTCCTGTTTTTTTGCTTTTGTCTATGCCTAAAATCCACTATTTACTCACGTTGGGCTCTTGGGCTCCATAGTTGTGTTTTAAGATGAAGTCTATTAGTCACTTTCTGTGTGATGCCCTTCTCTGTTTTTCCCTTCCTCCTCTTCTCAGAAAGGTCCTCCTATCCATCAAGTAATGTTGTATCTGTTTTGTACGCATCTTCAATATGCCTACAATGTACAGGTACTATTCTGCATTATAAGGTTAGATCCTTGAAGACAAAGGCTTGCATTTTTATTTGTATCCCTCATGCTTAATACAATGTTTTACACATATGTACTTAATAAATAGTGACTGATTGATTTATTAATGTAGTGAGTTTGAGGGATAATTTATGGACAGCTGGAAAGGATACACATCAAGGTCTTACAGGATAACAGGGATAAGAGTTGTACTGGATGAAAAGGTATAGATGAGGACCTCACATATCCATTTGCATAGTTTTTATTTTGTTGTCACTAACATCTATTTATATAACATTTTATAATATAAAAACCATTGAAATTTATGATCTAATTTAATCCTCAAAATAACACCTTGAAGTAAGTGGTGAAAATATTGATCTACTTTAAATATGAGGACAATGACAGGGAAGTTTAAGGAGGAATAAAAGTACTATTATAGTGTTATCCCCCTATCACTGTTGAAGAAACTAAGGTAAACATAAATTAAGTGACTTATCCAGGGACACACAGCTAGTAGGTGTCTGACTTTAAGCCTAGCACTCTCCCCAGTGCCAAGTCAAATGACTTGCCTGAGATTACTCAGATAATAAGTGGCAGTACTGGGATTAGAACTGGCATTTCCTAATACAAGTTTTTTATTTTTCCTTTCCATTATGCTAGGCTTCCTTGTCCTCAATAAATATGTGATTGATGAGTCACACCCTCATCTCCACCAATCAGAATTCCTCATTTTCCTTAAACCTCTGCTCAAGTGCCACCACTACTGTGAAACCTTCCCTGATCCTTCTGGTTATGTGTGCTCTCTCACTTCTCAGTAATATTGCATTTGTTTACATTTGTTTCTATAGGTTTTGTGTCCTCAATAGAATATAAATTCCTTCAAGGTGGAGGGTATATTTTTGTCTTTGAATCCACATCCCTGGCACAGTTATGGCATCACAGTAGAAACTTTAAAAATATTTATTAATTTAAAAGGAATATATTACATTATGCAGTATGTTTTGATGTTATATGAAAATGTTTCCATTTTATGATGTAAAATTCAAACAATATTCCATAGGCATTACTACCCTAATTTTTGTTTAATTTTATTTATATTCATAGTATATTTGGATGTGAATTAAAAGGTCCTATTCACAGAGACCCACAAAAGTCTGTGATTCATTGTGTAAAGAATAAATTGTGAGATGGGTGTGTACTTTGGGAGATAATTGAACAATTGAACAAACAAGAGGAACTCTGATCACAGGGAACATTTATTGAAACTAGGTAACTAGGCCTCCCCTAGTAGTTCCCCCACACCCACATGGGCCTGGCCAGATTATAATGGAGACAGCCCATGTGGGTGTGCTGAGCCAATTGGAGACTCAGCATGACTAAGTTAGAGTCTTGTGAGAGAGTTTTCTGAGAGAAATGGGGAAGGAAGGTAGACAGTTAAAGGAGCTATTGGTGTTTAATCTTTGGACAAATACAGAAGAGACTGCAAGCTAATTCTCCTTGGAACTACAGATTTCATGTGATGGTGAGTTTGTGTTTTTGAGGCAAAGCTAGCTTTTTGGAAATGGATGGTCTGTAGGCAGGTTTGGGCTGCCTGGGGCCTTTTTACTCCAGAGATTTAGATTCATTCACATTGTCCTTAGCTCTATTAACCTCACTTGTGTTTTAAATTTGCTCCCATTAATAAAACCTGTTTTGTGTTTTTGAAAGAGGCTATTAATTTCTTTATTTACCCCAATATTAAGGTGAGCCACCCAATTAACTCTTCCCATACTAAATTGGCCCTTACAATTCCATATTTGCAAATATAAACAAAGGTGGCATAATCCCCAGAAGGTAGACCAAAAATATCAGAAAGAGATAGAGAAAACAGTGTTGCTCAATTGACACATGTGATGAAAACCCTTTGTTTCTATCTGCATTTATTGCATTGCCATCAATAATATTTTTTTAAAGTTTAGTGGTTTGTCCATGAATTTGAAACATTTTATAGAACATCAGATATTTTTCAATGTATTAAGCAGTTTCACCATTTTCCCCTCTCTTCTTTTTCTAATTTTTTTTTTACATGGAATGACTTTCAAATTCAGAGAAGGGATACAGGGGGAAATCTGGGTTAGGAGAAAAGATATCAAATAAAATCTTTTTTATTAATAATTTGTGACTATAAACTTACTTTTTGTTTAGAATTTTATTTTACAAATTACATTTAGGGGCAGCTAGATGGCGCAGTGGATAGAGCACTGGCCTTGGAGTCAGGAGTACCTGAGTTCAAATCCGGCCTCAGACACTTAACACTTACTAGCTGTGTGACCCTGGGCAAGTCACTTAACCCCAATTGCCTCACTAAAAACAAACAAACAACAATAACAACAACAAAAAACAACAAATTACATGTAAAAACAAATTTTGACATCAATTTTTTTTTAATTTTGTGTTCCAACTTCTCATCCTCTCTCCCTCCCCACCCCCACCCCCAAGAACTCAAGCAATTCAATATAAGTAATTTATGGGTAGTCATGCAAGACATCTCCATATTAGCCAGGTTGTGAAAGAAAACAGACAAAAGCAAAACTTCAGATTAAAGAACTATCAAAAAAAAGTTATGCTTCAATCTGTTTCAGATACCATCAGTTCTTTCTCTGTAGATGGATTACAATTTCCATTAGTCCTTCAGAGTTATATTGGATCATTGCATTGCTGAAAATAACCATGTCCTTCACAGCAGATCATCTTACACTATTGCTTTTATTTTGTATACAGTACATATCACTCTGCTTCAATTCATGTAGGTCTTTCCACGTTTTTCTGATAGAATCCTGTTAATCATATTTTGTTTTTTTTTTATCTAAAAATTCACTTTAAGGAAGGCTTTAGGAATTAAAATTATTGTGTTTCTTTTAATATGAGGTAGTTATGTGTAGATTGTACAGTAGACTTGCAGTTAGGAAAGTCTAAATTCACATTCTGCCCCAGACACATTTTAGTTTGTGCCCCTGGGGAAATCACTATACTTTCCTCTGCCTCAGTTTCATCTATTAAAGGAGTATAATAAGAGCAATTACCTTGGCCACAAAGTAGTTGAGAAAATCAAATGAGGTAATGCTTTGCAAACTTTCAAGTCACATATACACATGTATCCATGTGTAATTATTCATATGCTATTATAATTACCTGAATTAAGGAGGACAGAAAGCAAGAAAAGATTCATAGTGCAAAATGTGTACAAAGAGTGGATCTCTGCTCCAGTTAGTTTTAGTCAAACCTTGATTTCATCTCACTCTTTATTGAAGGATAAAAACTGGTTCCTCCAATTCATCAACTTCTCTTGTCCTTTCTCCCCCAATGTTTCTTTTTATTCCCCACTTCCCATTCAAGATGGGTGATGACAATAAAGAAAGATACTGATTTTTCTACACACACACACACACACACCTCTGTGTATGAGCTGAGCTACACTGGTTTCAGCACTTGGAAGGCAAATGCATCTTCTTGATTAAAATAGCTTTCACTGACAAGCTGAATGTCAAGTCATTCAGCTGAATCAACTCTCATCAGTGGCAAAGTTTCTAGGGAGTCAGAGCTCTGAAGACAGGCCAGTTCAGATCACTCTGGCAGAGACAGATATGCCATCAAACTGCTGCTGGTCTCCTGACAAGAAATGTGTGCTTTGTGATTAATAACTAGAGGAAAAAATTTAGAAACTACAAACTTGCTGCCAAAGTATTGAGTTAGCTAGGATTAGGTACTTCCCTAGCTCTCACTCACAAAGCCTGGATTATTCTTTCTGTCGCCAAGCTGTCATCCTAACACAAAGTTGCTAAATGTTCTCATGAGCATTCACTGAAATAGGCTGTTCTTAATTTTACCAGACAACTAATTATAACTGGGATGATATAATGAAATATGGAAGAAAGTTAGAGACTGACAAGTCTTGTAAATTCCAAGTATAACCTTAACCCAGATATGCCAAAAACTATTGATTTCAAACATAACTGCAGTCTATTATGTTCAAGAAGGGGTTAGGAAGAAATATAATACTTTAAAAAATGTTAGTCAGAGAGATGACAATTTTAGGATTATTTGTAATATTCTATCCCATATGTTGTTCACATATTAAAGCAGTTATTGAAGACAACCTTTGTCAGGTCTTTTCTACACTATTGTTTATCTCTTCTATGATCTCCTACATAATGATTAACCAATCTAATGATGATGGGGATAGTACATTAAAGGATCCCTGGATGGGCTCCATGATAATGGATTTCAAGAGGAATCCTTACCTGTTATTCTTTCTATTTATTAATATTCTTAGAAATTCCAAGAATTTATATAAGATAGAGTGTAAAATAATGCTTCATGCTTGTCAAACTGTATGGAATGAAGGATTTTTCATTTGTGATTACTGCTTGTATAAATACATGTGATGCGCGCGCACACACACACACAGGTTTGTCCCACTTTAAGAAATGCCAGTATGCAAATTTGGTAGAGTCAAAGTGGTACTACAGCCAAGCTCTCCCAACAGCTTTAAAATAATTCTTCAAACTGAATTCTGGAGTGGCTGAACCAACAAAAGATCAGGGTTATTTTTTTTCTAGTCCAAGACAACATAGGAAGTTGGAAGGAGAGAAGTGTAGTATGAGAGTGGAGGGCTGACCTGTAGTGCACATGGATGAAATGACAATGACTTGATAGTGGTGATAGCAGCAACAGCAGCTTCAGGAGCTCTCAAGCCAGAGATGGTAAGGGAGTCAGGCAACTAGTCACAAAGAGATTACAGGGGCCTCTGTGCTAACACTAGGCACAGGACTAGAAAGTGTTTGACAACTCCATTGACTATACCCACTTCCAGATCACGGTTCAAAGGCAGGGAAAAGTATTTAAGACATGAGGGAAAGGGGGCTTCAGGAGAAATATTGCTTGAGACTGCAAGGGACCATCCTGGGTAAGGATCATAGCTCAGACCTGGAAAGCAGTGGTCATATCTCTCCCTGGATCATACTATCCTGGAGCATCAAAATCTTCCAAAACCCCAGAACTAACTGAAATTAGCAGTACAGAAAACCCTGAAACTTGGGACAGTACCCTTCTTTCTGTCTCCAATTCCAGAAATAGAGCTCAATATTGTCATGAAATTCACAGTCAAGAAATACCCTGGGGGTAGGGGGGCAGCTAGGTGGTACATTGGATAAAACACCAGCCCTGGATTCAGGAGGATCTGAGTTCAAATCCAGCCTCAGACACTTGACACTTACTAGCTGTGTCACCTAACCCTCATTGCCCCACAAAAAAAGAAAAAAAAAGACATATTTTATAAAAATGAGAAAATAGCAACAACAAAACCAATACTTGATCATATAAAGATAGAGAAGACCAAGACACAAACTAGAAGACAATGATGCAAAACAGCTATTAGCATAGCATCAAAGAAAAATATGAATTAAGCACAAGCCCAATGAGTATTCCTGGACTTGTTCAAAAATAATTTTCAAAATCAAATAAAAATGGCACAGGAAAATTGAATAAAGAAACTAGAGCAAAGGAAGAAAATTACAAAAAGACAATATCTTGTTAAAAGAAAACAAAAAATCCTGAAGAGAACACCTTAAAATACAGAATTGGCTAAATGGAAAACAGGTACAAAAGTTCATTAAAGAAAATAATGCCTTAAAAAATATAATTAGGGGGGCAGCTAGGTGGCACAGTGGATAGAGTACCGGCCCTGGAGTCAGGAGTACCTGAGTTCAAATCCGGCCTCAGACACTTAACACTTACTAGCTGTGTGACCCTGGGCAAGTCGCTTAACCCCAATTGCCTCACTAAAAAAAAAAAAATTATATACATATATATATATATATAATTAGGTAATTGAAAGCTAATGACTCCATGAGACATCAAGAAACAATTAAAAAGGCAAAATGATTTTTAAAAAAAGTTAAATATTTCATCAGGGGAAAAAAACACCAAACTACTGACCTGGACAATAGATCAATGAGTAAACAACATTTTTTCGGATGAGATAATGGTATACTTAGAGAACTGTAGAGAATGAACTTAAAAACTACTTTAGCAAAGTTATAGGATATAAAATAAACCCAAATCACCATTTCTATATATTACCAACAATGCCCAGCAGGAAGAACTAGAAAATTCTATTTCAAATAATTGCAGACAATATAAAATACTTGGGAGTCTACCTGCTAAACCAAATGCAAGGATTGTATGAATACAACTTAAAAATACTTTTCACACAAATAAAGGTAAATCTTAACAATTGGATAAATATTAATTACTCATGGGTAGGCTGAATCAATATAATATAGATTATAATTTCATGGAACCTAATTTACTTATTCAATGTTATACTAATCAAACTACCATAGAATTATATCATTAAGGCAGAATAATTAATAACAAAATCCATCTGGAAGAACAAAAGGTTAATAATTTTAAAAGAATTAGTGGGGGAAAATGTGAAGGGAGGCAGCCTAGAAGTATCAGATTTCAAACTGTATTATAGTATTAATCATCAAAAACAATCTGGTACTAGAGGGGTAGATCAGTGAAAAAGATTAGGTACCCACTCTAGGGCCAATTTGTACAAAAATATTTATAACAACTCTTTTTGAAGTGTCAAAGAACTGAAAATTGAGGAAATGTCCCCAGTTGGGGAATGGATAAACACATTGTGGTATATGATTGTGATGGAATACGACTGTGCTAAAAGAAATGATGAATAAGCTGATTTCAGAAGACCCTACAAAGACTTATGTGAATTGATACAAAGTGAAGTGAGTAGAACCAAGAGAACATTGTACACAATAACAAGATTGTAATGATCAACTTTGAAATACTTACCCTGATCAAGAAGATGACCCAAAACAATTTCAAAGGACCCATAATGAAAAATGCTATCCACCTCCAGAAAGAGAACTGATGAACTGAGTACAGATTGAAGTATATCTTTTTTCTTTTTCTTGTTTTTGCATGTATTTCCTTTTGCAAATTGGTTAATATGGTAATATGCTTTGCATGACTTCACATGTATGATTGATATAAGATTGCTTTATCATAAGGTAGGATAGGAATGGGAAAGGAAAATTTGAAACTCAAAATAAACATGAATGCGAAAACTTTTAAAATGTAATTAGGAAACATTTAAGGAAATAAAATATTTTTAAAAGAAATGCTAATGTGATTTAGCACCTGTGTTAAATCAGGTGTATGGTCCCCTGTTCTACTATAGGTTGGCTTTATTATGCCAATCTGTTCTCACACAAATAGATCTGGGATTCCCAGAGAAAGACCACCACAATGAGATTTCCACTCAATTTCTCTCAGAGTCCCTCATTTTGTGAAGGGATAGACTCCTAAAGAGATAATTTTTCATTCAAATGGACTCTTTATAATTCAATAGCATTTCCCCAAATTGTTATGCTAAAGCAGTTCTCATATTAAATCTTACTTCTCAGTTTCTATGGGCAATGCAGACAAGCCCAGAAAACTCTTCACTCATCAGGATATTTCATCATACAGTCAGATCTGGTGACTTCTCTTCTGTTTTCTCTCTCAAAAGTATAAGAGACAGTATGTAGCAACCAGGAAGATCTAAGAGGTTTCAACTCTCTGAAACCATATATGGCATAGAAAGACAATATTTCAAAGTGTAGCAGAGTTCAACTCTCTCAATCAGCAGGGACTAAACCTCTTCTTTAACCAATCCCTAAAGTAATGCAGCAGCAGGTTTCTTATCAGGTGACTGCTCCTATGGGCCTTTTCTTGACTTCTCTCCTGCTAGGCTCTTCATTGCCACTAATGGCTCAATTTAGGCTCCTCCTGAGGGTGAGTCATCTTTGCCTAAATACATAAATTATGAAATACAACTTTCTGTCAGTTATAAAACTAACAGACCTTATTTAATCTGCCCACAGTAATTGTAATTTCTTACAGCACAACAATATCACATTACATCTTTGAACCACAATTTGTCAGGTCACTCACCAATCCATGGAAATTTCTTTCTTTTTTTTTTTCAATTCATTGCTACCACAGTGCTGCTATAAATATTTTGGTGTGTATGATCACTTTCTTTCTTCTTATCAATGACATCCTTGAGGTATAAACCTAGTAATGGAATCACTGAGTCAGGGTATCTATATTTAGTCACTTTATTTACATAATTCCAAGTCAATTTCCAAAATTATTGTGCTGATTTACATCTTTGCCAACAATGTAGTAGTGTGTCTGTCTTCCCATTATTCCTCCAACATTGACTATTTCTGCTGGGGGGACTTGCAACCTGGATCAGGGGCTAGCTCAGTCAATGAATTGGAGACTTATAGCAAATGTTGTAAAATAAAAAGAGATTTATTAGGAGAGAGGAATATATGGAGAGGGAACAGATCACTATGGAAAACTGTCCCACTGGAGTAAAAGAACACCTGGTCTTTTTTGTGTTTACAAAACAAAGGGGAGGGAAGGGGATCTTTGAATAATGGGGTATCAGTAGGATATGCATTATCAATCCATATCTTTCTTATCATCTTGCAGACCTTGGTATTGCTTATAAGCATACCAGGGTCTTGCTCAGCAACACCCATTCCTGAAGTGTGACTCCTTGGGGATTGGGATCTTAAGGTGTCTTGGGGTCCTTCTATATTCCCACAACATTACCATTTTTGTCATCTCGGGCAGTTTAGCATGTGTGGGGTAAATCCTCTGGGTTGTTTGGATTTGCATTGCTATCATGATTAGTAATTTGGAACATTTTTTTGGAACATTCTTACATATGCATTTTAAGAGTTTTCTATTTGTCTTTTGACAACTTGTTCATATCTGATGGAGGAGGCTAAAAGGGTAAACAGATAAGCTAAGACTTCAGTTAACACCAGTGGATAAAAGAGTTAACAGAGAAACTAAGGTTTGAGTTTTTATCAACTGTAACCTTTACCTGAAGGTTTGAGTCCCTATCCACAGAAGCTTAGACTGTAACCAGGGATCAATAATATTAATAGCCTCATCCTAAGGTCTCATCCTAATTTGGACTTCCTGGGGTCCTAAGATAGCCCCTGAGGCAGGTAACTTTTTCCTTGGAGGTGTGTTTTGGGGGTTTACATATCATAAGTTGAACCTAAGAACACATTTGGTCCTTTCTGCACATGTTCCTAAAGACATGCTTAAACTTGTCAGACCCAGAGTGTCTCTGTGGTTTTTAATTCTCTTTACTTAAGATGTGGTTCCTAAGTGTCCTGTCATCTAGGAATATTAATGGCTAGTAATGGTTAATGATCCCTAGTTACTGTCTCCATTGATGGTGTTGGTTAATAGGGACTTGAATCCTCTTGGTTACTGTAAGAACATAAACCAAAGTTTCTCTGTTAACCTTTTTAGCTACTATTGATTAAATCTTAGGTTATCTGTTAACCACTTTTATTCTCGTGGATCACCTCCATCCCTTGGTTGTTGTTTTTTTTTTTTTATCCCCCCCCCAGTTGAATTTTTTTTTCTTTCTCCAAGAGTTTTCTTAATATTTATGGAGTCAAAAACCCCTTTGATCATTTGATTTGTACAAAATTAAAACTACAACTTTGGTAGTATTATCATTGTTATTATACTTTTACTTCCTAGCCAATTAACACTGAATATTTGTCAAGTTATCTAAAATTGGTCTTAATTTCTTCAAGGAGCACTATATAAATAAAAATTTGAATCTATAAAAATGTCTTGTGTTTTAGTAGATTCACATATTTTATGCATTTTGCATTTATTTGTAATAGGATATCCCTTCCTATTATTGTTTTTCCTACTATTTGTTTTCTTATATAGAAATGTTGTTGTACGTTTATTTTGTAGCCTATAACTTTGTTAAATCTATTAAGTACCCTACTTAATATCATTGATCCATCCAAAGGGAAACTTGGAGTTTTTCCAGTAGGCTTTTTTTTAATCAAATAGAGGGTTCTGTTGTGGGCTATCTACTTTTTTCATTTATAATGATGTTTGTATGTCTTCTGGTTTTACTTATATCAAGATTGTCAAGGTTGTGTTATTCATTTCTTCCATTAGTATATTCACTAATTTGAGCATTAGACAAGACTCTCATATTCAGAGTACTAAGAACTAAAAGTTTTATTATACTACCCTCCAACACCACTCCCTTTCCCAACACTATGCATTATCCTTGAATAAACAGAAGGAAGTTGCATAGAAATTCGGGCCATTTTGTACTATTCTTTTATTCATAGATGCAGTCAATTAATAAGTATTTAAACTACCAACCCTATGACAAGCTCTGTGCTAGAACCTGGAATACAAATTCAAAACTAAGGGTTGTTATTGAATGGAAATAAAAATTGCTTATGTTTAGCACTTAAAAACCTCACAAAAATGCATAAAGACTGAAATATTGCTGATAACAATGCAATAAAATTATATTAAAGGGTCAATGAAAAAAATATTTTAAATTAACTAGAGACTAACTTAATCCTAAAGAATTGTTATATCAAAGGGGAAAAAAATCATAGAAATGACAGAAAATTTCATTAAAGAGAATGTCAATGACATTACATTCCAAAACTTTTGGATTGCAGCCAAATTAATCCTTAGGGGCACATTTCTACCTCTAAATTCTTTTATTAACAACAACAACAAAACAAAGGAAGACACATCCATGAATTGAGAATGCCATTAAAACACAAGAGAACCAATAAATTAAAAGTCCAATTAAATACCAAAAGAGAAATGCTGAAAATTAAAGAAGAAACTAACAAATTAGAAAACAAAACCATGAAATAAAACTAGGAGTTGTTTTAAAAATAACACAATTGGTTGATTTTTATACTCATATGGCTAATTAAGTTTATAGTTTTTTCTAATATTATAATAATCTTGCATTCATGCATTCATTTTTGGGGGGGGGGGAGAAGTGACTTGCCCAGGGTCACACAGCTAGTAAGTGTCAAGTATCTGAGGCCAGATTTGAACTAAAGTCCTCCTGAATCCAAGGCCAGTGCTTTATCCACTGCACCATCTAGCTGCCCCCTTATTCATGCATTCATGATATAAATTCAATTAAGTATATAATCTTAGTAATATGCTTAGTAATTAACCTTTTTGCTAAAATTTAAAAATTTTTGCATCAGTGTTCATTGACCTGAGTTGATTTAATAAAAATTACAATACTACCTGAAGTAATTTATTTATTTCCATTTAAACTGCCAAAAGATTACTTCATCATTCAGTCACTTCTCAGAAATGTCCAACTCTTTTTTTACCCCATTTGGGGTTTTCTTTGCAAAGTTATTAGCCATTTGCTTCTCCAAATCATTTCACAGATGAGGAACTGAAGCAAAAAGGTTAAGTAGCTTACCTAGGGTGGCACAGCTAGTAAGTATCTGAGACCAGGTTTGAACTCAGGAAGATGAGTCTTCCTGAATCCTGGAGAGTTACTCTATCCACTACACCACCTAGTCCCCAAGATTACCTTATAGAAGTACAAAAAAAAATGAAACTGATATGGTCCTTTAAAAGGTCAAGAGAAATAAAGAAATAGGAAACAAAGAGTTTAAAAAGTACCAAATTTCAAACAATGCTACAAAGCAGGAATTATTTAATAAATGAATGGATGGATGGATGGATGGATGGATGGATGGATGGATGGATGGATGGATGGATGGATGGATGGAGAATAGAACAATTTTGTTTTGACTAATAAATACAAAGATCAATCAGTGGAACTGATTAGGTATACAACATACCTAATTTTTAACCACTCAGTCATGTCCAACTCTTCATGTTCCTGTGGACCAAAACATGCTAATGCTGCTTTCCATGAGATTTTCTTGGCAAAAATACTGGAGCAGTTTCTCTTTCTTTCTACAATGGATTAAAGCAAACAGAGGTTAAGTGATTTGCCTAGGATTACAGAGCTAGTAAGTGTCTGAGGCTGGACTTAAACTCTGGTCTTCTCTGACTCCAAGTTCAGTAGTCTATGTACTGAGCCACCTAGCTACTACTAGATAATACTCTAGTATTCAATAAGTAAAAAGATTCCTACAACTGGAATAAGAGCTCATTATTTGCTAAAAACTGCTCAGAAAATTGGATAGCAGTATGCAAAAAAATTATAGACCAACAATTTATGCCTTATATAAAAATAAGCTCCAAATAAATGTGTGATCTCCATAAACAAGTTCATATCATAAACAAATTAGATATATGAAGAAAACATTACCTATCAAATCTATAGATAAAAGAAAAGTTCATTATCAAACAAGGAATAGAGATTTTGATTTTATGAAATTTGAAAGGTTTTTCACAGTTGAATCTGATAAAGCTAATATTTAGAAGGAAACAATAACTGGGGACTAGAGAAGGAAATGGCAAACAGCTCTAGTATCTTTGCCAAGAAAACCACAAATGGCATCATGAACAGTCAGATACAACTCTAGAATGACTGAACAATGTGAGATTAAAACTTCTTACCACAAACAACAATAGTAACTGGAGGGAAATATAGCCATTTCCCAATTCATAAGTGGTCTAAGGATATGAACCAGAAATTCTCAAGGAAAGAAACCTAGGATATTCATAACAACATAAAAATGTTCAAAATTGGTACTAGCTAGAGAAATATAAATTAAACCAATTTTTAGATTGTGCCTCACACCCATCAGAGTGGCAACCATAACAAAAAAGAAAAATGTTACGTATTGGAAGGGCTATCAGAAAATAAGAATACTGATACATTGTTAGTGAACCTGTGAATGGGTATAGCCATTCTAGAAAGTAATTTGGAATTATATCCAACATGCCACTAAGCAGAACATGTCCTTTGACCCAGTTATACCACTCCTAAACCTATACATCAAAGAGTTCAAAGAAAGAGGAAAAAAGTGCTTTAAGTATAAATATATTTGTAGCAGCCTTTTGTGGTGGCACAGAAAAAAAATAAAGCCTGAAAGGTAAAGAATTAAGGAATGACTGAATAAATTATGGTATATAAATGTGATAGAGTACTATTATATTGTATGAAATGTCATAAGGCAATCACAACATCACAAGATTTATGTGAAAATGAGGTTTATTACAAGAGAAATGAACATGCATATGGAACCCAAAAAGTTCATAGTCTTTATAGAAGTTTGCATATTTATGACAGTACAACAAAAGGAGGAGGAGAAAACAGGACAGGGTGTGACATGGGAGGGGAGAGGTACAGTGGGAAAAAGGACAAAACCCCTCCCAATGGGGAGGATCAAGGCCATGGCAAAAATCACATTCTTTTCCCTTGGAAATTGCTAGATTATGAAGATAGGAGGGTCCTCTTATCCATCTGCAAAAGATCCCAAGTGCACAAGCATTTTCCCAGCCTGGCACAGATTGATTGGTGCCTGTCTCACCCTCTGCCCCCCCCCCCCCAACACACTAGGAATCCAGCTTGGACAGCAAACAACAAAATATGTCAGGGGAGCTTTGTCCTTGATACATTCAGGGTCTCCTAAATGTGCTGGGTCCAGTGTTTCTGGAAAACATGTTAACTCCTGAGTGACCCTGGATAAGTCACTTAACCCTCATTGACCCACAAAAAAAAAATAACTCAAAAAAACAAGTTTCAGGGAACCCCTTAACAGCCCTTAACAGAAATGAGAAAATAGATGATTTCAAAATGATATGAACTAAAGAAGACTGAAATTCTGTTTTGTACCTAGTTATTTGCATGTTGTCTCCTCCATTACATTATGAGATCCTTAGGAGCAGGGATTATCTTTTGCTTATCTTTTTATGCTCTCAGCTTAACACAGTGCCTAAGGTGTTCTTAATAATTACATGTTGATAATTTGTTTTCTATGCCAAAAAGAATGACTTCTGCATTGTAAAGAATAAAACCACCACCACCATAACTACTACTACAAATTGCTGAGAGTTGTTATATAAATAGAAGATAAAAACAAAGCACATAATTATTCTTGATTAGATCAAGTCCCCTGATACAGGTGAACTATATTCTCAAATACTAAAAGAATGTTGGGGGCAGCTAGGTGGTGCAGTGGATAGAGCACAGGCCCTGGAGTCAGGAGTACCTGAGTTCAAATCCAGCTTCAGACACTTAACATTTAGTAGCTGTATGACCCTGGGCAAGTCACTTAACCCCAATTGCCTCACTAAAAAAAAAAAAAAAAAAGAATGTTGGGCAATTATCACTGTTCAAAAAGATGGTAGATAATAGGAAAGGAACTAAAAGGTACTAAAGGAGGACAAATGTCCCAATTTTTAAAAATGGAAAATAAGTGTCTGTTCTATAAGTCAATAACCTTAATTTCAGTTATGGGAAAATTCTAAAATGTATTTATAACATCCATTCTGGGGCTACTTCTCCAACTTTCATTTATGTTGTCAGAGTGGGTTTCCTGAGGACAGTAACTACAAGTCTGCTTAGGCTTCTGGCGGTTACCCTAAAAGTCTGAACCAAGTAAAGGTCAAGATGTTTTCTTCAGTTGTAAGCATTCTTAAGTAAATCCCCACTTTAAGATAAAAGTTTGTTAAGGCTGGGTGACATAACTCCCATGTAATAATGCATTCATTTTGAACATTTTTTCATTTGATATGGGTGCCTATGGGACATGCAAGTTGAGAGCTCAAGTAGGCAGTCTGTGATTTGGGACTGGAGCTTGGGAGAAAGAACAGCTATAGAATCGGCACTATAGGAGTGAAGGACACTCCTAATAGAGATCTTAATTGAAATCACTAAGAGTGAATCTAGAGAGAAAAGAAAAGATAATTAAAGACAGATTCTTGGATACACTCATGCATCAGGGACAGGAGATGTATGATGCCCAAGCAAAGAAGGTTGTCGGATTCACCAAACACATATGTATATGTGATATACATGAATGTATATAAATGTGTGTATGTATGTGTACAAATATGCACTATATTATCAATTATATATATATGTATGTAATTATAATTCTATGAATATGTCCATAAATGATTTTTCCCCATATAAATCAGGGTAGAAGCTGGTCATACTCTGATCATTGCAGAGGAAAGGCCCCATGTAAATCTGGAGAATTACCACTGATTACAACATTTTCTTCATGTTTGCTAAGCAGAGAGCTGTTGTGATACAACAGGTTTCATGTTTAAATTTCATATATATGGATTTAAGTTGCAGCTCTGATATTACCCTTCTGATGAGAAGAGATGAGCTTGTTCCCGATTAATCATAGGCCTCCCTGATCTACACTATTTATCTTGGCACACAAACACTCTGTAAGAATGCCTGCCTAATAATAACTGATGACCCTGGGCAGCTCTAATCTGCTTTTCAATAGATAATGAGGATTTTCCTTTTTCTAATCCAACTCAAACCTCTCTTTAGCTTCCTTCACTCTTCTCTTTTTTTTCCCCCCTATTTCTTCCTTACCCATTTGAAAATAATTTTTAATCTTTACCTCTAAGCATATATAAGTTTTAAAATATTATGTCTTTCTAATAATGGAAGAACCTGATAAAGACAGTCAGTAAGAACAGGCCTCATGACTCAAGACAGTGACGCCTACCACAAGGCAGTGTTCCTATTCAACACTGCTCCCTCATATATTGCTGTAACTGCTTCTCTCTTGTCTTTCTCTCTGTCTCTCTCTGACTCTGTCCCTCTGTCTCTCTCTGTCTCTGTCTCTGTCTCTCTGTCTCTCTGTCTGTCTCTCTCTCTCCCTATCTCACTCAGAGTGGAAGTTCAACAGTCACTCATAGCCCAATCTCAATATTGATTGGCAAAGGAGTTTTAACCTGTTTTGCTTTTTCTAACTTCAACTAGTTCTCCCCAACTTAGGTCACCTTATAGCCACATACTCATGGAGGGTGGAAGGCTCACCATACCAGTGCCACTTAGTGCAGATATTAACAATTAGCTTTCCCCATGTAATGATTGGAATGATGCCACCTGCTGGAGACTTACCATAGGAAACATCCACCATGAGGAGAAGGTCTCTGAGGGCAAGGCCATGCGGCTTTTTTCTGGCATCAGGAAGTGAAGTTTGCTTGTAGGAGGAAGAGGGGGCAAGGCTGATGCTCTGTCTCTTTTGTGTGAACTCTGGTGGAGAGCAGAGCTAGGAATGTACTCTCCCTTTAATAGATAAATGAATCGAGGCCTTTCTCTTTCTCTTCACCAAATTCTTATTCTCCTTAATAAATGCTTAAAAGTCTAACTCTTGCTAAAGCTTATAATTTATTGGTGACCACTCATTAGATATTTTAGACAGACTAGCTGGAATTTTAGCACCATACACCCAGCTACAGCTCAGAACTCCCAGACTGAAGGCATTCACCAATCTTGGTGTCTCAGCAGTAAGTAGTATAGGTGGGCACCATCACACCAATTTGAAATAGCTATTTCTTTCTTCCTTTTTTTTTTTGAGGCAATTGGGGTTAAGTGACTTGCCCAGGGTCACACAGCTAGTAAGTGTTAAGTGTCTGAGGTCAGATTTGAACTCAGATCCTCCTGACTCCAGGGCCTGTGCTCTATCCACTGCACCACCTACCTGCCCCTGAAATAGCTATTTATATGGTATAATCAAGGAAAAATGGAGAGACAAGGGATGAAACCCACAAATAATATAACAATGAAATGGGATAGTGGAGCGAATCCAAATTTGAAACTACATTAGCTCTAAACTCATGGGAAGCATAAAGAATAAACAAGTTAAGTTTTCATATATTCAATAGTTCATGAATTGTAGAACAGAATTCAGGATAAATTTAAAAGGGAAGCCAAATAAGGAGGACAAAGTAATTATTGCTTCTGTTTTACAACCCCTACTCCGCAATAAACACAAAAGTAACAACATTCAAAATTAAAGGATAAATAAATAAAATAGAAAAGAAATGATAAACAAAACTAAAAGCTGAATCTTTGAAAAGGGAGAGGAAATTGATACACTTTTAACTAAACTTGTCAAAAAGGAGAAAATTCAAATAAACATAATAAAAGAAAATGAACAAGGTGATATAATAACAGAAAATAAATTAAAATATTTATCTGAATCTAGCAAATGTAAGTATATGCTAGAAAAACTAAGGATTGAATCGAAGTGTATTACTTTGGAAATACAAATTGTCTAATTCAACCCCCTAGGAAATAGAGATGACAAAAAAAAAAAACAATCTCAGAAAATGAAATTAAACTACTCATGAAAATATTACCAAGGTGGTGGGGGCGGGGGGGGATAAATCAGTGTTCCAGACAGATTTACAAGTGAATTCTATAAAACTTTTAAAGAGCAATAAATAATTATGCTAAACAAATTATTTTCAAATGAGAAAAAACAACAAGATCTTTTTTATGGTCATATATAGGAGAAGGATAAAATACAGTATGAGTACTACAGAGAAATATCACTAATGAATAGCATTAATGAAAATGTTGAAAAAAATAGAAAGGACTATAGCAATATATGTATGTATATGTGTGTATATATGTATGTGTATATACATACATATATACATGGGTACACATGTACACACATGTCCAGGCATATGTATTTATATATGCACAATGTGTATATATAAACATACATATACAACATGTGTGTTCATATACATACATATATATATAAATATAAATTCTCTATCTAATTTCTTTTCATAAGAGGGATTCAAGAATGATTCCAAATCAAGAAATCAATGTAATTAAGAATATTCAGGGTGGAGTGAAGATGGAAGAGGAAAGACAGTGACTCCCCTGAGCTCTCCTCCAAACCCCTCCAAATACCTTCAAATAATACCACCAGACAATTCCTGGAACAGCAGGACCTACAAAAGAACAGGGTGAAATAATTTTCCAGGGAAAGGAAGTTCAGGAGAAAAGGTATGTCCCACTTCAGTGGTAGGGGAGTACAGTCAGCACAGATTGTGGGAGTGCAGACTGAGACCCACAAAACCAGGACCGGGCCTTGGGAGCCACTGAATCTTCAGCAGTAGCAACTGCTTCTGGAACTCAGTCCACAGGAGGTAAGGGGGTTGAATAATTGGCCAGAAGGAGAGTACAGGGGTATTTTTACTAACACTGAGTCAGGACTCTGATTTTTTGCCCACATTCAGATCCAGGTCTGAGTCTTGAATGGAAATCTCAGAGCAGGGAGGAGCACTAGTACACCATAGCTTATGGGCACAGTGGAGCAGGAAGCTGCTCAAAGTTCCAGTGAAATAAAGCAGGCTTGTGGTCACTTGTAGACCAAAACACAGGTCACGAGAGTAGTAGACATGTCTCTCCTTAAATCATACCCCGTTGGAAGAACTGAAAATTTACAAATCCCTAGAATTATCTCTGAAAATAGTTGCAAAACCCTTCTGAAGCTTGGGAAAGTGCACCCTCCACCCTGGAAACAGAGTGTCCCTTTAACAAAAAGTTAAAAGTCAAGAAATAGATTGGGAAAATAAGCTAACAATAGAAAAAATATTCTGACCGTAGAAAGTTACTATGATGACAAGAAAGATCAAAATACACCCTCAGAAGAAGATAAAAAAGCCAAAGCTCTTACATCCAAAAATTCCAAGAAAAATGTGAATAAAAGGGCTCAAAAGAAGGGCTCAAAAAGGACTTTGAAAATAAAGTTAAAAAGTAGAGAAAAATGGGAAAAGAAATGAGAATGATTCAAGAAAATCATGACAAAGTAGTCAACAGCTTGGTAAAAGAGACACAAAAAATGCTGAATAAAATAACACCTTAAAAAACAGACTAGGCCAAATGATAAAGAAGTACAAAAAGCCAATGAGGAAAAGAATGCCTTGAAAAGCCAAATTGGCAAAATGGAAAAGGAAGTACAAAAGCTCACTGAAGAAAATAACTCCTTAAGAATTAGGATTGAAGAGGGCACCTCAGGGGCCTAGTGGATAAAGCACAAGCCCTGGATTCAGGAGTACCTGAGTTCAAATCCAGTCTCAGACACTTGACACCTACTAGCTGTGTGACCCTGGGCAAAGCACTTGATCCTCATTGCCCCACCCCACCCCCAAACAAAAATTAGGATTGAGCAAATGGAATTTAATGACTTTGTGTGAAATCAAGAAACAATAAAATAAAACCAAAAGAATGAAAAAATAGAAGGCAATGTGAAATATATCATTGGAAAAACAACTGATCTGGAAAATAGATCTAGGAGAGATAATTTACAACTTATTGGCCTACTTGGAAGCCATGATTTTAAAAAGAGCCTACACATCATCTTCCATGAAATTGTCAAGGAAAATTATCCTGATATTCTAGAACCAGAGGGTAAAATAGAAATTGAAAAAGTAAAGCAATAACCACCTGAAAGAGATCCCAAAATGAAAACTCCTAGGAATAGTATCACCAAATTCCAAAGCTCCCAGATCAAGGAGAAGATACTAAAGCAGCCAGAAAGAAACAATTCAAATATTGTGGAGCCACCATCTGTATAATACAGGATTTAGCAGCTTCTACATTAAAGGATCAGAGGGCTTGGAATATGATATTCTGGAGGACAATGGAATTGGAATTACAACCAATAATCACCTATCCAGAAAAATTGAGTGTAATCCTTCAGGGGGAAAAAATGTGAATTCAATGAAAGAGGAGACTCTCAGTCATTCTTGATGAAAAGACCTGAGCTGAATAGAGAATTTGACTTTCAAATATAAGACTCAAGAAAAGAATAAAAAGGTAAACAGGGAAAAGAAATCATAAAAGGTTAAACTGTTTATATTCCTACATGGGAAGATGATACTTATAACTCATAAGGACTTTCTCATTATTAGGACACTTGGATGGAGTATTTTTAGACAGAAGACATGGGTGTGAGTTGAATATGAAGGTATTATATCTTTAAAAAACAAAATGAAGGGGTGAGAGAGGAATGCAGTGGGAAAAGGGGGAAAAGAGAGGTGGAATGGGGTAAGTTATCTCACACAAAAGAAACAAGAAAAAGCTTATAAAGTGGAGGGGAAGATGGGGGAGGGACAGGGGAGTGAGTGAGCCAATTCTGATGAGAGTAAGGTTCAAAGAGGGAATAACATACACACTCAATTGGGTATAGAATTCTATCTTACCCTGTAGGAAAGTAGGAGGGGAAAGGGATGTGAGGGTGAGAGAAGGGAGGGCAGATTGGGGGAGGGGACAATCAGATGCAAAATACTTTTGAGGGGGCAGCTAGGTGGCGCAGTGGATAGAGCACCGGCCCTGGAGTCAGAAGTACTTGAGTTCAAATCCGACCTCAGACACTTAACACTTACTAGCTGTGTGACCTGGGCAAGTCACTTAACCCCAATTGCCTCACTAAAAAAAAAATACTTTTGATGAGGGACAAGGTGAAAGGAGATAGAAAGTAGAATAAATGGTGTAGAGAGAAATACAGTTAGCTATAGTAACTGTGAAAAAAACTTTCAACAAAAGTTTGTCTGATAAAAACTTCATTTCTCAAACATATAGAGAACTGAGTTAAATTTATTAAAATAAGAACTATTCCTCAATTGATAAATGATCAAAATATATGAACAGTTTTCAGATGACATAATCAATGCTATAGCCTTACAAAAATGCTCTAACTCACTATTGATTAGAAAGATGCAAATCAAAAAACTTCTGTGGTACTGCCTCATACTTCTTGGATTGGATAGCTGTCCTATTGAACAGCAAAGGAAAATTAGAAATATCATAGGGGATATTGAGGAAATGATACATTAATGCACTGTTGGTGGAGTTGTAAATTTATTCAACCATTCTGTAGAGCAATTTGGAACTATAACCAAAGGACTATAATTCCATGCTTACTCTTTAACTTAGCAATACCACTACTAGGTTGCTATCCAAAAAGAGATAAAAAACAAAAAGGAAAAGAACCTAAATGCACAGAAAAAATATTTATAGCAGCTCTTTTCTCATAGCAAAGAATTTGAAATTGAGGAGATACCCATCAATTGGGGAATGGCTGAACAAATTGTGGTATGTGATTATGATGGAATACTTTTGTGCTATAAGAAATGATGAGGAGGATACTCTCAAAAAAACCTTTGAAGACTTACATGGGCTGATTCAAAATGACATATACTACATACAAAGTAACAGCAATATTGTAAGATGATCAGCTGTGAATGACTTGGTTATTTTCAAAATAAAATGATCCAAGACAACTCTAAAGGACTTATGATGAAAAATACTATCAATCCCCAGAGAAAGAACTGATAGTGTCTGAATACAGTTTGAAGCATAATTTTTTTTCTTTATTTTCCTTGAGGTTTGTTGGTCTGTTTTCTTTCACAACCTGACTAATATGGAAGTGGTTTTCATGACTACTAATGTATAATTTATAATGGATTACTTGCCTTCTTAAGGGCGAGGGGGGCTGGGGAGGGAGGAAGGAAGAGAATTTGGAACATAAAGTTTTAAAAATGGATCTTAAAATTGATTTTACATGGAATTGGAGAAAAATAAAATGCTAAATAACCCCCCCAAAAATTTAAAAGTACCAAAAAAAGAAAGAATATTCAAAATAAAAATCAAACAAAGCCACATGATTATATAACTAAATGAGCAAAAAATATCATGCTTAAAAAGAATAAGGATAAACACTCCATTTTGAATATAAGAAACCTGTATCCAAACCCCAGAATTGGAATAAATGTAATGGGGAACCACTAGGAGCTTTGCAATAAATTCATGGGTAAAGTGAGAATGGTCCTTCTTCCTATCACTATTTGACTGAATTCTGAAAATCCCAGATATCTTGCCATGGAAACTTAATGGGCCAGTGGTGACTGATTGTACACAATTATGTAGGCAATTTTACCCAGAGGTCTTCAGTTATCCAGGGATTTTTGACCTTCAAATTTTTTTTTTTTCTGCAAATAAGCTACATATCCAATACACAGAGAAATTCATTGGGGAGATAGAGGAGATAGAAGCAATCTTGCATCATTAATTGCATTCTGCAATTCCCTTCCCACCACCAGGTCTCTCCTTCCTTGATCTTTCAGGGGAATTGAATTGTCAGGGAAAGTCAATGCCTTTTTGAGTGACACAAAGTGAAAAAAAAGGAAGTAGAGTTAATAACTTGTGTCAAACATCATCCGTGGTCCATGGTGGATGATGTTTGAAGGTGAAAAGTGAAGTGATTAAGGTTGGTAATAAGAACTGGAAGGGAAAGGTGACCAACAATCAGCAGCTTTGGAGATCGGTGGTTCCAGAATCTCAATGAAAGCATTTGTTTTTCACCCTAATTCCTGAAAATGGTGTCTGGGGAATCTGTTTTCTGGTTAGTCGTTTGATAATTCACTTCCCCTTCCCTTTGTTGAGAGAGGGATGTGTGTTTCTGAGGAAAGAGGTTCAAACCCATGATTAAATAAGCATTTAATCATAATTAAGCACCTACTATGTGCCAGGTGCTATGTTAAGTGCTGGTGTGTAAAGAAAGTCAAAAGACAGCCTCTTAAGCTCACTGTCTAGTGGTAAATAAACATCATGTTCAGACAAGGAAATAATTAACAGAGCGAAGGTACCAGAATTTAGAGGAGTTGAGAAAGGCCTGTAGAAGGGTTTCCCTGCTTTATTTTACCACTGTAGTTATTGTGAAGCTTCTAGTGGTTCCCCATTGCATGTATTCCAACTTTGGGACTGTTATACATATTTCTTATATTAAAATGACTCTGCTTATTCTTTTTAGAATAATTTATACATTTATAACCTGTAGAAGGTGGGATTTTAGTTTGGACTTGGAGGAATCCAGAGAATCCAGGAAATGGAGATGTTTTCATGTTGTCTCCTCCATTAGAATGTAGGCAAACATAATGGATGCTTCACTGAATCATTAGACAAAGTAACAAGATGATTAATAACTTCAATAAGGAAGCAAGATACAGAAAATAATTCACCTAAATCAACACCATTTCTAACAACAAAAACAAAAGTCTTGTCTAAAATTCAGATGAAATATGAAGGTCCCTTCTGCTTCCAGAACTGATTCTATTACAACAAGGGACCTATCTTAGCAAAACTTTGTATCTCCCCCAGTTCCTAGAATAGTGCCCTACACACAATAGGAACTCAATCAATATTTATTGAATTAAAAATACAAATTAACAAAAATAAAATATTAGTGTGGCCATTCATCCCAGAGATCTTCCTGAGAAAATGTTTCATGTGTAACTTGAGCCCCTCTCAATTTGATTCCCTGTTAAGAAGTTAGCTGATGGGGGGGCAGCTAGGTGGCTCAGTGGATAAAGCACCAGCCCTAGATTCAGGAGGACCTTAGGTCAAATCTGGCCTCAGACACTTGACACTTACTAGCTGTGTGACCCTGGGCAAGTCAATTAATCCTCATTACCCCACAAAAAAATAAAAATAAAATAAATAAATAATAAAAAGGTTAGCTGATGGAGGATGAAGAGAAGTAGCCTCAGTTTACCTAAAATATTTCTTTCCAATACTATAAGCATTTACTTTTTGTAAATTTTGTAATTCAATTATTATTCTTCTATGATCAATTTAAAAAATAAAAAAATTGAACATCCCAACAAATACAATTTAGCTTTTGCTGGGTTATTTATTCTAGCTTGTATCCTTTATTCTACTGTTTCAGAGGACTATCTCATTTCTTGTACTCCTGCCAGGATGAGAGAGGGCTTCAATCTTCTTTTGAATGTTTGGGCTACTCTCATTTTTTTTTCTTTTTTTGCCTGGGTCAGTGACTTTATTGGTAGAAGGAACTCCAGGTAGAAACCTCCCATATGAATACAGTTCTGCAATTCTTTAGAAAATTGTATCTGAAGCCATACCCTCTGACTCCAGAGTACTATGCCTCACAGCCTCCTGAGATCAGAGGCTGAATATAAAAGTTATTACTTTGAATAAACAATACTTAGGAAAAGTCAGGTTCATAATGGCCCTGGCAGAGCATATCATATACTCTGCGGTCATATAGTGGCACCCCAGGAAATCCAAAAGATTCAAATCCCCTAGGCCAAAGGGAAAACAACTCTCTTTCCCACCTCAGATATGAGGTGTGGCAGGACATGATGCCAGCATACTGTTAAGGTATACTAAGGTCTGCAAGAAGATATGCAGGATATGAATGTGTGCTGCATATCCTACTGATATCCCATTATTTAAACATCCCCTCCCAGTTATCTTGCCCTTCCCTCCCCTTTGTTTTTTGTTTTTGTCTGTTTTTTTGCAGGGCAATGAGGGTTAAGTGACTTGCCCAAGGTCACACAACTATAAGTGTCAAGTGTCTGAGGCCGGATTTGAACTCTGGTCCTCCTGAATCCAGGGCCAGTGCTTTATCCACTGTGCCACCTAGCTGCCCCTTCCCCTTTGTTTTGTAAAGATACACAAACAAAACAACAACAACAACAACAACAACAAAAACAGTCTTCTCTTACTCCAGTAGGACAGCCACCACTGTGATCTGCTCCCTGGCCAAATATTCCTCTCTCCTAATAAATCTTTTTTTTTTACTAGATTCATGATGAGCCTCCAATTCTTTGAGTGAGCCCCCCGAAACAGGTTGCAAGTTCCCTCAAAAGTCATACCACAATTTCTTTTCTCTAACACAGGAGATTCCTTAATGTTAGGTTCCTATGACAAGAACTAATTAACTGCAAAATCTTAGCTTGGTTTTGCTCAGAAGAAGGGGTCCATCCCAGACTTTGTCTAATCCCTCTTTAGTCAGTCATAGCATCTTTCTAAACTCAATTAATTTCTACTCCATAGGAAAATCAGAGAATTCACCACAGTCACAACCTGTCATTTTCTAACTCTACCTATAAGTGCAGAGTTATATGATTCAAACTTTTAAAAAATCAACTATTTAATATATACACACTTCCATTCTTCAGTTTGATTTTTCTTACATGTAAATGCCCAGTGAGAGATATCCAGTATATGTAGAAATGAAGGAGATGACTAACCACTGTAGTATATTTGCCAAGAAAAAAAACAAGGGGTCACAAAGGATTGGACACAACTGAAAACAATTAAACAACAACAAAAGTATATGTAAAAATATCTGCCACAGAAAATAATTTTATTTCTTTCAATAATGAACTTTTTTGGGGGGAGGGGCAATGAGGGTTAATTGACTTGCCCAGGGTCACACAGCTAGTAAGTGTCAAGTATCTGAGGACAGATTTGAACTCAGATCTTCCTGAATCCATGGGTGGTGCTTTATCCACTGTGCTACCTAGCTGCCCCCAGTAATGATCCCCCCAGTAATAAGTAAAAATCTTAGGAAAATTTAATGGGGGAAAAAGTGGACATTAGGGAACTGCCACATTTTGTTCATTTGATTCTGCTTAAATTCCAAAAAGTTTCATAGAATCTCAAATGGATTTCTTTTGGTAGAGCAAGAGGCTATACCTCTGTGCTTTAGCAACACATATATCCTAAACTAAGCTTTCACCAAGGTGGGAAGGGTAGTCAGTCTGTTGCAACTCCAAAGTCCAGACCAGAAGGAAACATTGGGCTTCCTCAATATAGAAATAATAAGACACACATACCCACACATTACATACAATTGGTTTCATCTTTCTTCAGCAGTACTCAGAAGGATTGGCATTTCAGAGCCTGCCAGTCATGGTGAGGATAAGAAGTAGCTGATTTGGTACCTGATTCATAAAGGTTCAGGCTGCCTGAGAGGGATATCTCCGAGGTCACTCTTAGACTCATGTCTAGACAAAGAGCATGATGCACATTGGGATGAGCATCTTGGGAACTCCTCCTCCCATGAAGATCTATACTTGGGGGTGGAGGGATTGAGACTTTTCTATTTGTTTTGGTCATGGAGATATAATTTTGTTCCATAACATAGAGGCCCATGTGATTATGCCTGTCCTCATTAATATGTTCTGAAATGGTAATTTCCTGACACATTCCCCAGCACAACATCACTGAGATGGACTGATAAGACCCAAGTCCTCAACTTGCAAATGAATGATTCTAATCATTAAAGTTTGAGAGGCAAACTACAGAGCAAAGAGCCAAACCCAGCTCTTGCCTATTATCGTACAGTAGCTAAGAAGTTGGGTTTTTTTTACATTTTAAAATAAAATAACACTTTATTTTAAAAAACACAAAGACCAATGGCAGCTAGGTGGTGCAGTGGATAAAGCACCGGCCCTGGATTCAGGAGGACCTGGGTTCAAATCCGACTTCAGACAATTGACCAATTGACAGGTACTAGCTGTGTGACCCTGGGCAAGTAACTTAACCCTCATTGCCCCACCAAAAAACAAAAAACAAAAAAATCCACCCACAAAGATCATTTTTAGCTTGTGAGTATACAAAAATGAGTAGAGGGGGAAGGAGCACATTTTACCTATTGGCCACAGTTTGCTAACTCCCAAAATAGTTTATTTGTTTAAGGTATCCTTATTACATAATGTAATCTTCCTTTGATATAATTTTGGTCACATATTTTGTATGATATCTTGGCATTTAAAGGATAGATTTAAAATTTTTTCCTATTTACTTATTTTATCTTTTTTTTTTCTCAAAAACTTGGGACAATTAACTCTTTGTCTTGCATGATTTTCATTTATGATTTCTTAAAATATAGCTTTCAAAAAACGGGCCTTGAAAAAAATCCCTTATGATTCCAATGGATTCTTTCGACTACAGTTTTAAACCCAAATCTTAACTTTCATCAAATGGCCAGTTAAAGGACACGTCTTTTGCTCATTGTTTGGGTTTGGATGGTTCAAAGTGAATATAATTAGCAATTATTTCTGTTCTGTTCAGAAACTCTGAGGGCATTCCCCTCCCAGACTGAGCCTTTTGTGATGACAAACTACGTCATCTTTGGTCTACATTCTTACCTAGCCCTTAATCACTGAATGGGTGTTGCCTCAGACAACTGAAATCTGGGTAAGACCTTAGTTTAAAAAGCCCAAGTTCATCCACTGAATCCTGGTCCATCACCAGCCATCTTGACTTTTGTCTTGCCACTGGACCCTGATGAACTTTGGAGAAGACGGTGAAGCTGATGACTTTGCACATTTCTAGCTCACTTAAATACAATTCACATGCAAGTCAAGATATCATCCTCGTGGTGTCATTGGGGAGAAGGAAGGACAAACAAAAACAATCTTCCTGTAACCCTTTAAATGAAATATGAATAATGCATGTGGAGTTCATACCGCTAAAATTGCCCTGCCATAATCAAACCACACATATGCATCCTTTGTTTTGCCGGCTAAAATAAAAATTTAATCATATCTCCAATAGTCATGAACAGCCCGTTTGACACAGTGAAATAACAGACCAGTATTTCCTCTGTAGCTTAGTCTTAGAAATCTGCTTGAGGCCCAGGGTCACTTAGCTACTATAAGTGATAGCAGGACTTCCATGTAGATCTTTTTTTTTTTTTTTTTTTTTTTTTTTTTTTTTTTTTTTTTTAGTGAGGCAACTGGGGTTAAGTGACTTGCCCAGGGTCACACAGCTAGTAAGTGTTAAGTGTCTGAGGCTAGATTTGAACCCAGGTACTCCTGACTCCAGGGCTGGTGCTCTATCCACTTAGATCTTTTTAATAAGTCAAATTAACATAGGTTTTTAAGATTTGCAAAGCACTTTCCATGTTAATTCCTTTATCACCACAACTCTGTGAAGTAGGTACTATCCTTATCCCCATTTTACAGATGAATAAAGTGAGACTGAGAGAGGTTTAGTGACTTAATGAGGCACATTCAGCTAGTAAGTGTCTGAGGTAATTTTTGAACTTAGGTCTTCCCTGTTCCAGATCCATCACTTTATTCATTGTAACACACAGCGAGTTACCTCTTACTCTCTATCCATTACTTCATGCTGCCTTTTACCTTGGACATGGTAAGTGTTTAATGGATGTTTGGGAATGAATTGAATAAAAAAAAGCAAATTTCTGGTATGTCAGTATCCTAATAATAATGAAGCTAGAGTTCCCAAAGTAAGTCATCAGTCTTCTCCCCATTCCTCATTTTCACAAATAAAAACAATCCTTTTTTCCCATACATTATTTCGAATTAGCTAGATAAAAGAAGGGGGGGGAAAGATATAAGAAAATATTAAAGGTTCCTTGTTTGAAGGGAATTCTTTGGATTGAAATTGAGCTTTCCAATCCAAACACAATTATGTTTTAAAAGCGAATACAAGATTATTGAACCTTTCACACACAGAAAAAAAAAAACAAACAAAAACAGCACCACTGCTATTATCTTGAAATAATTTCACTATAACAATTCTTGAGCCATTTTGGAATAATTTTTTAGTATGGCATGCTTTATAAGAGTATGTCTCTCCTGTGCTTGACAAAATGAGAGACTGCTGAAAGCATTTCTTTTCATTCTTCTTACAGAACAAAGTCCATTTTGTCTATTCAAAGGAAAAAATAAATGAGCAATAATCTGGAAGAAATCATCTTGACCAGCATTTAATGACTAGTTTGGTAGTTAACAGCCTGAAGCATTGCCCGAGGCCATTAAAGCTCTGAAAAATGGGGGTGGGGTGGGGGGACTATTAATTAAGTATAGGTGGCTGAATTAAGAATTCCTGGGGAAGGAGACAAAGAGTTCTTTTGATGATTTTGCTTATTTCTATATCTTTATATGATGTATGAAAAAAATCAAATAAAATCAAGGTATTTAAATCTTATAGCTAACCACGTTGCATTGGAAATGATTTATCTAAAGGAATGTGGAACTCAATGGACCAATTCCAGCCTTTTCAAGCTCAGACTACATTACTATAGGAACCACTTTAAAAAATTCAGGCTAACACATTAGTTGATTGTTGGTGAATTGAAGCCCAATCATGAGATCATAAGGTTTGGGGGAGCCCTTTTAAAAAAATTCATAATCCTATCTCAATAAAGGTAAACACATAGGGATTATAAATGAACTAAATCTGAAGTAATATAGATTTGGGGGGAAAACCTCAAGAGGGTCAGGAGATAATGAAGATTATACCTCAATATTGGGATTATGATGTTAGTTCTTTATTTCAATAAAAGTGGATAGAGATCTTTTATATCAGGGACAGGGCTTAGCTGTAAGGACAAAGTAATCTTCTGGGAATTATGCATACAGGCTCGACATCATTTTTATTGGATGGCTGATGAACTGGAAAACTCCAGGATAGCCTGGCTTTAATTTGTAATCTTAATTTTCATATAAATCGGTACAGTTCAGGAGGAGGGAGCGGGGGATGTGAGGAGCTTTGATGACTGCTAGTGCTGTAGTAATGACAGCCTATGAACACAGGATACAGTAGTAACTCATCTACTCTCTGATCCTGTCTTTTTGTCTATCCATCTGTCTTCCATCTTTATATCCATCATTTAAAGAAATTTATAGCCAGCAAGTACCAGAGGAGCTAATGTTAGTACAATCTGCTCTCCACCTCCTCCTTGAATGATCTATAGTAATCTACTTATCAGAAAGCTGCACACTACAATGGACAATAATTTAAGTTTCTGCCACTAAAATAATGGAAATTGTTTCTCAAGAATACACAAAATATATTTGGTATTTCTTGAGGTTCCTGGTCATAAAGGACCACATGGACACCTTCAAAAAACTGACATCTAGAGGTCTCCTTTCTTTCAAGAAATGTGTATACACTACATAGGATTGCATGTGGGGAAAGGTGTTAGGAATTGGTGACTGATATACATTTAAGCAAAGCTTTGGCTATTACAAGCCTATTGTAGAATATGGATGTTCTTCAAGATATCAGAGGATCAAGTTTCAGATGTGAGTGTTCAGATATACTCTCACAAATGTGAAAAATTCCCTTTCTGCATCTATTTGCATATCCCCTGCCCTCTCTCCTCCATTTTTCCAGCTCCATCTCATTTTTCAGTACCATACTATTTGTGTGTGTGTGTGTGTGTGTGTGTGTGTGTGTGTGTGTGTGTGTGTGTGTAGCAATGGGGGTTAAGTGACTTGCCCAGGGTCACACAGCTAGTAAGTGTCAAGTGTCTGGGGCCAGATTCGAAGTCAGCTCCTCCTGAATCCAGGGTTGGTGCTCTATCCACTGTGCCACCTAGCTGCCCCCAATACCATACTATTTTATTTATTTTTTACCTTCCTCCAACTATACTTCTAGGTCTGCCATAAACCTGCATCAACTATAAAATCAATTATTTTCCACTAATTGATTGTATTGTCTTGGACCCATGATCTTTGTCTTATGATGATATGATCTGTCTGCAGTGTGAAGTTGACCTATTCTATCATCTGCCAGAATTAAGAGCTAGGATCTACATGTTTGACTGTATTTGATTACAAAATATTTCCAAATAATGAGATACAGGATTATTGTTAACATAGCAATTATATCAATTAAACTGAATGAAAAAGTATCCAAATGATTGTCAAGGGATATGAAGTAATTAGAGAGTTTGAAAATTTATATCAAATTCCCATATGTTCAGACATGTTTCATAACTTCTTGTCTGTTGAAAGTTGTAGAGCTTCTAAAATTCCTCTCCTTTTCTCTTGACAGATTTCCACCTACCTAAAAAGTCAAGCCTCCTTCCGTCATTTCCTTCCTATACTTACTAAACTATAATAGCCATCAAGTGGTTTAATATCTGGAATATGGGATCATCATCATCATTATTTTCAAATCCCCCTATTTGTCTGTCTTTCAGTTGATGGCTGATTTTTTTTTAATTGAACTGCTCCTGAAACACCAAAAACAGAAATGGTTCATTTCAAAACACCAGTGTTTGATGGCATCAGCCAGCTAATAATAATTTTCTTTAGGTACTACCTTGTTAGTCTGTCTCAGCAATGGAAAAAGAGTGGCAACAGAATAAATATTGAATAACAAAAAGGGACACTACATTTAGTAAATAAAGATATATATATACATATACATATATATTTTAAATTAATATACTTAAAATTTGTCTAAGATATTACAGATGTCTTGCTTAAAGCATCAGAAGAGTTAAGATTAACTAAAACCATTATATAGAACTGATTCTTCAAAAATCAAGCAATGAATTAATCAATGAGCACCATATGCCTTGTCTTTGCCATGTGCTAGGGCAACCAAGAATCATTCTTAGCCTTCAGGCCCTATAAAAACAACTGGTAGGCAAAATTTGGCCCACAGGCCATATTTTTCTTGTTCTAGGCATACAAAGAAAAAGCAAAAACATTCCTTGCTTTTATAGAGCTTACATTCTGATGGGAGAGAGAACTGGCACATGAATTGGCACATAGATGATAAGTACAGAATACATGGAAGGTAGCCATAAAGGAAAAGATGCATGCAAACATATGTCAAATATATACAATGTAAGGCAGGCATTTGATCTAGTGTGATAAGGTAAGAAAACAGATGGATGGAATCAAAGGGTAGGGACTGAACCTGTGATTTCATTGGCATATGGAACTCCTGGTGAAATACTGACAAACTTCCTCCATCAAGTCAGTTGACACCAACTATGTAACTTATAGCCTTAGAAAATTGCCTGAAATGTTGAGAAGGTAAATGGCGGGGGGGGGGGGTGAAGGATACACATTTATTAAGTGCCTAGTGTGATAAAATTATTAATAATAGGGGTTTGGGGGCTTACATGGGCCCCCCTGCTGAGAGAGCCCAGCTGACCTTTTTAAGGTCAGCCCAGTGTCAGCAAGTTAACTTTGCAAAACCCTGTTCCTGCCAGAGGATCTGAACTCTGACCTCAGCACATTCTATTCATGGACCCCCTTCAAGTCATGTCAATCAATGGACTTGAATGCTACCAGCCAATTAGCTTGGAGCAGTGTGTAGGGACCACCTGTCTTCTGGACCCACAGGGAGTTCTACTTTCAGAGGCACAGGAACTTCCTCTTTTTGTGTGGCCTGAGACTGGTAGGTGAAGGCGGCTTTTTCTCCTCTCTCTCTCGTAGATCCTAGCTAGGCTTTCCTTTCTTTCAGAGGCATGTGTTCTCTCTTTACTAATATTTAATATGCTTCAATAAATGCTCAATACCCAAAACTGGTGCTAAAGCTTCTAATTTATAAGTAAACCCTAGCTAATTTTCCCTACACTTGGGACAGAAATAGACCACCACACATTTAGTTTTACTCATCAAACTACTATGTGCTAAACATTATGCTAAGCACTTTATAAATATTTTGTTTGATCCTCATGACAACTATGGAATGTACTTGACACAAGGTAACACAGGAGACAGAGGTTCATGGTGTCAGAGGTAGTGTATGAATCCAGGTCTCTAACCACTACACCATGCAGCTTCTCTTTTCACTTAAAGAACCTGGATTCAAATCTCAGCTCTGCTACTTCATTAACAGCTATATGATATGATGGAGGCCACTTAATCACTCTGAACCACGATTTCCTCATCTGCAAAATGAAAGGATTCAGCTAGGTGATCTCTATGGTCCTTTCTAGCTCTAAGTCTATGATTGATCCCCTGAGATATAATCAGGCAGAAGTCATCATTAGAGATCACAAGGTCTGTATTCTACATTCTATTCAAATAATATTCAAAACCTGAAAACACAGGACCTAAGAAACACTGGTATCAGATGTTCTTTATGTAGGAATGTTGAAAAACTACTCTGGTTCAAGATTTAACTTGTCTTCCCTGCCCCTTCCCCTTTTTTCACTCTTTCAAAAGTAAATCACTTGTAATCGGTGATTTTATTCTTTGTTTTTATTCTGCAATTTTCTTAGAGCAACTGTCTTTTAAAATATTGACAGCAACATAGACTCTCCCAACCCTACCTTATTATTTTGCTCCCTGGTCCCCCAAATCTATCAGTGAAGTGACATAAAACTTGATATAGACCAATACTCCTTCCATAATCCCCCTAGGGAAGCACACTCATCTTTTAAACAATTCTGTCAACCTAGATTTATCTCCATGGGAGAAGGAGTATAAAGCATCGTTTACATAAATAACATCGAGCTCTGAGTTGGACAACTCTCAGAGATGAGTAACTGCACTGAAGAAGAGCCATTAAATCAATCACCGAGCCTCAGACAATCAGACATGCGGTGACTACAGCCATACACAACCTGATCACAGCATAATCTCTCTCTGCTGCTTGATGAGGGAACAAAATATGCCCGTTCATTGAACAGCTGCTTTCATAAGGAATGCAATAATGAAAAAAATCTCCCAGAAACTTCCAATGCTCACACACGAAAACAAAATTTCCAGAGAGAAAATTAAAATGCCAACAAGATTTACACGTACCTATGCAGATGTTCCAGGGTCCGCATCTCTAAAACACCTTCCATTACTGTTAATGTAGGAGGAAAAGACCCAATCTTTGAAGGGTACAGTTGTTGAAACATAAAGGTTACAAGCAAGACTATATTTTTCAGCATTTAGTGCCAAAATGAAAATGGAAGGAAACATAGAGAAGGTTGTTCACATGTGTGGGCTCCTTGAGGGCAGGACTTGTCTTTCGCTTTATTTGGCATCCCCAGCATTTAGCTCAGTGGTGGCACATAGCAGATATGTAATGTATGTTTATTGACTGCTTGATATTGATTGAAATATATTAGATGAAACAAGCTAACTTTTCATGGGTTTCACGAATAGATTTTCTCCCACAGTAGTGTATCTTCACCATGATTGTCATTTTTCAAAGGAAGAAACCGAGGTAAGGATAAGGGAAGTAGCAAGCAATGGTGCTAAGACTTGAAGCAAGGTCTTCTGACTCCAAATCAATGGTACTTCCCAGCACATCAGGCTTCTTAGAAGTAACTAGATTCTAGCCACTACTTTGCCACATCGTATCAAAAATTAAATATAGTTTTTGTACCTATCTTTCTACAAAATAAACAAAACCAGAAACTCACATAGAGCAGAGAAGGTCATTTCCACCTATCCTACAGGAAGTCACACAGACAGATCAGAGAAGGCCATCCCCACCTCTCCTACAAGAAGTAAGCACCTCACAGAAAACCAGAGAAATGGTAGGAAAACTAAGTACAGATTTATTTCATCCCAATAACAAATAAGCATGATTCATGTGGAGACCCCATCCAAAGAAGGAGCTCAAAGACTCCCTCTTTCTGAGGGTATATAAGGTTTTTTTGTTCACTGGTTACAGGGTGTTTTCAGTTTCATTAGCATGATACAAATCAACCCAAAAGCAAACACTATAAAAAGAATGGATGCAATGCAAAGCAGTTTTAACAATTTCAGTTATAACAAGCATGTAGGAAATACAGAAGCACTGTCATAAGATTACATGATTCCAAAAAAGGTTTGACAAAGATGAGGATGCCCAGATGTCCCCACAAGATAGGGACTTATTGTCCTGGGGAAAGAAGTCGCCAGTTACTTGGGTTCAGTTTGGAGTTTAGTCAAAGGGCATTTTGCTCCTATTAGTCCAGTGTTTCATAAAATACTCTTGGATAATAAGGCAGCTCCATCGAATCCAGGTGATCCATACATTCATATTAACAGTCCATCGGGACCTGAAAGCTTACCTGTTTTTTAATGCCTTGATTTTATTTTGCCTTCTACATAAAATCTCACGAAAGAAATACATCATTTAACCTCACTCTTTAGAGTGAGGTACTTAATGGGTACTGCAGACAATCTAGAAGTTTCTAATTATACAAGGAATCTACTATCAGGTACATATATTATAGGACAAATTCTCAAAAATAACAAAGAACAAAGAAATCAATGAAAACTTTTATCTTATATAATAAAAACAATCTTTAACTGTACCTAAACATATAAAATATACCATTACTGATAAGTCAAGAGATAAATACCTTTCACTGACTCAGTGAGGCCTTCTTGGAATTTCTAACTCTGAGGAGAGAGAGAGAAAAAGAGAGACAGATATAGGGAGAAAAAGAATTAAGGAAACTACAAAACTAGACCTCTTCAATTTCCCAAACGTGTAGAATTCGGGAAGAGTCATGTTAAGCTGTTGCTATCTCAAGGCCCATTGGAAAAGAATAGGACTGGGGCACAGCAAAACCAGGGGGGTTTTACTTCCTTGGCCACTGGGAGACAAAGAGAAATGTACAAGCAAAGGCACAGAGTGTTGTCTTCACTCATGGTTGCCATTTCTTTACTTACTGATATATTACAATCTTTTTTGTTGTTGTTGTTGTTATTGTTTTTCGGGGGGGCGGCAGGCAATGAAGGTTAAGTGACTTGCCCAGGGTCACACAGCTAGTAAGTGTCAAGTGTCTGAGGCTGGATTTGAACTCAGGTCCTCCTGAATCCAGGGCTGGTGCTTTATCCACTGTGCCAACTAGCTGCCCCCTACAATCTTTTTTCCTACCACATCACTAGAATGAAGTTGCTCTCTCCAAAATCAACAATGACATTTAACTGCTAAATTCAATGGTCCATGCACAGTGTTTATGTTTTCCAACCTCTGTGAAGCATTTGACACTAACATCCTACTACTGGATTCTTTCTTGGTGGCTTTCCTTTCCTGCTGTCTATGATGTAGCATTCTCTTGCTCCTGTTACCTGCCTAACATTTCAGTCTTCCTTGTTGGAATATCCTCCTCCTCTTACCCACTAAAGTGTATGTTTCCTTCATGGCTCTATACTTTGCTTACTCTGTCTCTCTGTCTCTTTCTCTCTGTCTGTCTCTGTCTCTGTCTCTGTCTCTGTCTCTGTCTCTGTCTCTGTCTCTGTCTCTCTCTCTCTCTCTCTCTCTCTGTATGTCTCTGTCCCTCTCTCTCTGTGTTTCTTCATAACGTTTTAGACTCTCCTCATTAGTAATCCTATCAACGCTCATGGTTCTAGTTTTTAGCATTATGCATGTTGTTTTGTTACCAGTCTCTTAGATCAGAAGTATCAAACACTGCCACCAATACTCTCAAGTTCTACTGGAACCAGATTAAATGTAATTGGGAAATGTTTAACAAGATAAAATTTATAAAAAATCACAGAAAATGGTAACATTTCAGTGTTTGATACTTCTGATCTAAGAGACTGGTAACAAAACAACTGAGAATTTGAAAGAATTCCAAACTTTATCTGGCCAGTAAAAAAGAGATAACAAAGCTCTTATGTTTTAGATCCCTTGTTTTTTTGTTTGTGTCATTTTGTTTTGTTTTTCTGGAGGCCATTAACAGAAAAGATTTCTATTCAACAACTGTGATAGAATAAGAATCGCCTAAGGTAATTCAAAAGAAATAATAAGGTATAAGGAATTTATAAGAACATGGCTTTGGAAAGTTTAGGGAACATGCAAAATGTTTTATCCAAACTCCCAGAATTCTAACAAGGGATATGATATCCACTGAGTTGGTATATGGATAACTCCAGGGAGTATGAATGGTTAGTGACAGGATCCAGATTTGGCCTGACTTTGGATCCACAGTTTCTTCCATTATACCATAGGTCTGGGCATGAGTTTTCACATATGAAGTTCTATGCCCTTCTAACCTACTTTGTTCTGATAGTCCCAAGAAGATCCAATTTCCCTTCTTCTGAGGTAGTGTTATATGGAAGCATGACACTCTCTCAGAGAAAATTATCTCCCTGTTAGTTGGTTCTTTTTCAGTTGTGTCAGATTCTTCATGACTCCATTTGAGGTTTGCTTGGCAAAGAAACTGGAATCGTTTGTCATTTCCTTACAGATGAAGAAACTGAGGCAAACAGGGTTCGGTGACTAGCCCAGAGTCATACAACTAGTAAAAGTCTAAGGCCAGATTTGAACTCACAAAGATGAGTCTTCCTGACTCTAGACAATGTACTCTATTCACTGTACCACCTAGCTGCCCTTAATAAATGAAATACAGAATCACAATCTTATCTTCCTTCTTATGTTATTCGCCTTCAGAGAAAGAGATGACAAGTGGAAATAAGCATAATATGGTCTTACATATATGTATATAAGTGTATTTGTGTATGTTTATAGATATCTGTGTGTGTGTGTGTGTGTGTGTGTGTGTGTGTGTAAGCCTTCTTTAGGGAAAAGGGAAAGGACGGGGAAAAAAAGGCAAAAAGTGCACAGCAGAAAACAAAAGAAAACCTACTAAGAAGCAAAGAAAATTGACTAGCTTTGAAAACAATGTATGGTATTTATTATATAGGTGTTCTTAACATGGGAAATTTAGTGTTTTAGATTGAATTCTCTCTTATGTTCTGCTGTATCCATGGTAATGTGTTGTTGTTGTTGTTGTTCTCCTTTTGTATTTAAATTTTAAGTAAAAATGATCAAGAATGTTTAAAGTCATAAAAAGTCAAAAAAATTAAATGTCAAACTTTGGATGATTGTTCAAAAGCAAAATTTGACTCTATTATGAAAAGACTTTGGTTCAAGTCTTGCCTCTTTTGATCCTGAGAAACACATTTAACCTCTCTGAAGCTCAGTTGATTCATCTGTAAAATGAGAGATTCAGACTAAAAGACCTCTGAAATTCCTTTCACCTCTAGACCTATGATTTTATGTTCCATCATTTTGAAATAGACATTTTGAAGAAACACTAACCAGGAAATCATATTATTGATAAAAAGCACCATGAATTGATATTTCTGAGAGTGGGGCGCAACAGGGAGAAAAATTAAGGGAAGGTGGAAGAAGATTTACAAAAACAATTACACAGAATTGTGGTGAAAAGGTTGTTGGTTTTGATTTGGTTTGGTTTTTCTTTCTTTCTCTCTTGCCTTCTTCCCACATGTATCCATGTCCACAAAAAAGACTGGACCAGAATTATATTATGCTGCTACTAAGATCAGGGGGCATGAAGAAATGAGACAACATGTGCATCCAGGGGTGATAGTCATATGACAAAAGGCAGCTTCAGGGAATATGATCCTTCATAAGAGAGAAGGGACTCCCTATAAGTCTGTTTCTCCCTTAATGTAGCCTTTATGAGGTTTCTCTATCTCCTGGGCTCAGTGGATAAGTGTCTTCCTAATGGACAATACTTCTCACCATTACATGTTATAATCCCAAGGCTACTGTCATCTATTTGGAACTGTCTACCTCTATCAACAAGTATTTCTACCAACAGATTCTATTGCCAACTCCAATTATCAATGGGAGTCTTGATGAATTTGATTTATCTCTTGAATTTATCATGAGCTTCTCTATCATTCCCTGTGTCATATTCAATCTCAATTCTTTTGATACTGTTATGTTACTTTTCTCATAACTAGACAACACCAGAAAAATATTGGTCTTAAAAAAGGTAGACCTATGCTCATGGGAGAAATCTGAGATTGTTAAGGAAACTTCACACTTCCCTAAAGACATTCAAAACTATTCCTCCCGTTTATTGTTGGGGCCACTTCATTATTCATTTCTACTCATTATTCCAAATACTCATAGAAATGAACTCAAATTTTATGTCATAAATGAGCATTAGAAATTCTTCATCCACTTAGTCTTCCCGGCATAGCCATCATCTCAAAATATTCTTGAGTAGGTTAACTGTCTTCCACTAGGCTCCACAATATTCCAATGCTTGATGCCCCAAGCATAATGCCATCTGTAAACAGAAGCATCTGGAAAACCTAACCATCCATCAGAAATCAATTACCTTGGGGCAGCTAAGTGGTGCAGTGGATAAAGCACCAGCCCTTGAGTCAGGAGGACCTGAGTTCAAATCCAGCCTCAGATACTTGACACTTACCAGCTGTGTAACCCTGGGTGAGTCACTTAACCCCCACTTCCTTGCAAAAAGAAAAAAAGTCAATTCCCTGTATGATCACTGCTAATACTGTCCTTGATTGTATTTCCAATTACTGTATAGATGAGTTATCAAGATTTTGTCTAGTTTGGAATATAGAGTAGGTATATAGTTTTGTAACTTGATATTCTCATGAATAATATTTTTCCCCATTTACATGTAGAGGCAATTTTAGCCTTCTTTTAATTGAATTCCAAAATTTCTCTCTCCCTCCTTCACCTCCCTTTCCCACTAAGACAGCAAACAATTTAATATAGTTTATACATTTTCAGTCAAATAAAACATACAACCATATTAGTCATACTGTGAGAAAAAAAAAAACACAGACCTAAAGGGACAAAGGGAAAAAAATACAGAAAGTGAAAAATAGTAAACTTCAATCTGCATTTAGACTCAATCAGTTCTTTCTCTGGGGATGGATAGCATTTTTCTTTTTGATCATCGTATTGCTGAAAATAGTTGTCATTCACAGTTGATCATTGTATGGTATTGCTGGTACTGTGTACAATGTTCTTCCTGGTTCTGATCAATTTACTATGCATCAGTTCACATAAGTCTTTCCTGTTGTTTTGTTTGTTGTTTTTTTTTTTTCTGAAATCAGCCTGCTCATCATTTCTTATAGCACAGTAATATTCCATTACAATTATATACCCCAACTTGTTCAGCCATTTTCCAAATGATGGGCATCCCTTCAAATTCTAATTATTTGCCAATATAAAAAGAACTGCTATATTTTTGTACAGATTAGTTCATCCCCCCTCCATTTTAGGTCATGATCACTTTTTTAAAAGCACTAAGAAGGCAAAGGGTATTTCACATGTCTTTTATGGCTGTCTCTTCTTTAGATAATTTTTGAATCAATCTCTCCACAACCTTACAATTATGTTTCTACCATCAGAGATCCATTTCTTTTCCATATGTTTAATGAAAAACAATTCTTGTTCCCATCTTTGTCCTTTTTAGTGTAATTTTTACTTACCCATGAACATATTTGGTGCTATAATGTTTGAGTCAAAGTGTGGTATCCCTGATTGTGAAAATATTTTATTACAAACAACTTTGGATATGTTTGCCATTTTAAAAATTTGTTGTCATCCTTTCATTTTTATCCTAGGCAATAGTCATCAAATTCATCTGGAGGAACTAAAAGGACAAGAATTCCTAAGGAAATAATGAAAAAATATAGTATGAAGAGGGTTGAGCATTAAAAATCCTAAAATTAAATAATAAAGCATCATTAGCAATACTACTTACTACTGATTAAAAAGTAGGAAAGAATACAAGAAGAATAAATTAGGTAATCAAGAAGTTAAAGTGAATGAGTAGAGTAGCCTAAAGTACAATAAGTCCAAAATCAATGACTTTCCTGACTTTAACAAGGATTTCTGGGGAAACTGGTAAACAGTTTGTTAGAAAGTCAAATAATGAAAAAATGTAATGACATCTTTCACCTGAGCTAGGTGGTTTAGTGGTACACTGGCCCTGAAGTCAAGAGGACCTGAGTTCAAATCCAATCTCAGACACTTGCTAGTTGGGTAACCCTGGGCAAATCAATGAACTCCAATTGCCTCAAAAATCCAGGACCATCTCCAGCCATCCTGATATGTATCTTGCTACTGGATGCAGATGGCTTAGAAGGAGAGAGTGAGGATGGTGACTTTTCACAGACCTCCCTCACTTAAATCCAATTAACTGCAAGTCATGAAATCAATTCCTGTTGTCATGGTCCTCTTCAAGAACCAATGACAAACAAGAAAAAAAAAACACAAAAAGTTAGCCAGAAGTATGGGGCAAGAGAAAACGGGTCTCATCTAGTAAACAACATAAACAAATGCATTTATTTTCTGTCATCCATTCTAATAGAGAGAACAAACGATCAATAAATAGCCACAAATTCAATTACACACACACACAAACACACACACACATATATACATATGTACACATAGACAGATATATACATATATACACATATACACGCAGAGACATATATATGTATATATATGTATGTGTATATATATGTATGTGTATATGTATATGTATATGTATATGTATATGTATATGTATATGTATATGTATATGTATATGTATATGTATATGTATATGTATATGTATATGTATATGTATATGTATATGGGTTTTTTTGCAGGGCAATGAGGGTTAAGTGACTTGCCCAGGGTCACATAGCTACTAAGTATCAAGTGTCTGAGGCCAGATTGGAACTCAGGTCCTCCTGAATCCAGGGCCAGTGATTTATCCATTGTATGACCTAGATGCCCCTTCAACATAAATTATTTAAGCACCTTCTTTGCTCAAGGAACTTTCCAGGTGACAAGGACACTTTGATACTTCAGTGGACCTGTAATCTGTGATTTCATTCATTTGGGTATTTTTCTCAAAGGTGCATCATCTCACAACAGTAATTATTCAGACCATTGTATTACTGACCATTACTGACAATAATTAGATCATTATTAACTACTTCATTAGAAAAATATTTGTGTGAAACTTATTGGCATTTGTGTAGGCATTTGATCTTCCACCTATAAGATTCTGCCCTACTAAGTTACCTCCAATGCTTATATTAAAATTATACAAGATTCAGTCATTCAGTAAACATTTATGAAGTGTTTATTTTGTGTCAGGCATTGTGCTAAGCACTAGTAATACAAGAAAGGCAATAAACTCTCACTCCCTCCTCTCAAGAAGCTCACAGTATAGTGGGGGGAGACAACATTCAAATAACTAAATGTGCACATTAAATTGGAAACAATCAAGAGAGGGAAGGCACTAGAATTAATGGGAGAAAGGGAAATGTAAAAATTAAATTTAAAAACTAACTTAAATTTTAAATTAAATTGAATTTTAAAAATTTAAAAATTAAAGGGAAAAATCTTCTTTTAGAAGATGGGATTTTGGGGGCAACTAGGTGGTGCAGTGGATAGAGCACCGGCCCTTGATTCAGGAGGACCTGAGTTCAAACCCAGACTCAGACACTTGACACTCGCTAGCTATGTGACCCTGGGCAAGTCACTTAACCCTCATTGCCAGAAGAAAGAAGAAGAAGAAGAAGAAGAAGAAGAAGAAGAAGAAGAAGAAGAAGAAGAAGAAGAAGAAGAAGAAGAAGAAGAAGAAGAAGAAGAAGAAGAAGAAGAAGAAGAGGAAGAGGAAGAAGAAGGTATTTCATCTAGGATTTGAAGGAAACCTGGAAATCCAAGAGGTGGAGATAAGGAAGAAGAGAGTTCTAGGCATGGGGCGTAACCAGAGAAAATGGCTAGAATCTATGCTTGAAAGATATAACAATAGATTTAACTCCAACAACTTTCTGATGATTAATATCATTGATATAAAATAGAAATATGCTTGTTTAAGGTATGTGCCACTTTAAAGAAAAAATTGCTATGAAATGTACTCCCTTTGATGGCCAGATCCTCCAGATGCTGCTTTTATTGAGTTAAGCTCTGAAACATTGCCGAAGTATTCTAAGTGAGATGTGTAATCACACAAAAGAGTCATGAATAAAGTATTTATGAAGCACTTAATTTGTTCAAAACACAGTACTGTTAGGAACATAAGATAGCTCTCATTCTCAAAGAGCTCGCATTCTAATAGGGAGAGGCACCATACTTAGGAATGTTCATTTTCAGGACAGGTAGAGAGGTCCAGTGGGCCCCAGGTACAATAGCAAGGCAAATGATAATGCATCTTCTTTCATGTCATTTCCATTAAGAAAACAATATTTGCTTCATATGTTGATAGTGCCAACAGATATTAAGTTGAAATTTTTCTTTTCTAAATCTTCAGTAATTATGGATGCTGAGTAGGCAGGGGCCTCCTTAGAACCTGAAGAGGTAAGTGAGAGGTCACATCTATAAAAGAGTTTTGGCTACAGCAACTGGCCTAGAAGCCAAAGGGAAGAGGTTATCAGCAAGCCTAGTGGTTTAGGGTCAGGACAGTGGTGGAATAGCATTGACATTCTTGGAGCTATTTGACACTAAATCCTGGGCTGTCTCCACTGTGATCTAAAGGAAGCTAGTGATTAAGGTGGTGGCAGTGGTTTGACTGGAAGATTATAATCCTTGTCAGTTTCCTTCTTAGATTTTTTTTACCATTCCATGATTTCCATCTAGAGAGAAATCATTTTCAGTTATATCAACAAATTCAGCAATATGTGCCAATTAACAGTCTTTATTATTGGCTCTTTGGAGTGATATCGGAGGAGAGTAGGTGCTAAATATTTAAACCTGCAGGTCCTAGGGTTTCTTTGCATAATCTACATTGATTGTTAAGTTTAGGTTACTAAAGTATACCGTAATTTCCTTTGTCAAAGATCCACTCCTAATTGCTGTCATAAGCAAATTTATTCCTCAAAACAAATTTACATAATCCAGACATTAAAAAAAATTTCTTTGTTGGTATATGTTGGTACTGCCATTATTATGCTATATTCATAAATGCTTTTGGTTTTTGTTAATGTTACCTACTGCCTAAAGGTATACTGAGAAGTATAATGATGAGGGCTTGTGAACTATAGCTTTAGGAGTACCTAACCAAAGCTTATTCTAGCAATTTTGAGTAATCATAACCATAGAGTTATAACTTGCCTGCATGACAGGCAAGCTAGCCTAGCTAAAGTAGGAAGGCAGTCTAAGGTAGAGATAAGAAGCAGCATATGACAGGCAAGTCAAACCACCACTATTATGTTGACCATCATCTCCCCAACACCGTGATGAAGATAGGATGAGCCTTGGGAATAGCACTCTTTCTAGCCCAGTACCTAGACCCATCATCCTTTTGGAGATGCAGCCTGGCCGTTGTTCCTACAGGTGCTACAACCACAGTTACTAAAGACTCAAAGAAGAAAAATCTTGCCACCAGAATTCTTGGTACTGTCAAATGTTTCCATATGTGAAACTTATAAGATGTTTATCAATTGATAACATGCTTTGCTACACCATGGGGATAATGGAAATAGAAAGGAACATGTATTTATAATCCACCTACTATGTGCCAGACACTGTGCAAAGCACTTTGCAAAGATCATCTCATTTGATCTTCACAACTCTGTAAAGTAGGTGCCTTATTATTCCCATTCTACAGGTTAGGAAATTTAGGTTTAAAAATGACTAGTCCAAGATTACACAGTGTAAAAATGCTTGAGGCTAGATTTAAACAGAGGTCTAACAGAGTTTAACTCCAAGTCCAGGGCTCTGATTTTTAGCTGAAGCTTTTCTAATATATTGTCTCCCCCATAAAATGTAAGCTCTATGAGAGCAAGTGCTATCTTATTTTTTCTACTTATATCCCCAGCTCTTAATTCAGTAATTAATATAGTCTTTATACAAAGTAAGCTCTTTTTTTGTTTGTTTTTGTTTTTGTTTTTGTTTTTTAGTGAGGCAATTGGGGTTAAGTGACTTGCCCAGGGTCACACAGCTAGTAAGTGTTAAGTGTCGGAGGTTGGATTTGAACTGAGGTCCTCCTGACTCCAGGGCTGGTGCTCTATGCACTGTGCCACCTGGCTGCCCCCACAAAGTAAGCTCTTAATAAATGTTTCCTTTATTCATTCATTCAAATATAAGTGACATACTGAAGAGATAATGAGGAAATATCAGAATATTATAGCTTTGGTCTTGATATATTTGGGTCCCCTATGCATTGTCAGGGCCCTTGTGTAAAGATTCTCCAAATGAGAGTATACTTCTTGGATATCTTAGTATTGGAGAAATCTAAGAGTGAAAATTTAGTATTTGTTTTGTTTTAGATTGTTATTGAAAACTCAGTTTTCTGATGTTTTCTTTATAATTTCTTTGAGAAAACTCAAATTAAAAAGGTCTGTCATCATTACTAATAGTTGACAGAGTGATAGAAATTGTAGCTATAACAACAAGATAAAAATAAATTAAAGGAATAAGCTTTGGGAAAAGCAAAACAGAACCTTCTCACAATTTTTATGAAGGTCTATGTGGAGAATGCTAGTGAATCAACTAAAATTTATTTGAATCAATCTATTTAGTAAAATTTTAGCATACAAAATAAATCACCACCAGCATTTTCCACATATTAATAACCAACTACCACCACCAGGAAGAGTTAGAATTATTTTTATAATTCCCTCAATATCCTATGGGATATACAAAATATTAAGGATTTTTCTGCCCAGACATACACATGAACTATATTAATTCTACTATAAAAAATTATTTACAGAAATACAAATGAAAATAAATGGAGAGGGGGAGGCTAGGTGGCGCAGTGGATAAAGCACTGGCCCTGGATTCAGGAATACCTGAGTTCAAATCTGGCCTCAGACACTTGACACTTACTAGCTGTGTGACCCTGGGCAAGTCACTTAACCCCCACTGCCCTGCAAAAAAAAAAAAAAGAAAAAAAGAAAAAAAAAGAAAAGAAATGGAGAGACTATCAATAGCTCGAAAATAAACCAAACTAATGTAATGAAAATGGTAATAACCCCTAAATTTATTTATGCTGTGTCACAACAATCACATCATCAATGGATTATTTTATGAATGCAAAAAAATACTTCTGGCAGAATAAAAATCAGGAATGGCAAAGGAACTCATAAAAAATTTGGGAAGGAAGGACACCTAGCAGTTTCAAACCTTATACAACACAATGAAAGATTATTAACTAAAACAGTTGAATATTGTTTTAAAAACAGAGGTCACTCAATGTAACAGGTAGATACATAACTTGCAGTGGGAAAAATTAACATAGTACCTTAGTATGTGAAAAACCTGAAGACCTTAGCAACTAGGACAATAATTTTTTTCTTTTTTTTCCATTCAGATTAGGAATGAAGTCCTTCAGAAATTAGGGATAGACAAATATCTCATACCATATACCAACAGAAACTCTAAATATATCAAAGATAAAGAATAAAAATGTCACTTTGTAAACAAGTTAGGGAAGCAAGGATCTGAGCTTTCAAAACTATGGATTGGGATACATATATAACCAAACAAGGAAACAAGAGAATTGTAGAAAATAAAAAGCAACATTTTGAGTAAATAACATTTTGAACGCCAGTATCTTTTGGTGAATTTATTCTGCAGAGAAAATGCATCTACTCCCTACTTTGCAAAAGAAAGGTATTATGAATGAGGAAAATGATACATGTTGTTAGACTTGGCTGATCTGTTTTGCTGAACTGATTTTATTTTTTTTTAATTTTGATACAAGGAATGTCTCAGGTACAGGAATATGGAAAGATATGTTGGGAAATAAAAGTGATATAAAAACAAAAGATTGAAACATTGAAACATTTTTTAAGTAAAGAAAGATATTCAGGATGGAAAAGAATATTTGGAGAGGCAGCACAGTGTATTAAAAAAATATAATTAATGACAATAAGAAGACCTGGATCCTAAATAGAACTGCCAATATGTGTCACATTAGACAATTCATTTCATTTCTTGCTTTTAGTTTACCCATCCGCAAAATAAATGGGTTAGGTTAAGCCAAATATCTGCAACTTTGAAATAGAATGTTGTTGTTGTTGTTGTTGAATCTCTATTGACCCCCTAGGAATTTCAAGATGCTTTTGCTGGAATTGAACCTTATATTCCCACCTCATGCCATGTCAGGTAACTATCTCTCAAATTGTAATTCTATTTGGATTACAGGTCACTGTTGTGTTTCAGACTCCTGGTCTGTCTTTCCTTCACATCAGCTGTTCTTTGTCACCATGAATGACAGAACCAAATTAAAACATCTTAAATAGCAATGATAAAAAAAATAGATGAGGAAAAGTAAAAACATTTAAACTGGCTTAGCTGGGTAGAGCAATGGATAGAGTTCCTTGCATTTGTCATGGGGGAAATAGATGGTGGGGATCCTTAGGTATTCCTTTTTAAAGAATTACACCCTCTCCCACACAATCCAATTAAAATAAAATATTCTTTTATTTAGCTTCTAGAGTAAGTGACCAAGACAGAAGGCAAAGACTTCCCTTGAGAGGAGAAAATGGCTTAAAGACAACATGATTCTCTGAGGCACATTTCTCCTCGAACAGAAGAAAGGCAAAAGCTTTTCTAGAGGAGAGATGGTGGGAGGATGGATGGATGACTATTGAAAGACTTGAATGAGAGGTGGTGGTCCTGACTTCTGGAGTTATCTCTATCCCCTGGTGCTAGTCAGGCAGCAGCCATGCCTAATCCACTTATCTTCTTTACTTATTTGGTGTGTCCATCCTGATAGCTTCCCTTCTCAAGGAGAGAGTTACCCTAGACCCATATTGCATTCAAATCTGGCCTCGGACACTTACTATCTGTGTGACCCTGGGTAAGTCACTTAACCCTCTTTGCCTCAGTTTCCTTATATGTAAAATGAGTTGGAGAAGGAAATGGCAAACCACTCCAGTATCTTTACCAAAAAAAAAAAAAAACCCAAAATGGGATCACAAAGAGTTGGATATGAGTGAGAAAAATGAAACAAATTAGTATCTCTTTACCTGATTCCTTTGATAACCTATTTGCCTAGTGGTTTTGTCAAAGCCTGAAGGTAAGTGGGTAGGTAGGTACTAGGTAGATAAGTAGTTTACATTCCAATGTAGAAAGTAACTCAAAAAAGATGAGGAGTGGAAACCTCTCTGACCAAGACCAGGAGACTGAAGGAAATGGCTTGGGGGCCTCTGTATTTTCAAGATAAAGCAAAAACGTTTACTTATCAGATGGAAGAGCCTGGAGTAAAATCCAAATTTCAAGGGGAGAAAGAGCCATTTAATCCTATGGTTCTAGGCCTCTCTAACTTAAAACCCTTTTTGCTTTCAATAGAGAAGCTAGTGTAGAAGTGAAGCAATAATGAGGATTTTATATGAGGAAGAGCTCTGGGGAGTCATAAGTTGCTTAACATTTTCTTATCAATAAAATTGATAAGATATAAAAAATTATGAGAAGTTGAATAATTATCATTTGGTCCCTTGTTTTTCAAAGCCATTCGTAGTGACTGAGCACAATGGCTCTATGGCAGTGAGTGGACTACTTGGGTGTCTTTTAGCCTATTCCACTCCCCACAGATGTCACTCTCTCTTTGCCAGTCCTTGAGGTAACTTAGAGCTCCCTCCCTTACCCCATTGTGAAAGAGAAACTAGGTGAGAGGGGGAAATGGAGATGGAGACAGAGGGAAAGTGAAGAAATAGAGAGAGTGAGAAAGACAGAGAGACAGTGGTAAGTCAGAGACAGAAATGTACAGAGAGACAAAAAAATTGAAAAGGTACACACAGACATGCAGAAAGAGAGCCTTTGTGTCTATAGAGCATGTGTGATTAGGAGACTTGGACCTAATGCAGCTCCCCTAGTGGGAAATCTTTATTTTGGGTGCTTTGAAATAAGCAAGTTTCTAATAGAATGGATGAAATTCTGTGGGGTACTCAAACTGTGTGAGGAAATTCATCCATAGGATGACCATTGTGAAATTCAAAATTTCTTTTGCAAGTCCATCGTATTCTTTCCACCTGTATGAGAATGATATTCTTATGTTCTCATTTCCCAAGAGCAGACTTTATTTTTGCTCTTCCTGAAAAAGGTGGGAAAATGTGAAGAAATTGTCTATTAAATCTGTCTTATTTGTCTATTTATCAACCTGAAGACCCATTCATCAGTAATCTCCTCTGAAGGCATGTACTCCACTAACAGATTTCCTGAGCAGGAGAGAGTTAAATAAAAAGTCTTATTTTTTAGGACTTGGAACATTTGTCCTAATTTCACACCTTATGCTGCAGCTCAGTCAGAGCTTGAAAGGCAAAGCCTGCCACGAGGAAACCAATGCCACCCTCACCTTTCCTTTTCCCTACACCTCACAAACCCTTCCAGCAAGAAGAGCTGCCATCATGGTCAGGAGCCTGGAGGCAGATGCTTGCTTGTCATTCAAACCTTGCTACAAACCTTATTCCCTGCATTCTTTCAGAATCTTCTTCTCTTACAGATGGCACCAACAACAAACCTAAGTTACCATTCCAGCTACTCACTCAACGGCTATGGATTGTGTCAATAGCTCTGGAGGAGAGACTGTGGAGAATACAGAAGAAGAAAACAAGACGTCTCCCACTGTAAAGAGAGGACAAAAGCACCTGAAGCCAATTTTGACTCAGATGAATAGCACAATAAGATGGCTTGTGTACGCCCTAGGCAAAGTTAGGGTATTGTGGTAAAAAGTACACCAGTTTTTGAAGGACCACCCTTTCGGGGAGGAGACCATGACAAACGGCCGTGTACTCCACCTCCGTCTGTTAGGCACTCCACTTCTGGGGTGGGAGCTTAAAAGGCAAGGAGAGAATGGAAGTGAGGTCTTTGGTCGGTTCTCCTTGTCCGCTGACTGGCGCTGCACACACAGACGCTGACTGAGGTTCTACTTGGCCCGATTCGCTGTAACAGCATGTTTGACACAGCTCTCAGCTTCAGAGGTGGCCTTGGGTTTTTGGTGAGCCCTATACAGGTTTTTGGTGAGTTTTATACGGAATATAGACTAAGCTTAGATTTAAGACTATTTGGTTGTATTTCTGCTTTCCTATCTCTCTAATCAACATCACCTTGTAATTTCCAAACAATAAAAGCTCTAACTAGAGACCAGAGGCTTCTTCCACTTACTAATCTGGGAGATAAATAAGGGAAAGGTTAAAAGGGGAGGTTAATGCTCTAGTATCCAATTTTAAATCTCACAGTATCATTCACCTTTCCTATCTGAAAATGATACTATTCATGAGAACCTTCTCTGTAAAAAAAAATCTGACATAACAAAATAAGTGTCAGCAAGCCATGGAGAGGTGGTATGGCCTAGTAAGAAGAGGGCTGAAATTAAAGGCACAAGACGTGAGTTCAAAGTCCCTTTCTTTGGCATACAAGTGCCTGTGGGACCTTGGACAAGTCACAGCCCTTCATTTTTTCATTAGTGATGATATAAATTTCAGGGGTTTGTAAATGTTTTTTAATTTTTTATTTAATTTTTAGTTTATGGAATGAACAATAATAGAAATATAATTGCACATGAAGCTGCAAATGTATCATGTACAACTTTCTATTACCTTTAAATATGTAATAAACTTATCACATAAATTTATTTTTTTCCTTCCCCCCTCCCCTCTCTAGAGATGGTTACCATTACACACAAATGTATATTTATGCGTGTATGTGTATAGACTTATCTATACATATACATTCATATATGTATATATGTATACACACAGAGATATATGCACAGTATGGACCAAAAGTCACAGAGGGGATCTGGCATTTTAATAACTTTTTGAAAATTATACACACACACACACATATACATATATATACATACACACATACTTGTATATAACATATATACACACGTACATATATGTATACACACAAATATATGTGTGTATGCATGTATGAATATACAGATATATATGCTATATATGATGCTATGGCATTATACATTAAAAACAAAAAATAAAGGAGTTATTAAATATTGAAATCCTTTCATGACTTTCGGCCTACCCTGTGTATACATGTGTCTGCATATGCATATAGATACATACATACATATATGTGTACACAAGTATATATGGATATGCATATATATCTACATATATATTTAATATGAACACCTATATATAATTATTCTATACATGCTTCTATTTATCAGCTCTTTCTCTAGAGGCAAATGACACCTTGCTTCATGTGCCCCTTATTAGTTAATTTAGGTTGTAACAATTGGAGTGACGCCACCTGCTGGAGAGTTACTGTAGGAAAGCTCCTGTTGGTGGCATCACTCCAATTGTTACAAGGTATTTATTATAGTCACTGTAGTTACTGTGTTATAATAGTTACTGTGCCTCCCTGTGTGTTACATCACTGTAATTACTGCATATCTGCCCACAAGTTCAGTTCTGTCTACATATAGGAGGTCCTCAATATTTGTTAAATGAATGCACTCACAAAATCAATTATATTTATTCAATGGGAAAAAAATGCTTTCTTATAAAGCATAAGAACCACATTGGATTCAGTTCTAAGAATTATGATTAAATGTATTTAAATGCTTTGATAAATAATTAGAATAAATAATATATAAGATAATAAATAATAATTAGAATAAATAATTAGATAAATAATTAGAATTTTGGGCAACCAAACAGCTTTGGTCTATAAGCCTGGATTTAGAAAAAGTATGGGAATAGGTCCAGAACATAGGAGGTCAGTTCAGAAAAATGTCTTATGGGGGGAGCACTCTGGCTCTGGGAATATGAACGGTTATCACCACTAGGAACAGTGGAGACATTCACTAACACTGAGACCATGTCTATAGTACATTTCATGTCCTTTGATACTGGAAAAGATGTAAGACTAGAGATCTATCAACCAGCCACTATTCCTTAGGTTCACCCTTTCCTACTTGTGTGAGCAAGGCAAGGCAAGGCAAGGCAAGGCAAGGCAAGCCCAGAAGTCCTAGGTTCAAACTTCACCTAAGATACCAGCTTTATGACCCAGGGCAAGTCATATAACATTTCTGGGACTCAAGAAAACAACGCTCTCTATGATGCCTTCCAGCTCTAAGTCCTATGAACAATCAGAAATAAACAAAGGGGAAGGTAGAAATGAACCTCAAAACTGTCAGAGGTCCCATGAGTTCAACTCCTGACTCTGCTATTCACTACTTGTGATAGGACCAGGGTTTCTTTGACTCTACTTCCCTGACCACTTAAAAGTTCCCATTTTTGTGTACTTTGTGTCTCTCAAGTATGGTGGTTTTTCTAAGACCTCTTCAGTCATCATACCCTGATAATAGACTTAGAAGATGTTTCCAAATGGAGATGAGGGAGGGTGTGTCCAGGGAAGCTAAGTGCCTCACTGTGTACAAAGTAAATTCCTTTGTTCAATGACTCATTAGTGCTTCATTTCATCTAAAAATCAACCCCCACCACCCCCACCACCCTCCCCCCCCCTCCGGCAGCTAGGTGATGCAGTGGATAAAGCACCCGCCCTGGAGTCAGGAGTACCTGAGTTCAAATCCAGCCTCAGACACTTAACACTTACTAGTTGTGTGACCCTGGGCAAGTCACTTAACCCCAATTGGCTCACTAAAAAAAAAAAAAATCAAACCCCAGCTAACAGCTTCCTGGGGTTAGCTCCTACCATAATATACTATATAGGCAACCTTGAAAAAAATCACTGTGTCTCTCTGGGCTTCAATTTTCCCTAAAATGAGAGAGTTAAAATAAATGACTTGTCAGGTAAGATCCAACTCCAAATCTGTGATTTTGTGTCTACATAGCAGTTAACTTTTAAATGTGTATATAAGTACAGCTTTGTTTATCTTTAAAGAAAAAAGAGGGGGCAGCTAGGTGGCGCAGTGGATAGAGCACCGGCCCTGGAATCGGGAGGACCCTAGTTCAAATCCGGCCTCAGACATTTAACACTTACTAGCTGTGTGACCTTGGACAAGTCACTTAACCCCAATTGCCTCACTAAAAAAAAAAAAAGAAAAAGAAAAGAAAAAAGAGAAAGTCAAAAGGGGATTGCGTCCATGCCATCTCTATGATCTCTGCCCAAATTTAGTAAATTTAGCCCCTCCTGATTCTCTATACTCACTTTCACAAGCCCAGGCCCTATGCAGAAATTTTATCCTTAATGAAGTGGTAAGAAAAACAAAATTCTTTGTACCTGGAGAGCAGAGACCCAGAGATCCCAGAAAGGTTGTAGTTGCTCACATGGGGCTTAGGGACTAGATGAAGAATTTAAATGTCTGCTTACAGCAAACTAGTCTTTAAATTCCTTCACAATTTTTCATTATTATTTTTTTTTTTTGCGGGGCAATGGGGGTTAAGTGACTTGCCCAGAGTCACACAGCTAGTAAGTGTCAAGTGTCTGAGGCCAGATTTGAACTCAGGTACTCCTGAATCCAGGGCTGGTGCTTTATCCACTGTGCCACCCAGCTGCCCCACAATTATTCATTATTAATCCTAGATTTAGAACTGGGAAGCCATTAAAGATTATTTACTCTAAGACCTACATTTCACAAATGTGGAAAATGACAGCCTCCCTGATAGAAGAAGTGATTTGGCCCAGCTATGATAACTAATAAACATCAAATTCAAGATTCAAGGCCAGGTCCTCTGACTCCCAAAGACATCCCATTTCCATAATACCAAGCTACTCAGAACAGATTTGCACTAACAGGTTCTTCATTTCCTTTCAAATATAATAGTTATACTTTCTAAGTTCCCATTCCACTAAAATTTTTTCAGAGAAAATAGGCCAATAGTAAATGGAGGGGGAGATTTAGGAGACAGAAGAAATGTAGTCAAGGGGGAGGCAAAGTGACTGAGGGAATTAATGAGGGCAGAAGTCTAGAGTGTTCTCTGTGGTCAAGATGGAAATGTAACTCCTCTAGAACTTAGGTCTGAGTTTCATGCAAAAAACAATCAAAGAGGAAGAGAAGAGAGTAGCAGAGCATGCTTACATTACCATTTGGCCCATCTGAAGTACCAGTGTAGTATTTTGCATGTGATGGGTTTTTCATATTTTTTTTAACTCAAGTGAATTGTACTATCTGATGTGTTCCTACTGCTTTGTAAAGTACCTGGCACATAGTAGGCACTTAATAAATACTCAGTAATTAACAGATCAGCATTACAATGGTCTAGCTTATTTCAAGTGTTTGCTAAGTAGAACTGCATCTTATTTTGAGGCTATAAAAATATTTAAAACTCTTAGAAACTTTCAAATTTGAAAAATCATTAATATTTCCCCCTTCCTTGCTATAATATCCTATTTGCTCTGGGATCTCAACAGAGACTAGAAGACTTAAAACTAAAATGGAAAATAGCAGGAGCGGAAAAAATCTTTTGGTTTTTAATCACCAAGTTAATTTAATTATGTTAAGTCCTCCTTGAGATGGCTTGACTCAGCACCAATATAATCCATTTATTATGGTATAGAAAGTCAGTTAGTGCAGTGGCAAAGACTCCTGGCCTTGGAATCAAGAGACCTGACTGATTCTCAACTCTGCCTTTTGTTAGATAATCCTGAGAAGATTATTTAATTTCTCAGAGACCCTGTTTTCTCCTTTGTAGAATAACAATAGTAATATCTGTATTACCTCCTTCACAATAAGGAAAATACTTTGTAAACCTTAAAGATGCTATAGAAATGCAAGATGTTATTAGATCTCTTGTGAAGTCTTAAGGAAAAATTCTAAAAAAAAAACCCACAATCACTGTAATAACCTATCATATTCTTATTTTACAAAAGCAAGTTTTTATCAAACATATTTTAAATTATTTACTTTAATTTCCCATATATCCTTTAACTGTGCAAAAATATAGCTTGAAAGCATCTTTTGGAACCTGGATTTAATTTACACACCCCATATCACCTAAAAAAAGCATCTTTAATCAAGAACAACAGGTTAATCCTGGCTTTTGAATCATTGTAATAAATTTTAAAAGTATATCCTTTGATTCATTTAAAATCTGGACATCCAAATATAATCCTATAAAGCCACCAAGATTTTAGATGCACAGAACAGGTAAATCAAACCTGAAATGAATGGATTAGTATACAAGGGCAGGTTACTGTACTATTCTTTTGTGTTAAGTAATAAACAGATTTTATCAAATCTTGCTCTCTAATTCCCATCTGGAATGGCCTTACTCTGGAAATGAACAGGTTTGAAAGTATGCCTTTTTTATGACATCTGTAAAGTAAAAAGCACCAATTGGAAAAGGCTTAATCCCTCATCCAACAGCAGGTACTTTGCATACAATCAAAACAGCTGATGAAAGTCAAATATTACAGATGTACAAATGCTTAGATTTGTATGTAGAATGGTTAGATAAAAGGGGGAGGGAGGCCCTCACTGGTTTAGCCTCACTGTATTCTATCCTTTGCTCAATTTTGAGTTACATTCAGGTAGACAGTCAATATGGATTGACATCAATCTAGGTCATAAACTGGGGCAGGTGATGTAAAATGATAACCCAGCTCAATTCCATGAACCTTCAAAGAGAATCATTTCTAATAGCATTTTCATGAGTATCATGCTGCATTTCAGTCTATATTAGTGTTTTATCTGTAGGGGAAATTATTATCTTTCAAATATAACATCATTTTTAGGGATTTATTTTCAAGATCTCAAAAAGGGGAAGTATTACCCCAAATGGAAAAGATCAAGGGTGATGCTTTGATCCAATAAATGTAGCTGAGATATAGACCTCTGGGGCCCAATAGAAACAAGCAAACAAAAAAACCCAAAAAGGTAAATGACCCCCATGTTCACCTTCTAATCTTGACCAAAAAAAATGTTTGAGAATGGCTGTGTGGATATCAAAGGTACATCTGTTGAAAATACCAGAGGGTTCTTGTCAGTGATTATCTAATAGCAGGCCATATCTTCACAGTTACACAACTGACTGAGAAGTAGAGAAAGTAAGAGAAGGATATTGCCATATCTAATGTTTGTTGATCTTTGAAGAGTATCAGATTTAGTAGAAGAAATACAGTTTTATAGCTTTTCTGAATCAAGATACACACTAGAATTAAACCAGGTTCACAGGAATACAACTTGTTACATGGTCAACCAACTATAGACATCAAGAAACTGCTTTCGAGGATGCCATTGCAGAGTCTACACAGCAACATTCTTCTTTCAGCATAGTAAGGTTCTCCAAAGGTCATTGTATGTGTTATAGAGAATTCAGGAAAAAGCCTTCTCAGAGAAAAATTTTTAATGTGTTCAAAAGTTAGAGGTTTGCACCACCCTTGTCAGAACAAAATAGTTGAGGGAAACACATATTGGCCAGATTATGACATGCAGGTGGATGGAAAACCCATTGAGCTGGTCCATCACTATCCACATCCTTCACAGGAAGTACAGATGGACAATGAGCTATATTGCACTGGAAAATTTGTACAATGCTTCCAATGATATAAAGCTGCTCAACAATTCAAAAGTGCATCTCTTTAGCACCAGTCTTCTTGCAGGGATGTTGTACTGCTGGGAATTACAAAAGAGCATGATTTTGGAAGAATTAAAATCACAAGTACTCCAAAAGACAATGGATAGACACATCATGGGCATAAGCAGGCTTCAGCTTGTTAGTAATGGTAACATACATGTAAGAAGTTGTGTTAGCATGCACATTCCAGGAGATGCATGTCTGGAAAATAGGGTGAATCTGTGATGAAGCACATTCGTATAAAGATGGACAAACTAAGTAATTTAGAATCATTCAAAGGACAGGAAGACTCCAGGCTACTAAGAAAGTCCTTTATGTAGGACACATGGCAGGAGGAAAACTAGGATGAGTGTGGATTAAGGACCAAGAAGTTAGTGATTTAGAAAATGGGTTGTGCATGAAACTGGAAAGTAGGCTTTATAATCAGGCGGAAAGTCCTAAAAATTTCCAAATCTTCCTGTGGTACTGAGAGATAGAAAAAGGGAATAAAATTCTTAGTTGCAGAGCTGAATTTCATTATATCATTGAGCATGGTTTATAAATAATTCTTTAACCATATTGGGACATTGGGTAATATAATCAGATTTGGGGATTCCTGGACCTCAACAAGTCCCTCTTCTCTCCCTTCTTCCTCTTCTGTATGAACATAAACACAAAGTAAATTATAAAGTGTCAGGAGGAAAAAAAAACCATACAGAATGTCATGATTCAGGAATGCCCACTGTTTCTTAACTCAGTCTTATCAAGTACTTTCAATCAATCAAGTAGGTATAATCAATGCTTTTTGATCGATTGATTTAGCACCTGCTATGTACTAGACACTGTGATCTTTAGATGGCATCCTAAGACTTTCTCTTGTTGTGCAGTCATGTCTGACTAATCCATAAGGTTTTCTTGGCAAATATACTGGAGTGGTTTGACATTTCTTTCTCCAGTGTGTTCCCATTTTATAGATGAGGAACTTGGGCAAACAGGGATTAAATGACTTGTTCAGGGTCCTACAACTAGTAAGTGTCAGAGGTCAGATTTGAACTCATGTCTGCCTGGCTCAAGGCCTGGTGCTCTATCCAACTCACCATCTAGCTTCTCCAGTAAGACTTCCTTACCTTATATCAATGAAGGGGAAAGTGAAAATATCCCTCCATACTCAGTATGACGTACAGATCTAATGATCATGCCAACTTGCCTTCATATAAAATTCATTTATAAAAATATTGACTAGCTCAAGGTCAAGAATAGATTCCACTTATGGGGGCAGCTAGTTGGTATAGTGGATGGAGCACTGGCCCTGGATTCAGGAGGACCTGAGTTCAAATCTGGCCTCAGACACTTAACACTTACTAGCTGTGTGACCCTGGGCAAGTCACTTAACCCCAATTGCCTCACTAAAAAAAAAAAAAAAAAGAATAGATTCCATTTCTCATGAGTTGTTATTACCCATGTTTTTGCTGCCCTTGTTATTATTCAGTTAAATCAGTGGCCCTTTCGGGTGCAAGTTTGTCTCACGGAAGCAGCAAATCAGTAAATAAACACTATAGAGAAAACAAAATAAAATCTTTATTTCCCAAAAAGAGGTCTAATAACTGAGCAAAAGTTGCTGGTAGGATGTGAATTTACAATCCTTTCTGACAGTGAATGGTTTTGGTTAAAGACAACAACAAGAACAAGAACAAACAGAGGGGGTATTAACAGTCTCCTATCTTTGCAGTGATTTTGAGTTTGTACACACATTTTTATGTGCCTCATAACTATTTCTAGAGTCCATTAGCACAAAATATCTATACATCCTTGGTTATGATCTTTTAACATGCTATCCCCAGTGTTATTGTGCTTCCTTTTACCTATTTATTTATTTTTTATTCATCTATTTACTTACTCACTTATTCATTCATTTATCCACTTATTCATTCATCCATCCATCCATCTATCTACCTACCTATCTATCTATCTACCTATCTATCTATCTATCTATCTATCTATCTATCTATCTATCTATCTATCTATCTATCTATCTATCTATCTGTTTTATTTGGTGGGGGGAAATGAGGGCTAAGTGACTTGCCCAGGGTCACACAGCTAGTGTCTGAGGCCAGATTTGAACTCAGGTCCTCCTAAATACAGGGCTAGTGCTTTATCCACTGTGCCACCTAGCTGCCCCTATAAAGATTTTTTTGGTGGGTGGAGGGCAATGAGGGTTAAGTGACTTGCCCAGGTTCAAACCTAGTTATTTATTGAGGAAGACTGTATAAAAGAGAAAGAGAAACCTTTAACTAAGGATATTTGTTTCGGTGAAGCTATGATGATGATTATGGCAACACCAACTATGATAATATCTTCCCTTTATGTGACACATCATGGTTACAAAGATGTTTTACATGCATGCCATTGAAGTATATGGTCTATAAGCTTTGCTAGTCCCCAATTACTCCTAGGATAAAATAGAAAGTGCTCTGTTTTGTATACAAAGCCTGTTATAATCAAGATCCAACTTACCTCTTCCAACTTGTTATTAAGTTCCTTTCCTGTACCCTATAGTCCACCCAAATTGATCTTCTTACTCTTCTTCATACACCATATCTACTATCTCATTTCCTTTGCATAGGCTGTCACCTAAGCTCTACAATTCATTCCCTCCTCAGCTCCATCTTTTAGAATCCCTAGTTTACTTCTTTTTTTTTGTAGGGCAATGGGGGTTAAGTGACTTGCCCAGGGTCACACAACTAGTAAGTGTCAAGTGGCTGAGGCCGGATTCCGACTCAGGTCCTCCTGAATACAGAGCGGGTACTTTATCCACTGTGCCACCTAGCTGTCCCCCACCCTAGTTTGCTTCTAAACTCAGTTCAAAGACATCTCCATGAAACCTTAATGGATCTTGCTCAGTGTCCCAACCCCATTACCTTGTATTTGTTTTTGCATATATTTTGTATTCCTACACGATGTCTGCCATAAGAGAATAGAAACTTCCTATTGGCATATATTTTTTTCTCTTTATATTCACAGCTCTTAGAAGAGTATCCGGTGGGCAGCTAGATAGCAAGTAGGTAAAGCACTGGCCCGGTATTCAGCAGGACCTGACTTCAAATCCAGCTTCTGATATTTGACACTAGCTGTGTGACCCTGGGCAAGTCACTTAACCCTCATTGCCCCACAAAAAAAGCTTATCTGGAACATAGTAGGGAATTAATACTTATTAATTAATTTATTGATTTTATTAGATCTTAACATCAAATCCATGAAGTTGCATTCAAGTCTTATAATAATTTCATAGATAGAGAATGTATGGCTTACAGAAGTTTTTTCACTTGTCAAAAGTGATACAGGGATAGAGCACTGGCCCTGGACTCAGGATGAGTTCAAATCTAGCCTCAGATACTTCCTAGTTTTATTAACCTGGACAATTAACTTAACCCTGATTACCTAAAAAAAAAAAAAGTTATATAGATAGAGGTCCAGTGGTGGGGACAGACCTTTCACCATTAATGGTACTTACATTCTGAATACAACTCTACTTGATACCATCTGAGTTAGGTCTGATAGTAGTAACCATGATCCCCAAAAGATTCTTTTTTTGGGGGGGGCAATGAAGGTTAAGTGACTTGCTCAGGGTCACATGACTAGTAAGTGTCAAGTGTCTGAGGCCAGATTTGAACTCAGGTCCTCCTGAATCCAGGTCCAGTTCTTTTATACACTGTGCTATCTAGCTGTCCACAAAAGATTCTTATTATCCCAGAAAATATATTCTTTTCTATTCAGATATAAAACAGGTATAAACATGGGCCCTATGATTCCACTGCTATAAGGAACTCCCTTTGCCAATGCAAGTTGGCACCTGTTCTGAACCTTATAGTCTTAGGAGTTCCCTAAAGCACAGACAGATTCAATAAGTTTCCTAGATTCAAAGAGCCAATATGTGTCAGTCAGGACTTGAATCCAGTCTTCCTGGCCCCAAGGTAATACTCTATCCATGATTACAAGCTCTCTAGTCTAAAATCACGATTCCAGTTGATTTTTTGCCACTTTTCATAGGCAGACATGATGCCAGTTTTTGTACTTCCCTATTTGTTATAAACACATAACTTCAAGAACAGCAGCAATGCTTACCCAACCATGAGGGTGTAAGAGCCCAACAAAGGATAACTTAAAAGGTCATTAGAGTTAGAAAGGACTTGGAAAGCAATCTTCTCTAATCCCCTTAATTTGTTGTTGCTCAGTCATTTCAGTCACATCCTACTCTTCATGACCCTATTTGGGGTTTTCTTAGTAAAGATACTGGAGTGGTTTGCCATTCCCTTCTCTAGCTCATTTTACAGATGAGGAAACTGTGTTAAGTGACTTTCCCAGGGTCACATGGCTAGTCAGTGTCTAAAGTCAGATTTGAACTCAGGAAGATGAGTCTTCCTGACTCCAGGCCTGGCACTCTATCCACTGTGCCCCCGAAATGCCCTTGACTTAAAGATAAGGAAATTGAAGGCCCAGAAGATTGAATTCAAACATCATCATCTCTCTAGTTTTGCAGCTACAGTTTGGACCATGTGTCCTCCTCCAGTATGCCTTCTACAACGCCACGCTGTCCCCTTATCTCTTAGAGAAAAGAAGATATGTATTTGGCAAGTTTGTTTCATTTTTACCAGCATTTCACATTAATATTTTATTCCCAGAATCAATCTTCATTAAAGATGTGTTAATTTCTTGGTATCTTTTCCCCCAGAATTGCTATAGTACCACTAACACTCAATAAGCAACACCACTCTTTCCTACCCCCACTCCCTACACCTACACCATACACAAAATCTGAGACTAAAAATTCAATAATTTCTTACCATATGGGGTCTGAGACAAAGATAAAACCCAACCTGGACAAAACACCATACAGCAAGGAGACAAATGTTCCCAGAGTCCTGGGCAATGCCTGAGAGAGTACCTGCCAGGACCTACTGTGTTCAAGCCATTTTCATTTCTCTAACAATTTGAATCTGCCAAGTGAGAACTGAGACAATGAAGCTACTTGCCAAAAAACTCTAAGAGCAAGTTAGAGATCCCTGTGCTCCCCCCATCTCCCCCCCACACACACCTGAAGAAAGGGAGGGAAGAGGCAAAGACAAAATAATAGAACAAGGACAGAAACTCGGTTTCTATTTGGAATGAATAATAATTTCTGTGTCATTCCTAAAATCAAGACACTATGTCCTTTAAATCCAGAATAGACCCTACCCCATTTCTTCCCTTCTAATAGCCTCTTTGTGCTAATTCCTTACAGTAACTGAAAAGAACATCTTTCTGAACCTTCTTCATCAAAATGTCCTAAAGGAGAGATGTGAAATAAGGCAGGCATGTGCTTGGTGGGTAAAACCACTGCCACATGTTGATCACCACCTCCCCTCATACTCCAGTTGAGATGACACCAAGAAAATGAACCCAAGAGTCCCAGGAATAGTAGTGCTTCCCAGACCACTGGCTTATAGAGGCAGCTGGTAGCACAGTGTTAAGAGTGTAGGACCTGAAGACTTGAGTTCCAATCATCCTCAGATATTTACTAGTTATGTGTGACCCTAGACAAGTAACCAAACCTCTATTTGCCTCAGTTTCCTAAATTATAAAATGGGGATACTAAGAGCATCTATCTTTCCAAGTTGCTGTGAGGATCAAATGAGATAATATCCTAGTAGGTGGGAGTAGCTAGGTAACACCATGGATAGAGCACCGGCTCTGGATTCAGGAGGATCTGAGCTCAAATCCAGTTTCAGATACTTGACACTAGCTGTGTGATGCTTGGCAAGTCACTTAACCCTCATTGCCTCACACAAAAAAAAAAAAGAAAAAGAAAAAGAAAAAAATTCTAGTAGGTGCTACATAATTGCTTATTCCCTTCCCCTTTCTTCTGTTTCTTCCCCAGCCCTGACATTAATCATCCAGGGGAGCAATTTTGGTGAAGATGCAAACTGGCAGTTGCCCTTGAAGGTGCTATAGTCCCTCACTTCCTCTGCAACCATAAATACTTAAGACCCATCAAAAGAAGTTCTCACCACCCACAATCTTGGCATCATCAAATGGCTCAACAAAGATGGTTTTTATCAATGACACCAACACTAAGGAAGCTATGTTACCATCTGCTTTACTGCTACATCCTAAAGACCTTCTGACCTACAGCTGAAAGTCCCTATAGATGTTACCTCCTTCTATTGGGATGTAAGCTCCTTGGAAGCTTTCCTATTTTACCTAAAGACTCTAATGTTTTACACAAAGTAAGACTTGGTAAATTAGTTTCATTCATTCATTCTTCCCTCATAGCCCCACTCTGGATTACTCTGACAAATTGTGATAGTGACCAGTTCCCATCAATACCTCTATTTGGACATACAAAGTCTTTATGCCAATGTCCCAAGAAGGCAGTATGTTATTTTGTTGGTTGGTTGGTTGGTTGGTTTTTTGGTTGATTTTTTTTTGGGGGGGGGGGTTGTTGTTGTTGTTATTGTTGTTCTTTGCAGGGAAAATGTGTGTTAAGAGACTTGCCCAGGGTCAGACAACTAGTAAATGGCAAATGTCTGAGACTGAATTTGAACTCAGGTCCTCCTCAATCCAGGGCCAGGGCTTTATCCACTGTGCCACCTAGCTGCCCCCACGCAATATGTTTTAACCTTGCTCTGCCCACTCACCATGCCTTAGGCTGCTTCCAACTCAGCCTCTATCCTAACGCTGGCTCAGTCACAGTAGAGGAAGACTAAATATTGACCAGTCACCCAGAAGACCAATGTGGGACCAAAGTAAAGAGAAAATGAAAACTCTCTATCTCCAAAAGGCCATTTATACAAAGAAAGGAGAAGGGGCAGTGGGTAGCAAGATTATCTTATCGGGGCAGCTAGGTGGCACAGTGGAAAAAGCACCTGCCCTAGATTCAAAATGACCTGAATTTAAATCCAGCCTCAGACACTTGACACTAGCTGTGTGACCCTGGGCAAGTCACTTAACCCTCATTGCCCAGCAAAAAAAAAAAATAGCTTAGCAAATTTGATGGAATAAACTTACTGTACAATATCACTAGAACCCATTGGAGAGGGGGGGGAAAACCTCTAGTATATTTCAACAGAAACCTCTTCATTAGCAGTACCAAACTGGAAATAAATGGGCTTTCATCTGTGGTTTTAAAACTGGGTATAGTATGGAAAGATATGGTATGGTTTGACATGACATGGTATGATATGGCATGTCAGCATATCCAAGTAATACATGGGCAAGTTTGAAGTAGAATATCGTCATTGTCACAATTTTTATCTTCCCAGTGTTTAAACTAAAGCAAGATTCATTTTCTCTATTTTGAATTAAAACCTCCAGCACTGTATATGTGTGCACGGCTTTCTACCTTACAAATCCATTATATCATATGTTATTTCATATGATTCTCACAACAACCTCATGGGGCCAGCAGAGAATTCCAAAGTTTTACAGGTAAGCAAACCAAACTTCAGAAAAGCTAAGTGAGGGCAGCTAGGTGGCGCAGTGGATAGAGCACCTGCCCTGGATTCAGGAGGACCTGAGTTCAAATCCAGCCTCAGACACTTGACACTAACTAGTTGTGTGATCCTGGGCAAGTCACTTATCCCTCACTGCCCCGCAAAAAGAAGAAGAAGAAGAAGAAGAAGAAGAAGAAGAAGAAGAAGAAGAAGAAGAAGAAAGGAAGAAGGAAAGAAAGAAGGAAGGAAAGAAAGAAAGAAAGGAAAAGCTAAATGATTTGTCTCAGAGTTCTTAAGTATAATCTTCTCATTTGCCTTAATATTTATGATGGATGATATATATATATATATATCATCTATATATATATATCATATATATCATATCATATATATCATCTATCTATCCATATATATATATATCATCATGTCATTTAATCTTCATGATAATCACAGGATCCATTTCATAGATTAGGAAACTGAGACCTCAACAATGGAAGTCACACAGTTGGAAAACCACAGAGCTAAGATTTCAAAGTAGGTCCTCTGACTCCAAATCCTGTATTCTTTCCTCTGCCCCATAATTCCTCTTTTGCTTTGGCCTTTAATATGAATTTCTTTTTGGTACTGAGATCAGGTTGGAGGACAGCTAATGTAGTGTATATGGGGAAGAGCCTTCAGGGGCTATCCCATGAAACATAGGAACTTCTGTAGACACATGTAGTCCAAGTTCAAAGGACTTGGTATTTTTCTATATGGCAACAAACTTTGGATGTTCTTTCATTTCCCAGCCAATGACAGCTGGAAGGGGTTGGGGAGAGGAGAGAAGCATACATCAGAGGTGGTTGGCCATAAAGCCAGGAGCAATGGTCTAGTAAGTGGACTTTAAAGGAAATGAATCTACACTCTTGCTCTTATTCTCTTTCTGTTTGCCCAATATATAAGGATTCCTTAAGGCTGTCTTTGGATGGGTAGCGGAGAGGCAGTATGTACTCTCTCCTGACTGGCAGAATGGAAGGTATGATCATGTATCACAGAGCACACGTCCTCCTTTGTTGAGCTTGAGCCTGGGTTCCTGGACTGCCTTTTCTTTTCTTTTCTTTTTTTCTCCTGAGTATAAGACACTGAATATCAATACTGAGAAGGAGGATTCCAGCCTTCCAGGCAACCTTGTAAGGTAGAGAAGCCTGAAGCTCCTGGGTTTCTTGGTCAGAGCTAATGGGCAACAAGAGGAATGCTCTTTAATTATACTATCCTTCTTCTTCTTTGTTTTTTGTTGTTGTTATTGTTGTTGTGTTTTGGTTTGTCTTGGTTTTCAGATTTGGGGGTTTGTTTTTTGGTTTTTTTTGTTTTTGTTTTTGGGGGGAATTGTGGGGCAATGGGGGTTAAGTGACTTGCTCAGGGTCACACAGGCAGTAAGTGTCAAGTATCTGAGGCTGGATTTGAACTCTGGTCTTCCTGAATCCAGGGCCAGTGCTTTATCCAGTGCACCACCTAGCTGCCCTCTAATTATAGCCTTCTTGGAGATGACCATCAGGAAGAAGATTAAGAGAAAGACTGAGTCCTCAACAGGCATTTCAAAAGAAATGGACCTGGAGGAAAGATTTTGGACAGTGTAGCTATGAGATGCCACTTCAGCAATCACAGAAAAAATTTCATGCTTTAATGTTCAAGTTCCTGATACTCAATCAAGTCTTTGTTAATGAGAGATTGTGCTTTCTTATATTAAACATTTCTCTTGCATAGAGGAAATGAAAGTTTTTCTTTTTCAGTCTTTCAGTTATATCCAACTCTTTGTGACCCCACTTGGGGTTTTCTTGGCAAAGATACTGGAGTGGTTTGTCATTTCCTTCTCCATCTCATTTTACAGAAGAAACTGGCAAATAGGGATAAATGACTTGCCTAGGATCACATAGCTAGTAAGTGTCATGGCCAGGTTTGAACTCAGATCTTCCTGACTCCAGGCCTGGCCCTTTATCCTCTGTACCACTTAGCTCACCAAATAAATAGCTACCCTATATCTAATTTATATGGTATAATGAGTACCTTTGTATTCCCCACTTATTGAGGAGACCCTAGACTTGAGAGGAATATAAACTTGATGTGATTCTTTCTGGAATTCTAGCATGTGAACATAAAGAGCCAAATAATTTTTGGAAAAAAAGAGTGATCTCTCTTTTTTGGGTCAGACTTCCTCAGGACTGAACCCATTCCACATGTCTCAGTCCAGAGTTGAGAGGCAGAAAGAAGGAGAGTAAATGCTTATTTGTCTTATACTTTAAATATTTAACATATTTAGCTTTCTAGGATTTTTTCTTCAATTTCCTCCTACTTCACTTTTGGAAATCTATGAGACAGTCTTATGTAACACTTCAGAAGAAAAAGTAAAGTTTATCAACACAAGAGAAAGAGGCTATGTCTAAGCTGTTGGCCATGCCACATTGTTGAGGATCCCGAAATGTATCCATGACCAGACATAAACTGCAGAGCACATATCTATGTGGGGATGTGCCACTTTAATTTGGACAAATCCTGGGCCAGATTATCCATAAGCAGCTTCTCAACTAATAACAATCACCTCTAGATAGAGAAGCACACTTCTCTACTATCACCTTTGCTCTATCCAAATGCAGAATTGTTTATTGTTTCATTTAAACCTAGTTTCCAGTCCATTTAAGAACTGGTCTGAGGACATTTTTCAATCCCATCTTTCACAAAGCTTATGAATGTTGCTGACCTTGCATAATAATTTTTTTTCCTTTACAACATATTAATTATTGTTCTGGCACCTCTGGTCTACTCATGAAACCAATGAAGCATGAAATGCCTCTGTGCAGAGTAATATTTCATATTTTGTATTTTATGTATTAATTACTTTTCTATTTTTGCTAATCCTTTCTGAGGAGGGGGGAAAATGAACCCACCAAATCCTGTAATGAAGTCCGGAAGTGCCAAAAGAGAAAAATGGGAAAGCAACAAACAAGTTTCATCTGCTGTCGTATTGAAAGCCAGCAACAGAGGTATCACTGCCATGTAAGTCCTTTCTCATTGGAAGCCTGTTTCCAGGCTCAAAAGAAAGCAGTAGGCTGTTTGACCAGTAGAGCTAGCGCTCTCTCTCTCTCTCTCTCTTTCTCTCTCTCTCTCTCTCTCTCTCTCTCTCTCTCTCTCTCTCTCTCTCTCTCTCTCTCTCTCTCTCTTTCTCTCTCTCTCTCAGACACACACACACACACACACACACACACACACAAGTGTTTCACTAATTTCCCTGTTGGGTTATAATAATGATAAAATGTGTACATTTTATATAAGGTCAGGGGACCAAATAAAATTCTGCCATTTTCCTGGATTTGAGGTTCTCCCCCTCAGGGGGAAAAATGCCTCATCATTAATTATACTCTTAAAGGGGTTAAAGGGTTTCCCTGTGCTTTCTTTGGTTCAGAGAAACAACTAGTGGAATATAAGCCAGTTTGACAGTCTGAGAGGACTGGTCCTGCATTCTTCCTTCATTGTCTTTTTTTCCTTCTCTCTCTCTCTCTCTCTCTCTCTCTCTCTCTCTCTCTCTCTCTCTCTCTCTCTCTCTCCCTTTCCCCCGTCTCTCCTCTCTTTTTTCCCCTCCCTCCCTCCCTCCCTCCCTCCCTCTCTCTCTCTCTCTCTCTCTCTCTCTCTCTCTCTCTCTCTCTCTCTTTCTCTCTCTCTCTCTCTCAGACACACACACACACACACACACACACACAAGTGTTTCACTAATTTCCCTGTTGGGTTATAATAATGATAAAATGTGTACATTTTATATAAGGTCAGGAGACCAAATAAAATTCTGCCATTTTCCTGGATTTGAGGTTCTCCCCCTCAGGGGGAAAAATGCCTCATCATTAATTATACTCTTAAAGGGGTTAAAGGGTTTCCCTGTGCTTTCTTTGGTTCAGAGAAACAACTAGTGGAATATAAGCCAGTTTGACAGTCTGAGAGGACTGGTCCTGCATTCTTCCTTCATTGTCTTTTTTTCCTTCTCTCTCTCTCTCTCTCTCTCTCTCTCTCTCTCTCTCTCTCTCTCTCTCTCTCTCCCTTTCCCCCGTCTCTCCTCTCTTTTTTTCCCCTCCCTCCCTCCCTCCCTCCCTCCCTCTCTCTCTCTCTCTCTCTCTCTCTCTCTCTCTCTCTCTCTCTCTCTCTTTCCCTCCATTCCTTTCTTTTTCTTTCTAAATGCCAGTCATTCATCCCAGAGAAATTCAGGTCTAATCTTTTTTTTTGGTTCAAGAGCTTTGTTAAGCCATTATAAAGCTGCTGGCTGCTGTAATTTACAGCAAAAGATAAAGCTAACCTAAGAGAGACCTCAGCCCTAATTTGTTAAAAACTTATTACACCTCATAGGTCACTGAATAGCCCCCCCCAAAAAAAAGCTTATCTGAATAAGAATAAGAATCTTTACTAGCATGAGTCTAATGAGAAATGATTGGCTTAAAACCATCCTAGCTCTATCAATAGGTTCAATTTAGCACTATTTATGATATTATGGTTTCCTAGTTCCAGAGATACATAAAAGTCAAATGAGTTATTAAAACAATACTAATGAGTTGATGGATATTTTCAAAAGTTCTGTTTCTTTGTGGTCCAAGTGAATAACTCAGTATAAAAGCTGTATGTAATGCCATACTAAAGACCAGAGCTATTGTCTTCCTATATATTTAGGGGAACAAAAATCAATTTGTTTGATTATTATAAGTGAAGCTGATTTTGTGATCAAGACCATCTCTTCCCCATTATTCAGCCATGAAAGACAAAAAGGAACAACCAAGGCATTGATTAGAGGAGAGGGAAAGCATCTATCTGTCTCCATAACGGAAAACAATTAGTGGAACACTCCTATGGAATCAAGCTATAAGACAAATTCCTCAGCAATTTGCTTTCTCAGTGAAAAGGGGGTTTTAAGGATTTTGCTCCCATTTTTTAAGGTATGCAAAGTACTTTCCTCATCATAACCCTGTAAAGAAGTTAATAGACATATGATCCCATTGTACCAAGGAGGAAACTTTCTGAAGCTGAGAAAGTATGGTAACATGGCTAAAAAAGTATCAAGGGAAAGATGAATACCCTAGTATCTCCATGCCAGGCCAGGTACTTTCCTAGATAATTCCCAGATAATTCACTATCTTTAAGGGGAGGAAGGACCATCCTTGTACTTAAAAAGCTATTATAGGGGCAGCTAGGTGGTGCAGTGGATAGGGCACCAGCCCTGGAGTCAGGAGTACCTGAGTTCAAATCCGGCCTCAGACACTTAACACTTACTAGCTGTGTGACCATGGGCAAGTCACTTAACCTCAGTTGCCTATCTTAAAAAAAAAAGAAAGCTATTATAGAGCTATGATTATTGCCCATGTCTCAGAGGAGACAAATTCTCTCACAAAAGCTCTGCATTCAGTCACTCAGATTCACAAACACAATCATACTCCATTCCTTACTCAGCATCGCCCTACATATCCAAATGTTTGCAAAGTTTTATGGATTATATCATGAAAATATCCATTCATTTCTGTTCTTTCTATGATCAACTCATATTCAACCCTTGCCTGAATTATTTCAGTAATCTTCTAACTCATATGCCTGCTTCAAGTCTCTTTGCTGTCCAATGCATTCTCCATACAGTGGGTCAGAACATGACATCCCAAAAGTGACAATAGCTCTGATGCTGGTAGGATAAAATACCAACACCCATACTTGGCATTTAAAACTCCTTGCCTCACAGTTGGACCCCAGCCTAATTTTCAGGTTTATTACACATTACTCCCCTTCAGTGCTGATGAACTGACCTTCTTGCTGTTCTCCACACGTCATACTCCATGTCTATCTCTGAGCCTTTCCAGAGGTAGTAGCTTCCTTTCCCCTTAGAATCGTGCCTACCTACAAAATCCAAGCTTCACCTCCTACTGAAACCTTTCTTCATTTCCATGACCGTTAGTGTTTTCTTGAAACACCCCCTCAAATTACCTTTTATTCACTTGCTATATATTTTGCATTAATTTATATGTATACTCATTATTTCCACCCACAGAATGTGAATTTCTTGAGGGAAGGAATTGCTTCTTTTTTTTTTTCAGGGCAATGAGGGTTAAGTGACTTGTCCAGAGTCACACAGCTAGTAAGTGTCAAGTGTCTGAGGCCGGATTTGAACTCAGGTCCTCCTGAATTCAGGGCTGGTGCTCTATCCACTGCACCACCTAGCTACCACCATCTTCTTCTTCTTCTTCTTCTTCTTCTTCTTCTTCTTCTTCTTCTTCTTCTTCTTCTTCTTCTTCTTCTTCTCCTTCTCCTCCTCCTCCTCCTCCTCCTCCTCCTCCTCCTCCTCCTCCTCCTCCTCCTCCTCCTCCTCCTCCTTCTTCTTCTTCTTCTATAAATTTTTCTTTATATTCTTGGTGCCTGGCATAGTTTAGGAGCTTAATCAATGATAGTTGATAGGTGCTTAATAAATCCTGATTGATTGATTTTCTAAGGTGGGCATCAGGACACTACTCATCACTGAAGAGATATAAGATTTTGTACTTTTCTCTGTTGATTAGATTCAATTTTGATATATAAATTATTTCATTCTATAGTAGCAAATGAGACAATATTTGTGAAGCAATTGACACAGTACAGTAGGAACTCAACAAATTCTTGTTGCCTTCCTCTTCAGAACAGAAGTTCCTTCCATTCAGTTTCAGCTAATCCCCACCTCATTAGAAAAAATGATTAGTAGACATGTGGAAAACCTATTTCCATGCCCTGTGTATTAGTAGGGCAAATCCATGAGGAAGGACACAAATGTTGATTTAAATCTGGTAGTTTAAAGGAGTCACTTTGTAGAGTATTTGAATAATGGCCGTATAATTTCAGAATAAAATTAGATGACCACTGAATAGGAGACCCATGCTTAGTACTCAGAGGTAGGAAATATTTCTTACAAATTGTTGACCTATAAAAATAAAAGGTTTATCTTTTTTCACCTTTTTTTCTAGGTTTAATTGCTATTCAGGTACATACTCCCTGGTCCCCCCCCCCAAGTCTGTGGCAATTCTGGAATCCTCTGCTGAGCAAAACTGAGTTTATTTTTAATGCCCTAGAATACATATAGCACTGTCCTGCCAATGCTTCTAACACTGAAGTGTTTGTGTTATTAACATCCTCTACAATTTACTGTAGTAACTAATTTGCGAGAGTCACTGGTCAGAAATCACGTAGCGTGATTTACACTTCATGCAAAATCTTTACTAACTTGGGCCCCATAAATTTGATCATTTAATAATTTAGTGCTAAACCTCTTATTTTAATGAAAGGAGAGTTAACAGGATTATTATCAATGCTATTTTAGTTAGTTTTAATTATGACATTATGATAAAACATTCTATTTAATTTTTTAATATTTCAACTCAAAATTAATTTTCAAAGTCTTTAATTCTAGTCAGTCTGCATAATTATAAGGTATTGTAACACCTATTGCAATTGAATGTCTCCTAAGTACTTTTAATGAGAGGGGCCTGAAAAGTGGTATCTCGGTTAACAACAGGACTGGGAGTTGGTATTTCTTTTTTGAATGACATCAAGTATTGTCCTCAATGTGAAAGTATGAATTTCTTCTCTTTCTGCCTGAGCAGCCAGTGAATCGTTTGTGACAAAACAAAAATAAAGCATGATTTGGGCACATTGATGACATTGCCAGAGTGTTCCGCATTTATTTTGCTTGGGAAAAGAAAAAATGAGTTCAGCGTATAAAGACAGTAATAACCTCTTGGAAGCCTCTCATGCCACCTCCTGACTCTCACAACGTCAGAATGAAGTTCCGGGTTTTGTACAAAGCTATATTCAGTTGCTACAGTGGCAGGTGTTGGAGTCTGTGCAGCTTGCAACTTAAGACCACCATCTACTGGCTCTGCCTAAAGCTGCAAAAGCTTGTCATCTGTTTTCCAAATGAATGCTGAACAGCTATCATGGGGAAATATCACAGGAAACCCCATTCTTCAGAAACTTGCCCTGCTGGTCCCTCCCTATCTCACCAGTACCTTGATCTTCCCTTTGAGTTTCCTTAAAGACATAACCTTTCTTCAACTAATTGCCAAAACTAGACTGTTACCAGAACAGATAAGTCACAGTATCTATCACAATTTACTTCCAGTCTTCCTCCAATGAACTTGATTCTCCGAAAGCATGCTTGATTGACAGGCATGAATATCAAAATTTATGCCCAAGCAAAGAGCAGATATCTCATCGAGGTCAGGATTCCAATTAATGCCTAATGGGATGACACTTGAGAAGTGAGGACTCTTTATTACTCACTTGTTTTACATTCATTCCAGAACTGGCTTCACCTCCCAATGACTTTGGTGGGATGCCACTGACCTGAACTGGATATGGACCAGTAATTCAGGTCAAGACATTCTCTGGAACCATTTCGATCCCCATAGTAGTAACTGACAGAACTGAATGAAAATTCGGGTCATGAATACCCCCTTGAATCGCAGTGCCTCAGGGCCTTTAGGAATAATTAGTGCACATAGAGATTTTACCTGTGGCTGACTAAATTAAATTTACAAAAGAACTCCCTGTCCTAGATAGATAGCCTCTCCTCCACCCCCCAATCCTGTGTTTTCAAATTCATTGCCTGGTAAGCCTTGTTCAAATCATGGTTCATCCACCCCTCAACTGGGATTCAGAAGTATTGCCTTATATTCCCCATGGTTCCCCAGCTATACCTTACTATTTCTTCTAATTATTAGCAACCAATTCTAACATTAATCCCTTCTAAACTGATATTTTTTTAAATAGAATTTTTAAGTATATTTTATTACACCCTACCAACCCTGACATGATGTGCAACCAGGATGACCCTTAACATAAACAGACTGTTAAGTGATTACCTCTAAGGCTTGGTCCTCTGAAATTCTTTCTTCACTCTTTCCTAAAAGATCTCATCTGTTCTTAAGGTCATAACTCTCTGGACATAGTACAGGTATCACCCAGATATAAGTCCAGATATCATCTATAGTCCAGATATAAATTACCTGTAGGTGATTTTTAAGTATCTATCTCCATTCCTTACTTCTCTCCTAAGTATCATTCCAGATTTTCCTACTTTCTGATGAATATTTCTAGAAAATGTTTAACCTGCAGAGAGGCTAGACGGCATTGTGAGAAGAGTGCTAGGCTTGGAGTCATGGAAGTTAAAGTTCAATCCCACCTTTAACAATTCCCAGCTGTGTGAAAATGAGCAAGCTAACCTCTCTGCCTCAGTTTTTTCACATTTTAAAGTGGGATGATAATATCTGTTTTATCTAACTCATAGGGTTATTAAGGGTAAAATATAAAATATGCAAAGTAATGTGCAAATATTGACCAATGTATAACTCTACAGTAGATAATCTTACACTGTGATTACACAGAAGAGGAAACAAATAATGAGGTGTTACACAAATGTGAAATACACTTATTTGTGAAGTACAAATTCATTGCTTGATAGGATGAAGAATGACAGACCATTGACTGTGGTAACTTTTGGAGCCATACTTGAAGAGGAACCTAGATCCTGATAGGAACAGAAGAAGCATAGAGATGGAGAAAGGGAATCCATGGGAACCTGCAAGAACTCACTTGGAGCTGTAGAAAAGTAGCTACATGATGTTGAGAAAACAGAAGCGTCAGACAGAAGCAACTGCCTCAAAGAAAGTAGCCAGGACTCTGGGAGAGGTTTCTTGGGCCAGTCAGAACAAAGTGAGGCAAGAGAGAAGCAATGCTCCTGAATCCTCACTTCAGACTTCCACCACCTTCCTAATCTTGAGTTCCTTCCTGGGGACCTGAAACCTTTTACCTCTTAACATGGAAGTGAGGAAGCAGGATAGCTAAATAGTACTGTGGATAGAGTACTGGACCTGGAGTCACAAAAACTCTAGATTTCAAATCCTACCTTAGTCACTTACAAGCTGTGTGACTCTGAGCAAGTCAATCTAACTACTGTCTGCCTCAGTTTTCTCATCTGGAAAATGCACCTATTGTTGTCTGTTATTTCTCCTTTGTTTTTGAAGAGGACCAATGAGATCAAAGACTCAAGGATAAATTGGATCTAAATGAGGCAGAGTTGCACAAGGTCATTGGCCTCACTCTCTCTTCCAGAGTCATCCAAGTCCAGTGGCAAGACAGAAATCAAAGTAACTGGTGATGGCCCAGGATGAAATGGATGACCTTAGTGTCTTCAATGTCTGATCAAGCTCTAAATACTCCACAGTGCCTACCTCTTAAGCCTTTGTGGCCATTGGAAAACGTTTTTCTCATCCACCCTTTCCACCAGGGGAAGTCTTCACATGCTTGGGGTAGACATCTTACAAACTCATTGTTACTTTCAACCTGGTTTAGCCCATCTGCCCAGAGAGTTTTGGTGGGGTGTGGTCACTGAGCATACTTCAGCTTTTGGGACCACTGGTGAGAATTGAGTAGCAGGAAGAAATCAAAGAGGGATGAGCAACCCTTAAAAGGGCTCAGCAGGGGGCAGCTAGGTGGCACAGTGGATAAAGCACAGGCCCTGGATTCAGGAGGACCTGAGTTCAAATCTGGCCTTAGACACTTGACACTTACTAGCTGTGTGACCCTGGGCAAGTCACTTAGCCCTCATTGCCCTGCAAAAAAAGGGGGCTCAGCAAACCCTTAAAACAGAAGTGCTAGTCCTTCTTCAATACCCTATACACTAATAGTGGCATCAACCTCATTGGGGTGATGAGAAGATAGAATGAAAAAAATATATATTTGCAAAGCCCTTGAACCTTAAAGTGCTGTGTGAATTTTAACTATTATTAAATGTTTGTTTTTCACTATATAAACAATAATAACCACTGGCAATTGCTAGTGAAGTTGTAGTTTGGGGAATACAGTTGGGAAGAAGCAACTGAAAGGAAAACATTCCCAGTGAAGAGACAGAGAATTATCTAATGCATCAGTGTGTGATGTATCTTACCAGAAATATTTTCTGGTTCAAGTTTGGCAAAAATTTAAAGAAAATTACATATCAGATGATACTACTTCTCAGAATGGAAAAGGAGCCTTGGGTGGAGAAGTGAGTAGAAGAGTAATGGACACCATACCCTTTAAATATACTATATAGGAATCAGTTATTCATCATATAATTAGAATGACCAAATACATTCCATAGAAATGGGAAAATGTACCTCCTTCTCTTTTTTATGGAGATGGAGGACTGAGTATTGCATGTACTTTCAGACTTGGTTCATGAGTAGCTTAACTTTGTTAAACTGTTTCCTTCCTTCCTTCTTTCCTTCCTTCCTTCCTTCCTTCCTTCCTTCCTTCCTTCCTTCCTTCCTTCCTTCCTTCCTTCCTTCCTTCCTTTCTTCCTTCCATGACAAAAAGAAGGGAAAACAATAATTCTTCAGGAGGCTGCCTCCAGACTAGACAGCTTCCATAGCCCTTTGTTATTCTATGTGGTAGCCTCCTTCATATTCATATCCCCATTGGGATAGCTCAAGTGGACCATAGGTTTTAGAGGGAGAAAGATGGGTCCTCCTTTGTGGGTCTGATTGGTTACCAATCTCTGTTGTCATAGGCAGGTGGTTGCCAGTGATTAGCTGGAAAGGCGTTAGCAGGACCTGGAAATTTCAAGAAAAGAGTAGAAACAAATGATATATCTTGAGAAGAAAGTCTGCTGCAAGAGAAAATAAGCACACAGACAAAAAAGTGTTTGATTTTGTTATTATACTCCCATTTTTCAGCAAACTGACTATATCCTAAGACAACCACACACACACCTGAATATATGGGCCTTTATCATCAACAAAGCAAACTAGACTTAATCATATAAAATAATATAAGGAATGAAATAAATTCCAGAACCAGGATGAGTTCCCAAAACTCTCCCCTCAAATAACAGAATTTGAAAAGGACCTCAAAAGCCATATTGTCTATATCTGTAAAGGAATCATTACTAAAACAAACCCCCAGAATGGACATCCAAGTTCTTCTTTATAACTTCCAATAAGGAGAGAACTTCTTACATGCCAAGGCAGTCCATTGTACTTTTGAACAATTGTAATTGTTAAGATTGTGTGTCCTTGCCCTTAGATCATCTACATTTGTTCTCTAGAACCTCTGCTCAAACCAAGAGAATGTTGTGCACAGTGACAGTAATGTTTAATGATGAACTAGGAATGACTTAACTAATCTCAGCAATACAATTATCCATGACAATCCCAAAGAACTAATAATGAAGCACACTATCCACCTCTAAAGAAGGAACAGATATTGATGGAATACAAACTGACACATGCTATTTTTTTACTTTCATTTTTTTTCTTTTATATAAGTTGTCTTATACAAAATGTTTTACATAATTACACTTGTATAACCTATATCTGTTTGCTTACCTCAGGGAAGGAGGAGAAGAGGGAAGGGAGGAGGGATAAAATTTGAAGCTCAAAACTTTAAATAAAAATGTTCATTATTTAAAGAAAGAACTTCTGCTCATTGTCTTAGCTTCTCACTGGGGCCAGATATAGTGCCTAACCCCTTTTCTCTTTGGCAGGACTTTATATGTTTTTTTTTTTTCAGGGCAATGAGGGTTAAGTGACTTGCCCAGGGTCACACAGTTAGAAAGTGTCAAGTGTCTGAGGCCGGATTTGAACTCAGGTACTCCTGAATCCAGGGCTGGTACTTTATCCACTATGCCACTTAGCTGCCCCCGACTTCATATACTTTTACAAAACTACCTTCTCCTGAAGAATCTCATCTATTTCTTCTTTAAGTTAAACATCATGATTCCATGATTCCATCTTTATATGACAAGAAAACAAGGTCCTTCACTTACCTGGTCATGCTTCACTGGACACTCTCAAGTTTATCAATGTCATTGTTAAATTATGGTATCTGACCCAAATAAAATTCACCAGATATGATATGACAAAACAGAGGACAAATGAAGCATCACTTTCTTATTATTAGAAGCTGTGGCATTTGATGTAGCTCAAGATCCCCTTAGTTTTAATGTTGGCTATCACATAACAGTATTGTTTTATTCTCTAAAATCCCCAGAACTTTTTCAGACAAATGTCAGACAATACCTCCATAATTTTGTACAAGATGATTCTTTGACCTCAAGTGTAAAACTTTTCATTTGCATCTAATGAGATTCATCATATCAGATTTAGACTAATACACTAAACTGCCAAGATCTTTTTGGTTCCTCACTCTTTTACTCAGTGCCATCTATGCCTTTGTGTTATTCATTGATAAAACTGTTAATCAGCAGAAGGCCAAATATATTTCCAAATATATACTCCACTGCAGACCTCTTGCCAAGTTAACATTTAATAACCATTCATTCTTTAAACCAGGCTACTCACAAGGAGGTAAGAAGAACAATGCTAAAGAGGACACTCGATATAGAGCCTCCATGCCCAGTGTGAATAGCACTTGGGGAAAGGGTAGAGTATCCATATTCTAGCTGATGGCCCAGAGTCCCCTCCAGTCTCAAACATATCAATTAGACAAAGAGTCTGTATGATAATAATTCCCTGTTATGTATAAGATAGTAGAGTAAGGATATTTTCTAAATTACCTAATAAGGAGTGAGGAATGAGTAGGAAAATAGGAATGAGGAAGAGAAAAGCAAGAAACTTAAATCTAAAGGTAACATTCCTACAATTGGCTGAAAAAGAATGCTTTGATCATACCAGTAAAATGAGTTTTCCTGAAAGGCAGGATCCCTTCTGAGACCTAGTCTTTTTCCCACCGTGGGCAATGAGGGTTAAGTGACTTGCCCAGGGTCACAGGCTAGTAAGTGTCAAGTGTCTGATGACAGATTTGAACTCAGATCCTCTTGAATCCAGGGCAGGTGCTTTATCCTCTGCACCACCTAGGTGCCCTCTGAGACCTCGTCTTTGGTCAGCAGCTCCACCTTCAATTTAAGACCACTTATAATCAGCCAAGCTATCAGAGTTGACCTAACTTTAAATAATTTTACTGGGCCTGGATTTCTTTCAGGCTCTGTTCATGCTGGGTAAAGTTTGAGTTCATAATTGCTAATTCATTTAAAACATCTTCACACTATCCAAAGAGTACAACAGATAGACTTGTGGTGAACCAGGTGGGGACTGTATTTCAAGGGAGGATAATATGTGAGGAGGGAAGGTCTTCAGAAAATTCCAGTCACCAATTTTGAGGCTTCTGGTCCTTTGGATTGATGTCATATAAATGTAAGAACCAATTCAACAGATATGCTGCCATCTTGATTTTAGCATATCATTGAGGATAGTTTAATAAACAGTCTGTAAATAAAGGATCCCCATGTTAATAGGATAGGTCACTTAGGTAATATCCACAATAGATATTATAAAATTATGTCCATATGACCATAGGAAGTGGTAGAAGAGGGCTTTATCTATGGACTCATACAGATAGGGTTCAGTCCTGGGAGAGCCTGACCTCAAAAGGAGGGTGCTAAGGCTTTTCTATTCTTTCTAGCTTATTATTATGCCCCTGGTCTAGATAAAATATCTTAAAGCTAAATGCTAAAATAATCAATAACATAATTTTTTCTGGGGAAAATCAGATCTAAAATCTCTACTAAAACAGAATAGAATCCTTTCTAAAAATACACAAAATAGATACCAGATAAGGGCCAGCTATTTATTTCCTCTATGACCAAAGACCCTCCAAGGGCCTTCTCCTCTTACAGTGATACCTTTGTGATAGCAAATTGAGCTACCTTTTGTCTTAACTGTTGTCTAGTTTTTAGTCATATAACGGGCATGGTCTCAGACAAATGGAGACCTGGGAAAGATCTTAATTTTAAAAGGCCAAGGTCACCCACTGCATCCTGGCCATTGGCAATCATCTTGACCTTTGTCTTGCCACAGGACTCTGATGACTCTGGAGGAGAAAGTGAGGCTGAGGACTTTGCATAGCTCTGCCTCAGTTAAATCCAATTCATTTGCAAGACAGCACCCTCAATAGCATAGCCAAATGTTGAACAACAATGATGATAAGATACATGCTTAAAAGATTAAAAATCTTCACAAATATCTGTTAACACATACTTAGCACATGAAGCAATAATCTACCATTTTATTACCTTGCCAATATTGTGAGACTGATGAACAGATATTTTACATTCACCTCAGCTCTTTATAGCCCAAGAAATTCACTATCTCCAGGTCTTTGAGCCAGCCACAGTATACTACTGGGGCCAGTCACCATCTCTTTCAATAAGTGATGGAGTTGCAGGAACTATCTCCAGGTAAGTAGCCAAAACTGATTCTGGAAGTCCCAAACTCTCAAATACATAAGGGTAGAACCAGGTCAGCCAGTCAAATAGCATTTATTAAGTACCTTCTACATACCAGGAACTGTGTTAAGCATTTGGGATCCAAAGAATTTTTTTAAAGTCACTGCTCTCAAGGATCTCACAGTCTAATGGGGGTAGAGAGGGGACAATACAAAAACAACTATGTACAAGCAAAATGTATATAGGAAAATCGGAAGTAATCTCAGAGGGTAGGCATCAAGATTAAGAATAGAAACTGACAAGGAGAAGGTGGGACTTTAACTGAAGCTTGCATGAAGACAGGGAAGATGGGAGTTAGAGCTAAAGAGGGAGAGGTTTCCATGCATGGGAGACAGCCATGGAAAACCCTAGGAGTCAGAAACAGATTTTCACGTGTAAGGAGCAACAATTAGTCCGGTGTCATTGGATCACAGAATACAGATATAAGAAGACTGAGAAGGGAATAAAGGTCCAGGGTTAAAATATCCATTTCTCAGAATTGTTATTCAGTAAGTTGGGCTAATGGGGCAGTTATATGGCTCAGTGGATAGAGTACTGGGCCTGGAGTCATGAAACGTGAGTTCAAATCTGTCCTCAGATACTTACTATATGAATGTAATGGAATTCTTTTGTGCTGTAAGAAATGATGAGCAGGAGTTCAGAGAAACCTGGAAAGAATTGCATGAACTGATGATGAGTGAGGTGAGCAGAACCAGAAGAACATTGATACACAGTATCATCAACATTATGTGTTGATCAACTGTGATAGATTAGATTCTTCTCACCAATCCAATGGTACAAAAAAGTTCCAAAGGGCTCATGATGGAAAAGACTCTCCAAAAAAAAAAAAAAAAAAGCAACTGTGACATATGGATGCTGATTGGACCATACTATTTCTTTTGTTTTTGGAGCTGTTGTTTTGAGGTTTTGAGGTTTTTCCTTTTTACTCTGATTCTTCTCTTATAACATGACTAATGCAGAAATAGGATTAATGTTTTATATATATATATATTTGGGATCTCACTCATCATCAGTTCATGCAAGTCCTTCCAGGTTTCTCTGAACTCCTCCTGCTCATCATTTCTTACAGCACAAAAGAATTCCATTACATTCATATACCATAATTTGTTCAGCCATTCCCCAATTGATGGGCATCCCCTCAACTTCCAATTCCTTGCCACCACAAAAAGAGCAGCTATAAATATTTTTGTACATGTGGGTCCTTTTCCCTTTGATTTTCTGCAATTCTTATACTCAACCCAAAAGTTGACTCTTTTTGTTCTATTGACAATCATGTCTGACATAATTACCTAGTCATGAGGACCAAGGGACCAACAAAAAGCTTCTGGTCATACCTATCATTTATTGTTTTTATGAATAATACTTTATTTTTCCCAATTACACATAAAACAATTCTTAAACAGTCATTTTTAATAATTTTGAATTCCAAGTTTCCTCCCTCCCTCTCTCTCCTTCTTGAGACAATAAGCAATTTGATATATGTTATACATGTGTAATCATGCAAAACATATTTCCATATTAATTATTTTGTGAAAGAAAACACACACCTAATTTCTTTTAAATCATGAAAAAGTAAAGTAAAAAAGTGTATGCTTCAATCTGTTTTATTATGAGTCCTTTGGAATTTTCTTTGATTTTTTTAAAGCTAGTGTCAAGTGTCTGAGGCTGGATTTGAATTCAGGTCCTCCTGAATCCAGGGCCAGTGCTTTATCCATTACACTACCTAGCTGCCCCGAGAATTGCCTTAGATTATTGCATTGCTGAGAAAAGCTAAGTCATTCACTATTGATCATCATGTGATAGTTATTACTACATATAATGTTCTCCTGCTTTTGCTCACTTCACTTTGTATCAGTTCATGTCAGTTTTTCTATGGTTTTTTTCTGAAATTTTCTTGCTTGTCATATTTTTATGCCACAATTGTATTTCATTACAATCATATACCACAATTTGTTCAGTCCTTCCCCAATTGATGGATATCCCTTCTATTTCTAATTCTTTTCCACTGCAAATGGAGCTGATAAAAATATTTTTATACAAATAGGTCCTTTTCCCCTTTCTAGAAAATCTCTATGGGATACAGTCTTAGTAGTGATATTACTGGATCAAAGGGTATGCACAATTTTATAGCTCTTTGGGCATAGTTCCAAAGCATCGTCCAAAATGGTTGGGTCAGTTTACAACTTCACCAATAGTCTATTAGTGTCCCAATTTTCACACATCCTCTCTAGTATTTATCTTTTTCCTCTTCTATCATATTAACTGATGTGAAAGGTGTGAGGTAGTACCTCAGTTATTTTAATTTGCATTTCCTTAATAAGCAGCTATCTTTTAGAAAGTGATTTTGGCATGTGTCTCACTGGAAGATGCCAGAGAACAGTGGAAATGTTCAGTCCAAAAGTCATTGCTTATGGAATCAAGATCAAGGCAAAATCCTAAAAAAGAAAGAAATCATATTCCCAATAGATTTTACCTCACACAGTAAGTGCCACTATTTATAATTATTACAAAACATTTCAGACTAGTTCAAGAGATAGGCATTGGTCTAGCTATTGCCTTACTAGTTTATGGCAGTAAATACAAGTCAGGAAATTTAAAAGAAACATAGTAAAAATTCTGACAATCACAGGGCAACTAAAAGTTTGATAAAGACACTCTCTATGGAAGTTAGATATCCATTCAATCAGCAGTGGAGTAGCCATCCAGCCTAGTATTATTTTCTATTTTCTCAAATCATTTTTGTACTGTAATCATAGCTTCTCCCTATTTAAGCTCGGCCCAAACTTCAAGCACTCTTAACAGCATTGTATCTTTGAATTCTCATACTCTTTCTCATTTCTGTTTTGGCTGTTCAGCTGTTTTTGCTACTAGAAAAAAGATTCCAAGAAACAGTCCAAACGAATAATCGTAGTTGGGGGGAGTTTTTTCATCCACTATGTGCACATAAATCTTGCAAAAGTTGGACAACTTTTGAAGGCAAAGTTCTTTATTTTGATTTGCAAACTCTCTCAAAATTGAGATTGATGTTTACACTGCAGGTAAAAGTAAAAAACATCCCCCAGAACTCTGCTTTAAATATTTTTCTAGCAACTAGTCCTAGGAGGAGAGCTATTAATACTACGATGTGAAAGTCATTATCAAATACAAAGCATTTTAATGCCCCCTCCCCTCAAAGCTTCCTTTGTTATCTTCTTCCAGAAGGAAGACTATTAATTCTATCACCTCAGTCCAACTACATCCAGTAAAAGAGTAATAAAAAGGAATTTCATGAGTACTTTAGAGGAGCAACTAATAGGTCTTAATAGGCTAGAACAGGTCCCTGGCATGATGCTAATTCAAAGAAGAGAAAGAGGAGGAAGACGAGGGGGAGGAGAAAAGGGTAGAATGAGAAAGGAAGATGAAGAGCAAGGAGAGAGAGAGGAGCAAAAGAGTAATAGGGAGAGTAAAGAACTATTTCCAGGGTTTCTGGATCATGCTGGTCATGAAGTTTAATTGGAACTAATCTAAACCAGTTATTAGGTTCCCAAATACCTATGCATCTTTCCTTAGTCGAATGCTTTCCATGGTGCCTGACACATTGTAGGCACTTAATAAATGATTTATTGACTGACTTAGTCTCTGACCTAAAGGCAAAAGGTGTCCTGTCTGATATCTAATCTAAATGAAAGTTAAGGATCTCCACCATCCCGACCACCATCCCCAGTACCACCCCAGACTTCTAGAAAAAGCTAGGGCAGAAAGTATGCAGTAGAAGGAAAGTTTTAACTAAATTGATCTTTTGCAAGGTCAATAGCATTGCAAATAATGATTCCTGTGCCCCAAAATGATAGCAATTTGGAGATTTAAATGAGATTTTACCAAAAACTTAGACATGCCAGCATGCACTAGACTGTCTATCTTATGGCATATTTCTAACTTTCACAAGGGAAGGCTTGGGAGATACCTGGGGGTAAGAACATGGGGCTACAGACAATAAGAAAAGATCTATTACAACAGTTCCACACCAGGGCCAGGGAGGATAGCCAACCAAGGTGGCTCCTCCAATGTGAAGTGCAATGGTTATCAGGAAATGGTAGAAGAAAAGTAGGCAAATAATGTTGGTCCTGAAAAGAGGCCATCTCCAGACTTAGTATATCCATCTTTTCCTGCTTTTTGTTATACCCAACTTTGTCAGATCTTTGAAAAGAGCTTCTTTAGCTTTGTGGCAGATAGCACAATCTCTTCACTAATACACTGTAATGACATGGGCGGGGACAAAGGCATGCAGCAAGCAGCTCAAACTGGCTCACAAGGGCTGATTATTAAATTTTCAGGGTAAGCATTTATAACAAAGAAATCTGCAAACACTATAAATCAGAAACTGATTTATTAGTTTATTGTCTACTTAAAGTGATGGAAAATGTAAATAAGAGATAGAGATTAAATTGAAAAGTCCAGAAAAACAGGTAAACTTTTAAAAAGCGTACCCATCAGTGGGACGTGCAGTTATTGTTTTGAGAAAGCTGGGGCAGATGCTTTTAGAATATGTCTAATTGTTTGCTTATCTCTGATTTCAAAGCCAGGGAGATTCAAAGAGTTCACTAGTGAGGCCTGGGTAATGTAAAGTTCTAATTTCCAGAAAACAGTAAGGTAATAGAACATGCCAATGGTAGAATTAATCTTCCCCAGGAGAAACTTAGATTCCCAAAAGAGAGATTTGGGGAACAATTTCAAGATAATGCCTAAATAGTTATATCCAGTCAGTATTTCTTTAATTCTAACCTTCCATTATCAGCTTCCTTCCATTTGCTCAATCCTAATTTTTAAGCAATTATTTTCTTCAGAAAGATTTTGTACCTTCTTTTTCATTTGGCTAATTTGGCTTTTCAGGCTGTTGACTTATTTTTCATGATTTTCCTGCATCATTCTCATTTCTCTTTCCATTTTTCCTCTACTTCTCTTACTTTATTTTCAAAGTCCTCTTTGAGAGCTTCTATGGCCTGAGGCCAACTCATATTTTTCTTGGAAGCTTTAGATGCAAGAGCTTTGACTTTGTTATCTTCTTCTGAGGGTGTATTTTGATCTTTCTTGTTACCATAGAAACTTTCTAGGGTCAGACTTTTTTTCTGTTTGCTCATTTTCCCTGTCTATTTCTTGACTCTTAACTCCTACTTAAAGTGGGGCACTGCTTCCTGCACACATTGTCCCAAGCTTCAGGGGTCCAAGGTGGTATGATTTAAGGAGAGGTATGTTCACCACTCCCCTGGCCTATCCTTTAGTCTACAAGCAACCACAGGCCTACTTGCCCTCTAATCTGGAAGAGAATCCTGTTCTACTGTGGCTGCAAGCTTGGGTGTGCCTCCACCCCTCCCCCACCTGGTCCACCACCCAAGACTGAGATCTGGATCCAACCATGGGCAAAAGAACAGAGTCTTGCCTCAGTGCCAGCAAAGAGAGTCCTGTAATATCCTCCTGGTCAAACACTCAACCCCCTCACTGGTCCATGAGCTGAGTTCCAAAAGCAGCTGCTGCTGCAGCCAATTCAGAAGCTCCCAAGGTCTGTTTCTCTGGGGCTGGGGCTGGGTTTGTGTGGTACAGTCATGGGTTTGTGCTCCACTCTCACCCTGGTACAACAGACCTTTCCTGCTGACCTTCTAAGCCATCTTTGGATAGAAAATGATCTCACCCTGTCCTTTTGTGGGTTCTGCTACTCCAAGTATTGTCTTATAGCATCATTTGAAGGTATTTGGAGGGGTCTTGGGTAGAGCTCTGGGATGTCACTACCTTTCCTCTGTCATCTTGGCTCCCCTGTTATCAGCTTCCTATTGGATACCTCATCCTATGTATGTAAATTTGACATGTCCAAAATAGAACTTACTATCTTTCCCCCTAAACTAGCCCCTCCTTTAGATTTCTCAATTTCTGTAGAGTACACCATGATCCTTTCACAATTTTCTCATCATTCTCTGCTCTTTCCTTTATTTCAATCCTCATATCCATTTGTTTTCCAATTCTGTGACCAAAATATCTCTCACATTTATCCACTTTTCTCTATCTTCAGATTCACTCTTTTGTTTTGTTTTGTTTTTGTGGGGCAATGAGGTTAAGTGACTTACCCAGGGTCAACAGCTAGTAAGTGTCAAGTATCTGAGGACAGATTTTGAACTCAGGTCCTCCTGAATAAGATTCACTCTTCTAAGTCAGAACTAGATGACTATAATAGCCCCCTAATTGATGTCTCTGCTTTTAGTGTCTTACCTCTCCAATATATCTTCTAAAGTACTACCAAAATAATCTTCCTAATGTACAGGATTGCCATGTCACTCCCCTGCTCAAAAAATTTAGTAAATCCCCATAATATCTAGAATAAAATGTAAGCTCTTCATCTGTTAACTTACACTTTCTCACAAAGTGAGACATTCATGAGCACCCTCCTCTTTACAAACAATATTCCAGTCAAACTAGACAGAGGTTTTCTAATATTCATTCTTCAGCCTCTGCATTTTCCCAGGCTGTATCTTCTCCCACATAGTAACTCTCTTCTCAGCTCAATCTCTCAGAATAATTTCTTTCCTTGAAGATTAAGTTCAGATGCTACCTACTTTATATAAAATTCACTGACCCACATGATACCCCCATAGAAGAACTCCAGGTTCAATTCACCCAATATGAACTTACTAAGCTTCAAAATTCCTAGATCAAAGAAAAACATTGCACATAGGTAGAAAGATAAAAAACGACAACTAAATAATTTCAATAAGAATTATGCTCACAATTAAAGGGGGGGGCAAGGTGGAGTGTGCTCTACCAAAAAGCAAAGGAAAATATTGTTATTTAGTCGTTTCAATCATGTCCAACTCTTCATGACCCCTTTTAGGGAGGTTTCTTGGCAAAAAAAATACTGGAGTAGTTTGTCATTTCCTTTTCCAACTCATCTTATAGATGAGGAACTGAGGCAAATAGAGTTAAGTGACTTGCCCAGGGTTAGAAAGCTAGTAAGTGTCTGAGGCCAGGTTTGAACTCATGAAGATGAGTCTTCCTGATTCCAAGTCCAGTGTTCTATCCATTTCATCACCTAGCTACCCCTAGGAAAATGGCTTACATTAAAAAGTAACATCTCGCAAAGCTGAGCTTTACCCTGGAGAATGTGAGTGTCTTTCTGCGAAACCCATATCCAGGAAGAATTTTAACCACTTGGTGGGGGAAACAACAACAACAAAACTTGAAAAAGTTAAACTAGGTGCGATGGCATTAAAAAGAATAGATGAAGAATTGATAATTACAATCTGAAAGAGTGAGAAAAAAACTGCCATGATTTCAGTGTTCTCCTTTGTCTAAGAATCCACATCTCTAATGGTCATTGAGAGAACAAAAAGAACTTGAATAAAGAGTTTTTAAAAATACCCAGCGGAAGGGGCAGCTAGGTGGCACAGTGGATAGAGCACCGGCCCTGGAGTCAGGAGTACCTGAGTTCAAATCTGGCCTCAGACACTTAACACTTGCTAGCTGTGTGACCCTGAGCAAGTCACTTAACCCCAATTGCCTCACCAAAAACAAAACAAAACAAAACATAGAAGTGGAATATGGAGGGGGAATGGGAGAGGAATGGAGATTTCTTAAAGTTACTACTGTCTAGGCTGGGAAAAGGAAAATATTTTTAAAAGGCTTATAATATGAGAAATATGACAGGGTTTGATGGAGGGAAAAAACAAATTTCAACACTCATACCTATGAGTGGGATAAAAAGAATAAATAAGAAAAAAACATAATTTCTTATATGTCAAAAGATTAAGAGATTTATCTTATGGACCTTTGATTTCATTGATATAGAGAAGTTTCAAAATGAGGAAACTCTACCAATGTAAGGATTGATATCTTCTCTATAGTCATGGAGACTTATCTAGCATACTGAGAGGTTAAGGTTACTTATCCAAGGTTGCAGTCAGATGTGGGACTTGAACTCAAGTCTTTTTGGCTTTGAGGCCAGCTTTACAACCAGCACCCCACAAAAACAAACTTAAAACCTAAAGATACATGATTAACACCGCATTGACATGAAGGATTCCCAATTTTTTGTTATGAGAAATAAAGCTGACCTGGACATTTTTTTTTTTTGTGAATGAAATTCAATTAAATCTTTATTGCTAACGTTGGGGTAAATTCACTAATACCAAAGAACCTGAAAGGTTGTACATTTTAACTTTCTATTTACTATCTATTTAGGCATTTTCTGCTTAAAAAAAATTAAAAGGATCTTGCGCTGATAAACAAGCTATATGACAACAAATAACCTTTAAACTAGCTTTCTTAAGCCACAACAAATATTTTCATTTTCTTTAGCTAATGGTTGTAATTGTATCACATTACTTAGGTCCAAGTTCTTTCTTCAAAGAGCCATCAGAATAACATGGATTGAAGAGATTTTCGAACACTTGCCATTTCTTGCTGCTGAGTGTCCATCAGAATTGTCTTTTGTAACATGGCCATTTCTTTTCTAAGTTCATTTTGTGCACCTGTAAGGAGGCTTTCATGATTCTTCTCCAAGTCTTCCATATTCTTTAAGAACTGTTCACATAGTTGTTTAAATCGTTTTCAGTCTCTGGCTCTGAACTATTCTGGCTTGCTGAAAAACCTTTTGCTGTTGTCGAAACATATTAGCCAGCTTTTCTTCCTGTTCTTCTGCTTTCTGAACATCCACATATCCCACTGCTGAAATAATGTCAGGAACTGCTGCGAATATTCCTGGTTGAGTTTTTGCCTTTGTTCTTGCTGTGTTTTCCAAACATGCTCAATTTTCTGATTACTAGTTTTAAGAGAAGCCTTAGTATACATTTCCAATCTTTTCCTCTTTGCAAGAAGAGCCTTGTTAATATCACCTCCAAATCTTTCCAACATGTTCTGTACTTCACCCCCCCATATCTTCTTCAACTGTTCCATGAGTAATGACTGTAGAAGATCTTTTTTTCCCATGCTTTTCAATTACTGGAGTCTCTCCTTCCCTGGCATCTTCTTCAGAACCACTCAGATCTTTCTTGTCATCTTTGTCAAAGTCATAAACTCGGCTCCCCTGAGCTTCCACGGCTGGTTTCCCCGATTTCCCTGTATGTTTTCTTCCTGAAGATGCCATAATTAGGCAATTTCTGACTCAGCCGCTGGTGGGGGGAACCTCCCTTGGACCTCCCCTGTTCTCAGCTTGGGCCCTGGGCGGGCAGAGGCCTCTCACGCCGGACCTCAAGCTGACATTTTTTTGTATATGTGTCTTTTCTTGATTCTAATAACCTCCTTAACGTGTACTCCCCATAACAGAATTTCACTATGAAAGGATACGTACAACATAGTCACTTCTATTACATAACTCCAAATGTTTTTTCTCCAGAAGACTATTCACAGCTTAGTTAGTGGTGAATTGGTATTCATATCTTTCCACAGCCTCCCTGTGATAAATGTGACATGATAACTAATAATAATTTGAATATATTGCTTTGATTACTAGTGATTTGGGATACTACATGATTATTGATCATTTTTATTCTTTTTAAAAAATTATTACATTCTTTCACCACTTGTTCATCATTAAAATGGCTAAATCTTTTGGATTTGAGTGACTTCACGATAGATTTTGGAGATCAGACTTTATTAGAGATATTCCATGGAATTTTCCCCCCTCTAAATCTATATTCTTTCTTCTGATTCTAGCTACTTTGATAAAACTAAAGACTAGAACTGTGACTTCATTGGCATCTGAAATGCCTGAAATAGAAGAATCTTTCTACCAATAAAATCTGATACCTGTTCTGCATCTAATATAGTCATACTAAATAATTATTGATATATAATTATAGTCTCTTTGAAAACATTTTATTTCAATATTCTTAATTGGAATTGGCCAATTTCCCCTACTTTTAATTAGCTATATGACCTCTAAGGATCCTTCTAGCTATAAATCTATGATCTGAAGAATAGTGGAGATAATAAAAGAAAAAAAGAAGCAATCTCAATTATACAAAATTAAAATACTGCTACCCAAATATCAGTGCTCACTAAACTGATTATTCCCTTCCTTTACATTTTCCCTAAAGGAGAATTAGATGGAGAAGGGGTATGTCATGGACTCTTGACCCTCACTCCTTCACTCAGCTTGCAGCAGCATAATGCAGCTGCTTTTTAAAAGTCAATTTCTGGTTTTATAAAAATATGATTTTAAATATTTTCTTAATATGTATGGGTCTATGTATTAAAATCTGGATGGTAATTTCAATCCGAGCCAATTCTGCTTATTTGAATGCTTGCAGTCAGATTAGAAAGTGAGGAAAGGGGAATTTGGGGAGGGAAACAGATTTAAAGCATTGGATTTTGTCCCCATAGAACCCAAATTAATGCTACAAGAGCAATATTTCAGGGGCAGCTAGGTGGTGCAGTGGATAAAGCACTGGCCCTAGATTCAGTAGGACCTGAGTTCAAATCCACACTTAACACTTACTAGCTGTGTAGCTGTGTGACCCTGGGCAAGTCACTTAACCATCATTGCCCCACAAAAACCACCACCACCACCACCAACAACAACAACAACAACAAAAAACAAGAGCAATATATCTGGCTGGGAGTCCAAGGAGCTAGACATTAATAGAAATGATATTTATTTGAGTGGAAAAAAGCATCAAAGTCTGGGATGTGATATCCTGAGCATATGTGGGTCTTATAATCACAAGGAAGTGAACAAGCCATAAGGCATCTGCCATTTCATTCCTTTGCCCTAAAGTTCAAACTGGGCTTGAAAAGAGTCTAAAAAGGAGTGAAAAGGCAGATGAGCACATCTAGTTGGGCCTAGCTCAGTAGAAGGCTGATAGCGAGTTCTGCTCCGCTCAGCAGGGTCACCTGTTGGCTGTGCATGGATTGGTATTTACAAGAAGTGAGAGAACAGAAGCCACTGAGGCCCAGATCAGATTGGATGTTGTCCCTTTCCTCACCTTTGTTCTTGAGATGTGGACCTTTTCTTCAAGATGTAAGTGATGGAACTTTGTAATTATGGAGCAGAGACACTATTTGCCATTTTGCCCTTGAAATCACCAACTTCTAAAGTACTCCAAACCATTGTGAATGGTTTTTACTTTTAAGACTTGCATTGGGAACCACAGTGGATCCTTATAGGATGCCAGGATCCATTATTAGAGAGTTAAGAACAGTCAATCAAGTGCTGACATGAATAAAACTGATTTTGGAGTAGGTAGAGAGCCAGAGAAAGTTCCAGAAACCTCAGTAACTGATAAGGAGGAATCCCCAGCACCAATGCCTACAACACCAACCTCAAAGCCAGCAACACACACACACACACACACACACACACACACACACACACACACACATACATTCTCCCTTGTTTTCACTATTCCAGTCCAAAATCTAGAACAGAATCCTGGATCCCTACACCCATACACTTCCTTTTTTCATTTCTAAGAGATGGTTGTGAAAGGAGGTTCCTTCAGATTTTCAATATGTTAAATAAACTGAGTGGCCATCAAATCCCATTTACCTGAGTCTTCCAAATAATTATGAACAGTTAAAGAAGTTCAGTAAATTTCCAAGAGGTAGACTAGAGCCTTCAGTACTTGTTCAGATTAAGGTCAGTACATATTTGTCTTTGCTTAGCTCTTTGAAGCTGTGGCCTTAACAGGGTCAGACTATATACATATGCACATAAGGAGAATCTCTTTCTATCAATCATAGGGACTTAACAGGATTGCTGGTCTGCTAGCTGGATTAGAATGTCAGCTGTTGCATAAAATTATAAACTATCTTCCTTTGTTGGCAAATGGTATCATGATATCTGATTTTATTTGTCAGATTATGGAAGTAGGTCACAAGTCAATGTAGAATGCTTAAATTATTAAATTGCCTCATGTGATCTGTGATACCCACCAAGTATACATAAAATCTGTACCTTCTTATCTGAAACATTTTGATTCTTTCTTCTTCTCTTTCTCCTTTCCACTCCTTTTACTTCCTTCCTTCATTTTCAGTTGATTCCTTTTCTTTTCTATAAAACAGGTATGTCTTACAAACCCATAGGAATCATAATCAAGGACATTCAACCTGAACACTTTTAAAAAATTATTCTGAATTTTTAGCTGAATTTTAGTTGGGGGGTTGGTTATTTTACTGGGACTTGTTTTTCTTTTTATTTTATTTTTTACAGAATAGAATTTTAAAATACCTGAATTTTTCACTGAAATTTATTTTTTTACAGGTCATATTTTTAGTATCATTTTAATTTTTTTGTTCTTGATTCCCAGATAGAATTTCTTTTCTTATTATTGATTTAGCTTATCTAATATATCATTGATTTATTGAATTAAAATTTAAGTGAGATTTTAGTGAAATGGAGACCAAAGCTCTAGAAAAGGTTTGTGAAACAAAGCATATGTAATATGTACATGTAGTTCCTATATCTCCTGTAGTGCCTCACACTTCTCACATAGGACAAATGTCCTATGGCACTCTAGTCCAACTTCCTCATTCTAACCTGTCCTAACACTGACAGGTCTAGTTTCCCAGAAAAGGGCCATCACCATGGGATCACACTCATCACACAACCCTAAGGATTCACTCATTTCAGGGGGAAATATAACCCATACTCATCATTTCAGCTCTCTTCCCCCTACCAATGTGTTTCAATTTACACATGCAGTCACTCAAAATGACATTTTTAGATTGTAAAAAAATAATTTACTTAACCATGAGATAAAAATAACATATAAGGTCACATGGTATATTATATCATGATATATTAAAGCAAATGTAAAAAATTAATATATTGCAATGTACACATAACCTGGGTCATCCTCTCCCACAAATGAACTCAGTAAGTGTGGGTAGAGTGGGTAGACACTTAGAGAATCTTTTCAAGGAGAAATGAGTGAGGATAATTCACGTACTCAGATTAACTTAATTTGGGAGCTCAAAACTTGACTGTCTCTGTCTTGGGAACTGTCCTTAAAAGTTGGTGAACTCACCTTATGTGCTAACAGATGCTCGAACTATTAAGCCGGCTTGATCCACCTTGTGCCTTACCATCATTTCCCTGGCCACAGCATCTCAGACATACTAAATAATCTTCTGGGCCACTTCTCTGATGACAAGCTTTCCCTTTCCTCAGGTACATGTATTCTTAACTAGGGATGATATTATCTTTCAATTCCAGCTATTGGCTAATGGCTAAGGCTGTTAGATTTCTGAAATCTGTCCTTATTCTCTCTGTGTGTGTTTTTCTGTCTCTCTCAATATGTCTGTCTCTTTATCTCTCTCTCTTTCTCCTGTTTCTCTCTCTCTCTCTCTCTCTCTCTCTCTCTCTCTCTCTCTCTCTCTCTCTGTCTCCCCCTCTCTGTCTCCCCTCTCTCTGCCTCTTTTTTCCTCCCCCTACCAGGCTCTCCTTCTCTCTCCCCCTCTCCCCTTCTCCCTCTTCTATCTTTCAGTGTTCAGACTTTTTGTTCTCTCTGCAAACAACTCCACCTTACGTTATTGTTAGTAACCAAATCTCATCTGTTTATAATCAGATAAATTGTATTTGATACCCATATTTCTCCAGTATGTTGCTGCATTCATTTTGAACAACGAATTTTCTCAGAACTCAAGAGTAATTTTTTCCTTAGAATTCTGAGTAAAACAGACAATTCAGAAATAAAAAATGTTGAAATGATAGTTCAGTACTTTAAAGGGACAGTATTTCCCTCATATATTAAGGCAAATAAATCTTTAGTCCTAGAAGTAATTCTTGAATATAAAAACAATTGTGTCAGTTGAAAATTGAGAAGGGTGGTAACAAATTTGCACAGATATGATTCTGTGATTTCTGCTACAGACATGGTTTAGATTTTGGAAATGGTTGACAAGTGAATGGTAAATTTGTCTCACAGAAGCTGCTTTCTAATGGGCCACCCTAGAGAAATAAAGAGAGAGCCTGGATTAAAAACTGTCAGTGATCTAACTGTCCTGACTATAGATCAAGGTCAAGGGTGAGCAGGTTTCTTACTGAAACTCTCTAGGGAGAGAGTACTAGGAGCTAAGATGCTATGGAGAGACCTGAAGGCTTCATGATTCTGATTCAAAACCATCCAGTGGGACTTGAAATCTGCCAGAACTCTTGCCATAAATAAAACAGAGGATGTGGAAGCTAGCAACAGGAATTCCGGAAATCTAGTTCAGGATCAAGTAGGGTCTCACCACTCCGTCCAAGACAGGGTAGAGCCTGGCCCTGGAGCAAAATCCCAAACCAAGAACTGAGACAGAAGATATGAGTAAATGGAAAAAGAAGAAATTACACATCATGAAGAAATACTCTAGGTAAAGGTGCTAGATTGCTGGATCTGGAGTCAGGAAGAACTGAGTTCAAATCCAACTTCAGATACTTAATAACTGTATGACTCTAGGCAAGTCACTTCCCCTCTACCTCACATTCCTCATCTATAAACTAGGCTTAATAATAACACCAGCCCCCTAGGGTTTTTGTGAGGATCGGATAACATAATATTTGGAAAGTACTTAGAAAATCCTAAAGCAATTCAATATTAGATATTATTCTTATTAATGATGAATATGACAATGATGGTCATGATGATAATTTGTCACTACAAACTTTTCCTTTCAGTATTTCAAATAATTTATAGATAAAATAAAATTTTAAATGTACCATCTAGCTACATTGACAGAAAATTTGGCTTATCATAATTAAGGACCTCTGCATACCCCTTTCAGACATGGACAAACCTAATACGGATAAACAGGGACATTTTTAAGTATCTGAATAGACTTTTAGAAAATTAATATGTGATAACTCTCTGGAAATTATTAAACGAGAAAAGAAAGCAAAACTTTAAACATAATAAACCTTATTAAATACAATAATAAAATCACATGATGTCAATAGATGTAGAAAAGATAAAATATAATACCCATTTCTGTTTACAAAAATATTAAGAAAAACAAAGCAATAAGTGATTTTTTTCTTAATATGAATAGAATCAATCTAAAAGCAGATATGTATATAGGCTACATACATATGTATGTGTATTACATGTGTATATAGATATGTTTATATGGGTGTACTCATATATGTATGTGTGTATTATGTATATATAAATGCTAAAAGCTTTTCCAGTAAGATCAGGGGATCAGGGTAAAAGAAACAATTCCATTATCACCACTACTATTTCATATAAGATAACAAAAAGAAATTGAGGCAAACAGGTCAAGTGATTTCCCCAGGGTCACATAGCTAATGAATGTCAAATGCAGAATTCAAACTCAATTGTTCCTGACTCTAAAGTCCCATATTCTATCCATCATATCACCTAGTCTTCCTAAGGATGTATTGTTCCTATAAAGGACTATCAAAATTATTTTTTGTGAGCTAGTCATTGATTCCTATCATTAAGGTATTATTTTCTCATTGCTATGCATTTTTGCTGCTCCATCCTTATTGTCTATTTAGCATTGAAAACTCTTTATAACATGCTCCCTTCCTACCTTCCCAGTCTTCTTTCACTTGATCCCCCTCTATGAGCCAATGACACTGCCCCCTATCTGCTGTTCCTTTAACAAAACACTCCATCTCCTTTTATGGCTTTTCATTGTCTGTCCTGTATACTTGGATAGAGTGAGCTCCCTCCTCACCTTCTTCCTTAAGGGTATCACTTCATAGATCAGATTTACCAAGTTGACAAAAATGAAAATGACAAATTCTAAGAAGAATGTGAGAAAACAAGCATTTTCATGCACTCTTGGTAGAGCCATGAATTTGTCCCACCATTCTGGAGAACAATTTGAAACTACATACAAAATGTAATGTGCATACTCTGACCCATCAGTATTACTATTAGATATATAACCCCAGGAGATCAAAGAAAAGGGAAATGGACCTATATGTACTAGTACCTAGTATACAGTTTTACATTTAATGCAGCATTTCATAACATTAATAATATAATGGTTTAATTTATATAGTGCTTACTATGTGTCAGGCATGGGGCTAAGCAATTTCCATTTATTATATCATTTGATGCTCATAACCCTAGGAGATAGATGTTATTATTATCCCCACACTACAGTTAAGAAAACTGAGGCAAAGTCACTTGTCTGAGGTTACACAGTTTGTCAGTGTGAGGCTGCATTTAAACTCAGGGGTGAGTGGCTCCTGATCCAGTGATCTATCCATGGTACTAACTAGTTGCCCTATCAAGTACACACACACACGCCCACACACACAGTATGTAACTGTTACTCTCTTATTTCACATTTATATTTTCTGATTTCACATTCTTGTTCTACATTTATAGATTCTTATTTCACATGTATATCTTCAGAATAATTCATTTATGGATTCACCATTAGCATCAAGCTTGTATTCTGAACAAATAGAATACACATTAGAAACAAGCCCATTAGTGGGGGGGGGGGGGAAGGGATGTGATGCTATATTGAGGTATGGAGAAGAATTTTTATTTCCTTTTGTTGGTCCCTACCCAGTCTCTCCTTCAAGTCTTCACCTCTGAGGTCACCTCTCTAGCCATTCTCTTTTCCTTATACCTCTGGGAAAATAGCTTTCCTTTCAAATTGACCATGGAGAGGAGGAGAAAGTGGCCAAGGTCCACTTCTTATATGCATCCCAACCAACTAAAGCTACTGACTCATTTACCCAGAATTACCCAAATCTGATTTCTGTTTTTTGGTGTTTGGAGTTTTTGTTTTGTTTTGGTTTCTGATTTGTTTGTTTGTTTGTTTGTTTGTGTGGTTGTTGTTATGGGAAGATAGAAAGTGGTTCAATAATTCTCTTTTCTACAGATCTAAGCCATCGATCAGGGAAATTGCTCTGGAAAATGTACATTACAGATATAAAATCTTTCTCTCTATCTCTGTGTCTTTCTCTGTCTCTGTCTGTTTCTCTCTGTCTCTGTCTCTCTATCTCTCTGTGTGTACCTCTGTCTCTCTTTCTCTGTCTCTCAGTCTCTATCATACATACATATATTCTTCCTTGTCTTTTTCAGCTTTTGTGTAATGAAACAAATAAATCAGTAATACAATGATTGACCATATTTCATTTTTTTAAATGGTTTTAAAGACAAGGTAAGGAGGAAAGTAAAATAAAGTATATTTGATAAAATAACAAATTTTGGAAACAGGCACATAGTATTTTGAGAAAGGAGAAATGAGCCGGCTTTTAGCAAACCCTTTCTCTTTGTCTCTTGTTCAATCACCAAGACCCTATCTTACACCCTGGCCCTGAGAGAATCGTGACTGATGTTCTCTAACTCTATTATCCTGGTATGTTCCTCTTCACTGCTGAGACTGGTAGACCCTCAAGCTGCACACCCCTTTCCCTCTTACTATATTATCGCATATCCTATTGCCTCAGCCTCTTTGGTCTTCCTTAATATAGGAAGGCCAGGGTTAGTCAAATTTTGGCCCCAAACAATCATGGGTCATGGCAGCTCATCAGGGGTAAGTCATGTGGGTCAGAAACTATGGAAGGATTAGTCTTCATTCTCTTCCACAGCTCATGGGTATCTCTTAACAAATAGTGATACTTCTTAATCCCATAATACCAGCCTGGTTTATTGCAAGTAAGAAAGCTGTGGTTTAGACTTGTGGCAGTTGAGCTTAACATTGCTAGCATTGATCTGGGGCCTACTTGTGAGCCCTCTGAGTGAGAGGATAAAAATGTTTATTGGGTTTGTTTGGGGTTTTTTTGAGAATTTGGCAGGGACTGAGTCTCTAGTAAACCTCCTTGCTAACTGCTTTTTCTAACCTCCTTGCTAGTGATTTTTATGTTTTTATCCCTTGGATTATTTTTAAACTGCCTTGAGAAGTGCTTGTTCTCATAGGGATTGGAACAGTTTCAGTAAAAGGAAAGTTATTCAAACCTGTGACTCTGCATGGCACATTGTACCAAACATAGGATAATGATCCTGACAAGGTAATAGAGGAGAATGAAATTTCTGCCTAAATTAGCAAACATTCCTCCTCACACCCAAATATTCTGGGCTTACCAGAACACATTACAATGAATATAAGCAAGAAATTGGAGTCCTTTTTCAATGACCAAATCCTTGAATCTGCCACTTAAAGAAACATGCTTAGTTAACCCCAACAAAAGGTGTTGTTTGTTTGTTTGTTTGTTTTAATTCTTTCTTTCCTTAATGAAATTCTTCAGTCAAGCCATAAATTGCCAGTTCTTGGAAAGGCAGTTTCATTCTTCTAACATTTCCTTTGAGAATATAGTCCCTTAAGTAAAATCATAAGAGGTTGTTAACCTTTTTTCTATCATGGATCCCTTTGACCCTCTGTTGAAGCTCAATGGACCCCTTCTTAGAATAAGGTTTTTAAATGAATAAAATAAAATATATGCAACTACAAAAATACAAAGGACTACAAAAAATCAATCATATTTAAATCCAGTCAGGCTATAGATGGAAAAATGGTGATGTCATGCAATCTAGTAGGGGGTATACTAACTCTATGAATTTCAAAGTAGTTGTGATTTCTATTGGTGATCAAGTCAAACACATTGCCTATCATGCCACTGTTTGTTGCCTACATACATGATTGGAAGAAATGCTGCCTACATCCAGAGAAAGAACTAATAAATAGAAATATGTACAGAATAATTATATATGTGTGTATGTGTGTATACACACATATATACATATATGTGTGAGTATGTGTGTGCTTGTGTCTAATGGTAACCATCTCTAGGGTAGGGAGAAGAAAAAAGGGAAAAAAGAAATTTACATGGTAACTTTATTATATATTTAAAAGGATTAGCAAGTTGTACAAAATAGATTTGCAGTTTCATGTGCAATCATCTTTTTTATTATACTATGTTATAGAAATGCTTGTTTTATTCCACAAATAAAAATAGATAAATGGGAAGGAAGGAAGGAAGAAAAGAAGGAAAGAAGAAAAGGAAGGAAAGAAGGAATGAAGGAATGAAGGAAGGTAGGAAAGAACACATGTTAAATTTCACTTAGAGGTTAGTGGAAATAAATATGTATTTTCCCCATCCAAGTTCATGGACTCCTAAGTCTATCCCCAGACTCATTCGAGTTACATGGACCCCAAGTTAAAAAAACATTTCCTTAAAGTGATAGTATTCAGAAATAGGATTTTTAACCCTTGACTTCCCCAGTAACTCAGAGGTTTGCACACCCTGCTTTTCAACTTGGTAGAGTTACAGCTTATATTATATAACTTCTAAGTAGCAAGAAATTTCTAAAAAGCACTCTGAAAGAAGCCTAGTGGGGTAAAAGCAATCAGTAGACTATAATTCCTTTCCAGGTTGAGCAATTAATTTTAGTTCAAATTGTCCACTATTAAGATTTGGTGATGGGTCTGAGTATTTGCTAGGAACCAGTAGGTTGATTTATCCAGAACAATTATATTCATCTGAAGGTGAGAAATTGAATGTGACTGGTCTCACTGGTCACTTTTTAAGCTGGAATGTCTCTGCAGCTGCTACAAATACCTTTTTTTCTTTTTCCTGGCCCACCTGCCTGCCTTCTGTCACACTGATATCAGTAAGTTTCTCCTCTGGTTTTGTAAATCACAGGTACAGCTTCTTTTCCCTGTATTTCACCTCTTGTTCTTCACAGCTCAGTACTAATCATCAGCCCATAATGTAGTGTAGAATTGCCAACCCCATCCCGATGATGTAGTTATTTCCAATTGGCACTTGGGAGCAGTGAGAATAGGAAGCATTACTCATGGCCAAGAGTACAGATGTTTCTAATTGCTTTCCATTACCAAGAATAACAGCTGTTTACATCTATCAGCAAATAATTCACAAGAGCTCCAGACTATTAAGATAACACACCCCACCTGGTCACCATCACAAGTTGTCAAGGCCAAGTTAGTGGCTGCCAGAATCCCCTTCTGCATCTCTGTTCATCAAATGACAGTATGTGTCACCTTCAGATATCCTTATGCTACCCCACACGCTCTGGCTTCTTGGTGGCCTGACACATCAAATGGACATATGGATTCTTCATGGCTTTGCAGTAAATGTTTTATGATTATCTTGAAGCCAAGGGCAGCTGACACACAGGAGCAAGGGACTTGCGAATCGTCTGGTGAAAGAAATTCTACACTTTCCCCCAAAATGAGTGAAAAGTGCTCTGCTTTGAAGGCCTTTGCAGCTGTACATTTAACTTCCTTTAATGCACCAACAAATCATATTCAGTGAGATGTTATATGACACGGTAATATAGCAGGGACTAGGTCACGTGTTGTCATACAAGACACAACAAAATGGACAGACAGTTGACAGTTCATTGAACTACATTACACACAAATGAATATAAATGTTACAGTGCCTCATAGACAGCAGAGCTCAAAAAGACCAATTAGGCTTCTCTTGCCAATGTAACATAGCTCCCTGCTGCCTATTTTCCAATGCCTTTTTTTTTCTAGTCCAGTTTAAAGTGACTCCAGCAAAGGGGTTTCTACCTTCTTTGGGGAGATAATTCTAGTCTGATACATTTGATACAGTGAAGCTTTCTTTCCTGACCTTAGGTTTGAATTTTCCTTTACAAACAGCAAAGAAATATTCACCTATGGATTTCAAGCCATTTTGTGAAAAAATAGATTATATTTTAATCCACATAGAAAATATAGTTTTATGACAAGTGTTATTGAAAGGTTTTTTTTATTGTTCCTCTTTTCATTATCTCATGCCCCTGCCAAAATTCTTTCCTTGCCAACAGTCTATAACCCCCATACATATACATAAAAGAAAGATGATCTTCCTTCAACTGATAATAATGAATAGATTAATACTAACAATTATTATTAATACTTATTAAAGACCCACAACATACAAGTGATAATTCCATTGGAATAAGATGTAAGGGAACAAACATTTATTTTTTTGTGGGGCTATGGGGATTAAGTGACTTGTGCAGCATCACACAGCTAGTAAGTGTCAATTGTCTAAGGCTGGATTTGAACTCAGGTCCTCCTTAATCCAAGGCCAGTGTTTTATCCACTGCACCACCTAGCTGCCCCAACAAGCATTTATTAAATGCCTACTATGTACCACTGTGCTAAGCCCTTCATGAATATTACCTCATCTGATCCTCACAACAACCTTATGAGGTTATCCTTATTTTACAGTTGAGGAAACTGAGGCAAATAGATTAAGTGATTTACCCAGGATCACCCACTTAGGAATTTAGGTGTTCCTAGCTACAGGTCCAGTATATACACATACATACATGTGAAAAGTATATATCTATACTTTTATATTTATATATATATATAAATATACATATATATGCATGTGTATATATGCAAATATGAAGCAAGAAGAGAACAGAGGAGAGAAGAGAAGAGAAGAATGTAGAATTCCAGGACGAAGGGTTAATGTTTTAGTCTATAGATAATAGGAAACTACCAAAGGCTTTAAGACAAAGAAAGATATGATTAAAGCTCTGTATTAAACTATTATTCATGCAGTGATTTGAAAAATAGATTTGAGTAGGAGGAAAATGGATGTAGGGAGACTAGTTAGGTTATTGTAGGAAGGCTAGTTGGAAGGTTATTGTAGTAATTTAACTAAAAGGGGGTTAGAACCTGAGATAGTGTGGTTCTTCTGGGACATTTTTATATCATAACTGACCTACAAACTATAAATGTAGTTCAAGGAATTGTACTAGTGAAACTCCAGTTATGATGCCCATGAAAATATGTATCCTTTAAGATGCTGGGGGGCCAGAGGTAGGAAGATCCCAACTTTGAGAGGGCCATTTCCATTGAGAAAAAAAAGAGAGAGAAATCCAGGTGGGACTTCTACGTGGCAGCATAAAGAAAATGTGAGGATTGGGTATTAGTAGATTTGCCTCAAAGGTCTTAGTTTGATTTTCATCCTTAATACCTTAAAATAGGTATCTTTAAAACTTTAAAACTGCAATAAGACTTTTGGGAGAATCTGTATTTCTGTGTTCCCTTGCTCTATGTGAAAGGCTGAGGAAACTTTGTGTATTAGACCATGTTACTCAACTTCCTGAGGTCTTTGGTATAGAGAGAAGCAAAGGATTATGATGGTGATCAAAATCTCCATGCTCTATAAGACTTTGAGTCACTTCTTCTCCTTTAAAGCATATCAAAGTTAAAGGAAATTGTAAGAAGATGATAAAATAGGGCAGGAAACTACCTGGCTCTCCCAAATTCCCCTACAAATAAAATAATCCTTCAAAGCAAATTTTAGAGCAGCAGAAATAATTAAAAGTCTGGGTAAAGCAGTTGTCCAGCCTAAGAGAATATTAGGTAAGAATTTACATATTGGGTTGATGGTTTGGCTTGAAAGAAGTCCAGATACCTCTGGACAGATACCACAGAGTCAACAAACAGCAAGGCTTGGGGGCACCTGTGTAGGTTGCAACCTTAGCTTTCAGAGCTGAAGGCAAGGAGGAGTGACAACATGCTTGTAAGTATGGTCCCAGAATTGGGGAAAGTACTGTTAGTTGTGGTCACTTGCAGGAAAGTGCAGTCCTTGATTTCATTTCCAGGGCAGTGGGGTAAGCTGACACATGTAGCCAACTGAGGGGCCTCAAAGAACAAGAGTGTTTGCAGTGGCAGTGGTGCAGGGGGCCTGAGAAATGGCCAAGGGCAGAGAAAAATACCTAAGGTCACTAATAGAGCAAGATGGGTGCCAGAGGAGCAGTGATCACACCTGGCTTTGGATTATAGAATATTTGAAGGAACAAGAGGTCAAAGGCCCCCAGATAGAACTCAGGAAAAACCTGAAGCCTGAGACATTATTCCCTTGACCTCAAGAGCAAAGTCCAACTCTAATGTAAACTTAACAGTTAAAAAACAAACCACCAAAATGAGTAAAGAACAGAAAAGGCATGACCATAGATAGCTACCATGGTGACAGAGAAAATCAAGGTTCAAACTCAGAAGACAATGAAGTCAAAACAGCTATTTATAAAACTTCAAAGATAAAATGTAAATTGGTAACAAGCCCAAAAAGAGTTCTTGGAAGAGCTTACAAAGGACTTTAAAAATAAAATAAGAGAAGTTGAGGAAAAAATGGGAACAGAAATAAGAATAATTCAAGAAAAGAAAGAAAAATATGAAAATAAAGTGAAGCAATTAGAAAAAGAGTTACAAAAACTTACCAAAGAAAATAACTCCTTAAAAAATTAGAATTGGGCAAAAGGAAACTAATTAATTCATAAGACATCAAGAAATAATTTTTAAAATAAAAAGAATAAAAAATAGAAGACAATGTGTGGTCTCGTTAGAAAAGCACCTGAACCATAAAACAGAAAAGGGGACCTAATATAAAAATTCTCAGACTACCTTAAAGTTGTAATTTAAAAATAAGAATCTAGACACACTGCTTCAAGAAATTATTAAGGAAAATTTCCCTGAAGTTTTAGAGCTAGAAGGTAAAATAAAAATTGAAAAAAGAAATCTACCAATCACCACCTGAAAGAGATTCCAGAAGGAAAACTCACAGGAATATTATGTCTAAGTTTCAAAGCTCCTAGGTCAAGAAGAAAATATTACAAGCAAATAGAAACAGTTTAAATACTGTGGAGATAGATTACAGTCTTGGTATCACAAGAGCTATAAACTACTATAATAAAAGACCAATGGGTGTAGAGTTTGATATTCTGAAGAGCAAAGGAGTTGGATTCTCAACCAAAAATAACTGACCCACCAAAGCTGAGGAAAAATGGATATTTAATGAACTAAAGGACTTTCAGATGTTCTTGAGGAAAAGAACAGAATTAAACAGAAAACAACTTTCAAGAATCAGGAGAAATATAAGAAAGTAAATAAAAAAGACTAATTATAAGATATTTAATAAGGTTTAGATGTTTATTTCTTTTATGGGAAAATAATAGCAGTACCTCTTAAGAATGTTATCATTACTAGGGTAGTTTGGGAAAAAATATATGTATGCATGCATGCATGTGTGTATGTTTATGAACATGAATATATGTATATGTGTGTGCATACATGTCTGTGTATCTATATACACATATATCTATATGCACATACACAAACACATATGATAAATGCATATGTAGTATGTGTAGATGTAGGGTTAACAGGGAGGGAGAGAAACAGCTTGGAACTCAAATGTAACAAATAAAATATTTTTAAATAAACATAAAAAATGAAATTATTTTAAAAGACATGTCAAAGTTGGAAGTGAAGACTCCACCAAAGTAACCAATTTAAAAAGAGGAAAAATTTAAACAGTACCTGTTTAAAAACATATTCATGCTTTTCTCCATTTTTTTAGAAGAGGGTGTTTTTTGTTATTTTTGTTTATTTAAAAAGTTATGGTAGATAGTAATTACACCATATGTAAAATACTCTATGATACATTTGATTCAAAAGGGTACCAAGAAGTATAGTAAAATTAGCATGTCTTTTGACAAAAAAGGATGATCAAGATAACATAAAATTAAGTCAAAGAAGAAAGCATTTTGATCTGTACAACCAGAGTGCTAAAAGGGCCACACTAAAGTCCAAACAGCTAATGGGCTAAGCAAACCCTCAAAATCATTGCTATTTAACATTCCACAACCTAGGGGACAGTTTACATAGGGCTTTTGTTCAGTTGGTGCTTGAAAATTTTGAGAAGTCACCTTTGTGCCAATGCATTATACAATCATATCTCTTAGACACAGAAACCAGATGGAGAAAATAGGGGATTGGGAGGTGGGGCCAGGGTTGGGGCTGAGCCAATCTTCTCTAAACAGAAGGAAAAGAAGGGTGTGTTGGCAAATATTTTGTAGAATAAAAATTCTGATTTTACAAAGCTGTTTTAGTGAACTGCAAGGTTTAAAACTTAAAGGCTGTTTAAGATAATAGACTTAACTTTATAGTACATGTAAGCCTGGATCAGGAAAGAGAAAATATCACTTCTTTTAGGGATATATGTTGTTGAAGTTGTTTCTTTCAGCATTTGAAATATCAATGAGTTCCCTTTTCCAATAACCAACTTAAAACTGAGACTTTTCCAATGATATTCAGAATGGGTATTCTTTGAATATTTTATGATAGATTTCTTTAAAGGGAAGACATTTTGTTTATTTGCTAATATACCTTTAAGTAAGCATTTTGCACTTTCAATGAAGAGAGGCAAAACTTCTGGTTGAAATGACAACATGAAAATACAGAATCACAGAATTTGAAAGTTAAAAGGGATCTCAGTAGCCATCTAGCCCACTCAGCCCAGGCACAAAAAGAATACCACTATAACACACCTGACAAGTGTCAGGCTCTGCCTGAAGATCTTCAAGGAGGAAGAAACCATCACCTTTTGAGGGAACTTATACTTTGGACAGTTCTACTTAAATGGAAAAGTAACTGCATTCTCATATATACTTTTTAATTTCTTGATACTAATTCAACAAGGTGAACAGAATAAAGTAATATAAATAAATGAAACTAATTGAATAATTAAAAAGACATACAAAGATAAATGAGAGCAAGTATATACATGAAGTACAAAACCTCACACACACACACACACAAACAGCCAGAAACCTGCAGTCAATTAAGAGAAGGTTCCTACCAAGGAAGCCAATGTGAATTCATATAAACAAGATGGAAACTTTAGGTGCTTTAGCCAGAGATATTGTACTATGAAATTGTACTATGCTGAACCGGGAAACTGGGACACTGAAAACCCATAGAATTCTGACAGGACCTAAAGCTTCTGGGGACCCAGAAGTCTGCAAGGGTCTGACCAGAGATGTCCAAGAGAACACTGAGTCTGACATGCTCCATTGTTGTTGTTATTCAGTTGTTTCAGTCATGGGCAACACTTTGTGACCCCATTTGGAGTTTTCTTAGCCAAGATACTGGAGTGGTTTGCCATTTGCTTCTTTAGCTCATTTTACAGATGAGGAGACTGAGGCAAATAGGGTGAAGTGACTTGCCCAGGGACATAAAACTAGTCTCAGAAGCCAGATTTGAACTCAGGTATTCCTAACTCTAGGCCTAGCACTCTATTCAAGAACATGCTCTAAAAATGGCCTAACAATCTCTAGAGATGTGGGAAGTAGAAAAAAAGTGAAGGATGTTCAGAGAAGTTACAGGATGACCACTGCATCCAAGATTATTGAAGGAGCTTGCCTTGAGATACAAAGTCCCAAAACAGCAACTGAAGCTGTAGATATGAGTTAACAGAAAAAACACCATACTCAATTAGAAAAAATTATTGGTTAAGATATTCTCTAGGAAAAATAAAAACAATGAGAGTAATTACTCAACCTCTCCTCAAGGAGAATATCTGAGGAAGGAAAATGTTTGGCCACAAAAACTACAAAAAATCACTGGGGAAAAAATGAAGCAAGATATTTTTTTAAATGAAACCAACATTCTGGAGTGGAAAAATGGAAGTAAAATAAATAACTTAGAAGATAAACTAGAAAGTACCAAGGTAGGAAATGCTCTGTGTGTGTGTGAGAAAGAGGGAGGGGTTGGGACAAACAAAATTAAATTATTCAGAGTTGAAAAGATGGAGAAAAATACATTCATCATTTTTAAAAATTGAGATGAAAAACAAGTAGAGTTCATATAAGAATCACACTAGTCCCTGAAAATCATAACTAAATGAAAGCCCGGGGTGTTAGATTTCAAGAAATCATTAAAGACAACTGCCCAGAAAAAAGAGTAAATTAAAAATCAATAGAATCCAGTGGTCATCTCCTAAAATAAATACCAAACTGAAAATGCTAAGGACTTTTAAAGCCAATACCAAGAGCTTCCACATTAAAGAAAAATTCAACAAATAACCAGAAAGAAAGAGATCAAGTACCAAAGAACCAAATCAGTATAACCCAGGACTACATTATATTCCTAAAGAAAATATCAGAGCTAAGTAGAAACTTAAAAATAAATGAACAAGAGTCAAAGGAAATTTATAAAAAGCAAATACATGTGGAAATGCTTGCTAGCTATTAGAGGGGAAAGAGATAATTACTCTTCCTTTAAAGGTCATAGAGGGATTCAAGAAAGACAAATTTAGGACCTGAGTCTTGTTTTATAATTTTTTGGTAGGAAAGAAAAGGGGAGAAAAAATAATATACAGGGAGAAATAAAGCATGTAGAAGAACAAGTTGGTACAGAGTATAGGACTCGTTCAAATCCTGCCTTGAACCCTTACTAGCTGTGCAAACCTGGGCAAATCACTTAACATCTCTTAGCCTCAATTTCTTTACTGTAAATATGTTATCTTGTTATCCTTGCAGCAATCCAGTGAGGTAAGTGCTATTATTATTTTCCCTAATCTTACATTAAAGATTCAGGTGGGGTAAGTAGACATTTCATGACAATTATTTAAATCTCAAATATTTTATCCTCATTCTCCAAATGCCAATCCTTAAGAGAAGAATAAGAAGCTACCAACAGAGAGATAAATAGATAGATATGAAATGTATGACATGTATACACATTTGTGATATATATGCTTTTAGAATTAATGTACCAAAGAACAAATTAAAGATATAAAACTGCATGAAATAAAATGGCAAGAATGAAACTATACATTAAACCTTTGAGGATTCAGTCAAAGGAGTCTTTTGGGGATGTTTTATATCACTAAGCAGTTTTAACAACCAAACAGAGAAAGAATAGATCAATGAAATGAATAGATTAATCAAGAGATAAAACAACAAAGTAAAAAAAAAGTGATATAGAAAACTGGTAACTTTAAAAAAAATGAACAAACGATTAGTGAATCAATTCTCTACTGAGCTTTCATATGACATTTATCAGAGGAGTTTGCTGCAAAAGTTTCCCTATTCAGGGGCAGCTAGGTGGCGCAGTGGATAGAGCACTGGCCCTGATTCAGGAGGACCTGAGTTCAAATCCGGCCTCAGATATTTAACACTTACTAGCTGTGTGATCCTGAGCAAGTCACTTAACCCCAATTGCCTCACTAAAAACAAAAAAGTTTCCCTATTCATAACCTTACAATTAACTATTTCCCTGCCAGTTTTAAGTATTTTATGTGGTTACTTCCACTCTGTCTAATCAAGAACACCTATTCCACCCATAGTTTTGAACAATTCCCAGATTATTCAATTAGCATGCATGATTTTTCATACCTAGGTCATATAAGATTTAGAGCTCCTTGTGGTATATGGCTTGAGATGTTGGTCCAAACATAAATTCTTACAGCCTGTTTCCAAATTTTCATAGTAGTTTTGATTGAATATTAAATATTTAGTTGGTATGATTGGGTTAGTTTGTTCAATGGTAAACTCTTCTATTTTTTTTTAACCAGCATTAAATAGTTTCTTATGATTACTGCTCTATAGTTTGAGACAGCATACTACTACTTTTATCTAACTTTTTTTGGGGGGGAGGGGGTATTACCTCCCTTCTTAATCTTTTTTTTTTTTTTTTAGTGAGGCAATTGGGGTTAAGTGACTTGCCCAGGGTCACACAGTTAGTAAGTGTTAAGTGTCTGAGGCCGGATTTGAACTCTGGTACTCCTGAGTCCAGGGCCAGTGCTCTATCCACTGCTCCATCTAGCTGCCCCCCCCCTTCTTAATCTTTTGTTCTACCAGATGAATTTTGTCTTTATTTTATTTCTAGTTTAATAAATTGGTTTTTTGGTAGATTGGTATGAAAATGAATATATATATGTACATGTAAATATGGATATATATGAAGAATAAGCAAATAAAAGAATATAAATATATATATATATATAAATTTCCTAACTCTAATACTGAGAGTCTTTTTATTTGCTTATTCTTCCTACCTTATTTCCTGAATTGAGACTGTATTGTGTCCTGCTCTTCACACTTATAGAAAGAATGTTTGGATCTTCTTTGGGGACCTGCACTTGCTTTATCTTGTTAATGACGGTTGTATTCTTCAAAGATTTCAGACGTAGCTCATATTGATGACTTACAAACTTTGGACAAGCCCCAAGCAGTATAACCTAGAGTAAAGTCTTGTCTGCCTTATGCCCAACTGGTTTGAGCTTTGTAACTTTATGATGCTGGTCTAGGCCAGAGTGACACAACTATAGGTTGCTCTCTGGTTAGATCTCTACTAAACTGCCACTGGTTCCAGGTCTTCTTTTCAATGTTGTTGTCAACCCTTATCAACTAGTTGAAAGTGTCTGAAGGTTCAGAATGACAGATGTGACAGAAGACTCTTCCTTGGTTTGACCTCCTTGCTGTGATCTTTTAGCTGCAGACTTCTGACCTGCAATGTACTGAATCTGTAACCTTCCTTGGGGGGTCATTGCCTCAGAGCTCCTACTTGCTTCTGCTCATGCTCCTTGATCATTAAACAGCCTCAGGCCATATCTGAGCTGGAAACACTAAACCTGACTACTCTTTGTTTGGCACTCAATCATAGGCCAGTCTGAGACAAGCAGCTGGTTTTCAAATACAAACTATGTCATCAACTCTGCTATGAGGTCAGAGAAAAATACAACTACAAGCTAGCTCCTGTTTCATCTCCCTATAAATAAATTCAGGCCACTTCCTACTGGATATGTAATCACTCCCCACCTGGGAATATAGCTTCTAGTCAGTCTTTCACATAGCTACAGTCCTAATCCCTCCTCAATCCAAATTCTATTACTGCTTCCTGAAATGAAAACAATAAGTTTCACTGTGTTTATTCTTTTTTTTTTTTAGTGAGGCAATTGGGGTTAAGTGACTTGCTCAGGGTCACACAGCTAGTAAGTGTTAAGTGTCTGGGGCTGGATTTGAACTCAGGTACTCCTGACTCCAGGGCTGGTGCTCTATCCACTGCGCCACCTAGCTGCCCCTGTGTTTATTCTTTAGAATTCCCAAATACTGTGGAGTGTGTGTCCTAGATCTTTGTCAGAGTTGTGGAAAGGGACCCAGGCTGTGTTACTTTCTCCAACTCTTCCTTCTTGGCCTTCCAAATAAGTAATTAGATAAATTACTTAAAATAACTGAAGCTCATCCATATCAGCTTAGCAAAGATGACAAAGATGGAAAATAACAATCTTTGGAAGGTTGTGGACTGACAAACTATTCTAGAAAATACTATTAACTCTTTCCCAGTCCTAATTTCACATTTGGTGCAATGGATAACTCAGAGCCTAAGAATTCAAACAAATAATCCATCTAATAAAAATGTAATCAAATACCACACTTCTACTTCATAAAAGCAGGTGGCAGGGCAGTTTAAGAACAGTTCAGGAAAAGAGAAAAAAGCTGCTAGCAAGGAAGCTAACAGCAGTTGACAAGAACTGCTTGCCTTGAAGTCTCAGGAGCTCACTGCCAAAGTCCTAAGAACTTCTCTTATCCCATTCTTACCCAAACACCCAGAGATGCATCTGAGATCAATCTACCTGGGGGCAAAGTAAACCTAAAGTGGCCCAAACCTGTACAACAGTTTTGGCTGGTGTTCAGGGAGGGTGGTGTTCATATCTATTCATTTTCATTAGTATTTTGATCCACAACAAACTACTGTATCCAAAAAGTCATTAAACTATGCATGCATACCCTGTGAACAAGCTAAGCCACTATGAGGCATATGCCCCCAAGATAATGACCAAAGGAAAAGACCCCAACATATAAAACTGTTGATAGCATTACTTTTTGTAGTAGCAAAAAATGAGAACCAAAGTAGATATACATCAATTAGGGAATAACTAAACAAATTATGGTATATGAATATAACTTTTATCTCTGTCTCCTGGCTACCCTAAGCCTCTTTTAAAGCCAAGCTAAAATGCCACCTTTTATAAGAAGCCTTTCTAAATCCCTCTTATTACTATTACTGGTTCCTTCCCTATGTTTATGATCTTTATTTTCACACACACACACACACATATACACAAACAAGATATTCACTATACATATATATATATATATATGTATAGTGAATATCTTGTTTGTATTTAGTTCTTTGCATATTGTATCCCCAATAGACTGTGAGCTCCTTGAGGGCAGGTACTGGTTTTTTGCCTTTTTTGCCTTTCTTTTGCCTTTCTTCCCAAGAGTTTAGCACAGTGTCTGGTACATAAGACATACTTTAAAATAATGTCAATCTTTGTTGACTTGAATGAACTTTGTTGTTGTTTTTTTCAAAGTCATAATAATAAGGATTTTTTTAAGTAAAGGGAGACAATGTTGTTCAAGTGAATTCCACCTCTGACCCTTATTCCAGATTTGACCATGGGCAGGTCACTTAACTTTCCTGAGCATCAGGGCAGCTAGGTAGCACAGTGGATAAAGCAACAGCCCTGGATTCAGAAGGATCTGAGTTCAAATCCAGCCTCAAACACTTGACACTTACTAGCTGTGTGACCCTGGCTAAGTCACTTAACCCTCACTGCCACACACACACACACACACACGCAAAGAATTTTATAACAGCATTAGTGTAAGCTGATCTGCTGGGAAGCACGTGGTTATTTTCAGCATGGCAATGATCCAATATAACTCTGAAGAACTTATGAAAATTGCAATCCATCTACAGAGAAAGAACTGATGGTATTTGAAAACAGACTGAAACATATTTTTTGACAATTCCTTAATCTGAAGTTTTGTTTTTATCTGTTTTCTCTCACAACCTAGCCAATGTAGAGATATTTTCCATGACTACTCATGTATAATTTATATTGAATTGCTTGAGTTCTTGGGGTGGGAGTGGGAGGGGAGGGAGGAAGAGAAGTTGGAAGTTTTAATTATTTGAAAATATTTTTTTGGTGGGGCAATGAGAGTTAAGTGACTTGCCCAGGGTCACACAGCTAGTAAGTGAGTAACTGTCAAGTGTCTGAGGACAGACTTGAACTCAGGTCCTCCTGAATCCAGGGCCAGTGATTTATCCACTGCACCACCTAGCTGCCCCTGGGACCACAAAGTTGTTTTTTTTTTAATTGATGTCAAAATTTGCTTTTACATGTAATTTGGGAAATAAAATTTTAAAAAAAACTTTCCTGAGCATCGATTTCCTGATCTGTAAGAAAAGGAACACTGGATAAGGTGGCTTTTGATTTCCCTTCCACCTCTAGATCTGTGATCTTAGGCTCTGAATATGGTAACTTCAAGAGAGGTAGTAAAAAGAGCACCCTATTCTCCCCCACCCCCACTTCATTCTTCATTTAAGATGCCACTGATTAACAGTCTCTCTGAACTACAAACTTTCTCAGTAGTTAGACATATTTAAAAGTGGAATGAGTTGCCTGGAAGTGGGATTAGAGGTAAGAGAAAAGGTGGGTTCCTTCTCAATAGAAGTCTTTAAGCAAAGAATGTGTGATCTGTCAGGAAGTCTCTATGATGATGAGATTTTGAAATTCTCATGTCTCATGTACATAACTAAGTAAAGCTGTGTGATTGATTTCTCTCAACCCCAAGTCCATAATCTTCTCTTAATTGTAGGTATTATCTGACAAATAGAAAATGACCTCCCTCCCTCCCTCCCTTCTTTTTTTCCTTCCTTCCAACCTCCTTCCCTTCCTTCTCTTTCCTTCCTTCCTTTCCTCCTTTCATTCTTTCTTTAACTTTATAGGTCATTGCTTCCTGCTTTCTTTTTCTTTCTCCTTTTTCTTGCTCCTCTTTGATTTTTCTCTTTTCTTCTCTTTCTGTCCTTCTGTCTTTTGCACTTTCTTTTTTCTTTCAATAAAAAAAGACTTCACATAAGCCATTCTACCTAAAATTGTGAAACTGACCCAGTATGATCACTCTCATTTTGGACATTTCTCTATTTTATGATGGACAGATATCATTATAAGGTATGTACATTTATACTGATGTTATAAGTAAGACAGCTAATTAGGAATTAGGTTGCACGTAAATTGAGCTAATAAAGTACTGGTGAACATACTCTTTTCCAGGCTGGCATGATATGGCATGCAAGTTGGCATGCAGTGTTTTGCTAACATATGGTAACCAGAAGCTGCTGTTTCTTCTTAAGAAACAGCAACAGAAACGTCAGCTCTCACAGTATTAAAGAAACACCCCCTCCTAAAAAAATCTCCCTTTCTTCTCTGAGGGTGTTAGTGCTAGCATGTGTGCCACTTATCAGCCAGCATGGCACTGAAGAAAGCTGTACATGGACTCTCAGTCCAGCTCCAATAGGAATCCAAATTATCTATGCTCGATTAAGAGTAAGATACTTGATGAAGAGTGCTTCCCAAAGTGACCTGATCAGCATGTAAAGTGGATGTGGTTTGATAGAGGTTGTAGGATTTTTTAAAATTAAAGAACAAAAAAAAAACCCAAAGTGGAAAATTAGTCCAATCTTTTGATTCTAAGAATGGCTTGTTAGAATATTAAGACTATGGAATCAAAAATTCAAAACTCAAAGCTACCTCAAAAGCCATTTAGAACAACTCCTTCATTTGGTAGATGAAATAACCAAGGTCCAGAGAAATTAAAACCAAGGTCATACATCCTGTTAGTGGCAGAGTCAAGAATGAAATTCTGGCTTCACTTTCCCTGGGTTGAAGATGGGTATAGTTTAAATTTTAATGAAGTTCAGTCATTCAATCAATCACCATCTATATATCTTCAAGGCGTGGTCTGAATAAGAATGGGAGTGCCTCCACTGCCACTATAGGTATTGAGGGGAGGTGGGGAGGGAAACAGGGCTGGGCTCAGGGGTCTTAGCAGAGTAATTATGGAGCCTCCTCCAACTATTAATAAAAGAGATATATAGCCCTTATGACAACCTTTCCTTAATATGAATAATACAAATATTCTGAAAGTGCTATAATTGTTAATTTAAACATCTACCATTGAAATAACCTCTTATTCTGTTCTTAGGGAACATTAAAAATAATGAGCATGCAATTATTATTGAACTATTTGAAGGCTAGTACTATCCCCCCCCCCTCTCCTCTCTCTCTCATAGATAGATGGATGAATGGGTGAATGGATGGATGGATTGATGGATAGATAGATAGATAGATAGATAGATAGATAGATAGATAGATAGATAGATAGATAGATAGATAGATAGATTGGTGGATGGGTGGATGGATGGAAAGATGGATGAAGGGAGAGAGAGGGAGAGAGAGAGAGAGAGAGAGAGAGAGAGAGAGAGAGAGAGAGAGATACAAAGACTATGGCATTTTGTCTACTCTCTTTTCCACTCGAGCAGAGCCAGTCTCCTACAGTTCAGACCAGGTTTAATTCTACTGGAGTCTAACCATTGAGGAGATGGAATTGAGTTCTTTTATCTCTCCATTTGACTTATTGTCCTTTCCCCTTCCCTCCCCCATCCCAAAATGCCTAAGATTTAGGTGTTACCATATATCTAGGATATTCCCAAAAGAAGGAATAAGAAGGAACTCAATGTACAATATGAGTTAGGTATATATTTCCTATACACAAAAGAAATACCTAACAAAAAACACAATCTCAAACTGTCAGAAAGACAAGCTAAACAATTAGCTATACTAGCTACTTTTATATTCTTCTAAGAGACTGATGATTAAAACCATTTAGACATGAAGTGGTGTGCAAGACTGCTATTTATTCATTTTTAACTTATCTTAGCTCTTCACTGTTTTCCAGAATCAAAGAATAGTTGTTAATAGCTCAATATTAACTTGGAAGGAATTCTCTAGTAGCATACCCAAGGGATCTGTGCTTGACACCATACTATAAAACATTTTTTAAAAAACCAATGAATTATATCAATGCAAAGAGAACCTGAAGATATCAAGCTGAGAGGCATAGTTAATACATTGAATGACAGAGGCAGGATCCAATTTTTTAAACCCTCTTAAGCCAGAATATTGGATTGATTCTATTAAGAGGAAATTTAATAGGGATAAATGTGAATTCTTACACTTGGATTCAAAAAATTAACTTAACAAATACAGTATGGGGGAAATGTTTTGTAGAAGCAATGTTTCAATCTCTGTCCACACCTACCACTCATAAAAGTGGGGCTCATTCTTTATTTAAAAGGTATTCCTTGAGATTTATTTACCTCAGGGGGCTAAGGGTTCAGACTGTTTACCTCACTTTCTCATTCCCTTGAAGGGCCTCAGAAATGGCTCACATCTGATAGTAAAGAGCTTCACTCACCTGAATGAACTTAAAAGGTTCTCAATGATTTTCCTTGTTGAAGATTCTACTATGGCTAACTAACTCTCCTTTTGGTAACAGTCGAATTACTTATAAGGATGTTATTTTGTTTCAATATTAAACCTAAACTACTCCTCAGAATGCAGTCTGTTCCTACTCCTTTACAGAGACTGGATAACCACTTACCAGGTATATTATTATAGGAATTCTTTTCAGATATGCATTAGACTAAAAGGATGATGAGATTCCATCCAACTCTAAAAATGTTAATACTGTGATCTTCAACTATTTTCCCTTCATTTGTTCCAGTCTGTCTCATAGGATGAGATGTCCCTTTTCCTTGCAAAATGTTAACCCTTTCTTGCTCTCCTCTATTTGCCCCATCAATCATTTCATTTATTTTTATCTTTAAACGCTCTGTACTCTCTCTATATGAAAGTTCCTTTCTCATTACCTATATAGACACTCAAGTCATCTCTACGATTAAAAAAATTCCTCCCTTGACTCAGCATCACTTCAAACCATTCCACATATTTCATATTTTTCTTTGAAAAATTCCCAGGAAGAATGGTATATACTCATTGCCCAACTTTCTCAACACTAATTTACTCTCTCATCTCTTCAAATATTTCTACTGATTGCACTGCTCTACCAAAACCAATATATCCAAGATTAAAGATGTATTCTCTGTTAAATCCAATTGCCTCTTCTTAGTAATTAATCTACTTGACCTCTTTGCAGTATTCAACATTGAGAACTACTGCCTCCTGGATGGTCTCTCAACATTTGGGTTTTGTGACCTACCTCTCTCCTGGTCCTCCTCCTATCTCTCTGACTGTTTTATTGGTTCATACTTTTTTCCTTAATGAGTGTACTATTAGCCAGACCAAAAGGGAAATTTAATAGTCTTATTCTACAGTAAGACTGGAAAAAATTATATTGGTTCTTGTTTACCCTTTCATAGTCTGGAAGTTAGTCAATAGGTCATTCTTCAGCTCTGGATGGCCATAATACAGAAACTCGCCTTTTGTCTTATACTCTACACCCACATAATTTAACCTTGCTTTGACCTTAATGTTGCACCAGCCACTACACTAGAATCCCTCACCCTTTGATTAATAGCTGGTTAATCCCTTTGTTATCTCCTCCCTTTCATCCTACTTGTGAACTGGAGAAGAACATCACAAAATAATTTAAAAATTCATACTCTCTCATTGCCAATCTACAATTCCTCTGTTCTATTCTTCTTCAAACCCTAGATTATTTCCCACAACAACTGTTTGAAAGCTGTACCTTTCTACTCAAATCACCCACTGAACACTTGTCCCCCACATTTCTAATAATATGAGAACCTATTATTTCACTTAAGCTATGAAGACTATTGAATGGGATCTCACTGCCAAAGAGAGGTAATATGGCATAGTGGATAGAGTGCTAGAATTAAAGTTAAATCTATCTAGGTTCAATCCCACTACTGAAATTTATTGTTTATGTGGCCATTAGCAATTCACCCAAATACTCAGAGTCTCTGTTTTCTTATTTGTGAAATGAAGAGTATGAATTAAGTGGCCTCTAAAGTCTCTTCCAACTCTATAGCTATGGTCTAATGATCCCAGGGACTCTGTCTCCATGAGGAAACTGAAAATATGTGGCACGCCCAGCTTCACACATTTATGTCTGGTGAGTGATCTGAACTCAGGGATTCTTGAATCTTAATCCAATATTGTATTGGGTATACCTCCTAGCTGTCCCTATGTTAATCTCTAACTTTTATAATTTATCTACTTATTGCTCTCCCTCTTTCCTCTATCAGTGCTAATGTTTAATGTGTATGTTATATAGGGTCATAACTGTAGTGCTTCAATTCCTAATTTCATATTGTAACTATTTACTTTATGTATCCTCTTATGTGTGAGCCTAAAAGGCTTCTATAAATAAGTTTTATTCAATTTGCTCCATATCCTATTCTTTCTATGATCCATGGATTCTCTTCTTTCTCCTGCCTGAATCTTTATTCATATTATTGTTTCCTTTCTCCATTTAACAAACCATTTTTCTCTCAAAGTATAAAGCATCTATGATTTTATCAGAGTGGACGTGCTCTCTGCTGATACCTAGTTTAACTCCTCTGGAATTTAGTCATGGATAATCTTTGAGGTGTTCCATGGCTAAAAAAATAGTCCCATTTGACCAACCTGGTGATGGCACTCTTGAAAGTGAACTGGACACTTTGGTCCCGGCGGCAGGAGGAAGATGATGAAGGGAACTTCTTCATTTGGTAAGTGCCAGAATAAGATGCACACTTTGTGCCATCGATGTGGTCCAAGGTGTACCATCTTCAGAAATCAACCTGTGGCAAATGCAGATATCTTGCTGAACACAAGAGAAAGTATAATTGGAGTGCAAAAGCTAAGCGATGCAACAACACTCATACTGGTCGATTGAGGCACCTAAAAATTGGAATGGATTCTGTGAAGGAACAACACCTAAACCCAAGAGAGCAGCTGTTGCAGCGTCTAGTTCATCTTGAGGATTCAACTGTTTGTTAAAATAAATGTACTGAATCACAACAGTAAAAAAAGAAAGAAAGGAAAGGAAAAGAAAAGAAAAGAAAAGAAAAGAAAAGAAAAGAAAAGAAAAGAAAAGAAAAGAAAAGAAAAGAAAAGAAAAGAAAAGAAAAGAAAAGAAAAGAAAAGAAAAGAAAAGAAAAGAAAAGAAAAGAAAAGAAAAGAAAAGAAAAGAAAAGAAAAGAAAAAAAGAAAGTGAACTGGGCAGGTCCCCAGTTATAGTTATAGTCACTGGACCCAGAGCTGATGATTTTTTAACTTGCTAGTATTACACCAAATTTGTGCTCTTCTCAGAGGTTTTGAAAAACTAGGTTCACTTCAATGGCATGGTGAGGCATCAGAGTATATAGAACTTTTGCTTCTTGACTTTGAAAATGTATAGCTAAATCCATCCATCATTCTTTACAACAGTTACCTCAGCTTCATCATAAAGGTATTGATATAAACCAGACCATCAATAGCAATTGTGCACCAAAAATTATATGCATACATATTCTTGGCCATATATTATATTCTTCTTTTATTAATTCCCTTTACTCTTATATCATATTTATCTCTGTATATATCCCTTTCCTTTGTCCTCCCTCAATGAGACATTCCTTGTAAAAAAGATTTAAAACAAAGAGAAAAAACATAAGTTCAAGAAATCCAGTCAATATATCAACCATATAACATGGTTCATATCTGACAGCATACAAAATATTCCACACCTGTTTTCCCCTTCTTCACTTTTAAAAAGAAAGGGGAGAGGGGTACATTTTCTTAGCTCTTTTCTGGGGCTAAGCATGGTCAAACTGAGCATAGCATCAAATTTCATTGCTTTGCTCTTTTAATTATAATTATTGTGGATAGTGTTTTACTGATTCTACTTACTTCACGTTGTAGCAATGTCTACATCATGTCAGTCTTTTCATGCTTCTCTAAATTCGGCTAGTTTGCCCTTTGTTATAGCATAGTCCATTACATTACATAGAGTTTGTTCCCCAATAGGGCATCTACTTTCTTATCAGTATTTTACTACCACAAGAGTATTATATTCTTATGATTAATATATAATAATTAATTATATATTAAAATTATTGTACCACAACAAATATTTTGGTGTATAGAGAGCCTACATTTCTATCTCTGACCTCTGAATTATATGACTATCAGTGTAATGTCTGAGTCAAAGGTATGGATGTATATTTTATTCACTTTTCAAACATAATCCTAACTTCCTTTTAAAATATTTATAATAGTATTTTATTTTTATTTTTTCTAATTACATGTAAAAATAGTTTTCAACATTCATTTTTTTTAAGATTTTGAGTTTCAAATTTTTCTCTCTCCCTGCCTTTCCTCCCCACTCCCCAAATCAGCAAACAATCTGATATAGGTTATATATTACAATCATGCTAAACATATTTCCACATTAGTCATGTGAGAAAAGCATCAGAACAAAAGAAAAAAACACACACAAGAAAGATGAAACAATAACAACAGCCAAGAACAACAACAATACAAGTGAAAATAGTATACTTCAATCTGCATTCAGAACCTACACTTCTTTTTCTGGATGTGAAGAGCATTTTTGCTATCGTGCTTTTGAGAATGATTTCAGCAATTCACAGTTTTGTCAAAAGCATATTAATGTGTATGGGCTGAATGCTTATTTATATGTTTCTTCTAGGGGGAGGGCCAATATCTTATCTATGTTAATATACCTATTATTTCTTGGACAGCGCTATGTATCCCCTGCTGAATATAGTCAATAATAGTCATTAATGAAAAACTGATATGCTATTCCATATAAGAATAACAGTACTGTCAGTAGATTTCAAAGAAAGTGGTCACAACAATCAAAGACTTGGGAGGAGGGAAGGGTACAGTAAGGGAGATTATCAACAAGAAAGAGAGAGAAAATATGTGAAAAAGAAATCTTTGTACTTTAACAGCTGAACTTGGAAGGTAGCTTAAAGGATTGGGAAAGCTTTTGAAAACACCTTTGATCAGTATGAAAAAGTTCCATTCCTTTTTATGGGCTTTGACAAGCTGTATCATCCCTCTTGTGATAGACAGAAGATAGATAAACAGACCGGCTCTGTCTTGAAGGATGCCTGTGCTATCTGGATCAATTAATCTTGCCCAAGTAAGTCAGCTCTAATGGTGCTACCTGGCACAAGCCATTCATCAGGGCCCATCGATCCATCACACAGCATCACACAATGAACTTGGCAAGCCTGCCACAAATGCCACATGGCTACATGCCTCAGAGTCAGCACAAGACAGCAACACTCAGGGTAATTACTTGTATTTGTCTTAAAAGAGAGAATCTGAAGGGTTTCATGTCAAATGGTACTGATTCCTTATGAAGACATCAAAAAAGGAAAATGTTCCTTCTCCTGACAAAAAGCTTGTCTACTTTGATAAATAAAAATAGGGCCTCTGTGCTATCAGCTTGACAATGTGTTCCTCTCAACACAAGATACAGAGACTTATTAGGTGGATAAACTAAGGCTTTCCCACTTTTCCAGGAAGATAGTAAGCAATCAAGTCTGTGCTCACTATCTACTGTCACTATTTTCATGGGGAAAACTCCCCAAAGCACCAAGCTCTCAAATAATTGGCAGGGGGTACACTAGTGGCAATGGATTTTTGTCTTATTCCAACAGCCAATAATCACAACCTACTCAGAATGAGCCCTTGATGGGATTAGCATCACTTGTTTAGCCCTTTGGCTATATTTCTTTCCTTTAGGAGAATAGTCAAAGGCAGGTAGGTGGTATACTGGATTAAAGTCTGGGTTTAGAGTCAGGAACACCTGAGTTCAAATTCATCTTCAGATATTTACTAATTATCTGTGTGACCCTGGGCAATTTGCTTACCTTTCATTTGCCTTTTTTGCTAGAGATTGAAATATTTCTTAAAAATCAATCATTTTAATATTTAAAACTTATGCTTAAGAAAATTTTTGAAACTAATATAAAAAGGTTGAATCATGGTAGAGGCTTTGAATATATTCTGTCAGGCAAGTCTTAAAGTTCTTAACAAATCCACTTCATTTATGAGAATCATCATTATAATTCCAAGAGCTATTGTAAAGTGGCCAAAGCAAAGACTATTGATTCCAACAAGGGTCATTTGGAAATGTAGCCAACAGCAGTAAGTACTAGAATAATTAAGCCAGTTATACCCATCATTCCTCTGAGAGAAGAGATACAGTAACCCTTTGAATTATGTTTCTAGAGGCACAGAGAAGAAAAGACTAAATGCATGCAAATGAAAACAATTTATTCCTGAACAATACTGTAGCAATGAGCACTCACTGTGCCTCCTGTGATGACAATGACAATAACAATAATACTTTAGAGTTGTAGTCTGAATCTGTGATGGCAATAACCTGGAGAACTTATGGTGAAGTAATTACCTCTACCAATAACTTTTCTGCAAGCCATGGAAAGCTACCTTGGCCCTGAAAAGTTAAGTTATTTGTCCAGATGGGTGGGTTTATGGTGGTGGTCATTCCAGACCAGTGCTTTGATATGAGAGATTATATGATGGGTATCCTTAAGGAACAGGTACTTAGTAATCAATGATGATTATCCAAGGAAATGATAGAAATAGAGGACTATGGGTTCTGTTTACAGGCTCTATAAATTTAACATCCACCAAGTATCTAGCAAGACATTGCCTTAAGGCTGAAATTATACACCAAAATTACACGCCAAATCCCTATGCAACAAATACAGATTTAAAAACATCTTCTGGAACTCAACCAGCAAGCTTTACTGGAATTAGACTACTATTATCAAAGCACACAATCACCTAGACCTAACACTGACCCATAAAACCTAAAGAACCAAGTTTTAATAGATTTCAACAAAGCAAACACTCACAAACTTGAACTGAATAGGATGAAAACATTTTTTCAAACATAGCAACGCTTGGGGCAACTAGGTGGCGCAGTGGATAAAACACTGGTGCTGAATTAAGGAAAACCTGAGTTCAAATGTGGCCTCAGACACTTGACATTTACTAGCTGTGTGACCCTGGGCAAGTTACTTAACCTTTATTGCCCTACCCCTCCCCCAAAACCAAATATAGCAACCGAGCAGAGAATATTGAAATCACATAAGAACAGGGTAATATATACATCATCAGTGCTGTCCATCAGGAGCAGTGCTGAAAATACTTTTGAAGAACATCCAATGAGCTTATGTTCTAATACTTTTATTCAACAATTGGAAGCAATTATTTTATCCTCCAACACAATGGTAGATGTTAAATAAAAAAGAATAGTAGTAGGATAGCAATTTGTCCTAGGACCATTTTTATCAGAATCCCATTGAAAAGGATGAGAATGGAAAATATTTCTTAAACACTATATAAAATAGAAAGTAAGACAGCCCCTACTCTCAAGGAGTTCACATTCTTACAGGAGATGACAACCTATATAAAACTTTCAGCTGCAAGTCACTTGGAAAAACATAGTGGTCCTAAATTGCAGTAAAAAGCCCAATGGTAAGACATTTTCTTTTGCATCATTTCTATTTTTATATCATAATGTTTTCTGGTCTGAAGCATTTAGATTGTTCTGATGACTCTGGTGGCAAAATTCCTTTCTTTCTGGTTCATAAAGTAGCTATGGCTGATGAGAAGGAAACACCTGCCAAAGCAGTAGCTAAGTTTCATCCCCACAAAGTATGAAGTTGAATGATAATTACAGTGGTTAGGGTGGAAGCAGGGATTGGGGGGGGGTGAGATGGGGAGGAAGTAGAGCAGAGCTACTATTCCCAAGGTAATTGAGATTTTTCAGGTCATTGGCAGGTGGTGGTAGTGGCAGGGATGATGGGACTCTTCTTCACAGAGGATGCTCTTCTGAATGTTGCTATGGTGTCTGAGCTGGAAGCAAAGCCTTGGTATTAAAACAGGGTAATAATCATCATAATATCATCATCCATGTCATAAGGTTGAGTGCAATGGCAAAGTAAGGAAATGCCAGCCAGAGTGATGTACAGTAGGGCCTCAGTATGGCCTGAAAACCCTATGGTAGATGTGGAGGCCTGGTACATAGCCTTAACTGCTGGTCTTTTATGTCCTAGGAGTATCATTGACTGGTTCAATGTAAGAAAAATTCTGTAAAATTAAGAAAGTGATCATGTGACATAAGATTTAAGACTTGCTGTTGTCATACCCATTGTGGTTATCAGTTTGACATGGAATACACTAAAACACTCCTGTTCTAATGCCACAGCAAGGTGAGATACATTGTAATAAATGAGAAATACCAATAACCCACCTACTAGAAATGTGTACAGATGTCATTGGACACTAATATAAGCAAGCTATGAGTACACATAAAATAGACTGAATACAGTAATATTTTCCTTATGCAAGAGAAATATATCACAACAAAAAAGGAAACAGATTTCACTAATTATAACCAAGGAATTCATATTGACTATCCATGATGCTATCAGCTTCAAGTTACACTACAATGTATTGCCAAGCAGTTCATGGTAACAACAAAAACAATCTTATCCCCAAACCTATATTAGGTCCAAAAAGAAGAATTTAAGAATTACTAAAACCTGAGGAAGAAAAGAATAAAGACTTATTTTTTTGACATTTATTCTTAGGGTTCTGAATAGATGGCAGCATGAATTTGAATAGAATAACATAGCACCCATGTAAGTGGTCCAGCAAGGATCAAAAGAGAGCACAAGGGCTATTGATGATCAGAACTTAGACAGGAAGGGTAACATAACAAATAATTATAGAAAAGGGGAAGAAATTACCTTTTATACCTATGGCTAGGGTAAGAGCTCAGGAACAAGCAAAGGACGAATCACATAAAATGAAATGAACAATTTTTATCATATAAACAAGTTTTTATACAAGCAAAGACCAATGAAGCTAAAATTAGAAGAGGAACAAATAAGTAAACAAAAATCTTCACTATAAGTCTCTTTGATAAATCATTTCTACTACAAAAGAAAGGGATTCAAAACTATAAGAATAAAAGCCATTCCCTAATTGAAAAATGACCAAAACATCTGAAGAGGGAGGTTTTTTAACATATTTTTCCAATTACATGTAAAAATATTCTTTAACATTTGTTTCTTAAAACTTTGAGTTTCAAATTCTCTCACTTCTCCACATTGAGAAAGCAAGCAATGACATAGGTTATACATGTGCAGTCACACAAAATTTATTTCCATATTACTCATGTTGTGAAAGAAAACACAGACAAAAAACAAAAGAAAAAAGAAAATGGGGCAGTTTTCTAAGGAAGGAATCCAATATACTAATTGTTGTTGATCTATTTGGTCCTACAGTTTATTGGGGGAGGAAGAGTTCATTTATGACTAGTTCAATTTCTTTTTCTGAAATTAGAATGTTTAAAGTCTATATTCTTGTTTGGCTAATATGAGGATTTTATATTTTGTCAGCATTCATCTATTTCATTTATGTTAAATCTTTTGTTGGCATATAATTAGGGAAAATAATGTCTAACCATTTCCTTTATTTCCTATTGTACATTCCCAAAGACAGAACCAGAACAATTTATAGAATAACAACAATATCATAAGGAAAAACAACTTTGAAAGACTTAAGAACTATGATTAATGCAATAACCAATCAAAATTCCAGAAAAATCCTGATGAAACATTCTATATGTTCCCTCATTGAGAAATGATGAACTCAGGGTTCAGATTCAAACACACATCCCTTGGATATGACCAATGCAAGAATACATTTTGTTTGACTGTGCATATTTGTTAAAAATGTTTTGTTTTTCTTTCCTTTTTTCCAATGGGGAAAGAGAAAAGGGGAGGGGGTAGAAAATAGATTTTTGTTCATTAAAAAAATTAAATTAGGGGCAGCTACATGGTACAGTGGATAGAGCACTGGCCCTGGAGTCAGGAGGACGTGAGTTCAAATCCAGCCTCAGGCACTTAACATTTACTAGCTGTGTGACCCTGGGCACACAGTCACTTAACCCCAATTGCCTCACCAAAAAAAAAAAATTAAATGAAAAAGTAAATTCAGGAATAATGCTCTCATATGAGAGATTCAGGAGAGGTTTTTGTGGTAGATTTGAGATGAAAAAGAAGATTGATAATACCCTTCTATGAGGTTTGGAATAAGAAATAAGTTAGGGAAGAAAAAAATGATGGCCTTGATACAGGGAGTTGGGTCCAGTTGAATTTGAATAACATAAATTTCAAATATATCTAGTTAACAAGGTTGTGTGATGTATTCCAGTTCCACTCAACAGCATGAGCAGAAGCAGAGACCATGGGTGATGGAAATGATATAAGGCTAAATTTGGACAAGGGATGAGTAGTATTATGAGGAGGTAAGAGATACAAGAGTAGAGGACAGTACACGGTTGAATTAACTGTAGGGTCAAGATTGGGAAGAGAAAGGAGTGAAGTCAAACCAAGGGCAAAGGCTTGACAAAGTACTGATAGTTGGATTTGAAGCAGCAATAAAGCCAATAAAATTGATTATATGAAGAATGAGGCATAGTTAAAAATAGAATGATAAGAAGTTGTGGTCAAATAGAGGTGTGTCAAAGATTTGATTTAAAAAGTAGAATACTTAAGGGTAAGGGTGAAACCCAAACTATGACCATAACTTGGAATGATAAAATGGAATAAGAAAATAGGTTGTGGGATTTGTGGAGTTTAGGAATGTTGAGAGGGTACTAATGTGCATGTGGATGTATCCTAATATAAGAGTGGGTATTGGAGAGTAATGGAAGACATTGAGAAATAAAGAGAAATGACACAGAGACTAATGTGCATTATTGTAGTTAATTATTCTCTCTTTTTTAGGTTATATATGAACAATCATGTTAAACATATTTGCACATTAATCATGTTGTAAAAGAAGAAGCAGAACAAAAGGAAAAAAACTAAAGAAAGAAAAACAAAAATGACAACAAAAAAGTGAAAATAGTACGCTTTGAACTGTATTCAAACTCCATAGTTCTTTTTTTCTGGTTTAGAGAGCATTTTCTATCAGGAGTCTTTTGGAATTTTCTTGAATCATTGTACTGCTGAGAAGAGTTAAGTATATCACAGCTGATCATCATACAATGTTGTTGATACTGTGTACAAGGTTCTCCTGGTTCTTCCCACTTCAGCAGCAACAGTTCATGTAAGTCTTTCCAGGTTTTTCTGAAATCCATCATTTCTTATAGCACAATGATATCCCATTACATTCATATACCACAATTTGTTCAGCCATTCCCCAATTGATGGACATCCCCTTGAGTTTCAATTCTTTGCCACCACAAAGAGAGCTGCTATAAATACTTTTGTACATGTGGGTCCTTTTCCCTTTCGTGTGATCTCTTTGGGATACAAACTTAGTAGTGGTATTGCTGAGTCAACGGATATACAGTTTTGTAGCCCTTTGGGCATAGTTCCAAATTGTTCTCCAGAATGGTTGGGTCAGTTCAGAACTCCACCAACAATGCATTATTATCCCAATTTCCCTACATCTCCTCCAACATTTATCATTTTCCTTGTTTGTCATATTAGCCAATCTGATAGTTATGACATGGTACCTCAGAGTTGTTTTAATTTGCATTTCTCTAATCAATAGTGATTCAGAAGATTTTTTTTTCATATGACTATAGATAGATTTAATTGCTTTATTTGAAAACTGCCTGTTTATATCCTTTGGCCATTTTTCAATTGGAGAATGACTTGTATTCTTATAAATTTGATTCAGTTCTTTATATGTTTGAGAAATGAGGCATTTATCAGAAATACTGGCTATAAAAATTGTTTCCAGCTTTCTGCTTTCCTTTTAATCTTGGTAGCATTGGTTTTGTTTGTGCAAAGCCTTTTAATTTAATGTAATCAAAATTATCTGCTTTGCATTTCATAATATTCTCTATCTCTTGTCTGCTCATAAATTCTTTCCCTCTCCATACATCTGGCAGATAAATTCCTCTTTCCTTTCTTAATGTGCCCAAGGTATTACCCTTTATATCTAAATAATGTACCTACTTTGACCTTATTTTGGTATACAGTGTGAGATATTGGTTTATGCTTAGGTTCTGTCATACTATTTTTTAGTTTTTCCAGCAGTTTTAGTCAAGCAATGAATTTTTATCCCAGAAGATAGAGTCTTCGGGTTTATCAAACAGTAGATTACTCTAATCATTTACTACTGATTCATGGGTACCTAACCTATTCCACTGATCTGCCACTCTCTTAGATTAATTATTCTCTTAAAGCTATTAAGCCAGCAAAAAAAAAAAAAAACCAACATCTGCATTCCCTGAGTCTGGTTTTTGTTGTTCTCTGCTTGCTATTTTAAGACAGGAAGATTCTCAAGGAGCAATAGTATCTTTTTCACCTTTTGGTCCACAAACACTTCAAATTGCTCAAATGAATTAAACTTCTAAGGCTTATCTTGTTTCTTTTGTTTGCATTTCAAAGATCTTATCCAGGTCTGGTTTTCTAAGTAGGAATGCTAGAAAGACCTCTATTCTATCAAAAAACTATTTCCCTCCCCTGTACCTCCCATGGAGTTATTCTTAGCTTTGCAAGATAAGTTCATATTGGTTCAGACCTTTTATTTCTTTTTTCTTTTTTATTGCGTGGTATAATGTATTCCGTTTTTTCAATTCCTTATAGTAATTACTGCATAATCAGGTGAGATCCAGACAATAGTACTTTGGTGCTCTGTGTATGTGTGTGTGTGTGTTTCTCTCTCTCCATCTCTGTATGTGTCCATTTCTCTGTCTTTTTCTCTATTTCTCTGTCTCCCTCTGATTGTCTTTGCCTGCCTCTCTGTCTCTCTGTTTCTGTGTCTCTGTCTGTCTGTCTATCTGTCTGTCTGTCTGTCTGTCTGTCTGTCTGTCTGTCTGTCTGTCTGTCTCTCTCCCCCCTAATTATTTGAAGCACCTCTTTGACCCAAACAAAATGAATTTTGGTTATGTCTATGTGTCCTAAATTCCTGCTTTCTTCCAGGCAATGATCCAAGGATTCTGTTTTTCTCTTTTCCTCTGATTTTAATAATCCTGGGTAATTTCCTTATTTTGTGAAAAACAGTATCCAGGGGGTTTGTTTGTTCATGGTTTTCTAGAAGTCAAATGATTCTTAAATTATTCTCCTCAGTTTATAGGAAAATATTGACATCAAAAAGTTTTAAAGAAAATTAACTGCAAGGATAAAGTACTAACTTGAAATAGGAAAAAGATAATGGCTGTTTAAAGTGATACTAAAGGAACAAGTGGAGTAAGGCACAAATCTAACACTCATGTATTGACATATAAACTAAAAAATACAACAAATGTCATTCTATGAATTATTCTCTTAGTTCTACTCACTTCTCAATGCATCAATTTGTGAAAATATTCCTAGTTTCCTCTGAAACTATCCATTTGTACTTTCTCATGGCACAAAAATATTTCATCACACATAACACAATTTGTAGCCATTTCCCAAGAGGAGCGCTACTTTAGTTTCCAGGTTTTAGCTGTAACAAAAAGTACTGCTATGAATATGTGGGTCTTCATGCACCTACCCCCCCTACACACACACACACACACACACACACACACACACACACACACACACACACACACATATGCATGCATGCTTTCCCTCTTTCATTGATCTCTTTAGGTGTTATTCCTAGTAGTGGTATTGTTGGGTGAAAAGATATAAATAGTTTAATTACCATTGGGGTATTGTTGCAAATGGCTTTCAAGAAAGCCTGTAGCAATTCATAGCTCCACCTACAGTTCACTAGTGTATCTGTTTTCCAATTGACTCTCCAAATATTCCTCAAAAATATACAATATTAATAGAAGCAAAGAAGGAATTTTATTTTGTTTAAATAAAAAGCAGGCAATGAGCCAACTTCAATAGTAAACATTTATATACCAGATGGCTCAGCTTATAAACTCACAAAGGAATAGTTAATTTTAAAAAAGAGATATAGATAAATCACAATCATAATAGGAAACTTTAATATTCCTCTCTCAAAACAGAATAAAACTTAAAGAAAAATATGTTAAAGAGAAAATGATGAAATGAAGAAATTATTTGAGAATTTGGAGCCGAAATACTTATGGCATCTTCTGAATAGGAACAGCTAGGTGGTTCAGTGAATAGAGTCATTCCTCTAGTCAGGAAGACCTGAATTCAAATCCAGCCTCAGACATTTACTTGCATTGTGACCTGGGGAAGTCACTTAATTTCCATTTGTCTCGATTTCTTCGTCTGCAAAATGGGGGTAATAATAGCATCTACCTCCTAGGATTGTTGTGATGATCAAATGAGATCATATTTTTCTAGCAATTAGTATATAGTGCTTGACAAATAGTACCATATAAACATTAGCTATCATCATCATTATTATCACTATTATTAGAACTCTACAACTAAATGTTTGACAAATCTGGAAAAAAAATGTTGCTAAAGAAAGAATTCCTATTTGATTAGAAATGTTGGGGAAAGGTGGGCTGGAAAACAGGATTCTGGCAGAAATTGGACTTAGGGCAATATTTTGTACCATATTCCTTAATAAATTCAAAAAAGTACATGATTTCAACATTAAAGATCATACCATAAATATTAGAAAAAAACAAATTGCATACTTATCATAGATGATTTCAAGAGCTAGTATAGATCATTTTAATTACATAAAACTAAAAAGCTTTTGCACAAATAAGATTAATGCACCTAGGACAAAAAAGTAGTGATTGGGAAGACTGCAAGTTATATAGATAACTGTCAAATATATATTAAATTATGTCATTGCCCAATAAAATAGTGGTCAAATGATATGAACAATTCTCAAAAGATTGGAATTTATTAACTATCACATGAAAGAATTCTGCATATCACTAATAATAACAATACAAATTCAAAGAATCCTCAGGTGAAACACAACCTACAAATCACTAATGCATTGTTGGAACTGTTAATTGTATGATTCTGAAAAGCACTTTGAAATCAAATAAAGAGACTAAAATGTCCAGAGAATCAACAGATAGGAAGAATGTCATTGACAAAAAAAAAAAAGATGCCATATATACCAGAATATTTGTAATAGTACATTTTTGGTAGTAAAGAACTGTATTAAAAATAGATGACTATTGTTTGGGGAATGATAACAAATCATGGCAATGAATATAATGGAATAATAACATTATGTAAGAAACAATTGATATGATAAATACAGAGAACCATGGGGAAATTTACCTGGTCTGGTTCAGAGTGAAGTAAGGAGAAATAACAATATATTTAATGACCACAGCAATGAAAATGGAAGGAACAACTACAAAACAATCCAAAATGAATAAGTCACAATTTCAAAGAACAAGCATGGCCCTAAAGAAGAGATATGAAAAGATACCTCTCCTATGCCTTTGCAGAAGAAGTCCAGTGATGCAAAGAGGGGAATATTCAATAAGAATAGGAAAAAAATGGTGGCAAGCATGCATCCCCATGAAGAGGTTCCTTTGTAGTATGAGGACTTCACTTGTGCTGTGATCACAGATAGCAATGCTAGTGAGCAGCTAGACATAGGACAGACTCTTCCAATGTGATCAAAGCTTGTTTTTCTCTTGAAGAGTCTATTCTTCCATTTGGAAGTTGAAATAGGGAATGCAAAGTAATTAGAGTGGAAGTGTTAAACTGTTAGGCAAAATATTTAATAAACTTAACTAATACCTGACTAGGTCTGATCTATTTGTTAATTAGATAAAGTCTCATGGTATTGTCATGCCAGAAAAAGTCAGACAATAATTAGATATATACAGCTGATAACTACATTCCACATTTTTGAAGATATATGGGCCCCTTATATTAGAGCTTTTCCCATTCACAGGGGAAACAACCCAGTAGGTAAACTGAAGCAAGACCCTTCAAATACTTTCCTAAGTTCATCATTTCAACAATATATGTCCAACTGGAGCTATTTTTTATACTTTGGAGACATAAGATGGCACATCTCAAAGAAACCGTTGGCATTTTCCTGTGCATAATACCTTGCTGATGTTTCAGCAGGAATTCTTTTACCTGAATCAAAACTATAAAAAGTCTTAAGAGACTTTTACTGTCTCAAGAGATTCTACTTCACACAAAAAAATTATTTTTTTAATTTTCTACTTACAAAACTTTTTATTAAAAAATTGGATTTCTATATATGCAATACAACACAAAAAGAAGATTCTACATGAAACATAAAATGAATTTCTTGCTGTTCTCTCTCTATATGTGTTTGTGTGTGTGTGTGTGTGTATTCTACAAATTACTTTCAGAATTGTTCTACTTATCTATACTTCTTTCAATACTTACATAGATTTTAAAGATATTTCCATGGCCTTCTTTTATCTCTATAATTATTGCTAACCCACTTCCAACCCCCTGATTTTATAAAAAAGAAAGAAAATAGTGAATAGTCAAGTAAAATGAAATTATTCAATGGCTTTCAAAAAATTATGTCTCTATCTTCACCTTGAGTTCATAACCTCTTTGTCAGCAGGTGAGTAACATATTTGACTATTATGGGTCCTTTGGAAACATTGCTCGTTATCAAATTTCTTTAATCTTTCAAAAGTTTTTTTTCCTTTATAATATTGCTGTCTGTGTACAAATTATTCTCCTGAGTCTCCTCACTTTGTGTCAATTCATACTCAGGATTCTCCAAAATTGTCTCCTTTGTTAATTCTTAGTGTGCAACATATTCCATACTTTCCCTTGTGTAAGAGGCAATTCAAGGGACCCTCTTAGATTTCAGTTCTTTACTTTTATTTTTTCCTTTTCTTTATCTCCTTCAGAATCAGAAAATCTGTCTTGATTGTGACTAATTCTTCCCCAGCATCATCTCTTCTTTTAATGCTCCCCTCCATATTTCCATTACTTTCTCTTTTGAATTTGATGTATTTCTACATGAAACTGTCACATATTGAATTTCATTTCTTACAATTTGGAGTGGGGTATGGTTGTTGCTGTGCTAACATTAATAATACAAGACAATGGGGTGGTTTTCCCACTATAACCCCATGAATAATAATATAACATTACAAACATCTTTTTACCCATTAGGTTCATACAAGATGTTCAAACACTTTTGATTTCTTTTTCCTTTGATGTGACTAGCATAAATTCTCATTCATTTAAATATAACACTCTATTTATATTTATTCAAAGCAAAAGTCAATGTTCCAAATTAATATTCACCAAAAAAGAAAAAGATGTGAGATTTTGCACAGGAAATGAATACATGCGCATTTGCTCATTACATCAGTGGTAGTTATTGTAGTTATTGAAGTTAGCCCAGCTGACACACCTTTGCTGAGATTATAAAGATAATATTCTATATTTTTGTTCTTTTTTATCTTTACTAAACTGAAAGTTACTAGAATATTTAATTGACCTATTTCTTTTTTTTAATTTAATTTAATTTTACATATAAGGTATTTTATTTTTTCCTTTACATGTAAAGATAGTTTTCAACTTTTGTTTACACAAGCTTTACAATTTCAGATTTTTCTCCCTCCCTCCCCTCCCTCTCCCCTCCCCTAGACAGCAGGTAATCTGATATAGGTTTTATCTATATATCTATATAGATATATAGATATAAATATACACATACACACATATATATACATAATAACATTAATCCTATTTTTGCATTAGTCCTGTTATAAGAGAAAAAATCAGAGCAATGATGAAAAACCTCAAAATAGAAAAAAAAAAACCAACAGCACCAAAAACAAAAGAAATAGTATGGTTCTTTCAGCATCTATACTCCACAGTTCTTTTTTTTTTCTTGGATTTGGAGATCCTCTTCTATCATGAGTTCCCTGGAACTCTTCTGTACCATTGCATTGATGAGAAGAATCTAGTCCATCACAGTAGATCAACACTCAATGTTGATGATACTGTGTACACTGTTCTTCTGGTTCTGCTCATCTCACTTATCATCAGCTCACATAAGACCCTCCAGGTTTCTCTGAACTCCTCCTGCTCATCATTTCTTACAGCACACTAGTATTCCATTGTATTCATATACCACAACTTGTCCAGCCATTCCCCAATTGATGGGCACCCCCTCAACTTCCAATTCCTTGCTACCACGTAAAGAGCAGCTATAAATATTTTTGTACATGTGGGTCCCTTTCCCCTTTCCATGATTTCTTTGGGAAAAAGACCTAAAAGTGGTATTGCTGAGTCAAAGGGTATGCACAGCTTTTTTGCCCTTTGGGAATAATTCCTAATTGCTCTCCAGAATGGTTAGATCAGCTCACAGCTCCACCAACAATGAATTAGTGTTCCAATTTTCCCACAGCTTCTCCAACATTTATTATTTTCCTTTTTTGTCATTTTAGCCAATCTGATAGGTGTCAGGTGGTACCTGAGAGTTGTTTTAATTTGCATCTCTCTAATCATTAGAGATTTAGAGCATTTTTTCATATGGGAATAGATAGCTTTGGTTTCTTCATCAGAAAACTGCCTGTTCATATCCTTTGACCATTTCTCAATTGGAGAATGACTTGGATTCTTATAAATTTGATTTAGTTCCCTATACATTTTAGAGATGAGGCCTTTATCAGAAGCACTGGCCTCAAAAATTGTTTCCCAGCTTTCTGCCTCCCTTCTAATTTTGGATGCATTGCTTCTGTTTATATTAAATTAAAAAAAATTTTGTACAATCAAAATCATCCATTTTGCATTTTATAATATACTCTATCTCTTGTTTGGTCATAAACTGTTTTCCTTTCCAAAGATCTGATAGGTAGACTATTCCTTTCTCTCCTAATTTACCTATGGTATCACCTCTTATGTCTAAATCGTGTATCCATTTTGACCTTATTTTAGTATAAGGTGTCAGATGTTGGTCTATGCCTAATTTCTGCCATACTATCTTCCAGTTTTCCAGCAGTTTTTGTCCAATACTGAGTTCCTATCCCAGTCTTTGGGTTTATCAAACGCTACATTACTAGTGTCATTTACTACTGCATTTCCTGAGCCTAGCCTATTCCATTGATCTACCACTCTATTTTTCAGCCAGTACCAGATAGTTTTGATGACTGCTGCTTTATAGTAAAGCTCCAGGTTTGGTAGCGCTAACCCACCTTCCTGTGAATTTTTTTTCATTATTTCCCTGGATATTCTTGATTTTTTGTTTTTCCAGATGAATTTTGTTATTATTTTTTCAAGCTCTATAAAATAATTTTTAGGTAGTCTGATTGGTATGGCACTGAATAAGTAAATTAATTTAGGCAGTATTGTCATTTTTACTATATTAGCTCTGCCTATCCATGAGCAATTGATATCTTCCCAATTATTTAGATCTGATTTGATTTGTGTGAAGAGTGTTTGGTAGTTGTGTTCATAGAGTTCCTGGGTTTGTCTTGACAAGTAGACTCCCAAGTATTTTATATTATCTACTGTTACTTTAAATGGAATTTCTCTTTCTATCTCTTGCTGCTGGACTTTGTTGGTCATATATAGAAATGCTGATGATTTCTGTGGATTTATTTTATATCCTGCTACTTTTCTAAAGTTGTTAATTGTTTCAAGTAATTTTTGAGTTGATTCTCTAGGATTCTTTAAGTATACCATCATATCATCTGCAAAGAGTGATAGTTTTGTTTCCTCCTTGCCTATTCTAATTCCTTTAATTCCTTTCTCTTCTTTGATTGCTAAAGCTAATATTTCTAGGACGATATTAAATAATAGGGGTGATAATGGACATCCCTGTTTCACCCCTGATCTTATTGGGAAGGCCTCTAATTTATCTCCATTGTATATAATACTTGATGATGGCTTTAGGTAGATACTGTTTATTATTCTAAGGAAAGCTCCACCTATTCCTAAACTCTCTAGTGTTTTTATTAGGAATGGGTGTTGTACTTTGTCAAAAGCTTTCTCTGCATCTATTGAGATAATCATATGATTTTGGTTGGTTTTCTTATTGATGTGGTTGATTATGTTAATAGTTTTCCTAATGTTGAACCAGCCCTGCATTCCTGGTATAAATCCCACCTGGTCATAGTGTATTATCCTGATGATCACTTGCTGTAATCTCCTTGTTAATATCTTATTTAAGATTTTAGCATTTAATTGACCTATTTCAATGTCAGCTACTGTAGCCTTTTTTTTTTTTTAGTGAGGCAATAGGGGTTAAGTGACTTGTCCAGGGTCACACAGCTAGTAAGTGTTAAGTGTCTGAGGCCGGATTTGAACTCAGGTACTCCTGACTCCAGGGCCGGTGCTCTATCCACTGCGCCACCTAGCTGCCCCAGGTACTGTAGCCTTTTAAAGTTGTATTTGTAGATTCAATGTGAAAGCACTTTGTATGCAATAGCAGTATTCAGGACATTTGGAGGTCTCTTTTTCAACAGGTTTCTAGGTGGTCTTCTTTTCTTGATGGTTTGGAGAGGATATTTTAGTCCCTGAGGACAAAAGTCTTTACATAACTTAAATCTCTTAACAACAATTTGAAATGATCATATGTAAAGGTAGTCTGCTGTTTCATTATTTTCATTTTACTTATTGTTCAACATGGTAAGACCAACAGGTGAGTTCAGTAAGAAGCATTGGAGTATACTAATTTGTTTACAAACTGTTTCTTTAACAAAAATAAATTAATAATAATCTAATTGTAAAATTAAAAAGCACCACCTAAATTGATAATCGATAATTGTAGAATCATAAAATTTGAGAGCTGAAAGAAACCCAGTCGCCATATAGTCCAACCTATGAAACAAATTAATCATTTCAATATCCTATACAATGAATAGCCATCCATCCTTTCTTTGAAGACCTCCAAGGCAGTGTTTTCAAACTCAAATAGAAACTGTATATAAACATCCCCGAAGGCAACATATTCACTTAGACAACCATATATAAATGTTATCTATGTTCTATTATATGTATATTTATTTCATTAACTCTTTCCTAATTACATTTTAATCTAGTTCAAACCCTATTTGGGATGGTTTATCATGCAATGTGTCTAATGGCTCTCACATTTGACACCTCTATCCTAAGGTACTCATTTTGCAATTCGTTTTTTGATTTGAATAGCAGTTTTTCCTTAAGTGGAACTTCAATTTGCTTCTTTGCAAGTGATACCTAGGGGCCCTAGTTCTGCCTTCTGGGACAAACGGGACAAATCTTATCCCTGTTCCATATAACAGCCCTTTAGAAACCTTGAAACAGGTCTTATGTCCCCCTGAATCTTCTCTTCTCCTGGCTATACGTGACCACTTTTTTGCAACCAATTCTTATAGGATATGGATTCCAGGACATTTGCTATTCTGGTTACATTCCTTGGATACTTACCATCTTATTAATGTCCTTCTTAAACTGTGGTGACCAAAACTTAGCATAATGATTCAGATGAAGCCTGATGAGGGAGGAAAGCACAGTGGGACTCTCACCTCCCTGTTTCTTGAATTTATGCCCCTCTTAATGCAGTCCATTAGCTTTTGCATTAGCTTTTTTGGCTGCCACAAACCATTGAAGCCTCAAATTGAGATCTCAACCCAATAAAATGCCATGGTTTTTTTTTCCCCCAAACTGTTGTCTCTCCATTCCTTTCCCACCTTGTACTCATGAAGTTGGCTTTCTGTACCCAAGGGTAAGCTTTTCTCTTTGTATCCACTGACTTTCATCTTATTAACCAGTGCAATGCCATGGCTTTTAAAGATCATTTTAGGTTCTGACGGTCATAAAATATTTTAGCTATCTCTCCCATATTTGTGCCATCTTCTGACTTGATGGCATCTATATCTTTTGTCAAGTCATTGACAAAATAGTTAAACAGTACAGGACCAAACACAATTCCCTGGGGCACTCCCCTAGAAATATCCTGCCACACTGACATTAAACCATTAACAACCATTTTTAGGTCCAAGTATCCAGTCAGTTTTTAATCTATTTCATTACATTATTGTCTAATCTACATCTCTTTATTTTCTCCACAAGAATAGTATGAGGTACACATACTCTTATCTACTAGAAGAATATTTTTTTAAAAATAAATAAAAAGGAAATGAGGTTTTTCTATTATGACCTCTTCTTGGAAACATTCTGTCTTTTGGTAATTATTACTTCGCTTTGTCAATATTTTCAAATCATCCTTTTGATGATGTTTTAGATTTATCTATTATAATATAAGTTCATTTCAAGGAGGCATTATTTCATCGTTTCTAATTGTAGCCCCAATTCCTAGCACAAAATAGTCAGTTATTTAATACTTGTTTATTTATTGATCCATTTTGGAATTTTCCAAGGAATTGAAAGCAAGCTCCCTGGTCTATTGGGCAGCTAGGTGGTACATAGCATGCCATGCCTAGAGTCAGGTGCTTCTCTCTCTCTCTCTCTCTCTCTCTCTCTCTCTCTCTCTCTCTCTCTCTCTCTCTCTCTCTCAGTCTCAGTCTGACTCTTGCTCTTGCTCTTGCTAACTCTAACTCTCTCCTCTTCCTCTCCAACCCCACTCTGTCTCTCTCTGTCTCTCTTTCTCCCCCTCCCCTCATCTCTTTCTCTTCTAAAAGTACACATACTTTCACAAAGTAGAGTGAAAGGGAGAAAAAAATAACTTTCTTAGGGAAAATCACATTTCCAGATCTCAAACTGCTACTCACCTAATAAATAAACAAATAAATAAGCAAACAAGCAATTAAATGAAGCAATAAATAAATAAGTAAATGAATGAATGAATAAACAGATAGAAAAAATAAATAAATGAATAGATAAATAAATAAACAAATAAATAAGTAGATAAATAAACGATAAATGTGACAGACTAGATATAGAAGTATCAGGAAAAAATGCACTCAATAACCCTGCTTTCAAATGACCCAAAAATATATTACCCCTAAGGTAAGACTCCTATTTCTTAAGAATTGCAAAGGGAAGGATATATTAGGAAATCAAGGTGACAGAAAGAAAAAACAGCAACAATAAATATTCTTAATGATGTCTCATCCTGATTTCCAGGACAATTAGACTGTGAGTTCCCTGAAGGCAGGGATAGACTTTTGTCTCTTTTTTTTGTAGGCACTTAATGTTTATTGATTGATTGATGGTTCACAGATACCTTATTTTATATTCTAATTTATTAGCCTTTTTTACTGTGTATGATTATTTCTCATTGATTTGTTGAATCACAGCGTTGTGCTGGCTACATTCTATTTTTCAGTGGCCAATCCATGGACAAGGTTTCCATCTTGTTTCAATCTGCTAATTGCTTTTACAAGTATTCTACTTTCATTATTTTTCTCTTGTTTTATTTTTTCCTTCATTTTTCAACCTACTCTCCAAGTCCTTTTAGACAGTCCATTTTTTTTCTTCTGGTATTCTCATTGGAATTCTTGCAGTTATTTCATGCTGATAGTTTGATTTGGTATTCTTTTAACCTACAGTATTTATTCATTGTATTAGGAATTTTCTTCTATAAATGTATATCTTTGTCCTCAGTTTCTGGGCTGGAATTTTATATAAGGTTCTTCATTTTTACAAATCCTTAGATAAGGTTGGTTAACCCCAGTTTTTGTTTCAGGTTGCAGTCCTGTAGTGAGACTCAGTGTTTTGGGGTTAGGGCTTGCTACCTCTGCAGTTCAGATGTTACTATGCTATACTTGCTCTATATGAGACTGTTTTGAGCTAACATTTCCCAGCATAGTCTGTGCTTGGGAAATCGCTTGGTCCCAGGCTTTGTTCCTTTTACAGCAGTGATCTGGCATCTGGGGCTGCTTAGAGCCCTTGGTTAGACCCAACACCTTGCCATACATCCCTTTGGCATAAAGACTATTTTGTGGAGTGGGCCTGGCAGGGAAATTCAGACTCCAAATCTGTCTCCCAGAGAGACAGGGATTGACGTTTCCCTTCAGACCTGCCTCCCAGCCATCATGTATCTGGTCACATAGGTTTTCATAGCTCTGACCCGCAGTGAATCAGTCTTCAAGTCTGTATCCTAGCTGAAATGGCCGTTTAACCTGTTCCCAAGTTGATAGCAGGCTTTCTCCTTTTCTTTTTCCTTCTCAAGGTACCCAGGTTGAAGCCCCTTTCCTAGTAGGTCCTGGCTGGTCAATAGTATGTTCTTCATTTTCTTTTTCGTATGTTCAAGTCTATCTTCAAGCAGAAAGGACACAATCCGGGAAGATTCTCACAGGATTTTCCTCTCCTTGGAGATATATGCTATGGTTTTCAAGGACTGATACTGTTTGTATATTATCTAGGCCCTTTAGGTCTCTTCTTCCTTCAGTCTTCTCCCACTGTATCTGGGGTGATCTCCAATTGGCCTAAAGTCTATCTTGTCATTGGACCCAGATGGCTCTGGAGGAGAAAGTGAGGTTGGTGAATTTATACAGCCCTCCCTCATTTAAATCCAATTCATTGCAAGTCATGACATCACCTCCTGATGCCATGGTCCCATTAGAGAATGAAGAACAAACAACAATCCTTCATTCTATACCCACTTAGGCAATTTCACTGATGATATCAAATTTAAGGAAACATTCACTAAGCAGGAAGGGACCTTGATAGATTATCTTCTTTAATCCCTTTGCTTTACAGATAAAGAAAATAAGGCAGAAAAAGTTTAAATGAACAAGTTAGGGAGAGATCTGGCATTAAAGCTCAAGTTTCTTTATCCATGGCTTAATTTTTTTTCAATGTCAACTAATAATCATTTAAGTGCTTAATATGTACCAGTCACTAGACCCATTTTACTGGACCAAATTAAAATACAATAATCTACTTTATTATTTTTTTAAATTTTGGTAAGGATTAATATCAAAAATAAAGATTGAAATTAGCTACAATGAAGTTTTTGGGATTAGTAGCTTATTCCACTTATGGATGTGTCCCTGTCCCACATCACCATGACTATAACATTATCCCCTTCTCTTATTTGGCTGCTGTTACCAGGGAAATTTCTGATTTGCAACAACAAGAACAAACGTTTAAGCAAACTAAGAGAAAGCTAATTTTCATTTTTGTAATACATTGGAAAATAAAGGACTTTTCTTTCTTTTCTTTTTTTTTTTGCTTTTTTTAAAGGTAAAATTCTAGCTAAACTGTCTAAAATATCTAATGAGTGGTCGCCAATAAATTATAAGCTTTACCAAGAGTTAGGCTTTTAAGCATTTATTAAGGAGAATAAGAATTTGGTAAAGAGAGAGAGAAAGGCCTACATTCATCTATCTATTAAAGGGAGAGCACATTTCTAGCTCCGCTCTCTGCCAGACTCCCCAGGAAAGAGCCCGAGTCAGAGTGCCAGACTCCCCCCCTTCTTCCTCCCACCAGCAAACATCACTTCCTGACACCAAAGAAAAGACTCCTGGTCTTGCCCTCAAAGACCTTCACTTCATGGCAGAGCTTTTCTACAGTAAGTCTCCAGCAGGTGGCATCATTCTAATCATTACACTTTGTTCTGTTTTACAAAGAGAAATTGCAATCTATTTTTTATTTTTATTTATTTTGCAGGGCAATGAGGGTTTAGTGACTTGCCCAGGGTCACACAGCTAGTAATTGTCAAGTGTCCAAGGCCGAATTTGACCTCAGGTCCTCCTGAATCCAGGGTCAGTGCTTTATCCACTGCACCACCTAGCTGCCCCTGCAATCTAATATAAACCATTTGGGGGAAATGTAAAAGGCCCATAGAAATGAGGCTACTCAATGGTATATTTCCAAAGACTCGTAGTTATTTAATTCAATGACAATGTCTCTATAATGTGTTCAGATCAAAACTTTGTAAATTTAATCATAACTCCATTGTACTAGAAGATATTGCTACTTAAGGTACAGTCTGCCCCAATCCCCTCATATTTTTTTTATTATTTTGTGTGTGTGTGAGAGGCAATTGGGGTTAAGTGACTTGCCCAGGGTCACACAGCTAGTAAGTGTCAAGTGTTTGACGTCAGATTTGAACTCAGGTCCTCCTGAATCCTGGGCAAGTGCTTTATCCACTGCACTACCTAGCTGCCCCGCCCCCCCCCCCAGATATTAGTGCTCCTTCTACATGTGGGATTCAATAATATGGACTCCTTTAGGGCAGGGATTGCTTTTTTCAAATTTTAATTTACTAGTGTAGATGGTTAATAAATGTTGAATTAATGGATTATTTTGAAAAGTAAAGACTTTTTGGTAACGCAACCCAGATTCTCTTTTTCTCCCACCAGATTGATCTTCTTTGTTTTAAAGATCAGACTCCCATACATCCAACTTGCTTAATTCAGAGAACACCTAAAGTTGTAATGCCATCTGTAAGAGTCTCTTCTTGCTTTTTTCAAGTTTGAAATGAAAATTAAATTTCAACTTCCAAATTAGGAGAAATTTTCATCAGATTCTTTCCATGTGTTAAGCAAGGAGAGAGAAGAAATATGGTCTCTGTGCAAAGGGGGAACAGCATAGAATGTTGGAATGAACCCTGGACTTGCAAGGGAGATGGCATGAGCTGAAATACGAGCTCTGCCACCTAGCCCTTGTGCAACATTAGCTAAATCATTTTGCCTCTTTGGGCTGCATTTTCCAAATTTTTAAAATAAGAAAGAGGAGGGGGAGGTATGAATTAGATAAGATATAAGGTCCCTCTCTATTCTAACAGTCGTAACATGGGACTCAAGTCCAGAAGCATTTGTGTAAGGCTCTCCTCATGCGTGGAGAGAACAATTGCTTGATTTCCCAAGCCTGTGTGAGGGGTAGAATGGATAAGAGCTTGAGAGAAGAAAAAGACTTGTTCTTCTGCCTTCTGGCTTCCAGAGAATGCATACAGTTCCAGGCTCTCTTCAGGGAGAGATACTGGAAAGAGAGAAAACCTCCAGGAATAAGCCAATGTGCAGAGGATCCAATTCCTCAATACATCCCTGATTTCTAGCTTGCCTCCCTAGAGACTTCAAGCAGTTAAGCTGACATATATCACCCCTAAGTAAAGGAGTTCATGTAATCTGTATATTGTCTTCTATATTATAATCTGTATAAATTCTTTGATTGCCATTTGCTATCATTTTGGATAAATGGGTTTATTCTCTCTTCATTCATCTTGGCATAACTGTAATTTGGGGGGTTTTGTTTTGTTTTTGTTTGTTTTTGTTTTGTGGGGCAATGAGGGTTAAGTGACTTGCCCAGGGTCACACAGCTAGTAAGTGTCAAGTGTCTGAGGCTGAATTTGAACTCAGGTTCTCCTGAATCCAGTGCTGGTGCTTTACCCACTGTGCCACCTAGCTGCCCCCATATGACTTATATTTGGTAGGGAGTCAAACCTTCAGATATGACTTGGAGTTCTGCTTCCCCATTAAAGACACAGTGACTCAGAGTGCAACTTAAACCTAAAAACTATTTCCCCTAGAATAACAATATTAAGAGGTCAGATAGATATAATTTCAGCCTGGCACCTCCTCTCTGAAGAGAACTGAGAATGGGGATGGGGGAAGCTTTAGAGATTTCTGTTTCCACTTCCCATGATCTACATTTATACAGACCCATGTGGACACAGATATCACCTGCATACACCACAGACACACACACACACACACACACACACACACACACACACCTTATATAATCATTTGTTCTGTGGAATCCAGATATGTGTGAAGGAAAGTAGGGTGTTTAAGGGTGCCTTTAGGGAAAAGCAGGCAGAAAATTAAAAAAGAAAAAAACTAGTCTTCAGGGAGGGAGGAGCAGCATACTTATGCATCCCAAAGCCAGCAATTTTGCATATGTTCCTTGGCCCCTTACAAACTCACTATCTTTAGAAGTCTATTCGCATGTTCCCACAGCAGAATGAGCAAGCAGTAAGGTATGGCCAGCCATTTGGCCTGATGAGTAGCCCCTAGCCTGATAGCAATCAATCTAAGGGTAGTCAGGTATTAACAAAGATGAGAGTGGCGTTACCTTCAGTCCCTAGGCAAAAGGGCACTTCTGCCCAGGTAATGAGCTATAGATAAAGAGGAAACTATTAAATTACTAATTTTGGTATGTTTGGTGTCTTCTTGCTTATGAATACTAGACTATCCAGGTGCCCTTGTGCACATGTGTTCAGGGAAAGGGGAAATGCTGGGGGAAAGCAGATTGAGAGACATACATTGGAGAACAGACCCTTGAAAGTTTGCCAGCCTTTGAGAAAGGGTCAGCCAAGGCCCCTCAAAAGGAGGCTATGTGCCCATCTCACTGTCAATAACACTTAGCATACTGAGTTTGTTTTAGCACACAGATGGCGGATGAATTGACATTATGACCAATGTGGAGATCGCCATGAAGCAAAATGCTTCCACTCTCTGCCAGGCTCCTCTGTCACCTTTCATTCTCCCTAGTGTACAGTGCCCACTACAACTTTGCCACTCAGAGTGTAGCTCCCATTACTGAGTAGAAAACACCATGAGGAATTTTGATTGATTTGCCTTCCTTAAATATTTTCCATTCCTTTCTCACTTTCGAATGCCAGCCATCCAACGGGTTCACTGGTACTACTGCCAGCCATTATAGAATTAAAGCTTTAATTAAATCATCAAATTGGCTTAAACTATTTTAGTATGCAAAAAAGATCTTCTTTCAACCCTTTAAGCTAGATGATTAATTTTTCTCTAGAGTTTAAAAATCAAGTTTAAATTTACATTTGAGCTCTGTTCCAAACATGGTAAATAAAACATGGGCTGTATTTGCTTCTCCAAAATCCATGCACTAAGGAACCTCATGCCTAACAACTCTCCTTCTCCATAATCTAGGGACTTTGTCTGGGAACTGCTTTCACTCAAACTCTTTGAATCTATTCCCTTATCCATAAAAAAGAGGGGTTGGAACTAGGTCCCTTCAAGCTCTAATATTTGGTGATCTTACAAAATGGAAGTAATAATATTTTCTCTTCCTACTCCACAAGGTAAATGCATAACTCCTTGTAAACAGTTTAAAGGTGAACTATTTTTGCTATTAACTTTAAATTAATAATAATAATAAGTTGTCTCCCTTGCCTTATGTGTTCTAGGATAAGTGCTTTGTAGAAAGTTCCTATGATACAAACCAAAGAAAAAGTATAACTGTTACAATCTTGTCTTTATAACAAAATGTGATAATCAGAGACTTTAATATACAAGGAAAAATTTCAGTGGATCATAGAAATTAGAACAGGAAGTCGCAGGTGATGGGAGGTAATGTGAGAGAATTGAATAAGTCTAAGTATCACACCAGCATGAACTAGCCCTCTGACCTTAAGCAACTTACTTAACTTGTCCAAGCCTTGGGTTTCTCATCTATAAAATGTAGTGCTACTTGGACATCCTATTTCACTAGGTTCTTATGACAAGTAAAAGAAGCATTCTGTGAGCCTTAAGGTGCTATATAAATGCTTGCTATTGTTGTTGTTGTTGTTCATAAAAAGGCCCTCTATGTATGACAGCCACATGAACTCAACCAACAATATGTTAAGAAAGAAACATCTACTTCCATGCTTGAATCATGCAGATTTGTCTATAGAAGAAAGGTTTATGATCACAATTCAGGACCAGAAATTACAGAAAGGTAATTATTAAGGAGAACAGACACCGATTAATGAAGATCCATTAGACCATGGATTCCTCCATTAGGCAATAATTCCTTCATTAGACCACACTGGGAGCTCTTCCATTTGACCATTTGACCACTACTAGTGCCTGCATTAGACTAGATGATGCCGTTGGCCATTAGACTGGACTGTGAGATCTTCCATTACACTAGACCATGAGCACCTTTATTAAACTAGATTGGGGGAGCCTTCATTAGATTACAAACTTCTTGAAAAGAGGAATGAGAGTTTGCCTTTCTTTGTATTCCCATTACTTAGCATAGTGCTTGGTACATAGTAAGTGTTTCATAAATGTTTGTTGATTGATTGAAGATAAAGAAATTAAATGGGGGCAGCTAGGTGGCACAATGGATAGAGCACTGGCCCTGAATTCAGGAGGACTTCAGTTCAAATCCAGCCTCAGACACTTGACACTTATTAGCTGTGTGACCCTGGGAAAGTCACTTAACCCTTATTTCCCAGCAAAAAACAAACAAAAAGAAATAAATATACCCCACCCCACCCCCAAAAAAGAAAAAATGGTAGAAACAGAGCAACACGTTGCTGCAGGAAGCAAAAATGTAATACCTACAGAATCACTGGTGTAACAGCCCCTTGGAACACACTTAGTCATCATCCCAGTCAAAAGCAAACAAACATAAGGTGGATCTGTTTCTGGACATGCAAAATGGAGGCGTTCTTGACCTCTCCCCCAGTTCAGAGCACATGGACATAGCCTAGCACTGCTTCATTTCAGCTATGATGACTCAGGGCCTCATGCTCTGTTGTGAATGGAATCTATTAATTGGATGCTGAGCCAAGGCTCCAAGGATACACAGTAGGGGCAATCCCCACCCCTATGTCATCTTTTTGTCATTCTTAAAGAAAGACTTTCTAAATTTCAGGGTTTGTGTGGAGGGGAGGCAGCAGAAAGACAATTAAAAATGAATAAAAATTCAAAGAAGGGTCAGAATACAATGGAACAGTGTTATAACAAGATAGGAAATGAAACAAAAATCCCTATTGACAGGAGAATGATACAGATGATGATGAGATCATGAAATAACAACAAGGAACTCCAGAATGATTTGAAAGATAAATAAAAAGTTTAAAAGACTGTATTAGGAGTTAATTTAGGTTGGAATTCAGATCTCAACTCCATATTAACAAAAACAAATGACAGAATAAAAAAATGTCAAATCTGTTCAAAGAAGCAGAAACTATGAAAGAGAGTCAACAGAAACCAAACAGAGAATTATAGAGGTCAAAAAATATTTAGTAAAAGGAAGCAAAAGGCAGGATCTTTAAAAGAACATATGAATTTTATATAACCCAAAGTAATTACTCTTAAAGATAGGATGCAGATGACTTCACTTGTATAACTGATATCATATTTCCAATAGATGGGGAGGGAGAAAATTTGGAGGTCAAACAATTTTTTAAATAAATTCTAAAAAATAAATTAAAATAATGAAAAATGATAGGATGCAGAGGGATGATTTGAAAATGGTATCTTTCCCAGAAAAACATGATAAATTCCTAAAAGTAAATAACACTGTAGAAAATAATGGCATAAAACTGTCCAGACATTTTGAATAAGGCAACAAAGTAGTAGATCTGCAAATTGTTACCAGAGGGGGAGGAGGAATTCCATATTCAACATTTCAAAACATATGTTTAAATTTCACAATATCAATAGAGAACAACTTTTACACATTAAGTGACTTGCCCAGGGTTGCACAGCTAAAGTGTCTGAGGACAAATTTGAATTCAGATCTTCCTGACTCCAAACATGGTACTCTATCCACTGCACCACCTACTTGCCCCACATTGGTTTTTTCAACTCCAAAGTTGTTTTTTTTTTAAATTAACTTCCTTGTATAAATTGTTCATGTTCTTAGTTCATTCTGCTTTTCTGCTTAGTTTTTTCCATTTAGTTCATTCCCATTTCCCAGGATTCCCCAAACTTGTCTCTCGTGTCATTTCTTGTGGTAATAAAGCTCAGTGACTCTATGCAAGTCATTTAACCCCTATTTGCCTCTGTTCCTCATATGTAAAAGGGGGCACACTGGAAAAGAAAATGGCAAACTACTCCAGTACCTTTGCCAAGCAAACTCCATGGATAAAAACTCATGGGGTTACATAGAGTCAGATACAACTTTTTTTTTTTGGTTTGTTTTTTGTTTTGAGGCAATGAAGGTTAAGTGACTTGCCCAGGATCACACAGCTAGTAAGTGTCAAGTGTCTGAGACTGGATTTGAACTCAGGTCCTCCTGAATCCAGGACTGGTGCTTTATCCACTGTGCCACCTAGATGCCCTCCAGGTCAGATACAACTTAATGAACAACTAACCAATATAATAAAAATGAAAATGTTACCTAAATTAATTTACTTATTCACTGACATACTCATAAAACTACTAAAAATTAATTCATAGTTTTGTAAAAATAATAAATAAATAAATAAATAGACTTGATCTGGAGGAACAAATCATCAAAAATATCAAGGGAAATAAAGCAAAATAGTAGGAAAGAATAATGGCTGATAATGCCAGATGTCAAACTATACTACAAGGGAATAATCATCAAAACAATTCAGTACTGCTTAAAAAATAGAGGTCAATCAATAGAACAGATTAAGTACACAACATACTAAAACATATTAAACTAATAGTCTATGTCTGAATAAATGAAATTATCCCAACTACTTGAGTAAAAGCTTTTGGGAAAAAAACTTCTGGGAAAACTGAGTAGCAGACTGAGAAAAATTAGGTTTAGACCAAGATCTCATACCATATACCAAACATGTTCCAGATTGATATATGACTTAGAAATAAAATGTTGCATCATAAATAGGTTGGAGAAATGTGAAAGAAATTAGCTTTCTGATTTATGGACAGGGCAAGAGTTTATGACCAAGCAAGGAATAGATGTGATTACTGAATACAAAATGGATAGTTTTGATTAAATAAAGTTTCAATTTTTTCACAAAGGAAACAAATATATGGGGTGTTGGGAGGGTGAGGGGACTTTGTAGCAAGTTTCTATGATAAAGGCTTCATTTCAAAAATAAATAAGGATAGCTAAGATTTGCATAGTGGTTGCCATGTGTCAGGCACTGTGCTAAGCACTTTAAAATTATTATTTCATCAATCCTCACAATCCTGGGAGTTAAGTGCTATTATTATCCCCATTTTACAGGTGAGAAAACTGAGTCAGAAGTTAAAAGACTTGCCCAAGTTCACACAGATTGTAAATGTCCGAGGTCAGAATTTTACTCAACTTTTCCTGACTCTAGGTCCAGTGCTCTCTCCCTTATATCACCTAACTGCTATATTCAACAGTGGCAATGGTAAAAAAAAAAAATAAGCCACTCACCAATTAATAAATGGTCAAATGACATCAGCAGGTAGTTTTTAAGGGAAAAAATCAAACTACCTATGGCCAAATTTTAAAATCCTACAAATCGCTAATATTTAGAGAAATAATTTTAAGCAACTCTGAAGTTCTATCTTGCACTCATTACTTTGGCAAAATTGAGGAAAAATAAAAATAAAAAATGTTGCAAAGGTTATGGAATAAACTGGAAAGTAAAGGCATGCCCATCAATTAGTGAATGGCTTAAATATGGTATATGGATATAATAAGCTACTACATAGTAATCGTATGTCTATGATTAAATTGTGTGTGTGTATATATCATACACATTTTATGTATCTAATATGCAATACTACTATGCTATAAGAAATTATTAAATATAAAGTTTCAGGAAAATGTTAAAGACATGTATGAGGTAATGCATAGTGAATTGGGCAGAACCAAGAGATAGATTAGACATAGACATAGACATAGAGATAGAGATACACACATATGCATATGCTATAACATCACTTTTGTCAAAATAAATAATAGGAATTCTAAAATGACCAATCATAATTCCAGAAAACTGATGATAAACACTATCCACCTCTTGACAGAGAATAATGGACTAGAGGTGCGAAATGAGGCATGAATTTTGAATAGGTCCAATATGGATTTCATTTTGTTTGACTATGGTTTTCTGCTGCAAGGTTGTTGTTTTTTCCCTCATAGTTTGGAAAAGGGAAGGAGTGTGTAAGATAGAATACTAAATGCATGACAATTGAAAATAAAAGAAGGAAAAATAACTTTGAAAGACTTAGGAATTTTTATCAAAGTAATGGCCAACAAGGTTTCTATGATGTAACATAGTACTCACTCCTGACACAAAGGTGATAAATTCAAGGTGAGGAAGGTGGCATACAGTTTTGGATATGTGTGGATACGTATTGCTTGACTATACCTATTAGTAACAAAGGTTTTGTTTGGTTTTTTCTCTTTTTAACCTTGAAAAGGGGAAGAATTAGCAATAGTCACTCCAAAAATGATGATTATGATGAAGGAGGAGGTGGAAAAGGAGGGAGAGGAGGGCTATTGAAATATTTTTAAATGCACTGAAGAGAACTGAAAGAGGAGCAGAAGGAAACCAGACAAGCAGTAGAGTTTTGAAAATAATATGTGAAATTTATCATATGCTTTAAAAAGAATCACTATGAAATGGACATTGATGGATTTGTATACCATCTTTTTTTGGTATTTACCTATTTATACGGAAATTTGGGGGGCATTTGATTTTAGATTAAAACTTTTTTTTTAAATCACTGTATTGTAAGAAGTGAAAAACATGGAAAGTTTCAGAGAAATAAGAAATCTTATAAGAACTAAGGTAAAGTGAAATAGAATCAAGGGGGTAAATGTGCACAAGCATTAAAACATAATTGGGAATAGTAAAATGAAAATGAATTATGTGTAAGTATACTGATTGATCTTGGCCTCAGAGATGAGTTGAAAAAAATGCACCTCAATTCTCTCATTTTGATGGTGGGGAACTACAGGTGTGTAATATTACATATATCAGAAGTGGTTAATGTATTGATGGTTTTGTTGAAACTCAAATTTTATCTTAAATTTTTGTTACAATGTTAGAAGGCTTGTTAAATTTGGAATTAGGGGAGAGAACATATATGGAAATGAATATAGTTTTTAAAAGCATCAATAATATTAAGAAGAAAAAATCTTGTTAAAACATATTTTGAGATTTCTATAAAATAGAGATATTTGAGGCATTGCTTGGGGATAGAAATGGGGGGGGTAAAGTAAGTAGAATCTTCAATGTGAAAACAGTCAAAAAAAGTCAGAACACATCATTTCTCTGCTTGAAAACCCTTTGGTTGTTTCTTTTTGCCACAAGAAAAAGAATTAAAACTTCTCATTTTGTCTCTTAAAGTCCTCCATGGTCTTATTCAAATCTATTTTCCCAGACATGTTTCAGATTACTTCTTTCTCTCTGTGTTCCAATGAAATGAGCCTTCTCTTTCTCCTTACTAAGGAAGATGTCTTCCTGATTCCAAGCCTAGTGCTCTACCCACTGTGCCACCTAGCTGCCATATCACATTCTCAGCAAAGTGTCACAATAAAATAATGTTGAATATATTTTAAGAAACTACTGTGAAAAACATCCAGCTCTCTAGATACAGATAAAGTAAAAATAAAAACCAAATTAGAAAAAGACCAAAAAAGGGGAAGAAATTTGTCCCTAAATTTAAGCAATTCAATACAACCTATTCTATAATTTTTTTAAATATCCATCTTTTTATTAATTATTAAGCTCATATTAGGAGAATAAGTCATTTTGAGGTATAAGATGAGCTCCATTATAAAAAGTAATATATTCCGGGGGCAGCTAGGTGGCACAGTAGATAAAGCACCGGACCTGGATTCAGGAGTACCTGAGTTCAAATCCAGCCTCAGACACTTAACACTTACTAGCTGTGTGACCCTGGGCAAGTCACTTAATCCCCATTGCCCCGCCAAAAAAAAAAAAGTAATATATTCCATTTCTTTCTTTGATTTCTTGTAATCACAGAATAATCCTTTTACTCAAATTGCTATTACTTTCTATTTCAAGGTCTTTCTCCTAGTTAGTAGTAAAAATGGTAGTTTTTCATTGAAATTATTGAATGTAGCCACTTTATAGCTTGAAGTTTGAAGGACAGGTTGTTTTATTTTTTTCCTGCCAGTTATCTGTGGATTCTCTCAATCAATGATTTTTCTGCCTATATTCAGCTATTACAAACAGTTGTTTTTTTGTTTTATTTCCTGCAAGTAATTAATTCAACTTGTCATGGTCTCTGAAATACATTTAAAGATGAAACTACCATGAGAATGACAGATGAAAATGGGAAAGATCTGTCAAAATTTCTATAACAAACTTCTCCATCAATGACAGAGGAGGCACCCCACTTAGACTCTACAATTATAGTCCCTGTTGTGTTGCATGATGGAATAGAAATAGCACCAAGGAAAATAAGGATGGTGACAGCATTCTGACTAGATCACAGAGGAGGTTAACACTGTGGAAGTGACACAAAATTAAGGGAATATCTGAGAAGAGAATATCAAATACTTGGGGGGGGAGTTGTTCAGCTGGCCTTGCTGGGATGGGTTAAATAGGCCATTTCTTTGCACTGTTGTGCTGTCTCCTCAATAGACTCAGCTACTACTGCTCCAATTGTCAGGGGTAGCTCAAATAGTTTTGAAGGATCTCCCACACACCAATCTAGGGGTTCCCCTGGATAGATTGAACTCTCATTCTCACCAAGCACTTAAGTGCACTCTAGTCTCAAGATAATAATTTACCACTGCTGTCAGAAAAAAGACACATATGAGGAATAGAGTTTTCATAGGAAAAAACAAAGGAAAGAAGGAAAGAAGGAAAGAAGGGAGGGAGGGAGGAAAAAAGAAAAACAGTCATTGAAAACTGAATAAGGGCCTTGTCATTACACATGCCTAGAAGAAGGATTTGGTCTTTTTTTTCCTGAATCCATCTTTTTTTAAAATTGTTATGGTGTAATATTAATATGTTAAAGCCCCTCTCTGTAGAGATAGACTGACAGAAACAGAGACAGAGAGATGGGGTAGGGAGTGGGGAGAACAGAGAGAGAGAAAGAGAGAATGTTTCAATATGGGTTCCTGGTTAAGTGTAGGGCTATTTATCCAGATGTTCCCCCTTTCTCCTTGCCCTCACCATATAGTCTATTCATTTATGGCAAGCATTAATTCAGAATGAAATAACAATGTGGATACAAAACCCATTAAAACATATATCACCGGCAGCTAGGTGGCACAGTGGATAAAACACTGGCCCTGGATTCAGGAGGACCTGAGTTCAAATTCGGACTCAGACACTTGACATTTACTAGCTGTGTGACCCTGGGCAAGTCACTTAACCCTCATTGCCCCGCAAAAAAAAAAATACATATCAAAAAAACAAGATTTAAGGATCAAAAACATCAGTTCACCAGGCAGCAATGAGATAGAAAAGGGAAGAAATGTAGAGTGGATTAAATTCACCTGCTCTAGTACAATTCTCTCTCACAAGTCACTCCTGAAGTGGGTCGATGATCTAGACAAGATTCTAACTGTTCATGGCTATATTCAGTTTGTAGTTCAGTGACACTGCCTTGCAATTTACCATGCCTTGCCCAGCCCTAACCCTAGGACTCCAAAGGTTCCAGTCTTCTCTCATTCTGCAGAGTTCCAACTCCTATGATATCTCAATCCTGCTTTCCTTATGGGAAAAACTCCACTATCCATCATTTCCTTGCCTCCTAAGGGAATTTCACATTTCTTTGTAAAATCTGATGAGTCACACCTAATATCCAAAATTATACAGCACAACATCAAATGGTATATTATCACTGAACAAGACATCACACAACAGAATCTCATATAATTGACTTAGGGTGTCATCGCCGATAACCTATGGCAATGATACATCCAACAGACATCATAAAACAAAGTGTGACCCAGGAGGCTCCTTTAGTAGCCATAGGTCTAAATTACATGTCATTTATAGTATATAAATATGCCAACACAGTACATGCTTAGCTATACAGCACAAGCAAATATGCATAACAGTAAAACTATACATATTTAAGAAAAATGTAGATATAATACAGGCATAATACCAATTCAAAATAAATATGCCTAGTAAGAAAAAGATAAAAAATAAAAGTATATTTAAACATGAAATATTTAACAATACATCAATTAATAAATCTAATTAAATCCAAGGCACACATGACATGACTAAATTGACATTAATATCTGGCTACATGTGCAGCTCTGCTTCCAGTTTTACTTGGATCTCAGGTTAGTCTGGTCACAGACTAGAGAGTCCTAACTCTTCTGTGACCTGCTAACATATCTATCCTCATCCCTAACAGAAGAAAAACTAGAGATTATCCATGGGGCTCGCATTATCTGAGAATGACAATGACTGTCTTTCTGTGTATTACTGTGCTACAGGGAGGCACTTACTAAGGTTGTTCTAGGGATTTCTTGATCATTTTTTAATCTGTTGTCCATTTTAAGTCATTAATGGAGTATATGTGAAAGAGGAAAGTTCATCCACATTCTTTCTGAGCACCATTATAACTGGAAACGTCAAGGAGCTCACTTTCTACTGGAGGCTGTGGGGGCCAAATATAATATATGAAGAGTTAATAGGGTGGCTTACCATAATATTAGGGTTCAGAAAATGAGAGTCCTCTAGGTCCAAAGTTTCCTCCCTTCCAAACTGCCTTTTTTAGTTATTTCTCCCAGATAAATAAGAAAGGAAATTAACAGCCTCTTTTCCACAAACAAACCAGGTTTTATTAATGAGAACAAAATTTACAACACAGGTGAAGTTAATAAAGCCAGGGAAACCGAGAAAGGGAATAGGGGAAGAGAAAACGAATAAGCTCCCTGGCTCTAGCAAAAACTGACTCAAACCCCAAACTTGCTTCCAGCTCAGCTAGCTCAAAGAGCTAGCCTAGCTTCCACAACACAAAGTCACCATCACCTGGAGTCTGTAGTTTCAATGAGAGTCAGCTGTGTAGTCTCTCCCTGGTTCAGTCCCAAACTCAATCACACAGCTCCTCTCTCCCTGTTTTTTACCTCTCCCACAGGAAGGGGAGGTTCTTAGCCATGCTGAGTCTCCAATTGGTTCAACATACCCACTGGGCTGTCACCATTATAATTTGTCCAGGCCCATGTGGGCATAGGGGAACTACTAGGGGAGGCTTAGATACTTAGTTTGATACTTTGACTCAATAAATGTTCTTTTCGATAATATCTTCAAGTACATGCCCATTTTCTCTTAGGCTTTTCAAGATTATATCTTTTCAGTCTGACCATAAGCAAAGATATGGTCATAGAAACCGCAAATCACAATTAATTCCTTACATGATATGTGTGTGTGTATACACACAAATAAGCATTTGAAGAGGGAGACTACTTGATAGGAGGTAGAACATCTTTTGTTGTTGTTCAGCCATGCCTGACTCTTCATGATTCTATTGGTGGGTTTTTGTCAAAAATAATGGAGTAGTTTGCTCTTTCCTTCTCCAGCTTATTTTTCAGATGAGGTAAATGAAGCAAACAGGATTAAGTGACTTGCCCAGGGTCACCCAGCTAGTAAGTGTCTGAGGCTACAATTTGAACTCAAGAAGATGAGTCTTGCTGACTTCAGGCCCAGCATTCTACCCACTGTGCCATCTAGCTGCCCAGAACATGAGTTTATCTTAAAAAGGAAGCTAAATAAGAGGCAAGGTGGGGAAAGGAGCACATTCTAGGCATGGAGGACAGACTGTGCAAAAAGATGGAATAATGAGCAGCAATTAGGATAGATACGTTGAACATAGTGCATATGAAAGGTAATAATCAATCAATTACTTAACATTAATATACTGATTAATTACTGTTGCCAAGTGCTGGAGATAAAATAAACAAAAAATGAATGTCTGTGTCTTCAAGAAGCTTATAATCTATCAAGAGAGGTAAAATATACCTAGACAATTATAAACCCCAGTCTCCTTGCTTCAAATTTCTCCCCTCCTCAATCCTGATTTTCCTCAAGTGTAGATCTAACCATGTCACTCCATACTCAATCAACTCCAGTAGTTCCAAATTGCCTCCAGGATCAAATAAAAGCTGCTCTGTTCGGCTTTTGAAATCCCTTTACAATATACTCCCATCGGGGCAGCTAGAGGGCACAGTGGATAGAGCATTGGCCTTGGATTCAGGAGGACCTGAGTTCAAATCCAGCCTCAGACACTTAACAATTACTAGCTGTGTGACCCTAGGCAAGTCACTTAACCACCATTGCCTCACCAAAAACAAACAAACAAAAAACCAATATACTCCCATCCTACCCCATTGCTCTTCCCCTCCTCTAGAGTACAAGCAAATTGCCCATTCTGTTCCTCACACACAAACCATCCATCATCTCCTGTTACTATATCTTTGCACTAGCTTATCTCCTATGGCTGGAACGTGCTCCCATATTATCTCCCTTGCTTCCTTTAAAATAGTGTTCAAGCAAAAGCTTTCTAGAAAGGCTGAAGGCAGACTGAGAAGGGCCTTAAAGGCCAAGCTAAAGTGCTTAAGTTTTATCCTAGAGGCACTACTAAACCTCTGGAGTCTCTTGTTCAGGAAAATGACAGAGTCAGACTAATGCCTTAGAAAGGTGATTTGGGTAACTTTGTGGAGGAAAGCAGAGAGACTTTGGATACTTAGAGCCTAAATGGGAACCCAGATGAAAAATGATGAGGACCTAGACTAAGGTGATGGCCTTGTTAACTATGCATAGTTTTACTGTTATGCATATTTGCTTGTGCTGTATAGCTAAGCATGATTGGTAAGACATGATTTTTTATTTACATCAAAGACAATGGGAGTAAATGCCCAAAGTTAGTTAAAATAATGTTTCTTTGGTTTTGTTGGTGGTGGTGGTGGTGGTGTTTTGTGGGGCAATGAGGGTTAAGTGACTTACCCAGGGTCACACAGCTAGTAAGTGTCAAGTGTCTGAGGTCAGATTTGAACTCAGGTTCTCCTGAATCCAGAGCTGGTGCTTTATCCACTGCGCCACCTAGCTGCCCCCTTTGTTTTTTCATATTATGAATTTTATTAAAGTTATTAAGCCAGGGTACTTTGTTTACAATGTCTTCAGAACTAAGAAAAAGTGTGTGTCCATACATACATATACATGCATATATATATATGTATATATATATATATACACACACACACATATATAAATATGTAAAATCTTTCTATACATACTTCTACTTTCAGTTCTTTTTCTGGATGCAGATAGCATCTTCCTTCATAGGTCCCCTTGAAGTTATTTGGGGTATTTATAATAGTCAAAATGACTTAGTTGCTCAAAGTTGTTCTTAAAACAATACTGCTGTTACTATGTACAATGTTCTCTTGGTTCTGCTCATTTTGCTCTTCATTATTTCATGCAAGTATATCCAGGTTTTTTCAAGATTACAGAAGAATAAAATAAATAAAATTTTTTAAAATTACAAATAAAAACATTTAAAACTAGAAAAAAAACAATAAAACAAAACAAAATATAAATTTATTGGTGGGAAAATCCCTGAAAAATGAGAGAGGAAAAGGAGAGAGTAGTGCCTCTAGGGTCCTTCTAGATTTCCGATTCCAGAATAACAAAAAAGGAAGACAAGCCATAGTGATTATAGAGAATAGAAGAAAAATTGGGAAATAAAACAACACTTCCTTATAAGCAGATATTATAACAGCTTGCTCATTAGATTAGTGTGATTACTTCTTTATTAGGCCTTATTTGAGCTGTCATCTGGTATCAATTAGGTCAGTTATAGTCTGTCAGGTCTATTGGAGGAAAATGGAGTACAGTCAGTCCATCATGGTACATTGGTAAGATAATTGTAGCAAAGTTAATCATGGTCAATTTTTATTTATTCCTTCTACAATCACCAGAGCTTATGCTGGCTTTGCCTTGATGGTAAGTTCAAAAAAGAATACACATGGTGGGATAAAGAGTTGTACAAAATCTTTAGAAATGTTTCTAAGGATCGCCATAATCATCATCATTGGAATTAGGGCAGAAGGGAGGAGCCTGTATCCAAAAAAAATGAAAATGTCCAGGATGGGGAAATAGCTTAAAATGGCTACTTTCCATTTCGTTTTAATTACTTAGATCTGCACTATAGGAAAGGGAGAGACTTTATATAAAAATAACTATTTGATGCTTCATTATACACTGTGGATAACTGTCGAACAAAATCAAGGATGGGAGAGAAAGGACCAGGATAGTGAGGAAAAGAAGGAAGGAAATTATACATTTATGTTATAGCAAAGAGATAAAACAGAGGTTTGGATAAAATGTTCCAGGAGAGGTATTAAAGTCCTTGGACCATCTTTCTGCCTGCTCTCTGGAGTTTCAAGGCCATATCACAAGGGGATGGAGTTAAGATATTGAACCTTTGCCAGTCAGTCAACAAGCAATTATTAAGGGTTTACTATATGCCAAGTCCCCTTCTAAGCACTGGGAAAACAAAGGTATGTGAAAAGACAGTACCTGCCTTCAAGGAGACTATTTTCTAATGGGGATGACTACAACAACAAAAGGAAGCTGAAAAGGGGTGAGGAAAGATATCATTAGAAGATAATGCTAATTCAAGCTCCTTTAATTGGGTTTCAGTCTAGTAATTCAGGAAATAAGGTAAAATAAAGGAAATCCCCAAAGGTTAATTTGAACCTAGCATAAAAATATTAGAGAAAGGTCAGGGAAATGACCCAGCATAGCTGGGGAACAGGCTCTTCATGTTATGAACTTGAGCTCTTAAGTCCAGTTGCTCCCCTAACTGTGTGTCCTTGGGTAAGTCACTTATTGAGCATCATTTTCCTTTTCTGAAAAATCAAGGAGGTGGGGTAGGTTCCTGCTAAGGCGTTTCCCACTTTAAATTGTAATATTGTATGATCTAGGGGAGCAGCTAGGTGGCACAGTGGATAAAGCACTGGCCTTGGATTCAGGAGGACCTGAGTTCAAATCCAGCCTCAGACACTTGATACTTAACTAGCTGTGTGACCCTGGGCAAGTCACTTAACCCTCATTGCCCTGCAAAAAATAAAATAAAATAAAATAGTAAAAATATTCTATGATCTATACACAAGAGAGTGCTGGTAAATATTTAATAACTGGCTCTCTGGAAAAATAAATGTAAGCGCAACAGAATTTTAAGTTGAATCTGTATTATTAACATTTTCTCCATTTTTTTCTTAAGTCTATACAATCAATAAAACAATAAATTAAGCCCTGATTTGTAGTATCTGCCATTGTCTAATGTGTGGATGCTCACACTGAAAATTTTAAAATTGACTCTCCCATGCCAGTTTGAGCTGACTCCAACACATCTTTCCCCATACACCTTGTACTTTATACACTCACCCTCAATACAAAGAAATTGACCAATGTCAAAAAGCTAAACTGACACAAACAATCTCATCCTTCCTTGAGGATTTGGTATAATTCTTTATTTGATTAAAGGAAGAACCTAAAAGTATGGATAAAATAAAGGTGAAATATAATGGTAATGTGTACTAAATCTAGCTACTCCCTGAACATAACGAAGCACCCCAGGCTCATCTTGAGATCACAAAGACCTGGTTCTAAATCCATCCTCTCATATTTACCAGCCTTGTGACAATAAGCAGATGAGTTACTTAACCTATCTGAGCTTCCCTTATTATATAGGAATTACAGATATATTTAGAACCTACATCATGAACTTGTTTTTGGCCTCAGGAAATTTATGAACTGTGGAGGAGCGTATAGTTAGCATCAATAGGCATGAGTCAATGCATAATCAATATCTTCAGTGATTTGTGCTTTGAACATTATAGGTTTTAATATATGTTTGCTGAATTTGGGATTGTTTTTATTGTTTTTGTTTTCTTTGTTTTTTTTTTCAGGGCAATGGGGGCTAAGTGACTTGCCCAGGGCCACACAACTAGGAAGTGCCAAGTATCTGAGGCAGAATTTGAACTCAGGTCCTCCTGAATCCAGGGTCAGTGTTTTATCCACTGCATCACCTCTTTTTGAGAGCCCAAGTTCTAATCCCCCTCTCTCAAAAAGAAAAAACAAACAAGTTACTTAGCATCTTATTTTACAAGTCCCTTGACCTATCAAGAGAAAAGAAAGAGTTGTTTGGTACAGTGGGGAAAAGACATTTTCTTTGGGATCAAAGAAGCAGGGATTGAACCCAAGCCTTGCCATTTGGTACCTGTGTGACCTCACAAAAAGAATTTCAATTCTCTGGGCCTCATTTTTCTCATCTGAAAAATGAGGAAATTGGATTAGATAAGCTATAATTTCACATACAGTTCTAAATCTATGATTCTCTAACAGCAAATTGCCAGGATATTCATATCTTAAGGAGAGATCTGTGTTAGTACAAGATCAAATACATCAATCTGCACACTCCATGTTCTGTCCCATCTCTAATTTCTAATCTGCATTCCCTCTGTACCCTTGAATAGCCCTTATTTCTGTCATAGCGATACTATAACCACCACCACCATCCACCCGAACTTATGAAATGTTAAAAAAAAAAGAGATGGTCACACAAAACAATGTCAATCCAATTAGTACCATGTAATCACATTGCTATAATAAACACTAGTAGCTTTCTACCATGTCTTCCATCCAGTGTCTAGGGGGCAGTGGATCTATACTACTTTCCATGTGAGCCTAGGGAAGGTAGTTCACTAGGGCTTCATGCAGATTTAACAGAATGTGGACAACTTGGTGTGTATCCCAATGCCTGCCATTGTTGCTCAATGAAAATGCAGACTGGCTAATGGGAGCACAATATGCAAGATGCCAGTGAATCTCTATGATTTACAATATGTCTAATGAGCAAGCCCGATGAAGAGGTTTGTTGTCTACCATAAAACCAGATGGATGTAAGCAGTGATTAGAAGCAATTAACTCCATGCAGCACTAAATAACTTTCCATCATTAATGTACATTTTTTCCACCTCATTAGAGGTACCAGAGGAGAGCATGAGGTAAGGAACACTCAATTTGAATTTCAGATATGCATATGTTTTTTGGGGAAAACCCTTTTGCAAGGAAAACAAAATATACATTGATATAAACTCTATTCTGAAGTCATCTTTGGACCAACCAGATTGGTACAGGCTAATTCTGCCTGAAAATGACCATTTGCTAACCTTGGGTATCGTGTTGCTTAAACCATAGTCTTCTGATGGGAAACCCATCAGATTGTCAACAAAACATATGCTGAAGGAAATAGTTTATAAAGAGAGACATTACTGAGCCTATAGTGATTATTAAATTCACTTAAGAGGTTCTATCTTGAAAATAAATATATTTTTTTAATTCTGGAAAACGCTCAATGTAAGATATAAGATGTATTTGGGGGATTTCAAATTTAGGCAATCAAAATGAAAAATTGCTTGATAATTCCCAGTCACTAAGATGTTGAGCAGTAACATCTATTCAGATTGGCAGTCCTCTAAATAAGAAAATGTGCTAATTCATGGATATAATTCAAAATAGCATATATGTACACTAAGTATACAAGCCACTCATGTCCTATTATAGCTTCCTAACAAACAAAAAAATATCCGAATAAAAGCACTGGATTCCACTAGATTCGGGTATATTGGCCTCCACAAGTATAAAGGGATCTGTTATAAAAAATACAGAATCACACAATTCTCACCTTGAGAGGTAGAAGGAACCTCAGGGGTCATCTAGTCCAACCCATATACAAAATGAAGAGCATTATTGCATTCCGAATGAGAGTTGGGAATGGAATCATAAAGCTATCAAGCTTCTGCTTAAAGACCTTCAAAGAGGTCTCCTTGTAAGACAGCCCATTCCACTTTCAAATAGCAACATTTGTTGAGAAGTTTTCCCTTAAATTAAACCTAAATTGGAATCTGTACGACTTCAATCCAATGTTCCTTGTTCTACACTCTAAGGTCAAACAGAAAAAGTTGAATTACTCCTTGAATGATAACCTTCAACTACTTAAAGATAGATATCATATCTTCATCTTTTCTCCTGGCTAAGCGTTCTCAGAACCTTTACTTGGTCCTCAAACAATATTCATTCAAGGCACTCATCACCCAGGTTGCATATGTCTGAATACCCTTTAGCTTATCAACGTACTTCTTCTATTGTGATGCCTAGAACCGAATGAATTACTCCAGATGAGTTCTGATAAGAGGACTATCACCCCATTATTCCTGGAAGCTATGGTTCTCTTAATACAGCCCAAGATGGGCAGCTAGGTGGCACAGTGGATAGAGCACTGGCCCTGGATTCAGGAGGACCTGAGTTCAAATTTGGCCTCAGACACTTGACACTTACTAGCTGTGTGACCCTGGGAAAATCACTTAACCCTCATTGCGCACAAAAAAAAAAAAGTACAGCTCAAGATCTCATTAGTATGTTTGGGCTTTGACATCTTTGTACCAGGAACTCTAAGGTCCTTAGCACTCTGTCATAAGATATTGTGCTCTAAAGATCCATTCAGTCAATAAATATTAATTAAAGACCTGTGAGCTTAACACTCTGAGAATCATTAAGGATACATAGAAAGGTCAAATATACTCTCTACTCTCAGGGAGCTTGCAATCTGATATGAGAGGCAACATGCAAACTACTATATACAAACAGGATAGAGATAGGATAAATTATAAATAATCAATAGAAGGATGGCACTAAAACTAAGAGGGATTGGAACAGATTGGGTATGGTTGAGAGATCTCGACAGCTATGGGTATGGGGTGAGGACTTGTGGATAACATCTAGATTTTAAGGCCGGATGACTGAGTAGATAGTGATTCTCCCCATAGTTATAGGGAAATTAGGAAGAGCACAGAGTTTGGAAAGAAAAATAATGAGTTCAAGTTTTTGATAAGTCTTAATGAGTTTAAGATGTCTATGGGACATCCAGTATAGGATGACCAGTATAAATATGAAACTGGAAATAAGCAAAGAGATTAGGACTAGGTAAAGCTGATTTGAGAATCATCAGCATAGAGATAATAATTGAATCCATAGGAGATGTCAAGATCACCATGTGAAATGTTACAAAGAGAAAAGAGAAGATGGACTAGGACAGAGCCCTGTGAGATATCATCAGGTAACAAGTGTAATATGCATGAATATGCAGCAAAAGAGATTGAGAATGATAGCTATCATGATGCTAGCCATCTCTAGGGTGGGGAGGGGGGAGGAGAGAAGGAAAAAAGAAAGAAATTTACATAATAACTATTATGTTTAAAAAGAATAGCAAGTTGTATATAATAGATTTGCAATTTCATGTGCAGTTATGTTTTTTAATTATGCTATGTTATGGAAATGCTTGTTTTATTCCATAAATGAAAAGAAAGGAAGGAAGGAAGGAAGGAAGGAAGGAAGGAAGGAAGGAAGGAAGGAAGGAAGGAAGGAAGGAAGGAAGGAAGGAAGGAAGGAAGGAAGGAAGGAAGGAAGGAAGGGAGAGAGGGAGGGAGGGGAAGGGAGGGAGGATTTATACTCTGTGCCAGATACTGTACCAAACACTTTACAAATATTTCATTTCATCCTCACTATACCCTACAAGATATATGCAATTATCCTCATTTTAGAGTTGAGGAAATTGAGGCAGACTGAGGCTAAATGACTTGCCCAGGGTAACACAACTATTATCTGTCTGAGGCCGGCTTTGAATCCGGGTCCTATTGATCTTGGGCTCAGTGCCCTAATTACTGCTTCCCCTAGCTGCACTTGAAAGCACACCATGTTTCCAAAGTCCTTACTCCATGAATAGAGTCTTCTCCTATTTTTGACAATTATTCTCCTTGGTGTGGGAAAACATTTTAACCTGGGAGTTTGATAGTTCCAAATGTAACTTCCTCAATCTTTTTTCCTTATTTTACTTCTCTAAAGGTAGCAACAAAAAGCCAGTCAACATTCTCCTCACATTCAAAATTATTAAATTATTACCATAGGCCCTATATAAGTATAGAGGCATGTGAACTCCTTCAGGGAGATTATAGTTTTGTTAGTTAAACAAGAGGTTCAGAAGTGGGAGAAAGAAAAGCATTTTCTTAATTGTGTGACATAGATTTTATTCAGAGAAAAGGGAGACAGATTATGGATGAAATTATCTAAGAAGCCTTCATTGGGAATGGGAAACTTGAGTGAGGCCATGAAGCTTAGGCAGTAGGATTTGGATATTGGGAGGCTATCGTACTCAAGAGAAATCTAGAGAAACCTGGAGTTTGACAAGTTTAAAGCTAATGATCATCTTGAATAAAGCAGAATTTGTGTTTAAGAATATTCTGAGGGGCAGCTAGGTGGTGCAGTGGATAGAGCACCGGCCCTGGATTCAGGAGGACCTGAGTTCAAATCTGGCCTCAGGCACTTAACAATTCCTAGCTGTGTGACCCTAGGCAAGTCACTTAACCCCAATTGCCTCACCAAAAAATTAATTAATTAATTAATTTAAAAAAAAAAAGAATATTCTGAAAGACGACTAACAGGTTCACAATCAAACAGAATGTCATTGCCACCTCCAAGATCCCTCATATTTTTCCTAGTCCTAATTATCCCTGTTCTTTTCATCCCAGGTATAAGTTGTGCAAATATTTCTTTTTAATTTTTTTTATTGCAAGCTGGAAAATCATCAAAAAAACACGAATATTTCAACACACAAAGGCTAGAAAACAGAGATTATATGTAAAATTTGAAGTTGAAGCAATGTATAGATATGTATCTATAAATCTATTCCTAATATTCCCATAAGATATATCTATCTAAATAGATAGATAGATCCCCTTTTCTTTTAATATATCATATAATGTCTTGCCACATTATGCTGTGTTGCATTATGTTATATCATATCATATATAATATTAGAATATATTGTCATGTCATGTCATATATCATATCATGTTATATTGTGCTATGCTATATATTGTTATTTATTGCATTATTATATCAATATACTTTATTTTAATATAATGTGTTATTTCCAACATTACCCTGCTTGTCTGTGTGGCCCTCCAAACTATACTCTGATCTCCTCTGTGTATCTTTAAAATGTTTTCTTGATGCTTTTTTTTTTCTTTTTTAACCATCACTAACACCAATCACATTCCCCAAATCTCCCTCCCCCACAAAAAATCAAAGTCTTCCCTTGTAACAGAAGTATAGTTTTTTTAAAAGTATATTAAAAAATAGAGAATGTTTTAATGAGTATTCTGGAAATGTATTTCATTCTGTATCTCCAATGCATCACCACTCTAATAAGACATGAAAGGCATACTTCATTATCATGTATCTATTAGGAAACTTCAGTCTTTTCAAATATTTTCTTGTACAATGTTATAATCATGGAATGAGTTGTTTTGTTGTTCTTCTCACTTCACTCAGTATCAGTTCATCTAAGACCTCTGTTTCTCTGAATCCATTTTATTCATCATTTTTATGGCACAATAATATTTCATTAAATTCCTAGACTATGATATGTTGTCATTCCACAATTTTGTTTCAGTTCTTTGCCCAACTCTGCAAATGTATTGCAAGAAGCTAAAAACTTACGCCTCTTACATCAGTATGAGCATACTTTATTTCTCCTTTCCTCCAACTCATAAAATTTGAGATGGTGAGAAACACAATGAAGTCTCTATGTTTTTAATAAATTCTCATTCTCAAGCTATTAGTATAATAATAACATAAAGAAGCAAAAAGGGAGTCATTTGACATGCAAATATTTTCTTCAGTCTTCACTAACTCTCAACAATTCCCCCAACTAAGAAGAGGTAAAGTAATTGTAGTTAACTCTGTAGGCCAGGACATGAAGAAACCTAATGAAAACAGTCTCCTGAATTAATAGCAGAAAACAGAAATCCCTAACTTATTTATTAAACACCATCCTACCATGACCCCAATAATCCCCACCCTCTGGCAAAATGTACAACCTGACCCATCAGTCTGCTCTGGGATCCATTTGGTACATACATACATACATACATACATACATACATGTGTATGTATATATACATGTGTTTTGTGTGTACATGTAGGTTATATGCATATACACATGTGAGCATGTGTGTATACACATGCATGTACATGACATAGTTATAAGTTTAATCTGCATTGTTAACATTTTCATAACTTTAGAAAATCAACAAAACAGTAAATCGAGTCCTGATTTGTGTTTGTCAATTTCTGAGGTGTCAATGTTCAAAATGAAAACTTAACAATTGGCTCTTGCTAGCAGAGTAGAGCTGGCTCTAGCACATCCCTAGATCCGCACAGCAGTTTCCTCGTAGCTCCTGAAGTATGTGCTCTCATCTCACCCTTCTATGGCTAAAAGTAACCACACTTGTGGAAGAAGAGAAGGTTTAAGAATGTGGGGGCATACTCTAGCATGGACAACAGCATGCTGGAAAAATCACTCAAGCAAAGAATTATAGAATAGAGGAAATTGGGGTGGAGAGTCAGGCCATTGGGCATGGGGTGCCTGCACCAGGTATGAAGGAAGGTAGACTGGACCCCAGCTGGGACCAGTCCTGTCCTCCAAGGGGTCTTAGGTCTATGAAGTGTAAATTTCCCAATTTGGTAGGAGGCTGAGACAGCTTTGAGGTATACCCCTAAGGATAGATCCATCATCGTCAAAAAGGGAAGGAGTTTTTTAAAAGGAAGGAGAGAGAATGAGTAAGAAAGGGTGTACATAAGTGGAATATAGGATAAGGAAATATATATATATATATATGTGTGTGTGTGTGTGTGTATCGCATATCTGTATATCATATATATATATATATACACACACACTCACACACACATACATACATACATAAGAGACTAAAACTATAGATCTTAGGAGGAAAAAACACAGTCAAAAAACCCCATGTACCAGCAGATAAATGAACAAGTAAGAACTAAAAGAGAAGGAAAAATAACCACCAAGATATCAATTACTGCAAAAATTTGCATATGTTTATGTGTGTATGTATGTCTGGGTTTTGTTTGTCCTTCTTTCCCTAAGAGAACCATGACATTGGGGTGATGTCACGACTTGCACTAAATTGAATTTAAGTGAGGGAGGGCTGTGCAAGGTTACAAACCTCACTCTCTTCTCCAGAGCCATCTGGGTCCAGTGTGTATGTATGTGTGTGTGTGTGTGTGTGTGTGTGTGTGTGTGTGTGTGTGTGTGTGTGTATGACTGGAGATGGCCCTTGATGTTTGAGGCAACTGGGGTTAAATGACTTTGCCTAGGGTCACACAGCTAATAAGTGTCCGAGGTGAGATTTGAACTCTGGTCCTCTTAACTAGATTAAGGAGAATGCTTAAATGTCTGATGAGATGGCAGATCCCATAGAATCCCAAGAGAGCATCACACCACGGCATGATTTTTCTAAATGGCTAAAGAAAGAAAAAAAAATATTTTTGAAAAAAGAAGAAGAGAGGGACAGAGTAAAGACCCATTGCCTGAGATATTTGAATAAAGCATCATGTTACTGTGCTATGGGAAACAATGAATGTGATGAATATAGAGACGCATGGAAAGACTTTCATGAATTAATGCAGAGTGAAGTAAACAGTCAAGAAAAAATACATACATACATGCATATGTATATTGTGTATGGTTATGTATATGTGTATATGTGTGGGAGTATAATGACTTCAGTTGTTGTTCAGCTGTTTTCAATCATGTCTGACTCTTGATGACATCATTTGGGGTTTTCTTGGCAAAGATACTAGAATGGTTTTCCATTTCCTTCACCAGATCATTTTACAGTTGAGGAAACTAAGTCAAGCAGGGTTATTTGACTTACCCAGGGTCACACAGCTACTAAGTGTTTGACACCAGATTTGAACTCAGGAAAATGAGTCTTCCTTTCTCCAGGCCTGGCACTCTACACACTAACTGCCCATGTAGTCATGTATAATGACTACGATGAAGTAAATGTAAAGAACGCAAACCACAAAATCATCAAAAGAGAATGTTACAAAATTACAAAGAATAAGTCTGACTCCAAAGAAACTACATGAAACGATGTCTCTCCCTACTCTTTTGCAAAAGTAAGGCATCCATGGGTGAGGAACATTTCATATATTTTCAATATTCTCCTGCATTGATCTGTTTGGTTGGTTCACTTTTCCTTCTTATTTTTTTCATTCTTTAAATATATCATTTCTTATATAGGGTGGCTTTCTAAAAAGGGAAGGGGGAGAGCTACAAGAAGAAATTTTGATGATGAAAAAACTAAAGATACACGTAAAATTCTTGGGTTTTGTGGGGGGGGTGGGGCAAGGAGGAAGCAAGTGTGGATGACATGGGAGAGAAATGTGCCTTTGTCCCAGGAAATAGAGGAAGACACCTGTCACTAGTACAGTTTTTGAAAACAACACTTACAAGCCAGGAAAGCTGATTTTTATTTTAATAAATGCTTTGTCCAGGGGAGTTTCTATCAAGTCACATTGTTCTCTCTTTTTCCCGGGGCTTTCCTCATTTGGAGAGTGAGGTCAGTTTGAGGGAGGTTGCAAGTGAGAGGAAAGTGAAGCTTTGCTACTTGAAAATGGACAAAATGTTAAGTGATTTCCCTTTTACTCTTTCCTTCTCATTGCAAAGTGAGCTATTCAGGCATTGCAGCGTCTGAATTTTCCTCGCCTCTTTCAGGGAAGCATATTGGGCCAAAGCTCGCCAGCTGTCTGCTTCCTTTGCCTTCTGCTGCCATTATCCCGTGGCTCCGCCCCACCTTCTGGCCCTCCAGCTTGAGGGGGGTGGGAGGGAGGAAGAGAAGGCAACTCTTTTCTTCCACCAACATGTATATCACAATGAAAAGAGCAGAAGAACTATGTGTGTATGTATGGGTGTACATATGGATCTAGAGAGTGATACATATAGTGTGGGTGTGTGCATGCATATGCATGGGAATATCTACAAATTATAACCTTCATGTGTACACACACACACACTCACACACACACACATATACATATATGATGTCTGTACCATATGCTCTTTCTCCACTCGGCACACATCTGTGCATCTGGGAATAGACACTATGTATAGAGAAATATACATTTTTTTTGCAACATACATCTTTTGCTCAGACAATTTATTAAGAAGATAAAACAATGTATAATCAATTTTAACAGCTTAACAAAATATGCAGCATTGCATATTCCTTGCAAATGCAAAGTCCTATTTTTTTTTTGAAGTCTCTATATTTTGTAGTACCCAGCCAAATTCCCTGAGCTTATTTGGGAATTACAATTTATAAAGTCAAAATGTTTAGGGTATCAGAGCAATCAAAGTCAGAAGTCGCTATTCACAAAACACACGGGAGAAAACTAGTAGTAAATATATTTTTCAAAGGTGGGCAAATGGAGAGATGACAATGATTTGTATAACACTATAGAAACATGAGAGGAATGCTTTTAGAACATGGCTTAGAGCCAGAAGGGACTTTAGGGAATGTGTAATCTAATGCCCTTTTTTAAAGAGGAAACAAGGCTAAATAGCTTTCAGAGGCTCATCTAAAGTCATAGCTATAAGCAGAGCAGAACCCGGATATCTTCTTTTCCTGCACATTTCCACTACACTACAGCATAGTGATCCTATGTCTTTGGGTGAGAATAGTGGGATGGGCAATGGGGGGAGATATAAAGGAGGGCAGGAATACATCTAGCTTGCAGCCTTTGGTATAGAAGCTTTTAACAGAAGGAACTGCTATGTATCAGATAACATAGCTTCACCAGCAGAATGCTCAAATCATAGAAACATAAGCTGAGCTCTAATGGGGAACTGTGGTACTAAATAGGTGTATTTTTAAAAATAATGTCCTCAAAAGATTGAAAACAACCTAAAATGAAAAACTCAGTATTTTAGAACAACAATAAATGGCTCTGTTCTTTCTATTTGATTTTTTAAAATAGCTTTTACTTTGAAGTACATATAAAGGATACATAAAGTATTTTTTTATTCAGTCATTTTCCATTATATCCAACTCTTCATGACCCAATTTGGGGTTTTCTTGGCAGAGATACTTAAATGCCTTGCCATTTCCTTCTCTGGCTCATTTTGTAGATCAGGAAACTGAAGCAAACAGGGTTAAATGACTTGGCCAGGGTAACATAGCAAGTAAGTGTCTAAGGCCAGATTTGAACTTAAGATGAGTCTTCCTGACTCCAGGCCCAGCACTCTATCCATTGTATCATTTAGTCCAAGTATACTTTATTATTTTCATGGTTATAGTTTGATTTAAATCAGCAATTCTTCATTTAATATACTTGAATTTTAGAAAAAAACTCATCTCCCCAAATAGTAGCCTGTTGGTCCAAAAGAAGTCAGGAAGATTCTATTCAAAAATAAATTAGATTCTTTCCCAGGACTCAAGATTTTCCTGCAAGGGAGTCAGGAATGGAGATAAAAACACTAGCAATGATGAGTGAGTGATCAATCCCCCAGAGGCCTGTAACAGCCAGCAATTGAGTCTACTTCCAGCACAGGCAAGCAAAATGACAAATAGCTGCTATCCAGGCTATTTCTCAATGAGGATTCCTTGTTTAGGAATTTATAAGGAAGTAATCAGTTAGTAAGATCCATCGCTCACTTCAAGTGGTTCAATTATTCATCCCACTAACACACTGAGCTCCATTCTCCCTGGTGTCTAAATTACTTGCTGGAAGTAATTTAAGAGTTTCTGAGGGGGACTTTAACTTGTTTAGGCTACTCAGAACTGCTAAGACTTTAAAAGATCAATTTTGGGAAAAAGCATGATTCTACAGACAGTCCCCCCCCAAAAAAATCTTTGAGCCGACAAACCTCTCTAGAGCCTTTCCCTTTTTGGAGTGTCAAAGTAGTGAAGCATAAACATCCAGGACATTGCTGGTGGCTAGAAACACCAGGGATTAAAGTAGGAGGTACAGTGCAGGGGAAGAAAAACAAAACACAACAAATAGGTCAGCCCATCAGCTGAGCCAAAATATTCTAATCTAGTTGTCTGGTAAAGTGTTTAAGTGATCATCAATAAGGAAGGAAGAGGGCCAGTATGGATGGTCCAAGTAAAATGGTTACTGGGGCAAATGTCATGTTCCAGGGTGAGGAGACCTAGGGTGCTGAGGGAATTTTTAAAATATTATATTATATTTATATACATGTGATGTATAATATACAATTATTATATATTTATATAATATTTTAATATTATATCTTTCCCAATTACATGTGAAAACAATTTTAACATTCATTTTTAAAATATTTTAATTTCAAATTCTCTTCCTCCGTCCCTGCCAATGTCCCTAAGATAGCAAGCAAATTGATGTTATACATATGCAGCCATGCAAAACATATTTCCATATTAATCATGCTGTGAAAGAAAACATAGGAAAAAAAACAGGAAAAAACTTAAAAAGTAAAAAATAGTGTGCTCCAACCTCATTCAGATTCCATAAGTTCTTTCTCTAAAGATAGATAGAACTTCTCATCATAAGTCTTCTGGAATTGTCTTGGATCATCGTGTTGCTGACAATAGCTAAATCATTCACAATTGATCATCATCCAATATTGTTGTTACTATATACAATGTTCTCCTGGTTGCGCTCACTTCTCTTTGAATCAGTTCATGTGAGTCGTTCTAGATTTTTCTGAAATTATCCTGCTCATTGTTTCTTATATTACAATAATATTCCATCATAATCATACACCATAAGTTGTTTAGCCATTCCCCAATCAATAGGCATCCCCCTGAGGCGAGTTTAATAATAACACAATTAGAACATGGTAGCAAAGTGTAAGGGCCAAATTTAATAATGGGAAAAGTTAATTGGGTGGCTTGCCTTAATATTGGTGTAAGAAAGGAAACAGCCTCTTTCAAAAACAAAACAGGTTTATTAATGGGAACAAGTTCAAAACACTATCTGAATCACACAAGTGAAATTAATAGAACTAAAAACAATGTATAAACAATGTATAAATCTCTGGGGTAAAAAATGGCCCAGGCACATGAACCTGCCTCCAGCCCAGCTAGCTCCAAAAAGATAGCTTTGCCTAAAAAAACCAAAAACTCACCACACCCAAAATCTGCAGCTTTAGGGAGAATCAGCTGTGCAGTCTCTTCTGTTTTTGTTAGAAGGTTAAACACCAGCAGCTCCCCTAAAATGTCTGCCTTCCTTCCCCATTTCCCTCAGAACCCTCTCAAACTAACTACCTTTTCACTGAATCTCTAACCCCTCTAACTGAATCTCAACTGTATCTCCAGCTGATTTTCCCACCATAAGGGGAGGGGCGGTTCTTGGCCACACTGAGTCTCCAATTGGCTCAGCACACCCACGTGGGCTGTCCCCATTATAATCTAGACAGACTGGGGCAGCTGGGTGGTGCATTGGATAAAGCACCAGCCCTGGATTCAGGAGGACATGAGTTCAAATCTATCCCCAGGCACTTGACACTTACTAGCTGTGTGACCTTAGCCAAGTCACTCAACCCTCATTGCCCCACCAAAAAAATATATAATAATCTAGCCAGACCCACATGGGTGTGGGAAAGCTCTTAGAGGAATGCTTAGTTGCATAGTTTCAATAAATATTCCCTATGGTCAGAGTTCCTCTTGTTTGTTCAATTATCTCTCAAACTACACACCCAAGCTAACATTTTTTAATCTGACTATAATAAAGCAAAGATAGGGTTATGAATACCCCAAATCACAATTCATTCCTTACAAAAGTCTAAAAAGTCAGATTCAGAATAAGAACAAAATACAAACATTGCCCCCCAAACCTCATGAATACACTCTCCTTTATACCACCTAACTCTTTAGGAGGAATAGATTCACTCAGGATAGTTCCTGTATAACATCAGTTCCATCTAGTTCACTTGCAGTTTTAGCATGACTGCCAGATGAGTCCTTATCACAGATACTCTGAGCTGGGTCCAGAAGGTTACTCCCTAAAGCTATTCTTTATACTTTGGGGCATGGATGCTGAGAAGACTGCAAAACCCAGCCTTGACTCTGGCTCTAAAATTCCTGTGGCTCACTCTCCATCTCCTCTATCTAAAATAGAAAAGAACAGATCCAAAGAGCAAGCACTGAGGTCTTTTCATAGGGCCATATGGCTTCAGAAGGGAGAAGGCACCACAACCCCTTCCTCACAGCAGTCTCTCACTAAGTACAGTCAGCAAAGGACTCAACATGATCAACCAACAGTACAATGGAAGAGAAGATGGACAAAGAAACCAAGCCAAAGTTGACTCAGAGTTTTTTGAAGACATTTTCAGCTCTGGATACAAAACCAATTGGAAAAAAAATTCTTCCCTACTACATGGTCAATAAAGCAGAGCCAGTTATGAAATGTCTACACATGCTTCATAATCTCTCCAAAGCACTTCAATGACACTCCATCATGATTCTCCTGGAAAGAGACTCCTGAGTCTATTGAAGGAAGTTGTATAAGCAAGCTGGACCACTCCGTGCATGTACCAAAATACCCATTACACCTGGGTGACCTTGGAGGAACAATTTAATTTCTACAGATTCAATTTCTTACCTGGGCTCTTTTTTTTTGTTTTTTGGGGGTTTTTTGGTGAGGCAATTGGGGTTAAGTGACTTGCCCAGGGTCACAGAGCTAGTAAGTGTTAAGTGTCTGAGGTTGGATTTGAACTCAGGTCCTCCTGAATCCAGGGCCAGTGTTTTATCCACTGTGCCACCTAGCTGCCCCTTACCTGGGCTCTTTTATTTTTTTTATTAGTCTACTTGTCAGATTTCATAAGGACACCATTACTATCTAAAAAATTTCTTTCTCTATTTATTCATCAAACATTTAATTAATCAGTAAACATTTATTAAGCACTGTAAAAAAATTAATTATTAATAATATAACCTGGAAATTATATATAATTGGATTTATGAAAAATTATAAGTATATGAAAAATTATAGGTTTAGAGAAATTATAATTGGGCCGTAAGTCCTGCCGCAGTCGCCATTCAAATGTGAAAATATTTTTACTGACTTGGCTAATTTGGGGGCCTAAAGCTGACTTGATGACTAATCTGGGACTTTTGACTATTTGGCTATCTGACTGCTATTAATTTAATGTAGGCCATTTATAAAGTTCCACCACACTGCTCCCAAATTGATAAACTAAAGTTAAGAAGGCTCTTAACTAAATAATCAAAGTAGAGTTTATTTATGAGATACTATTTCAAATTAAGAATACAGGGAAATAAAATGTACAACCTGACTGCATTGTGGTGTGTCTCTTTCCACTGTGTCTCTTTCCCACCTGCTGTGCCTCAAACTTTTTTTAATACAATAAGGACCTTAGCCGCTGCTTGCCTTAGGGCACTCAGGTACTTTATTCTAACTCTGAGCCCCTTTCACTTTGTAAATCCCCCTGCTTCTAACTTTCCTCTCCTTACTGCCACCACTTAACCCCTGTGTTTCTCTCTCACCGACCTTCTGTCTGTCTGTTCTGTCAGTCTGCCCTTTGGCCTCTCTTTTCTCTGCTCCTAGTCCTTCTCGTCTTCTCCTGCATCCTTGTAGCCCCCTCTGTCTTCTCAAACCTTTGCCGTCTCATCAGCCAGCCTCCAGTAATCTTCTCAGCCCCCTGTCTTCTTGTCCAATTTCCCTGAGTCTAACCCCCCAGGTCTATATATATCTTTCTTTTCTCCACTCAAATCTCGGGGCTTCCTGCGCCCCCACAGACCAAGCTAATCCACCAGTCAGGGCTGTAGCTGGTGGGGGGGGGGGGGGATGTGTGCTTGAGCAGCTCGTGCCTCAGCACAGGCTATCCAGCATCTCTCGGATAGCTCTGCTCAGGTCGGAGGGAGCTGGGGGCTTTTTCCCCCCAGCTGTCTGACCTGGCGTCTTGTACAGCCCATGGGGCTTTTTGGCTCAGCTGAAGCGGAGGGGGAGGGGCATCAGCACTTCCCACAGAGAAGGGACCCTGAGGGTCTAAAGCTTTCTAATCTTAGCCCAAAGGTAGGGGCCCCAAATCAAAATAAATTTCCACAGTCCCCCCTTTGCTTCGAAAAGAAACACATAGTGTTTCCTTGACGAAGCAGCAAAACCAAATACCATAACCTATGCTAGGACACAATGTCAATAACAACACAGGAAAAGAAAATTTTGTTCAGAGAAGCAATCCCTCATGGACTCGCACTTTGACAATGTCCACAGAGGGAAGACCTCTGCAGAAAATACACATCACAGATGGTGTATGTAGGAAGAAACAAAAGTGTCCACTCAAAGTCTTTTAAATATTGTCTTTGAAGGAGGGTTGAGATGTCATCTAGGGAACTGGATTCTGGTCTGGACACAGGCTGTCTCTTGTTGTCTCTGGATTCTGCTGGTTGTCTCTGGAACTACTGGCTGTCTCCAGATACTGCTGAGCTTTCACTAGTCTTTAGTATAGCATTGTCCAAAATTGTTCAATTTAAATAATGAAAGTTCTTCAAAAAGCGGTGAAAGTTCTTCAAAATGTACAAAACAAATTTGAACTTTATACATATACAACATGTTGGAGTCCCCCCTTTTGGAGGATGTTTATATCCGTAAGCAATAGAAATACATCGGTAACACTTTTTACCATTATATGTCTGGATCAAGGCCAAATTTAGTAATGTTTCTGTGATGACACTCGAAAATGTTATGGAAAGGTTACCATACCACATCATGTGGTGCATAGACATCCAATAATTGTGCTAGGCCTCAGGTGGATGGATTCTAACCATGCCACTGGACTGAATAAAAAAAAACAAATTAAGTTAAGCCAGGTTCATGGGCTGGTGCTTCCATGACACCAGAGTATTTTTGGAGTGAGAGATGTGCCCTATATAGCTGCTATTATCAAAAAACTATGAACTTACTGCATGTATTTGGACTAAGGGAATCCTGCCTCCAGGTTTCACTGAATAGTTGTTCTCTCAGCCTCCTTAGGGCATCTTACGTACACCTGTTTCTCCTCCTGTTGTACATATATTTTCTCCAAGGCCTGCATCGCGGAGGGGAGTCATCTCCATCAAGCACAGTGTAAGAGTAATTAGTCTCTGAAATGGTAAGTTTCCATAATTCATAAATATCATATTAATTTTACCAAAGAAAATATGATGGTAAAAATGCGTGTTATGCTGCATAACTAAATACACACTTGTAATATATACAATAATTCCAAACCATACCCAGAGTCAATTGGGAAAGTGGTATAAATACCATTACAAAAAATTACTACTCTTTCATTAAGGATAATAAAAGCTATATAGTCACAATGACATATTAATGATAAATGAATATAAATGACTGATAATATTAAACATTATTACAAAATCTTCATTAAGCAATAAACCACATCGTCTTGTTCATGAATTCTCTATTATAATAACAATAACAAATACTTAAATTGATAAACAATTTATCAAAAAAAACCTTAACTATCAGCATACTTGAAGTGATCAACAATTTATCAAAAGAACTAACATATCAGCGAGACTCAATGTCCATTAATTGTTTTACGAACCAAATAATAGGGTTCAATAACCCTTTTTAGAAGTTAGAGCCATATGCTCTCAGTGAAGAAGTCCTCCTACAAATGGTGCAAGTGGAATAAGATGATGAGGACCAAACTGGGTCCAAGCAGGAGCAGGAACAGCAACACCAGAAGGCCAGGGTGCCTGCTTCAATTCTGCCGCAGCTGAAAGATGCTGGGAATCCAGCTGTAAAGATACTTGGAAAGAATATTTTGTTAGAGCCACAAGTGGCTTAGCAATTTTACCAAAACAGGGTATCCATTGCCTGCAATACCCAGCTGCTCCTAGCATGGCCCTTAGCTGCTTCTTAGTTAATTTTGCCACTCTTTGGGCTTTTAATAAGCAATAATAATATGTGTCCTCAACTTTGAGGATCACATGAGGTTTGTTATTCTGGGGAGGAGAATGGAATGGAATAAAAGGATTAATGTATTTAAAGTCTAGAAAAATAAAATTTTCAGTATTTACTTTCCTCTCCTCCCCTGTACACCGTCATTTTTCCATATTTCCCTGATCTGTACCCTTTTGAGAGGGTCTGTGACTATTCTCATTTTGCTCCTTTATAACTTTCTGAAAAGGTCTATACCTGTTTTGACTCTGCTTGTCTGTATTTCCCTGATAAGATATATATTTATTTTGATTTTGCTTATAATAAGGCCCATAATTGCCCTGATTCTGTCCTTCTGTACCTTCCTGATAGGGTCTTCTAAAGTTATTCTGATTTTGTTTATAATAAGGCCTGTAATTGCCTTGGTTGTTCCCTCTCTGGTAAAAGTTTCTCTCATTATTTCTATTTCCCCTAAAAAAGTCTTTAAGAGTTTCAGTCATTACCTGTCTCAATTCATACCTTCTAGTTCTACACTGTCTAAACAAGTGTCCTTGCTTCTCACGATATTGACACACTTTAAGGGTCTTATACTGATTTTTAACTGTTTGACCTGAAAGTGCAGGTGCTAGGATGCTTCTGTGAGCATGCTTTGCAGCACCCTGCATAGGAGGCTTCTGCTGACCTGATTTTAAAGACTGGTCAACATCTTTTTCTAACTTCAGGTCATTTTTAGTAGAGGGAGCTCTGGCATCCCTCAATACATGGCTCACTATGGGTACAATTCTTTTTCTCTCTCCAGAGTTGTATAAGAAAATACCATGCTATAATATTAGTAATGGAGAGAAAAAAATTACAATCGCTAGAGCTTTTATTATTTTAGCATAATAAGGGTCAAAATTAGTGAAAATGTCTCCAGTAATATTAACCAGGGGATCAGTGGGAAAAATAGACTCACTCATCCCATCAATCCAAAAATTTTTTTATAGTATGGATAAGGAAAAGTCCTGTAAGGCCATAAGAAAATACTGAGCTAGTCATTCTTTAAAAGTGAGACAATATATTGTCCCAGAATACCCCAACAAAAAAAGGCAACAGGTAAAACAAATATTCAATCATGGTTCAGTATAAATGCTAAGGCTTTTCTCTGCTAGCAAAAAAACTGATAAGACTTAAGAGGCTTTCAAAAAATTAAGGGAAGCAGTTGAGTGGGAAAAAAAATTTTTTTTTCTTTAAAAAAAATTTCCTAGTGGCCCTTTTAATTTTTTTTAATTAATTTTTTATTTTTTTTAAAAGATTTACAGGGTTAGTAGGTTAGCAACTCCTACCTGGCTCGCCATTAAATATTGTACAAAAATAAATTTGCTAATTAGCTAATCTGGAAATTTTTTATAATTATTGTACTTATGAAAAATTATGATTATATGAAAAATTATGGGTTTAGAAAAATTATAATTGGGCCATAAGTCCTGCTGCAGTTGCCATTCAAATGTAAGAAATATTTTAAATGACTAGCTGGGCCTAATTTTGGGGGGGACTAAACTGTGGATGACTAATCTGGGGACTTTTGACTAACTGGCTATCTGACTGCTATTAACTTAGCATGGGCCGTTTATAAAGTTCCACCACACTGCTCCACTCCCAGATTGATAAGCAAAATATTAAGAAACCTCTTAGCTAAATAATCAAAGCAGAGTTTATTTATGAGACACTATTTCAAATTAAGAATACAGGGAAATAAAATGTACAACCTGACTGCATTGCAGTGTGTCTCTTTCCACTGCATCTCTTTCTACCTGCTGGGCCTGAACCTTCTTTAATACAATAAGGACCTTAGTCGCCACTTGCCTTATTTATTCTAACTCTGAACCCCTTTCACTTTGTAAATCCCCCTGCTTCTAACTTTCCTCTCTTTACTGCCACCACTGAACCCCTGTGTTTCTCTTTCACTGACCTTCTGTCTGTCTGTTCCATCAGTCTGCCCTTCAGCCTCTCTTTTCCCTGCTCCTAGTCCTTCTTGTCTTCTCCTGTATCCTTGTAGCCCCATCTCTAGTCTGCTGCGCTCCAACTTTTCTAATCTTGTCAGCCACCACTTGACCTCTTCTCCACTTCATCTCATCCCTTGGAACCCCTTGCTGTCTAACTCCAAGGTCTATATATACCTTTTCTTCTCTCCACTCAAATCTCGGGGCTTCCTGCACCCCCACAGACCAAGCTAATCCTCCAGCCAGGGCTGTGGCTGGTGGGGGGTGGGGTGCACTCCAGCCTCACATGCCTCAGCATAGGCTATCCGGGATCTTTCAGATAGCTCCGCTCAGGTTGGAGGGACCTGGCTTCTTGTACAGCCCACGGGGCTTTTTGGCTCAGCTGAAGCAGAGGGGGAGGGGCACTAGCACCTCCCACACAGAAGAGACCCTGAGGGCCTAAGGCTTTCTGATCTCAGCCTAAAGGTAGGGTCCCCAAATCAGAATAAATTTCCACTGCACCTACTATGTATCAGGCACTGTGCTAAGTTCTGGGGATACAAAAAGGGCAAAAAAAACAGTTCTTGCCCTCAAGGAGTTTACAATATAGTGGGGAGACAACATGAAAGAAAACACATATACAAAACATGCTATATATAAGATAAATAGGAAATAATTAATAGAGGGAAAGTGTTAGAATTAAGAGGGATTGGGAAATTTAACATTAGAGAGGTTTTCTTTTTTGGTTTTTTGGTTTGGTTTTGGTTTTGGTAAAACAATTTGGGTTAAGTGATTGGTCCAGAGTCACACAGTTAGTAAGTGTTAAGTGTCTGAGGCTGGATTTGAACTCAGGTCCTCCTGACTGCAGGGCCAGTGCTCTATCCACTGCACCACCTAGCTGCCCCAAGAGGTTTTCTTGTCATGAGCTACTACTCCCCCATTCCCCATTCAATTCACCCCCAATAAAGACCTCTCTTGTAACAAACAAGTAACCTATGTGATGTTAAAAATCTAAATGTGGGTCCTAATCTGCCTCCCAGTTTTTTTGGGGGGCTGAAGCTGGCTAAAATCACTGATAAATTCACCAAGAGTTTAGGCTTTTAAGGATTTATTAAAGAGTAAAGACAATTCATGGGATCCACTAATACCAGAAAAGTATATTTACTTTCTATCTGCTTTCCTCTCTTTCTCTGTACACCTTTTCTCTGTTTCCCACCAAGCTGAAGTCCTGAATGACAAGAGGGATCCTCCTTTTTCTCTTCCCATCTCCCACCACACCAGTTCCTCAACAAAAAAGAGAGATCCGGCCAGCTAACCTCTGCTTCCTAGTTCCTGTCTCCCTCCCCCAAAGGGGAGGTCCTTCAAGCTAATTGGCTGAGAGTGGTCTCCTGCTGATGTCAGTGGTCCACAGTCTCTGAGAACAACACATTACTCAGGACCAGCCAGGTGTGGTCTCCCTCCAATCACCCTAAGTAGGTACTCAGTCAGTTTCTCAGTCTCATGCAATTTAAACAATTCTAAATCAATTTTCAGGTGGGACCCCTGGGCATCTGCAAAATCCCATTATTTTATCATATTTCCCCCCTGTGCCTCATTAAGAAGCAACTGTTTCCTTAATGAAGCAATAACATTAGATGCTTATGACTAACAAAGTAAAGGAAATGAAAAGTGAGAAAAGAAATTGAGCAATGCATTAACAAAAGCTAGAATGGGGCACTCCCCTTTTAGCAAGAGGGCATTACAAAGAGAGGAAAACTAAAGGGGGCACTCCCCTTTAGTAAGTGGACATTATAAATAGTGTATACAATGGGGAAAAGGAAAACAGAAAAAATGTCCATTTAAGTCTTTGGAAGTCTTTTCTCAGATGATTCTTGGGATGTCCTCTGGGTGTAGTTACAGAATGAAAGTCTTTCAGGTGTAGATGCTGAAGATCAACTAACAAGTCTCAGCTGTAGAGTTGTGGGTGTAAAGTCCCTCAGGTGTTTCAGATACTGGTAATCAGCTGGGAAAGTTTCCTACAAAATTGAGCTTAACACAACTTTAAATAGCTTTGCCAATAATCAAATCAAACAATAAGAGTTCTCAAAAACATGTCTAAGGAAATTCAGAATCTTTTAGAGATTTTACAATTATTGTAATGCATGAAACATATAATAAAAACAAAAATTGAAACATTCTCAAAAACTTAATATTACTATACCTAGAACAAAACAAATACATGCCATAATGGTCACATCTGAAAATATGTCTTATTCTGTGTCATACTGCCAAGAGGCTGTATCATCATTCATCACCAGACTCCTGGAGTCATGATTAGCTATCACATTGATCAAAGTTCTTAAGTTATGTACTAGATGAAGCTACAAATTGTAAAATGAGAAACTTGAACTAGATATTTTCTGAAGTTCTTTCCAGTGCTTGATCAAGAATCCTAAATTGTATCCTCAAAGGAGGCAAAAGGTATATATGGTTTTGGTAAAGAAAAGAAGTCATTAATCAAATCTGACAAAATGAAGAAATGAAACACTTTATTTTATGGTTCATAAACAGGTACTGAAAGACAGTTATAAAGTTCCTAAAGTATCTACTTTAGTTTGAGTAAGTAGCCTCTCAAACTGACTATTTTGGAGGGGACAACACTCATTTGGATTCCAAAAATGCTGTTAAGAGTGAGTAACATTACATTACGGTCATAAACAAACCTAAATTGTATTCTGATGCATACATTATGACTTTACATCATAACTATGCCTTAGATTCCAGTTTGAAACAATTTCACATGCATGAAATAATACCTTGCAATTATATTGTTTTTTTCATGGAAATTGATTTAATTTATACATGGGTGGCATTAAAAATGGCCACACAATGGTGATTAGTATAGTTACAATAAAGACTTAATGAACTATATAAATAGGTACAGTTTTTCAATTACAAGTGCAAATACAGTGATAAAATTACATGAAAAATATTAAATATTATGGATCAATTGGTATTGGTCAATACATCAGGGGTCAGAGGACCTTATATAGTCTGAAAGCTTGATAAATGAGCTACTTAGTAGTTTCTCTTCCAGATAAATATGAAAAATTCACTGCAGCAATGCTATCCCTTTATTCTTCTGTTATTGATTCCCATTTTCTCTATACAAAAGCTATTTCAAAATCTCTTCTCAAGCTCTTGTACTTCCTCTCTCAGCCAAGAATGTAGACACTGAGAAAGTGAATTTTTCTCATAGCTAAAATATTGTAAATTATTATTTACATCTTTTATTATTGATTATATTGTATGACTATTTATTAAAGTGGATAATTATTATTATTCAATTGATTAAATTGTTTAAGTAGTAACTTCAATATTAAATTATTCCTAGAAAATTAAGAATTTCTTAAGAACGAAATGAATAATTGTTTATGGAAAAGTTTTGCCCAGTTTATTAAATATATAACATTAGATAAACTGGGATGATATCTCAGGCCTTCACTGATTAATTAATAAGAAATGTTGTAAGTAATTAATGGAAATATCCATACAAACTCCTACAGTAGAGCCTGGACTGTGGGATGATAAGAATAAATAGGATAAGTCAAGGGGGCAGCTAAAGGGAGCACCAAAGGACACCAGAGTCCACCATGACACAAAACAAAATCCTTTTAGCAATATGTCACCACATGGCATGGTCCATTATGATGGACCAGAATATCTGTGCATGATTTGTATAACCCACATTAGATTTACTTTCAAGTGTTTCTTTTTTCCTTTTCTCCTCTGTGTGATTCTATCTTCTAACTTTATGACACAAATCAGAATTCCCCTCTGACTTCAATCCTTTTAATTTCTTGGTTTTCAAACAGAAACCCTTTTTCCAGGTTCCTTTCTTTTTCTCCTTTCCTCCTTTCCTCCCCCTTTTTTCTTTCTCCCTTCTTTCTATTTTTTCTTTCTCTTGTTCCTCTTTCTCTTTTCTTCTTTCTTTTATGTTTCTTTTTCTCTCCCTTTCTTCTTTTTCTTCTTTACTTCTTTTGTCCACTTTCTTGCTTTTTTCTTTCATTTTGAATGAAGCACTTCATTGTTTCCTTCTTTTTCCTTCTTTATTTTTCTTCTATCTCTCATTTTCCTTATTTCTTTCTTCTTATTTTTGGTTATTTGAGTTTTCGTCAATATTTCATTGTCCCTGAAGAGACAAACAGAGGAATTCCTTGAGTCCTCTTAGCTCCTCTTCTAGGCCAGCCCACATTTTGAGCATGGCTAGCAATCATTTAGCCATGGCAGAAATACAAATATATTCACCTAATGAAAGTCACTGTAAATTGAGTATTATTCTCTTTATTTACTGGAAGTGAGATTCTCAAATCCTTCTCTTTCTTTTTTTAATAAAAATTTTTATTTAAAGTTTTGAGTTCAAAATTCTATCCCTTCCTCCTCTCCACCTCCTTGAGGTGGTAAGTAATCAGATATAGGTGATCCATGGGCAATTATGTAAAAGATTTCCATATTAGTCATCTTGTATAAGACTCAAATAAAAGAAAAGAATGAAAGAAAGTGAAAAATAACATGCTTTAGTCTGTGTTCAATCAATATCACTTCTTTCTTTGGAGGTGGATAGTATGCTTCATCATTAGTCCTGTGGGAATGTCTTGGATCATCATTTTGCTGAGAATAGTTGTCATTCGCAGTTCTTCATCAAAAAATATTGCTGTCACAGTGCACAACATTCTCTTAGTTTTGCTTAATTCACTATACATCAGTTCATATATGTCTTTCCAGGCCTTTCTGAAATCATCCTGCTTGTCATTTAATCACATACAACAGCTTGTTTAGCCATTCTCCAATTGGTGGGCATCCCTTTGATTTCTGATTCTTAGCCACAATAAAAAGAGCAGCTATAAATAAATCCTCTCTTTCTTGCTAGGACTGCAGAACTGCTGTGGATAATTGAGTCAATCCAGAGTTGCTATTCTCCTTTTCAAATCTTTAGCAACTGGTTAACACCTTGCAACACATAACTTCCTTTCTCTTCTCTCATTTGTATCAATTTGTTATATTCAGTTGTCTTACCAGCATGTCTTCTCCTCCCTGATGAGTCACGTAAGTGGTACAGTAGCTAAGAACTTGGAGTCAGGAAGACCTGAGTTTAAATCAACCCACAGATACTTAAGTAGGTATGTTGCCTTCACCTTTCTTGCCTTAGTTTCCTCACCTGTGAAGTGGGAATAAAAACAGGACCTCCCACCCAAGATTGTTGGTATGAGGATCAAATGAGAGAACATATGTATCATACTTTGCAAGTTTTAAAGTGCTAATTAAATGCTCACCATAACTATTGAGTCCCTAATGTTGTTGGGGTTTTTTTGGGGGGGGGTGAGGCAATTGGGGTTAAGTGACTTTCCCAGGGTCACACAGCTAGTACATGTTAAGTGTCTAAAGCCATATTTGAACTCAGATCCTTCTGAATCCAGGATCGGTGCTCTATCCACTGTGCCACCTAGCTGCCCCCTAATGCTTTTTTTCTTCCTTTACTTACTCCCCCCTCCTTCAGCAAAGGTAACCTAAAGGTCAACTAGTCCAGCTCTCTCATTATACAAATGAAGACACTAAGGCCTATAGAGGATAAGTGACTTGTCCAAAGTCACATGAGTAGTAGAATTAGAATTGGAGTTCAGGTCTCTGACTCCAAGACAGAATTCTTCCTACAATGACACTTTTCTCCTTGAATTCTTCATTTCAAATGCTTCTCTTCCTTCTTCTCAGGCCCTGCCCTTCCTGCAAATTCAAAAGTCCTCTCAAGTTTTTTTTGTTTGTTTTTGTGTGTCTGTGTGTGGGATTTTTTGGTGGGGCATGGGGAATTAAGTGACTTGCCCAGGATCACACAATTAGTGTCAAATGTCTGAGGCTGGATTTGAATTCAAGTACTCCTGAATCCAGGGCTGGTGCTTTATCCATTGTGCCACCTGTTACTGAAGTTTATTAAGGAGTGGGAAAAGGGTTACATGGTCATATCTATACTTTAGGAAGATAATTCTGATGGCATGGTAGAAAATGCACTGGAGTAGGGAAAGACTTAAGGTTAGGAAGATCAGTTAAAGGGTTTTTCTAATAATCCATTTGTAAAGTGATAAGGATCTATAGTGGTGATAGTATCAGAGAATAGATGTTGCAAAAGTAGGATTGATGAAATATGGCAACAAATTGAATATGAAAGGAGGGTGTGTGTGTGTGTGTGAGAGAGAGAGAGAGAGAGAGAGAGAGAGAGAGAGAGAGAGAGAGAGAGAGAAACATTAAGGATTATACTTAGTTTGTAAGCTTAGGTGACTGGGAGGATGATGGGGTACTTGACAATAATGAGAAATTTGGAAGGGAGAAGGGTTTATGGTAAAAGACAATGGGTTCAGTTTTGGATATGTTGAGTTTAAGAAGTTTATCTAGATTGAGAAGACTACTAGACAATTGGACATTCAAGATTGAAATAAAGAGTGTGGAGCCAAGATGGCAGAAGAAAGGCAGTAATTTTCCTGAGCTCTCCCAGAAACCCCTCCAAATACCTTCAAGTAATGCCATAAGACAATTCCTGGAGCAGCAGAACCCACAAAATGACAGGGTGAAATAATTTTCCAGCCAAAAAAAAACTTGGAAGGTCCTCTAAGAAAGTCTTTCCCACCTGTGGGAGAGTGGAGCACAATCCAGTACAGGCAGTACCAACACAGACTGAGCCTCAGCAAACCAGGAGCAGGCCTTGGGAGCCAGTGAAACAACAGAAGCAGCAATTACTTCTGGAACTCAGCCCACAGAGAGTTAGGGGGTCAAACGATTGGCCAGATGGAGGTTGCATGGGTCTTGTCGCTAGTATGGAGATAGGACTTTTTTGGATACTTGGATGTAGGTTGCAGTCTTGTGTAGGGGTCCCAGGGTGGGTAGGAGCACTGGTACACCAGAGCTTTCAGCCACAGTGGAGGTATATGCTCCTCATGGTTCCAGGACAGAAAAGCAGGCTTGTGGTTATACCACAGGACAGGGGAGTAGTAAATATACCTCTCCTTAAATCATACCTCCTTGGAAGAACTGAAAACTTATGAATCCCTAGAAGTATCTCTGAAAACAACTACACAAACCTTTTGAGGCATGGTACAATCCCCCTCTGCCCTACCATGGAAGCAGTGCCCCACTTTAACAAAGAGTTAAAAGTCAACAAATAGGCTGGAGAAATGAGCAAATAGAAAAAATTCTGAACATAGAAGGTTATTAGGTGGACAAGGCAGATCAAAATACACTCTTAGAAGATAAAAAAGTCAGAGTTCCTACATCTAAAACTTCCAAGAAAAATAGGAATTGGTCTCAGGCAATAGAAGTACTCAAAAAGGACTTTGAAAATAAAATAAAAGAGGTAGAGGAAAAACTGGGGAAAGAAATGAGAGTGATGCAAGAAAATCATGGGGGAAAAGTGAACAACTTGATAAAGGAGACACAAAAAAAATTGAAGAAAATAACACTTTAAAAACAGACTAGGCCAAAGGGTAAGAGAGGTACAAAAAGCCAATAAAGAAAAGAATGCCTTGAAAAGCCAAATTAGCCAAATGGAAAAGAAGGTACAAAAGCATACCAAAGAAAATAACTCCTTCAAAATTAGGATTGAGCAAGTGAAAGCTAATGACTTCATAAGAAATCACAAAACAGGGGGGCAGCTAGGTGGCGCAGTGGATAAAGCACCGGTGCTGGATTCAGGAGTACCTGAATTCAAATCCAGCCTCAGACACTTGACACTTACTAGCTGTGTGACCCTGGGCAAGTCACTTAACCCCCCATTGCCCCGCAAAAAAAAAAAAGAAAGAAAGAAAGAAAGAAATCACAAAATAATAAAACAAAACCAAATGTAAGAAAAAATGGAAGCCAATGTGAAATGTCTCCTTGGAAAAACAACAGACCTAGAAAATAGATACAGGGGAGATAATTTGAAAATTTTTGGACTACCTGAAAGCCATGATCAAAACAAGAGCCTAGACATCTTCTAAGAAATTGTCAGGGAAAATTGCCCTAATATTCTAGAACCAGAGGGAAAAATAGAAATTGAATGAATCCGTCAATCCCCTCCTGAAGGTGATCCCAAAATTAAAACTCCCAGGAATATTATAGCCAAAATCTACAGCTCCCAAGTCAAGGAGAAAATATTCATGGAAGCCAAAGAGAAACAATTCAAGTATTGTGGAGCCACAGACAACATAACACAAGACTTAGCCGCTCTTGGGGCAGAGGCAAGATGGAGGAAGAAAGGCTGTGAGTCTCCCAGCTCTAGAAAACCTGTGCACATACCTCCAAAAGTAATGCAGTAAGACAACTCTTGGAGCATCATAACCCATATAAGAACAGAGTGAGACTCTTTTCCAACCCAAGACAGCTTAATTAAGTGACTGGGATCACCTGCTGTTTGGGCTGAGAGATGAGCTCAGCATGCAGAGCTGGACCACCCTCGAGTAAGCAGTGCCTCCAGAGCCTCAGAATTTTCAGCTGCTTCTTCTGAAGCTTATCTAGTGGACAGGTGAAGGGGTACGGTGGTTGGGGGGAATACCTGAGATCTCCACTGAAACTGGGGCAGCACATTCTGAAGCCACATTCTGTCCATGTTCAGAACCAGAAAGCAAAGTTGAGGGACAACCACGCAGTGGGGGAGGGGCACAGGCACACCAAGCTTCCATACTTAGAGAATCAGATTTCAATCAGATTTCTATCTCTGGGTCAAAGAGAAAGCAGGCCATGGTTACTCATAGGCCAGGCAGGCTGAGAAAAATCCCAATCACCCCCTGGGCCAAGCTGTAGCTCAGAACAGTGTGTCCTTGAAGCAACACAGCACTTTAAGAAGGAATTAAAAGCCAGAAATGGGGGATCAAGATGAGTAAGCAGAAAAAACAGCAGACCATCAAAAGCTGCTTTAGGGGCAAGCTAGACCAGAATACACCTTCAGAAGAAGATAATAATAAAGTTAAGGCTCCTGCATCCAAAGCTTCCCAAAAACATATGAATTGGTCTCAGGCCTTGGAAGCACTCAAAAGGGACTTTGAAGAGAAAGTTGGGAGAGATAGAAGGAAGATATACAGAGATGGAGGAACAATGGAAAGAGAAATGAGTGATGCAGGAAAGTCATGAGAAAAAAGTCAACAGCTTAAAAAACCAAATGGAAAAGGAGATATAAAGTTCTCTGAAGAAAATAGTTGCCTAAGAATTAGAATTGAACAAATGGAAGCTAGTGACTTTATGAGAAACCAAGACACAGTAAAGCAAATCCAAATGAATAAAAAATGGAGAGCAATATGAAATATCTCCTTGGAAAAACAGCTGACCTTGAAAATAGATCCAGGAGAGATCATTTAAAAATCATTGGACTACCTCAAAACCATGACCAAAATAAGAGCTTAGACACTACCTTCCAAGAGATTGTCAGGGGAAATTGCACTGATATTCTAGAAGCAGAAGCTAAAATAGAAATTGAAATAATCCACTGATCACCTCCTGAAAGAAATCCCAAAAGGAAAACTTCTGGGAATATTATAGCCAAGTTCCAGAACCCACAGGTCAAGGGGAAAATATTGCATGCAGCCAAAAAGAAAGAATGCAAGTTCTGTGGAGCCACAGACAGTATAATACAAGATCTAGCAGCTTCTACATTAAAGGTCCAGAAGGCATGGAATATGATATTCCAGAGGGCAAAGTAACTGGGACTACAACCTAAAATCAGTTACCCAGCAAAACTGTGTATAATCTTTCAAGGGACAAATGGGACTTCAATGAAAAAGGGGACTTTCAGGCATTTGTGATGAAAAGGCCTGACCTAAATTAAAAATTTGACTTTCAAATACAAGACCCTAGAGAAGCATAAAAAGGTAAACAGGAAAAAGAAATCATGATGGACATTAAAAGGATAAATTGTTTACATTCTTACATGAGAAGATAATTCTTCCAACTCATAATAACTTTCTCAGTATTAGGGCAGCTGAAAGGAAAATACTTAGAGGGCACAGGTGTCAATTGAATATGAAGGAATGATATCTGTAAAGCATTTATCCTTGTTTTTGTAGGGCAGGCAGGCAGGGTGGGGTGGCTTATCTCTGGGGCTGGATTTGGATTCAGAGCCTCCTGGGTCCAGGGCTGGTTCTTTGTCCACTGTGTCACCTAGCTGACCCATGATGACATCTTCAAATTAAAGTTAAAGGATAAGAGGAATGCATTGGGAGAAAGGGAAAGGGTGAGGTGGAAGGGTGTAAAGTAACTCACATAAAAGAAACAAGAAAATGCTTATGGAGTGGAGGGGGAAATGGGGAAGGAGTGAGGGAGTGAGTGAGCCTTACTTTCATCAGAATTGGCTCAAAGAGGGAATAACATAAACACTCAAGTGGGTATAGTAATATATTTTGACCTGAGGGAAAGTGGGGGGAAAGGAAAATCAGGGAGAGGTGAAGGAAGGGAGAACAGATTGGGGTGGGGGCAGCAAAAAGCAAAACACTTTTGAGGAGGGATAGGGTGAAAGAAGATAGAAAATAGAGTAAATATCAAGGGGAGAGAATAGCATGAAGGGTAATACAGTTTGCAATGAGTAACTGTGAAAGAAATGATGAGCAGGATGCTATCAGAAGGACATATGAAAAATGAAAAACATCCACAGAGGAAGAACTGATGGTATCTGAATATAGATTGAAGTATAATTTTATTTGTTAGTTCCTCTTGCTAAAATTATTCTATTTTCTTTCACAACTTGAGTAATGTGAATATGCTTGGCATAATAGCACATGCATGACATATTGAATTGCTTGATTCCATAGGGAGTGTTGAGGAGAGAAGGAGAAAGAAAATTTAGAACACACAGTTTTTTTAAAAAATCAGTGTGAAGAAATGATGAGCAGGTGGATTTCAGAGAAACCTGGAAGGACTTACATGAATTGATGCTGAGTGAGATGAGCAGAACCAGGAGAACATTGTACACAGTAACAACAACATTGTGTGTTCAGTATCAACAACACTGTGTTCAGTATCAATACTTCATGTTGATCAACTGTGATAGACTTGATTCTTCTCAGCAATACAATGGTCCAAGATAGTTCCAAAGGACTCATGATGGAAAAGACTCTCCAACTCCAGAAAAAAAAAACTGTGGAATATGGATTCAGATTGAACCATATTATCTTTTGTTTTGGGTGCTGTTGTTTTTTCTTTTTTGAGATCTTTCCTTTTTGCTCTGATTCTTCTCTTATAATATGACTAAAGCGGAAATATGTTTAATGTTATTGTACATATATAACCTATATCAGGTTACTTGCTGTGTTGTGGGGGAGGGAAGGGAGTGAGAAAAATTTGAAACTAGAAATCTTATAAAAATAAATGTTGAAAACTATATCTACATGTAACTGGAAAATAATAAAATACTTTGATAATTTAAAAAAACATTGCATGTTGATCAACTGTGATATACTTGACTTTTCTCAGCAACGCAATGGTCCAAGATAGTTTCAAAGAATTCATGATGGAAAATGCTCTCCAAATCCAGAAAAAAAAAGAACTGTGGAATCTAAATGCAGATTGCACCCTACTATTTCTCCTTTTTTTGTTTTCCTTTAATGAGGCTTTCCCCTTTTGCTCTGATTCTTCTTTTACAGTGTGACTAATGCATAAATATATTTAATGTGATTGTACATATAGAACCTATATCAGATTGCTTGCTCTCTTGGGGAGTGGGAAGGGGGGGGAGGGAGGGAGAAAAATTTGAAACTAGAAATCTTATAGGAACAAATGTTGAAAACTTCCTCTACATGTAACTAGAAAATAATAAAATACAATATTAAATCAGAAAAAAGACTTATCAGCTTCTACATTAAAGGATCAGAGTGCTTGGAATATGACATATCAGAAGCAAAGGAACTGGGATTACAACCAAGAATCACCTGCCCAGCAAAAGTGAGTATAATCTTTCAGGGGAAAAAATGGGCATTCAATGAAAGGACTTTCAGGCATTCTTGATGTAAAGACTTAAGCTGATTAGAAAATTTGACTTTCAAATACAAGACTCAAGAAAAGCATAAAAAGGTAAACAGTAAAAAGAAATTATAAAAGATTAAAAGGTAAAACTGTTTACATTCCTACATCAGAAGATGATATTTGTAAGTCATAAGAACTTTCTCATTATTAGGGCAGGTGGATGGAGTATATTTAGACAGAGGGCACAGGTGTGAATGGAATATGAAGGGATGATATCTTTAAAAAAAATAAAATAAAGAGGTGAGAGAGGAAGGCACTGAGAAAAAGAGAAAGGGAGAATTGTAATAGGGTTAATTATCTCACATAAAAGAAGCAAGAAAAAGCTTATACAATGGATGGGAAGATGGGTGAGGTGCTGGGGAGTGAGTGAACCTTACTGTCATCAGGATTGGCTCAAAGAGGGAATAATATACACACTCAATTGGGTACAGAAATCTATCTTGCCTTGCAGGAAAGTAGGAGGTGACAGGGAAAGGGGGAGATTAATGGAAGGGAGGACAGATATGGGGAGGGGCAGTCAGAAACAAAATACTTTTGAGGAGGTATAGGGTAAAAGGAGATAGAGGAGAGAGTAAATTGATAGGGAGGGAATAGGATAAAGAGAAATAAATCTAGCAGTAATATCCAGGCCAGAATTTGTGGCACCTTGCTTGCCCTAAGCTATCATCAAATGATAAAGTGGTCTAAATCACTAATGATTAGAGAAATGCAAATTAAAACAACTCTGAGGTGTCACCTTACATCTATCTGAAATGACAAATGCTGGAGTGGATAAGGGGCAATAGGTACATTAATGAATTGTTGGTGGAATTGTGAACTGTTCCAACCATTCTGGAGAACAACTTGGAACTATTCCCAAATGGCTATAAAACTGTACATACCCTTTGACCCAGCCTATATTCTAAAGAAACTGGAAAAGAATTTATATGTACAAAAATATAGAAGCTCTTTCTGTGGTGGCAAAGAATCAGTTGGGAAATAGCTGAACAAAAGATGGCATTAATTGTAATGAAGTACTATTGTTATAAGAAATGATGAGAGAGATGGTATAAGAAAAACTGAGGAAGACCTATATGAACTGAAGAAACAAGAAGTGAGCAGAACCAGGACATCATTTTACACTGTAACAACAATATTGTAATAATGATCAACTGTGAAAGACATAGCTGCTCCAATCAATATAATGGTCCAAGACAATTCCAAAGGACTCATGAAAAAAAATGCTATCTACCTCCAGAGAGAGAACTGATGAATTCTGAGTGCCCATTGAAGTATAATTTTTCACTTTCTTTATTTTTATTGCTTTTTGTGATATAGCTAATATGGAAATAAGTTTTGCATGATTTCACATGTATCATGGTTACCATATTGCTTGCTTTCTCAGTAGGTGGGGGAGAAGTGACAGGAAGGAAGAGAATTTAAAATTCATTTTTTTAAAAGAGAATGTTAAAAATAAATATTATTTTTAAGAATGAGTTCATTGGTAACCTAGGAGAGAGCAATTCCAGTTAAATTTCAATGTTGAAAAAGGAGGAAGTAAAAAGAATAAACAATTGATTCCAGGATTTTTCCTGTGAAAGTAGAAAAATATTGTAGCAGATAGTCTGTGGGGAGGCATGGGGAAAGCAGTTGTTATTTTTTGGTTTCGTTTTTTTTTTTTTTAAGAATGAATATAACTTGGGTAGCAAGGAAGGAATCAGTGGATAATAAGAAATTGTAGTTAATATCATTGCCTTTTCCTGTACCCTAAAGGGATTGAAGTGATCAGAAAGAAAAAGTCTTTGTTATTTAATTAATGGAATATTTTAGTCAGCTGGAAAAGAGAAGCTCTGAAAGGAGTGGGAAATGGATAATTGAATAGTTTTAGGAATATTATTCTACTAGGCTGTGCTGAAGGTTGTGACTATGCTTCTATTCAATGAAGCCAAATGTGCATTCAACTTTTATCCTGAGGTCTGTAACTATGTTTTGTCATATCGTGAAATTCCTAGTTTAAACAGTGACCAAGGTGGGATAGGAGAGAATGTGATCCTGAGCTGCTCTCTTATTTGGACTTTTGTTGTTACTGTGGTTGTTATGTTTCTAAAGTAAATATCACTTTCTAAAAGCTAAGATAGACCAAATAATCCTTATTTAGGAATTCTGTGACTTGTATCTTTGAAATGACTGGTGTGAGAATTGGTGTCAGTGGCATCAGGGGACTCTGCTGGTTTGGACAATTCTCTAAGCAGAAAAATGTCTACATTAAAGTTATCTCAAACAAATAAAAATTCTTTCTGGCAAGCGTATACTTAAAACACAGAGTACATTCACTGTGCTGGACTCTGGGAATTCAAATTCAAAAAGTGATGATTTCTCCAATTATGTCTAAAATACGGACTGGAATATTATTCTCTTCTGCAAATATTTTATGAATCTATAAATTCAGGGGAAGCTAGGTGGTGCAGTTAGATAAAGCACCAGCCCTGGATTCAGGAGGACCTGAGTTCAAATCCAGCTGCAGACATTTGACACTTACTAGCTGTGTAAACTTGGGCAAGTCATCTATAAATTAATCATCATGAATTCTTACTCCACCAATCCAGACCTAATCCCTAATAGGTGGCCTTTAAGAGCTTCTAATTGCCAAAACGTTCAGCCCCGTGCAGCCAACCCACTTGTGAGTCTTCATAAACATATAGTCTTCATAGACTATATATTTATGTTTCATAGACTATATATTTGTAATGTTTCATAGACTATATATTTATAATGTTTTATAGACTACATATTTATAATATAATATTTCTCCCATTTTAATTTTTATTTCTAATTTATGGAATAAAAAGCATTTCCATAACATAGTACAATAAAAAAAAAGATGATAGGACATGAAGCTGCAAATCTACTATGTACAACTTGCTATTCCCTCCAAATATACAACAAAATTATCATGTAAGTTTATTTTTTTCCTCCCTCCCCCTGTCCTAGAGATGACTACCATTAGATACAAATAAGTATATGCATACATATATGTATATGTATGTGTGTATATGTATATGTGTATGTATATAATAAGTATATATGTATATAAAATTATTCTATATATACTTCTATTCAGTGGTTCTTTCTCTGGATGCTTTATAGATTGTATGTTTATAATATAGACTGTATGTTTGTAATAAAGACATATGGTCTTTATAGACTTCTAGTCACTCGCCAGGACCACAGCCAAAACTTTTCCAGTTTGGTGGGCATTACAGAGTTTGCTTTCTACTAGCATAGCCTTTCAGAATCAAGACTCAACAATAGATAAACAGTGAGGCATCTGAACAGGATCTTAGTGGTGGTGATATTTTATCAATCAATCAATGAAAAATTGTGTTAAAATGATAAATTAACCTTGATTTTGACATTTCCAACTAGATAACATCTCATTAGAGATGAGATATGTCAAAGAGGAAGACTCCAATGATCTCAGTGTAGCATAGACATCCAAGAAAACTGAGCAGAAAAGCCTGAATGACTGAGACACTGTAAAGGCCAAGGGGCCAAGTGAAAACATCAAAAGTGCACTTCGCAGATGCCACCAATGGAACATGAGGATCTTTCTGTCCTGACACCAGGGCAGCTACCAAATGCTTAAGGGCTGCAGACCTGCAATGGGACTGAACAGACAAAGCTTCCCCTCCCCCTGCAGAGACATCCTCATTAGGCATTAGCTTCTAATGATGTCTTTGGAATAGCAGCCATGACGGGTAGTTGAGACTTTAAAATCCCATGATAAAAATCAGAAATTAAAAGATTTGAGGAGATGGTTTCAATGGTTATTTCCAATATACATATGGATCCATTCTAATTAGGCAACTTCCAACCAACAGCCCACAATAGCTTTCTCTTTTTGTCTGTTTCTATTTGCTGCTGAAATCTGATTCAACGAGGGGTCTGTGATTGCAAGCAAGTTGTGCAGAATAAACAAGTCATTATTGTAATGAGCAAGATTCTTGCTGAGGATTATTTTTAAAAGCCAAATTAGGGACTATTACTTACTCCCAGTCCAGAAAGTAGTTCCTCTCTATCAAGAGCTTTCAAATGTGTGGCTCCTTTGCATTCTGCCAGACCTGTTAGCTAGAGTACAAGTTCATGAATCCCCTCCTGAAACCCTAATGAGCTTAGGTAATAACCACCACATAATTGGGTTCCACTGCATCTAAGTGTTTGCTTTTTACTACAGAGCGTCTGCCTCTGAGATTTTTAAGATGTAATTATGCATTGCAAAATTTGCGAATTACCAACCTTGCTTGGACTATTTTTGCCATGTTTCACATGTAAACTGCTTAAGTGCATAAGTGGTAGTATCAAGCAGCCAGGTTTTCCAAATGAGAAAATCACTGTTGCTTAAATGGCAGGATTTCTGCTCTATGGTTTCCTGTTCCCATACTTTGCTCCAGCTATGTAGCTTTTTTAAACCATCTGGTTGTTTCTGGCTACCAGTAACAGGGAGGCAGGCAGCTGGATCTGCATTACTCTGTGGTTTAACATCTGGCAACGAAATCCAACTATGGTATTTATTGGTATATTGTTTAAATGTGAGCTCATATTAGTTACCCGGGTTGGGCCCTCCCCAGTAGCATCTTCAGAACTATATAGGGTAGAATCCCATGTCATTTGCCACATGGTTACATGTACAGCCTTACAGGGAATTTCAGATCTAAGAGAAAGAGAAGTACCACAAGGCACAATGGAAATAGGCACCACTTGGTTCAGGATACAGGTCTACCTACAACTGCTACAATTGCTCTGGAGTTGCATACCTTCTCAAGAGGGGAAGTGGGGTCTTCAATCCTTATACAGTTATTTCTTCCATATCACAAGCATTAAGGGTGCTGTGACCCTGTGATCTGGAAAATCTTTGTAAAAATTTTTTGGTCCTCTCTTTGTACCAGAGAAGAAGTCTGATTTTTTTTCTTTTTCTTTTATAGGGTGTTAATATTACCTTATTGTAAAATTTGGGTTGATACTATGCAATGCTATACATATATTTTATGCATTTCTGAGATTCTAAACTTTTTCTGTGTCATCTTCTGGCCTTTTTATGTCATCTGTGGCTCCTGCAAAACTGCCCCAAAAAACTTCACTTAATTTCTTATGTCAACGCATAATGTATCAAAACCATGATGGTGAAGTTTTGAAATGGAATGGATAACTATTTATTGGTTATTCACCCACATGTTGGCTACACTGAGGATGGTTCTATTATTGGCACCAGTATAGAGTGTCCCCAGCAAATTTGGTATAGGGCTTAGGACTTAGAGCAGTGCCTGACCCAAAATGATTAATAAATCCCTGTTGACTTGACTGGAGTGTGCGGTGCGCCTTTATACTCCCATGTAGAATAAAAACACAAGTATAAAAGAAACACACTGTGCATTAAGAGAACAGTTTAAACAGGGTCACAAGCCCTACTTAGAGTCTGCTGAGAAGCTAGTAGTAAGCCTCATCAAGACATAGTACAGCTTGCCAATTCTACTCATGAGCTATTTCCTATTTCACCTCTACCAAACATGGTCCAGTCAAACACCAAGGATCATCTAATCATTATTTTCTTACTATCTCCCATTCTCTGGTGTTGATTCTTCCCTTGGTGCCATGTTGTTCTAACTTCTGACTACAGCCATTGCCTAGCTGGCTTTCCAGGAACTGATGAGAATAACACGAATTCTTATATCTCAAAGTTACTGCTCAGTTCCCTAATTGTGGAAGGAAATTCAAGAAAATAGAGATGACTCGATTCTAGGAATGGATTTGCCAAGATAGGGTATGTTTACAACTCTATCAGGCTAGTTGGGAAAATAAAAGCTCCATCTATTCACCCACCACACTCTCCAGGATGTAGCTCCGAATAGTTTTCAACCTTTGAAGCTAAAAAGGAAGAGAGAGAACTTAGGGGTCCTTTTGGGGTATCCATGAATTTCCAGCTTAGTAGCCAATTAGAACAAACATTTAAGTTGCACAGTGGATAGAGAGCCAGGTCTGAGTTCAAATCTGTCCTCAGAAAATTACTAAGCTGTGTGACACTGGGCAAGTCACATAACTCTATTTGCCTCGGTTTCCTCATCTGTAAAATGAGCTGGAGAAGGAAATGATAAACCACTCCAGTGTCTTTGCCAAGAAAAGCCCAAATGGGATCATGAAGAGTTGGACATGATTGAAATGACTGAAAAATAACAAGCCAATCAACAGGGACTCAGCATAATGATGAGTCATATGTGGATGGAAGCCACATCTTCCCTTACCAAGCTTTTACAGGATCACCAGAAATGGCAACTGAGAATACTTTAAAAGGGGGAATCATCTGAAGGGCAGCTGCTATATTGTACTTTTTTAAAATTAGTCCTCAGCAGCCTCTGCTTTGAGCAAATGTTGAGGCCCATGAAACATTTATACATAGAAATATTTGAAGATACTTATTTTAAAGGAAAGAGATGGAGAGCCTTGGGGCTACACTTATACCCACAAAATATATTTTTAAAAAATATATTTTTAAAAAATATATTTTTAAAAAAGATCTTCAGGGGCAGCTAGGTGGTGCAGTGGATAAAGCACTGGCCCTGGGTTCAGGAGTACCTGAGTTCAAATCCAGCCTCAGACACTTGACACTTACTAGCTGTGTGATCCTGGGCAAGTCACTTAACTCTAATTGCCCTGAAAAAAAAAAGAACTTTAGAGAAAAAGCTGTAGCTTATTGTATAAATCTTCTATGGAGGATCAAAAAGAAAATATGGACAAGATTCACACAGGATGAGAAGCCATGGATGGTTGCAATTTGTGGTGATCAGGGTATTCACTAAGGTATGGAAAGTATATTGACTTAAGAATCAGAAGACCTAGGATCAAGCTTCACCTCTGACACATGGTTTGTGTGTGGTCTTGAGCAAGTCTCCTTAGACTTCAATGTCCTCATTTGTCAAAAGAGGAAGATGGACTATCAGTGGTATTAAACTCAAATAGAAACAGGATCCTTGAAGGCTACATATTGATTTAGAAAATCACAAACTAACATTATCTAAGTTGCATTGTATTTTCATTTTTGTTACACATTTCCCAATTACATTTAGGCCACTCTCAGTGGCATGCAGCCAGCAACATGTTTGATATCTCTCTACGAAATGATTTCTGAGGAAGGTCCCTGGTTTCTAAATCTGACCTCATCATTGAGGTCAGATTTCCATTGAAATATTGTAAAGGAGAAACTTCCACTGAAGTTAATTGAACAAGCTTTTCTTCAACAACTACTTCGCAGCACATTCTGTGTACCCACATTCAGAAAGGTACTTCGGAATATCTAGAGGACAACTGACTATTACTCTCCTCAAGGACCTAAAAGTAACCTTTAAAGTCTGTAGCCCTTATTGGCCAATCCCAATGATCAATCAATTAATTGATTCCATTCATTTTTACAAAAATGAGCTACTTAAATACAAAAGAAAGAACAATTGGTAAAAAAAAAAAAAGCAAACAAATGATAAAAAAACCCTTCTCCGACAAACAGGAGTACGACTTCTTCTTGTATACACAAGATCCTTGGGTTCACTCTTTTTTTTTTCAAGGCAATGAGGGTTAAGTGACTTGCCCAGGGTCACACAGCTAGTGAATATCAAGTGTCTGAGGCCAGATTTGAACTCAGGTCCTCCTGAATCCAGGGGTGCTTTATCTACTGTGCCATCCAGCTGCCCCTAGGCTTCACTCTTAAAATCCAATGGTAGTCAAGCAGATGAGCAGAGAATATATGAGACAAAAACATAGCCTCTGACTCTTTGTCCTTATATTTCTTCATGTAGTCCTTTGAAGTTCCCTTTCAATGTCCCTCTCTGCTGGGCTTCAAGTCTTCGTTCCTTTCTAGAGTTCATAGCTGACATTTATCTGTATCATAAAGGGTCACAATCCATATAGTCACCACCATCTTTGGATGACTACATTTCCATATTTATATATGGATGGCTCCCTCTGTCAAAGATCATTTCTGCCCCCCAAAACCATTGCTACCAATTCTAGTATGTAATGATTGGAATGATGCCACCTGCTGGAGACTTATTGTAGGAAAGCTCTGCCATGAGGAGAAGGTGCCTGAGGGCAAGACATGTGGCTTTTCTTTGGCATCAGGAAGTGATGTTTGCTTGTGGGAGGAAGAGGCAGTGAGGCTGGCAATCTCGGTCTCTTTTGTGAGGACTCTGGTGGAGAGCAGAGCTAAAGATGTGTTCTCCCTTTGATAGATTGATGAATCTAGGCCTTTCTCTCTCTCTCTTCACCAAATTCTTATTCTCCTTAATAAATGCTTAAAAGTCTAATTCTTGCTAAAGCTTATAATTTATTGGCAACCACTCATTAGATATTTTAGACAGACTAGCTAGAATTTTAGCCTCTTACAAGTAACAGTGAGATTTTTGATAGAACCTTTGCACCAATTGAACATACATGATCAATTGGGCACTTCCCCTTCATAATAATTCAAGATTGGAAATGAATAAACATGAAAAAAATAAGTGCCACGTTCTCATAAACACATGTTAGGAGATTAAGTAGTAATCTTGCCCACCCCCATTTGGCATCTTACATCAGTCCAAGTCTCACACCACCAAGAAAGAAAAACAATGGTGAGAGGTAGTTGGAACTATAGCCAATTAGACTTTCTGTCATTAAGCTCAGAAGCCGTTCCTCCATTATCAATGGCTGGATACAGGCTTCCAGAGTTCGACATGTTGGATTAGAACCTGGTAGAGAAGGGGGAGCTAGGTGGTGCAGTGGATAAAGCACTGGCCTTGGATTCAGGAGGACCTGAGTTTAAATCCAGCCTCAGACACTTGACATTAGTTTTGTGACCCTGGGCAAGTCACTTAACCCTCATTGCCCCACAAAAAAAAGAAAGAAAAGAAAAGAAAAGAACAAGAACAAGAACCTGGTAGAGAAGATTTGTATATATTCAGTATAAGCCACAAGGAAGGACAAGTCCAACAATATTCCATTTGTTATAATTATATGCAAGACACCATAGTAAGGCCTGAGGATGATGAAATGCTCAAATGAATCTCTCATCTTCTCAATATAGATGTTCCGTCGAACAATGAACATTGGCTTGAACTGGACAACCATTATCCACCATACACCTATTTCTTTTGTTGTTTCGTTCTCTTTCCACCTTCTTTATTTTCTGAGAGGGACACATCAGCACCTTGTTGATAAACATGTCCACACTAGAATGCAAGCAGACTATCATAAAGACAGATGGTCTGAGTGTCATGAATATGCATGTCCTACAAGCAAAGGCATTCATTCAACAAACATTTATTAAAGTGCCAACTATGTGTAGAACTCTGAGCTAATTGCTTAGGCTAGTGATAAAATTTAAATAACATTCAGCCCCTGCCCTTACATAGAGCTCAGGAGAATGTATTTGAAAAGATGTGCAAAGGTCAAATTGTAAATTCTTTAGAGATTTGTAAATTCTTACTTATCTTAGAATTTCTCTTAGTTTAGTATAATGTTTTATATGTTTGGAATTAGAGACTGGGCCTATGATTTCATTGGTACAGGGAATACCTAAATAAGGAAACTCCCTCTACCAATGCAAGCCTCTGCAAATTAGTCTTAGAGAGCTAGCTAGAGAACTGAAAGTCTCAATGAGTTGCCCATTGTCATAGGGGCATTACGTAAGAGATAGGAAATCTTACTCTTATTTGTTGATTATTTGTTCATTTTCTTCTTCAGCTTTATCTCCACTTCAAAGAGGACATTCCAATAAATCAAAAAGACAAAATTATTTCATACTTTAACAGATTAAGTTAGTTATATTATTGCTATTTCTAATAAGACTCCATACTTCTACAATATTTACTGATATTGAGTATTATCAATAACTAGAACACAGATCATCAAAAGAAATTCAGTTTCAATGTTGTTCAATATTGTGGACATCAAGTGTTTCTTTAGTTCCTCTTATCAGGGGCTCATCTTGTTTGTGGTGTTTGTGAATAAGAGAAGCAAAAATACTTCCATAGAGAAAACTAACCTATATCTCAACTTCTGATACAATTAAAAGGACTGACATTTGACAAAAAACTCTACAAGTTCATCCAAACCAAGTCAGTGGGTATTTTGATCATTGGTGATGTCAACAAGAATGCGAGTACAGAAGATGGTAAGAAAATATGTGTGTATATACATATACGTGTGTGTGTGTATTGCAAGTATGATTCAGAAATAAGAAACTAAGCAGACAAAAATCTTATAGGTCATTCAGAACCCTCATATGTACATATCATCATACTTTCTTTGAAAAGAGAGTCAGGAGGCACTAGATATGGAAAGTAATGAGCAGCTTTATTTCCCTCCCCCACCCCAATACCCAAATGAAATTGAGAATTTTTCAGAGAGAATAACCAACTTATTACTCATGTGGGAGTCAAATGGGAATCAGCTGACCATCCCATCAAAATTATTAGCTGAAACTGGAAAGAGAACAAACAAAAAAAAATTGTCCCTATTCCTATAGCAATTAATTTTACCATACATGACAACAGAACCACTACATTTGGATGTTAATACCACAGGTGTCAATGTAATATATGAATTAAAATTGCAATTAAAATTAAGTCAGGAAATATTTGAGGTATTCATAATACTGTCAAATTCTACAGAGAAGCTAAAAAGTATGAGAATTTTTAAAAAAACATTAGATTGGTTCAATAGAAGATCACTGGTGACATATGAGGGAGAGATCCTTATGGAGTGAATGGGAGAAAAGTTTAACTGCAAAGAGTTAGAGAGTCCAGTAGAGTGGATAGAGCACTAGCCCTGGAGTCAGGAGGACCTGACTTGAAATCCGGCCTCAGACACTTCATACTTACTAGCTGTGTGACCCTTGGCAAGTCACTTAAGCCCAATTGCCTTGCCAAAAAAAAAAAAAAAAAAAAAGTGAAGAGTCCAGTGAAATGTAGAGAGTACAAGAATTGAGATCAGAAGACTGGGGTTCAAGCCCCAGAAAATTTTTTCCTGGCAGCAAAAGTTAAAACCAATCTAAACAATACAATTCAGTTTTACTTTGTTGTTTTTAACCATTTACAATGTTATACTCATTGTGTATATAGCATTTCCTGGTTCTGATTAGCTCATTCCACATCAACTCAAACAAGTCTTCCATGTTTTTCTGCTTATTAATATTTTATATTTTTTGGCATAGTAATATTCCATTATATCCATGTACCACTTCGGGGGGGGGGAGGGGGGCAGGACAATGAGGGTTAAGTGACTTGCCCAAGGTCACACAGCTAGTAAGTGTCAAATGTCTGAAGCTGGATTTGAACTCAGGTCCTCCTGAATTCAGGGCTGGTGCTTTATCCACTGTACCATCTAGCTGCCTCTACAATTTTTTTAGCCACTCTTACATTGAAAGTCACCTTTTCTGTTTCTAATTCCCTGCTGTCACACAAATGGTTCTATAAATATTGCAGTATTTATGTAACCTTTACTTCTGTCTTTGACCTCTTTGTGTCATATGCTTAGTTACTTTTTTTTTCAGGACAATGAGGGTTGAATGACTTGCCCAGGGTCACACAGCTAGTAAGTGTCAAGTGTCTGAGGCTGGATTTGAACTCAGGTCCTCCTGAATCCAAGGCCAGTGATTTATCCATTGCGCCACCTAGTTGCCCCCCCTTAGTTACATTTTAAAACAAAATTACAAGGGCAGCTCACCAAAAAAAAAAAAAAAATCCAAATTACTTTTCATAATACTTGAACACTTTGCACTTTAACATTGTAAAAGTGCAACTATCTCCTTAAATGCCTTGCAACACTGACAATTTATCTAATCGAATGAGTTTGATAACGCATTTTCTTTTCTCAATTTTTGAAACTAATCTATGTAACATAGGTATGAATTGCCCTTCAAAGATTTGATAGAATTTGCTTGCAAATCCCTCCAAGCTAGTATCACTCACTCTTTCCTTCTAAAATGGGGTTAAGAACTCATGGTCTACTAATTAGATTATTTTATATTTTTTTAGGTATTCATACATTTCCTTTAAATTCTCACCTTAAGTATAACTATGTGTACTAAGTTCTAATCATTCTTCTTCATGTAGTTTTACCTTGCCCATTTTTCACTTCAGCAATTTGTCTATTTTTACCATGTGAGCTAAAGATCTATCCATTTCATTAGTCTTCTAAAATAGCTAATCTTTAGGTTTGTTTATCATGTCTAAAGTTCCTTTTCTAGTTCATCTATTTCTCTCATTTTAAACATTTCATCCTTTGAGTTGACGTTTCAGGTTATTGTTTTAAGACAACTAGGTAGTGCAATGGATAGAGTTATAGGCAAGGATTCAAAAAGATCTGAGGTCAAATCCAGCCTTAGATACTTATTAGCTGTGTGGCCTTGGACAAGTCACAACCTCTGTCTGTCTCAGTTTTCTTAAATGTAAAAGAGGGATAATATTAGAACCTACTTCACAAGGATGTTGCCAAGATCAAATAAGATAATATTTCTAAAACTCTTAGCATGACTCACACATAGTAGGTACTTAATAAATGTTTGTTTCCTTTCCTCCCTTTCCTCTTTATAAAGTTGTTGATTTTCAAGCTTTTCAATAGAATAGTCAATTCATAAATGTGCTCCTTTTCTATTTTGTCAATATATATTTTCTTATTTTTTTCAAATTTAGAATTTTATTTCCCCCAATACATGTAAAAACAATTTAAATGTTCATTCTTAAAACTTTGTGATCCAAATTCTCCTCCTTCCTTCCTCCCTCACTCCTCCACCCCTTAAGAAAGAAAGCAATTCAATATAAGTTACACATGTGTAGTCATTCAAAACATTGCAGGTTAGTCAGGTTATAAAAGAAAACAGAACAAAAAAAAATTAAGAAAAAGAAACTAAAGAAAATTGCTTCAATCTGTATTGAGACACCATCAGGTCTTTCTCTGTTTTGTTGTTTTGTTTTGGTGGGACAATGAGGGTTAAGTGACTTGGCCAGGGTCACATAGCTAGTGAATGTCAAATGTCTGAAGCTGGATTTGAACTCAGGTCCCCCTGAATCCAGAGCCATTGCTTTATCCACTGCACCACCTAGCTGCCTCCATCAGTTCTTTCTCTGGAGATAGATTGTATTTTTCCTAAGTACTTCAGAGTTGTCATGGATCATTGCATTGCTAAGAATACCCAAGTTATTCACAACTGATCATCTTACAATATTGCTGTTACTTTGTATACAGTACATTTCACTTTGCATCAGCTCATGTAAGTTTTTCCAGATTTTTCTGAGAGCATCTGCTCATCATTTCTTATAGGACAATAGTGTTCCCTCATGATCTGGGGGTCCCATGAAGGGACAGGGTAGGGGAAATTTCTTACCCAACCTGAAGATCAAAAGATTGAGATTCAGCTTTCCTCTTTGTGGTCAGCCATCTGTAAGGTGGCTAAAATTCTAGCTATACTGTCTAAAATATATAATGAGGGGTCACCATTAAATTAGAAGCTTTAGCAAGAGTTTAGACTTTTAAGCATTTATTAAATAGAATAAGAATTTGGTGAAGAGAGAGAGAAAGGTCTAGATTCAGCTGTCTATCTTGGAAAGCCAGTGTCTCCTGCTCTGCTCTCCATGAGAGTCCTGACGAAAGAGAGAAAACCACACCTCCTTCATCCCACAAGCCTCCTGTGAAACTGGGAACATCCCATCCACTCACACACACAGCTCCAAGCTAATTGATTGATAGCTTTGATAGACAGTACCCATGAGCAAATGTCACTTCCTGATGCCAAGGAAAAGCCACATGGCTTGCCCTCAGATGCCTTCTCCTCATGGCGGAGCTTTCCTACAGTAACTTTCCAGCAGGTGGCATCACTCCAATCGTTACACAAACATATAATATATACATACATATATAACTATATATGGCATTTAATTATATACTATGATAGTATATACACATATATATTAATAAACTGATATTTCTGAGAGTAAGAAATGTCAGAAAACAATCTTACCAAAAACAAAATAAAAACATATATAATTAGTTAATATATAAAAGGATTGGAGAATAAGGAAACTTCTAAAAACAGAAATACAAGTGAGATAAAGGAAGTCAGATATAGTACCCCAGAAGCATTGCTTCTTATAAGAGAAGAGAAAATAAAGAAACAAAGAATAAAGGAACAAATAAGGGTTTAGGTCATGAATGAGACAACCTATCTTAGAATAAACTAGAAGAGAACGAAGTATGATGCAAACCTAACTAAAAGAACACTTCTGAAAACAGGACACAACACCATAATATCACTTAAGCTGAGAGTCTTTGGAGAAAGAAATACTTTGTCCTTGGGTAAAGATAAGTGGTAAAAGAGGGAAAGTGATGGAAAGGAGTAGAAAGGAAGAAATTTTAAAATGTAAATAAATTAAAGAAATTTGTGATAAGGCAAATGACAGAAATGGAAAAGGGGGATAAGGTTAGAGCCTTGGGAATAAACAAGTGATAAGGTAATACTTGTAAAAGGCAAGAAACACTCAGAACTCCTGAAACAATAACTCCAAAAAACTCTAAACACAGCCATAAAACAACCCCTGAAGCAGAACCCACGAAAAGGATGGGCTGAGATTATTTTCCAGCCAAAGATGGCTTAGAAGTTTGGCAGGAAAGGACTGCTGTGCCAAACTGGGAGTGGAGTCCAAACCTGCAGTCACAGTGACACAGATCCAGCCCCAGGCAGGCTGCACCAGAGAAATTTACCCCCATGCCTCCAAATAAGCTGCAGCACTGGAGTCATCTGGAACTAAGCTCACAGTCTGGTGAGAGGGCTGAAGAGCTGGCTGGGGGGGAAACTACAGGTGTGTCAACTGGAGCTGAGGAGGAATTCAGTTGTCCTACCACAGTGGGGAACAAGGAAGAAATCTTGAGTGGCAGAGGCCCAGGTAGAGGAGAGGTGCAGGCTTTTTGGAGCTAACAACCAAACCAAACAAAATTTTGTTCCCTGGTTAATTAGCAAGTTGGCTTGGGGTTATTTATAGAACAGAGCACAGGGTAGGCAAGTGAAGAACCTTCTCCTCCTTAAATTGTACCAGGTAGGACCCCCTGAAGCTTAGAACAGTACAGCCTAGAAGCAGAGCCTCACTTTAAGAAGTAGTTAAAAGTCAAGTAAAAGATGAGCAAGATGAGCAGGCTGAGATAGTTGTGAACCATAGAAAGTTTCTTTAGTAACAAGGAAGATCGAGGTGCACCCTCAGAAAAGGATAGCAATGTCAGGGCTCCTACATCCAAGGCTTCCAGGAAAAATATGAATTGGTCTCAGGCCATAGAATTTCTCACAAAGGACTTTAAAGATAAAGTAAGAGAGGTAGAGGGAAAAATGGAAAGAGAAGTGAGAGCGATGCAGGAAAGTCATGAGAAAAAAAAAAAGTCATCAGCCTGAAAAGCCAAATGGAAAAGGAGATACAAAAGTTCTCTGAAGAAAATAATTGCCTAAGAATTAGGATCAAACAAATAGAATCTAGTGACTTTATGAGAAATCAAGACACAATAAAGTAAATCCAAATTAATAAAAAAAAATAGTGGGCAATGTGAAATATCTTCTTGGAAAAATTGCTGATCTGGAAAATAGATCCAGGAGAGATAATTTGAAGATTAGACCTACTTGAAAATCATGACCAAAATAAGAGCTTAGATATCATCTTCCAAGAGATTGTCTGTGGAAATTGCCCTGATAATCTAGAAGCAGAAGGTAAAATAGAAACTGAAAGAATCCACTAATTGCCTTCTGAAAGTGATCCCGAAATGAAAACTTCCAGCAGTATTGTAGCCAAATTCCATAGCTCACAGGTCATGGAAAAAATATTGCAAGCAGCCAGAAAGAAATGATTCAAATACTGTGGACCCACAGTAAGAATAGCAAAGGATCTAGCAGCTTCTACATTAAAGGATCAGAGGTCATGGAATATAATATTCTGGAGGGTAAAGAAATTGGGATTACAACAAAAAATCACCTACCCAGCAAAAGTGAGTATAATCTTTCAGGGGGAAAATGGGCCTTCAATGGAAAAGAAGACTTTCAGGCATTTATGATGAAACGACCTGAACTGAATAGAAAATTTGACTTTCAAATGCAAGACTCTAGAGAAGCATAAAAAGGTAAACAGGAAAAATAAATTATGAGAGATGTTATACATTCCTACATGGGAAGATGATAATATGTCTAGATCATAAGAGCTTTCTGAGTATTAGGGCAGATGATAGTAATAAATTTAGACAGAAGGCACAGGTGGGAATTGACTATGAAAGGATGATATCTGTAAAGCATTTATTTTTTGTCTATCTTTTTTTGGGGGAGCAGTTGTGGTTGGTGAGTGTCTTGTGTCTAAGGAGCGAATTGGGCCTGTGTCCTCCTGGGTCCAGGGTGGGTGCTTTGTCCACTGTATCATCTAGCTGCTCCATGATGACATCTTTAGGGTAAAATTGAGGCGGGAGAGGAATGCACTGGGGGAAGGGGGAGGGGAAAGGGGAGAGGTAGAATGGTGTGAAATCTCACATGAAAGAAGCAAGAAAGGGATTATGGAGTCGGGGGAGAGATGGGGGTGGAGTGGGCAAGTGAATGAGCCTTAATCTCATAAGAGTTGGCTCAAGAAGGGAATAACATGCACACTCAATTGGGTGGAGTGATCTATCTAACCTGGCAGGAAAGCAGGAGGGGAAGAAGATAAGGAGAGAGGGGTGAAAGAAGGAAGAGCAGAGTGGGGGAGGGGACAGTCAGAAGCAAAACACTTTTGAGGATGGATAGGGTAAAAGAGGATAAAAATAGAGTAAATATCAAGGGGCAGGAATAGGATGGAGGGAAACAGTTAATAGTAATTGTGGAAAAAGTTTCTGAAGCAGAGGCAAGAGTAATGTAAGATAATGATGATGATGATGATCGTCATCATCATGAGGATTGATTGTTTAGGATTGATTGAGGAGGAGGAGGGTTGGATGAAGAAGATGATGAGGATTAATGCATGATTGATTGATGATGATGATGGCAAAATGTATGGTACCTACTTTGCTGGGCTATTATGAAGAAAATTCTTTGTCAAGTTTAAGGTACCATATAAAAGTTATATATTACTGTTGTTGCAATAATCAACCTCATGGGTTTATTGTAAGGAAATCTGTCTTTAAAGTACTATATAAATGTAGTTTACTATAAAAAAATGATCAGCAGGATACTATTGGAAAGACCTGGAGGGATCTGCATGAGCAGATACAAAGTGAAATCTACTGTATACTGTAATGATTGGAATGATGCCACCTGCTGGAGACTTACTGTAGAAGAGTTCTGCCCATGGAGTGAAGGTCTTTGAGGGCAAAACCAGGAGTCTTTTCTTGGGCATCAGGAAGTGACGTGTGCTAGTGGGAGGAAGAAAGAAGAGACTAGCGCTCGGTCTCGGGCTCTTTCCTAAGGACGCTGGTGGAGAAGGGAGCTAGAAATGTGCTCTCCCTTTAATAGATAGATGAATGTAGGCCTTTCTCTCTCTTAATCAAATTCTTATTCTCCTTAATAAATGCTTAAAAGTCTAACTCTTGCTAAAGCTTATAATTTATTGGCAACCACTCATTAGATATTTTAGATAGTTTAGCTAGGATTTTAGCCCTTAACAACACAAAATAACAGTAATATTGTGAAATGATCTGCTGTGAATGACTCGGTTATGTTCAGCAATGCAATGATCCAAGACAACTCTGAAGGTCTTATCAAAAATGCAATCCATCTACAGAGAGAGAACTGATAGTACTTAAATATAGATTGAAACATAATTTTTTTTGTTAGTTCCTTTATCAGAAACAAACAAAAATGATGAGCAGGACACTATCAGAAAAACCTGGAAAGACCTACATGAAGTGATGCAGAGTGAAATGTACTGTATACAAAATAACAGCAATAGTGTAAGATGATCTGCTGTGAATGACTTTGTTATTTTCAGCAATGCAATGATCCAAGACAACTCTGAAGGTCTTATGAAAACTGCAATCCATTTACAAAGAAAGAACTGATGGTCTCTGAAAATAGACTGAAGCATATTTTTGGGGGGATAGTTCCTTAACCTGAAGTTTTGTTTTTGTCTGTTTTCTTTCACAACCTGGCTGATGTGGAGATGTTTTGTGTGACTACTTATGTATAACTTATATTGAATTGCTTGCATTCTTGTGGGGTGGGGGAGGGAGGGAGGAAGAGAAGTTGGAACACAGTTTTAAAAAATAGATGTCAAAATTTGTTTTTACATGTAACTTGGAAAAATAAAATTCTAAATTAAAAAAGACAATGTGAAATGAGCAAAATAAATTGTAGGGGAAAGCACTGATTTAAAAGAGGGAGGGGATAAAAGTCACGGTGACCGGTAAGGCTCCTTCCCAAGGCGGTGATCTCCCCGAGCCCAGAGCAAGCCATAATGGTAGTGGCAGCCTGGCCTTAAGCCTCTTTCCGGCTCCTGTAGAGCCAGCTGGTGGCAAAAGCAGTAGCTTCTGAGACCGTGGGGTCTCTGGCTTGTCTTCCTCCTTTTCTTCCTCCTTTCCCTTGTCCTGGGTGGCCGGGGCAGGGGCTGCTGCTTTGAGGATGGGAATCCTCTTCACCAGGATATGGAGACTGTTCAAACACCAGGAGCACAAAGTTATCATTGTTGGTCTGCAGGGAAGACAAACATTCTTTACCAATTTTCTATGAATGAAGTTGTACACACATCTACAAAAGGAAGTAATGTAGAAGAAATAGTAGTTAATACACGCTTCCTAATGTGGGATATTGGCGGCCAAGAATCTCTTCGTTCTTCATGGACTACTTACTATACTAACACTGAATTTGTCATTGTTGTTGTGGACAATACAGACCGGGAGAGGCTTTCCATAACTAGAGAAGAACTCTATAAAATGTTAGCACACAAAGATCTAAGGAAAGCTGGATTGCTTATTTTTGCTAACAAACAAGATGTTAAAGAATGCATGACAGTAGCTGAAATTTCCCAGTTTTTGAAGCTAACTTCAATTAAAGATCACCAGTGGCATATCCAGGCATGCTGTGCTCTGACTGGTGAGGGATTGTGCCAAGGACTTGAATGGATGATATCATGATTTAAGATTAGATGATCTCTACTGACCTCTATTTGTAGACTTTGCATAAATGAAGTGCTAGGCTATAATTAACCTGAAAGCTGCAAAAATTAATGGGTTAGATATATTTATAATAAACTGACAAACTTTTTCTATAAGAAACAAACAAACAAAAAAACAAAAAACAACTGACCTGATAAACAGGAAGGAGATAACCATTACTAAAAGTGATAACTAAACCAAGTCAAACAAACAAAAAACTATATATTATATTTCAATTTTTAAACTGCCCAAATCTATTACAACTAGTGAGTGATGTGTCTTCTTCTAAAAGAATCTTTAAATTAAAAACACCCAGGAAAAGAAGAAAGAAGAAGAAAGAAGGAAGAAGAAGGAGGAAGAAGGAGGAAGAAGAAGGAGGAAGAAGAAGGAGGAGGAAGAAGGAGGAGGAAGAAGGAGGAGGAAGAAGGAGAAGGAAGGAGGAAGGAGGAAGAGGAGGAGGAGGAGGAGGAAAAGGAAAAGGAGGAGGAGGAGGAGGAGGAGGGGAAGGAGGAGGAGGAATGGGGCAGCTAGGTGGCCCAGTGGATAAAGCACCAGTCCTTCCTGGATTCAGGAGGACCTGAGTTCAAATCTAACCTCAGACACTTGAAACTTATTAGCTGTTTGACCTTATGTGAGTCACTTAACCCTCACTGTCCTGCAAATAATAATAATAATAAAAGAAATAAAAGAAAAGAAGAAGCAGAAGGAACTACTTTGCAAAACTGGGATGCCCATGGAAAGTATAAAGCTCTTTTGGAATGGGGGAAAGGACATCTCATCTGAATCTGGAAAAGAAATGCAAATTGTACACAAATGCAAAATGTTTACATTATACTCAGTAAGGAAACAGACAGGGAGAAGAAAATGGGATATTTAAGATAGGGATAGAGTCAAAGACAGAATAGTCCAAAGGAAAACCAAACTTTAACTTTGGGAGGGTGGATCAGGGAAAAAAAATCAAGAAGTGAAAATTAAAATATAAAAAACATTGATTAGAATCTCTACTACATTAGGGACGTAGGAATGGAGTACAATTATTTCAATTATAGGTTTCCAGTACGAAGAATATTCCATGTTTCATTAATTTTTTTTCTTTGTAAAGAAGGAAACAATAATATAATAAAAAAGGAGGGAGGGAAATACAGTTTTTGTTTGTTTTTTTTGGGGGGGGGGGGGTTTTTTTTTGGGGGGGGGAGGGCAATGAAGGTTAAGTGACTTGCCCAGGGTCACAGAGCTAGTAAGTGTCAAATGTCTGAGACTGGATTTGAACTCAGGTCCTCCTGAACCCAAAGCTGGTGGTTTATCCACTGTGCCACGTAGCTGCCCTCGGAAATACAGTTTTTACATACCAATGGGAGAGTAGAAATATGTGTCCTCTTAAACCTTTAACATCATCAAGGATCATAGAGAAAGTTAAATAAGATAATCAGAGGGCCTGGGGAGGGGAGATTTGCTCTTTTTTGATGGTCTTATGAGAAGAATTAAATGGAAAGGGAATGAAAGGGAAGTCACTATCTCATAACAATGGTGCACAAGATGAAGAATAAACAGGATGAAGCAAGAGGAGAAGGGAATGGACACTGTATGAACCTCATTTTCATCTAAGCCAGAGAATGGAAGATTGAACAAACACACATGTAGGATGTAGAAATACAAAAGGGAATCAAACAGAGCCAATTAAAGAGAAGAGTGAGATAAGAGGTAAGATAGGTGAGGGAGTAGTCAGAAGCAAAACAAACTTTAAAGTTGGAGGGAGAAATGAGCAAAGGAAATTCAAAGTGGAGGTGGAGCCAAGATTACAGCATGGTGAGAAACAATATGGTGAACATCTTTCCAAAAAAACCTCCGATCAGAGTTAGAAAGTGTACCAGACTGAATCCTAGTGGAGAAATTGAGAAGAAGAAAGAATGACACACTTCATTCTTTCTCTAGACCAACTCAGAATAGGGAGACAAAGGAATATGCAGATACTGAGGCTGGGTCAGACCAGGCCTAGCATGGAGCAAGAGGGCAAGAAGAGATTCGACATCATTCAGAACACTCCTAACCTGAGGTACTGCAACAGAGACCACATTAGCTGGCAATTTTGTCATCCACTACCCAGTCCTGGGTTACAAATCCAAGGCAGAAGCAGAAGTGGATCTAAGCCTTTCAGTGGTGTTCTGGGGATAGGCAGGTCCTAGATAATTTACCAAGAAAGGGGTATTCAAAAGCCAGCAATTGTGATGTGGCTCAGACACTAAGCTCAGGGCAGGGTCTCACTTTCTGCCTGTAGCTCAACCTAGACCTGCAATCACATACACACAGAATTGAGCACTTGAATGCATTTCACTCATTAGGGAAATAGGAGAAAAAATGGGGACGAGGAGAGGGAAATTAGATTAAAGGAAGAATTAGTTCTAAGGGAAACAAACTCTAAAAATCTAGAAAAAATTTATAGTTCTTTTTGAGGTGGCAAATGGGAATTAAAGGGGAAACCTATCAATTGTGCAATGGATGTTCAAGTTATACTATATAACTGTAATGGAATACTATATTGCTGAATTCTTATTAGCATAATGACCAAACAGGATTCCAAAAGACTAGTGAGGAAGTTTGCTATCCCATCCATATCCTTAAGAGGTCATTCAAAAGAGGGGCCATCTCCAGTTGTCCTGATCTATATCTTGTCACTGGACAATGATGACTCTGGAGGATAGAGTGAGACTGATGACTCCGCACAGCCCTGCCTCATTTAAATTCAATTCACTTGCATGCCAAGACATCACCTTACTGATGTCATTGATCTTTGAGAATGAAGGACAAGAAACAACAAATAATCCAAAAGAAAAAAAAAGACTAAAACTGTGTGATCAGGGATGGGGCAAGGGAAAAAGAAGTTGGACAACAGAATGGAAAGAGATTGCTTGAACTACAGAATACTATCATTAGGCAAACTCCTCTTTCTTTCTTTCTTTCTTTCTTTTTGCAGGACAATGAAGGTTAAGTGACTTGCCCAGGGTCACCCAGCTAGTAAGTGTCAAGTGTCTGAGGTCAGATTTGAACTCAGGTCCTCCTGAATCCAGGGCCAGTGCTTTATCCACTGTGCCACCTAGCTGTCCCCAAACTCCTCTTTCACCACCTTTTTTAAATAAGGAGAACAGAGGCAAAAGAAACAAAAATACAAGAGGGTAAGATGGAGGCATAAACATAATCAACAATCATAACCATGAACATGAATGGGGTAAACTCATCCATATGATGCAGGAGAAGAGCAGAATGCATTGGGAAGCAAGAGTCCAACAATACATTGTTTTCGAGAAACACTCAAAACATAAAGATTCACATGGACTTAAAAGTAAGAGACTAGAACTCAATCTGTTATGCTTTAAGTGAACTCAAAGAAACAGAAAGGAGTTTACATATTTCTCAGCCATTCTGCTCACCTTATAAAAACTCTGCTGAGACAAAGAGAGGGAAAGAGACAGATAGACAGACAGACAGATAGGCAGGCAGGCAGACAAATAGACAGAGAAAGAGACAAAGAGACAGAGACAAATGACAAAGACAAAGAAAAGCAGAGAAAGAAATATAGTTTTTAAAAGAACATGCTTTTATAGATCTCTTTACCCAATCCATTTTTAGTGATAATTTACAAGGTTTAAGAAAAAAAATCCATACTAAAAATCAAACATAGTTACATAGACCAGGTAAAGTTAAAGGTTTTGATTCAGCAAATAATAGTTGCTTAGCATATGTACCTTGGAGAATCATTTTCCTAAACCAGTTGATCCAGTTAAGGGTGGAGATAGATAATAACTTTAATTACCTGAAGGTGATTCTACTCCAACTCTAGTCAACCCTCCAAACCTGTGTTTTTGTTTTGTTTTTGTTTTTCTTTTTTTTTCCCCTCAGAAAGTTGTTAGGCCTTGAATAAGAATGATGCAAAGGGATTTCAGGGCAGAATATTACTTGTGAACTGATGGTTGAAAAACTGCTAATGTTGCTCATTCAGGGGTGACCAAGGACTTCAGACTAAATTATGTATTGTCCTAATACTATTTTATAATATCTAGCCTAAAGAGAAAAGGGTGGAGGTGGAAGTCAGGAGTCTGCTCCCACACTATTATGTTCCCCTGAGATATCTCCATCCCACAATTTACATCCTTACTTGTTTTTACCTCCTCCTATCAGGTTTTCCGCTCAGTCAGCTTACAGTCAACTAAAAATCCTGACTTTTCTTTCTCAAAAACGTTAATATATATAGCACTCTCCCCACTCCCCTCCAGTCAGGAAGTCAACAAGTATTTATTAAGTACTTACCATATAGAGACATAGTGATAAATTCTGGGAATCCAAATCCAAGCAAAAAGACAGTTCCTGCCCTCTGGGAGCTTAAATGCTAATGGAGAAGAAAACATTTAAAAGGGAACTAAAATGGTGGAGAGAGGAAGGGGATGGGGAGTGGGGGGGGGATTGCCATAAGGAACAAGAAATAAAAAGATTTTGGAGAATCATGGGAAGACTTTTGTGAGCTGATTCAGAGGCTACAGCCATGTAAATTACACTTTTAAAAAGAATATACAACTGGGGCAGCTAGATGGCGCAGTGGATAGAGCACTGGGACTGGAGTCAGGAGTGCCTGAGTTCAGATCCGGCCTCAGACACTTAACACTTACTAGCTGTGTGACCCTGGGCAAGTCGCTTAACCTCAATTGCCTCACTAAAAAAAAAAAAAAAAAAAAGAATATACAACTGAACATCATAATTCTAATGGCCAATCTTGGCCCTAGAGAAGATGTGATCAAATATATCTCCTTTCTCTTTTTGTAGAAATGGGGGGATATGAGTGTGGAATACACAATATGCTATCAGACACAGTCAATGGGTTGGTTACTCTTACTGACTCTTTTTCTTTCTTGTTTTTTATTTTATTTTTTTATTTTTGTGACTTGCCCAGGGTCACGCAGTAACTGTGATAGTAAGTGTCAAGTGTCTGAAGCCAAATTTGAACTCAAGTCTTCCTGAATCCAGGACTGGTGCTTTATCCACTGCACCACCTAGCTGGCCCCTGACTTCCTTTCTTCCTTTCTTCTTTTCTTCCTTTCCTTTTTTTTTGGGGGGGGGGGGGCAATGAGGGTTAACTGACTTGCCCAGAGTCACACAGCTAGTGTCAAGTGTCTGAGGTCAGATTTGAACTCAGGTCCTCCTGAATCCAGGACTGGTGCTTTATCCACTGCGCCACCTAGCTGCCCCTATTCTTTTTCTTTCTAATCCTTGTTACAAAGGATGAGTTTCTGATTAGTAGAGACCTACACTAGAAATAATAATAATAATAGCCAGTACTTATATAGGACTTTGGTTTGTAAAGTGCTTTACAAATATTATCTCACTTTATCCTGAGAGGTAGGTAATATTATTCTTCTCATTTTATGGATGAGGAAACTGAAACAGACAGAGGTTAAGTGACTTGCCTAGGATCACATAGCTAGTAAGAATCTGAGGCCAGGTTTGCAGTAGTTAGTGGGCTTGCTTGCTTCAAGTCTACCCACTGCAATCCATCCTCCAAACTGAACTCAGGTCTTCCTGACTTGAGGCCAAGCATTTTACCCACTGTAGCACCAAGCTGCCAAACTGTGTCATGAAAATCCAGAGCAGAGAGAGTATACAAGAAGAGGGATTGTTTAAAGTGTAAGATGCCACAAAGAAGTCAAAGAGGGATGAATACTAAGAAAAGGCTATAGAATTGGTAAATCAAAAGTCATTGGAACAGTTTCAGGAGAAATATGGGATCAGAAACCATTTTCCAAGGGCTAAGAAAAAAATAAGTACAGGGAAAGTAAAGGAAATAAATGGAATAGTTAGGGAATCCTAGGTCGAGAACTAGAAGGATCTCCCACCTAATTCAGCCACTTCATTTTCACATATGAGGAAATCTAGGCCCAAGCAGGTTAAATGACTTTTCCAAGATCATAAAGGTAATGAGGGTCAGAGGTGGGATTTGAACCCAGATCCTCTCCAGAATAAGAGCCTTTTCCATTCTACAGTGTTACTTGCTTTAGATTTGTGTAGGGAACAAGTAATAAGTGAGTAGATAGCAAGATATTAATGACTAAAAGGAGAGGAGATAATCTTGGGAACAATCTGATGAAGATGCATGGGATAAAGATAATCAAAGGTATCACAGAAGGGCTACATCTACATCAGACACTGGTATAAGAGGAATGGGGTGTGATGTCAAGAGAACTTGAGATGTAAGGAAGGAGAGAAAAGGATGTTTATAGCATGAAGCAAAGTCTTCAGCTGTAGGGATGGGGAAAGAATAGTGTGGGAAGCAAAAAAGTCAGAACTTTTAAAAAATGTTATTGAAGTTATATAAATAGTAATTATTTTATTATCCAGAAGAATATTTGTTTTTCTTGACACTTATTTAAAACACTTTCTACTCCCTTGAATAAAAAGAAAAGTTAAAGAATAGTTTATGGGAAGGGGGAGGTATCACATCTTACTGTTTCGATGGCAACTTTGTAGTATCCAAAATAAAGCTGTATACTTTGTCTAATTTTAGATAGAGGAAAGGAAGCAGGCATATCAAAGGAAACCACAAAAGAAATAATAAGCATCAGTGTAGATACAGATAAAACAACCTTTAATTTAATACTGAGAGTCTTCCACATGCATTTCCCAGATTATAAAATCCAATACTTAACATGTGCACCAGCCTAGAGGGGCTGAAGTATGTTCTTTGGTCTGGCTTCTAAATACTAGTTATTAGAAAAATAAAAACAACTTTAAAAGGCCTTTCAGGAAACACAAGGAAATTATTCCAATGTCATCAAACATGCTCTGACATATCAGGAGCCATCCAGTTTTCACTGTTAATAGAAAGATTGGATTTTTTTATTTCAGTAGTTATTATCATACTAAACATTATAAGGTCAATAAGGGGGGGGGAATGAAGAAAACCTTACTTTTGTACATGCAGCGATTGTTTGATTTCCTATTTATCTTGAGTAAAATGAAATTCTGCAATGACCCTTTAATGTCTGAGAAGTGACTTATTAAATAAATGACTCTGGAGCCAGGCAGCCATGGGCCCTGTCATGGAGCAATTTGCACGCACTCACAATGCAAATTCAGTGCGATGGATGAAACTGGCATAGTAGGTCCTCACACAGATCTTCGTTAGCCTCATTTCATTGCTGTCAGATATGATCTCTGTTACTGAACTCTGCCCAGGAAAAAATTTCTAGGGAAACTGTATGGAATACATGAACAATTCTTTTTAAAAAGGCACATCTTTTTTATTAAAAAAAGAAAATAGACCAAAGGTGACAAATTCTCTTTGTATTTTAGGGAAATAAAAGTAATTTGTTTGACCCTACACACATTCAGATGCAAAATCATTTTCTGTGCTGAGAACGTAAAGCCACCAAACACCAACATTACTAACTTTGCATTTGCCATTTCCCCTTCCAAACAACCAGATCACTGGTTCATCTTATTGTGTTTTCAACCTCCCAGTTCACTAAGGTTTCATGGAATCCACTGATACATCTATTGTCTTACACATTCTTATTTTGTTCCCCACCTGCTATCTTCCATCACAATAAATGATTTCTAGTGCATCGACCACTCCTGACCCTCTGTAGACCTCTTCAGTAGTTAGGTGAGAATCCGAATGTTATTCTTTCTACTGTGTGCTGAGCAACTGTAACATCAGTCTTCACTGTACTGGATCAACAATCCAAGGTGTAGATCATCATAGATATAACCATAGAAATAACTGTTTCTGCCCCAGTCTTTCAGGTCACACTATCATTGGTAGATGCAAATAAAAAATTATTGCCAATAAGAATCCGACCAGGGATTCCGGGTAAACTTAACCATAAGAAGATGTGTAATATAAAAGTCAAACCCTAGATGATCATTTTGGTCTTAAAAATGAATGAAATTAATTAATTAAGGATTTATTGAGTGCTATGAATTAAGAGCTGGGCATGCATATAGAAAAGGTAGACAGTCCCTGCTCTCAAAGATCTCACATTCTAATGGAAGAGGAAGGTTCAACTACCAGTCAGATAGAAGGGTACCAAGATCCTCAGGGTGCAGCAGGAAGGTAAATTGTAATGCTTCTTCTTTAATATCACTTCCAATGATAAAGTCATAACAGTTTCTGATGTTGAGCCATTTCATAGTGCCAAGGACCTTGGTGCCCAAAAAAGAGAATTATGCGGGCAGCTAGGTGGCACAGTGGATAGAGCACTGGCCCTGGAGTCAGGAGGACCTGAGTTCAAACCTGGCCTCAGACACTTGATACCTACTAGCTGTGTGATGCTGGGCAAGTCACTTAACCCCAATTGCCTCACAAAAACAGCAACAACAACAAAGAGAATTATGATTACCTCACCAGAACACATTAGCAGTCCTGTACCATTTGAAACGTGAGTTTCCCTGGCCATGAGTGTGCTCTGGACATACTTTTCTCCTACATATGTCCTTTCCAAACATGAGCCGTGGCTACTCAGGTTGACACAAGCCTTTTAATATATGTTCTTCAGTCACACATGTTCACTATATATAATATACTCCTTGCATGATTCCTGGTCACACATGTCCTCTGTATACATATACCCTTCCCAGAATTAGCAATATGGTAACTTGTGAGAGAATGTGTTCTATGTGTTCATGTTGCTAGAAGGCTTTTCTTATTTTATTGCTTTGTTGTTTGATTAAGTGCCTTTTCTTTGAACGAATGTGTCCTCCAGCTGACTGACAAAAGTAGACATCTCCATGGGGGCCCCTAAGATATTATTTTAAGCAAATGCTGACTCAGAGAGAAAATCTCTGTATCTAACACACACACACACACACACACACACACACACTTGCATTTATGTTGGATGTACCTTGTCCTTCAGGAATATTTGTAAATTTAAGTTGTACTTTGGTAATCTATTAATGACTTTTCATAAGAGGATTTCAGCATGATGGAAATATGTCTTCCCAACAATGCAAGGAGGGCTGCTTTGTTTTTATCACAATGTTTTCTGAACAGCACTGACCTGAAACCTTCTCCACATGGATCACATCTGAAATCTTCACCGTGGCATTTCACAAGGAAATGGCCCCCTTGAAACACAAAGGTGTGTGAGGACACACGTAGGAACACAAGTGAGTACACTCAAAAACAAAACACTGTTTTTAATCGCCAAGGGCACTTTGGCACAATGTGAAGTGATGGTTGTCAACATAAACAGATGGTCAAAGAAATGGGCAAACACTCCCAGTGAACTAGTTCCATAAATGAAGTTGTTGATTTCATTCTAAATGCCATACTTACTTAACCAGCTTTCAGACAAGATGATACATGTAGCCAGTTGGAATCAGTTCCCTGCCAGGCTCTGTGTTTTTATGACAAAATTAAAAGTCCACAGATGGAAAAACTCAAAGCTAATTCTTGCAGAGTTTGTTTAGTTAGAAGGAAAAAAAGAATACCATATTGCTTCAAATTAAAGCCATGCCTATAAAATGAAGGGTTTTTAATTGGGGATGAAAAGGATAGGAAACAGCTTCGGGGAAAGCATATCTGTTTTTGGAAAAAGTGCCGTGCTTTATTTATTTAATTTATATCACAACTTTTCACTAAAGATGTCGAGGATTCTCAGAGCTCCCCTAGGTCTTGTTCTTAGTTTCCAAATACCTTAGGGTCTTTTCTTGCAGCCACTCTTCTGAATGACATCATGTTTCATCACTTCAGTAATAGTCTAGAGTATATCAGCCATGAAAGATAATCCAATCATCTGATCCTGGGCTTTACCTGCCATCTAGTCTCCAAAAGCAAAAGGAAAAACCCTCACACATGATTCATTGTGGGAAAAAGGCACTACAAGGAAGATCAAATGAACTGATATCCTGTTTATTGGGAAAGCTTTCAAAGGCTGCTAACATAAGCAGGCTGATCCCTTGGAGAGTTAGTTCTAATGGAATCTCTGTGCTGTTTGCCAAGGTAACATGGTCCCTTTTCATAAGATGGATCGGTAAAGTTGATTTCATTTTAAGTGACATACCCATATTTGTTTATTGTGACAGAAAAAGAAAGAGACAATACAGAATGAAGTCAACAAGTATTTATTAAGCACTTATTAAAAGTCTGGCACTGCTCTAATTGCTGGGACTATAAGATAAGTTATTAACAGTCCTGGGCCTCAAAAACTTCATGTGTTAATGGGGGGAGCAACATTCAAACAACTATGTATATGTGGCATATACTGTGTAAATTATAGATAGCTTCTGAGATGATGCATAATGTTTGATGGAGACTAGGACAGGCTTCTTGCAAAAGATAGATTTTAGCTGAGGCTTGAAGAAAACACATTAATCCAGGAAGAAGAAAAAAGGAGTAAGAATATTCTAGCCAGTAAAAAGGCACTGAGAAAGAAAATGGGGTGTCATGTCACTAAGTCATACATAATATGAAAGGGGATAAGATGTAAGAAGACTGGAAAGGTATGAAGGGGGCAAGATCTAAGGACCTTTTTAGGGAAAAGAGAGGATATTACATACAATCCTAAGGGTAATAAGGAAACAGAAGAATTTATTGAGTTTGGGGTGACTTGGTTAGACCTGTGCCTTAAGATCACTTTGGTGGCTTAGTGGAGAATGGATTATTGTAGGGAAAGACTTGAGGTAGAAAGAACAATCAGAAAGATATTTCTTTTTTTTTTTAATTAATTAATTAATTTGTTTTCCGTTACATGTAAAGATAGTTCTCAACTTTTGTTTATACAAGCTTTCCAATTTCAGATTTTTCTCCTTCCCTCCCCTCCCTCCCCTCCCTCCCCCCTCCCCTAGACAGCAGGTAATCTGATATAGGTTATATCTATATATCTATATCGATATTGATATCGATATATACACATAATAACATTAATCCTATTTCTGCATTAGTCATGTTGTAAGAGAAAAAATCAGAGCAATGATGAAAAACCTCAAAATAGAAAAAACAACAACACCCAAAACAAAAGAAATAGTATGGTTCATTCAGCATCTATACCCCACAGTTCTTTTTTTTTCTTGGATTTGGAGATCCTCTTCTATCATGAGTTCCCTGGAACTCTTCTGTACCATTGCATTGGTGAGAAGAATCTAGTCCATCAAAGTAGATGAACACTCAATGTTGATGATACTGTGTACAATGTTCTTCTAGTTCTGCTCATCTCACTCATCATGAGCCCACGCAAGACCCTCCAGGTTTCTCTGAACTCCTCCTGCTCATCGTTTCTTACAGCACAATATTATTCCATTGTATTCATATACCCCAACTTGTCCAGCCATTCCCCAATTGATGGGCATTCCCTCAACTTCCAATTCCTTGCTACCATATAAAGAGCAACTATAAATATTTTTGTACATGTGGGTCCCTTTCCGCTTTCAGAAAGATATTTCAATAGTCCAGGAATGAGATGATAAGAGCCTGTAGCAATATGGTGGCATTAGAAGAGGAGGGAACATATGAGAGATGCTTTAAAGTTAGAATCAATAGGACTTGGCAACAAAATGGACATGGGATGGTGAGGGAGGAAATGAGAATAATAGGTTTAGAGCTTGAATGACTAGGAGGATGGTGGGGCCCTTAAAAGTAATAGAGATGGTAGGAAAAGGGGAAAGTTTCCAGAGGAAAAAGTAAATAATGAGTTTAGTTTGGGACATGTTAAGTTTGAAGTTTCTATGGGACATTCAGTTCAAGATATCAAATAGGTGGGGCAGCTAGGTGGCACATTGGATAAAGTGCCGGCCCTGGATTCGAGAGGACCTGAGTTCAAATCCAGCCTCAGACACTTGACACTTACTAGCTGTGTGACCCTGGGCAAGTCACCTAACCCTCATGGCCCCTCAAAAAAAAAGATCAAATAGGCAATTGGAAATATAAGAGTATAGGTCATAAAAGATGTTAGTTTTGGATGTATAGAAGTTAGAATCATCTGCATAGTGGTGATCAATTAATTCATGGGAGCCGGTGAAATAACTAAAGGAAATAATATACAAGGAGAGGAGAAGGTTCAAAGCCTCATGAATAGCAGTAATTATCTAGATAAGATCTAGCAAAGAGCCTGAGAATCAGACAGACAGGGAAGAGCAGCGTACAAAAGTCTAAAGAGAAGAGAACATCAAAGAGAAGATCATGAATGATAGTGTTGGATTCTTCTGGGAGGTCAAGAAGGATAAGTCCTGAGAAAGGGACATTAGGTTGGGCAACTAAGAGATTGCTCGTAACTTTGCATGGAGTAATTTCAGTTGAATAATGAGGTCAGGAGCCAAAGTGCAGAGTGTTTTTGAAGAGCATTAAAGATGAGGAAGTAGACACTGGTTGTAAACTCAAGAAGTTTAGTCATGAAAGAGACAGGTATAAGATGTTGGTGATAGATAGATGAAGTGAGGCTATTTTAAGGATGTGGGAGACATAAGTGTATTCATAGGCACCCAGGAAAGAGCCAGTAGACAGGGAGAGATTGAAGATCAAAGAGAGAGTGGGAGTAATAAAGGGGAGAAACTGAAAAGATGGGATAAGAAAGGAATCAAATGAGCATCCAGGGGAATTAGCCTCAACAAGGAGAAGGGTCATCTATGAAAGAGGGTGAAGGCAAAGGGAATGGGGGAAGTCATCTGAGTGATGTGAGATGAAGAGAAAAGGAGAAGAGAGAGTTCTAAATGAATGGTTTCCATTTTTTGTTTAGGGAAGTATAAGACAGGATTATTAAATGAATGAGTGGAGGGAGGAATGTCTTGGGAAGCTTGAGGATGGCTAAAAAGGTTTGTAAGGGCTGCTCTGTGAAATGGGAGAGCAAAGCAATTAGGGAGGTTTTAACCATTGCCTTGCTAGCATGACATTCAATTGAGCTTATGTAACATAAGTTTGCAAAGAGCCTTTTTCCCTATGTGAATAATGTCCAAAATGCCATTTGCTCCTACAACTTCATTTTTTTTTTTTACATAATTAGAGGTGGTCATGCAAAGATAGCATAGGGAAACCAAGAACAATGGCAGAGTAAGATTTGTCTTCTAAAACTATTCCAACCGGGGCAGCTAGGTGGCGCAGTAGATAAAGCACCAACCTTGGATTCAGGAGGACTTGAGTTCAAATCCGACCTCAGACACTTGACACTTACTAGCTGTGTGACCCTGGGCAAGTCACTTAACCCCAATTGCCTCACCAAAAAAACAAAAAAAAACGATTCCAACCAAGGCAGAGAAAGAGCACCAGACCTAGTGGTGAATTTAATATCCAAGGAGAAACAACAAAAGGTCACTTTTACAACCCAGATCAACACAGGGTAACATCCAGAGAGCTACAAGTATGAGGAGAGGGCAGCCAAGAAGACCCATACAGAGGAATGGGCTGGAGTCTGAAGTCAGGTATAGTGCAGGGAACAGGAACAGGAGTAGGTCAGCAGTTATATCCTTCTAATCATAAAGGGGCCTTCATATCTAGGGCAGATTTAAGAAGGAGCCTGTGGGTAAGTAACCTGGACAAAGAGAACTGAGCAGTGATGAGCCTACAATACTCACACTCTGAACCTTCCAAGGTTTCCAGCTAGCTGACAAAGGACAAGGCCAGTTTACCACATTGCCCAGACTCAAAGATCTGGAATGCTCACATCAGGAGGGGCATTATCACACTCCATCCAAGGTCAGCCCAAATAGGCCATTCTGAAAGTCTGAAACAATCTGGCCTGAGTTGTCACTGGAATCCCAGAAGAAAACAGCACTCATCTCCCATAGAAAGACAGATAATACAGACCATAGATAATATAGACCAGGACCATATCAGGCCTCAGCATTGTTCTAGAAGTGTGTAAGTCTGGCCAAAACCTAAAAAAGATCCTAATTTATTAAGAAAGGCTAGAATAATGAGTAAACAAACAATAATATCTATGAGGAAATGAGAAACAACCAAAATATTGAATGGGAAAATAAAAGGAATATATTCTTCTCAATATTGCACAGCACCTTTACAAATACTGATTTTGCATTTGAGCATAAATATCTCAAAAACAAAAGCAGAACAGAAAAAATATTAAACATTCTTTACTGAACATAGTTCAATAGAATTTATGTTAATAAAAGGCAATTAAAGAAAGTGTAATCTGGGTTTGTCTGGACATGCCCAATCCTCCTAACATGGATGCACCCTAGGGAGCCTTTGGACCATGTCCCGATTGTCTAACATGGAGGCCTCTTCATTCCTTATGATCTGAGTGCTTGTAGATCCTTCTGATTGGTTGTCTGTGTCTTTAAAGTTAAGAAGATTAAACTAGTCTCTCTGTGGCTCTCAGTTCACTCACAGCAAGAATGCTATAAATGTTACAGCCAGCCAGCCTGACATGAAAGCCCGGAGAATCCATGGTAACCCTACTATAGTGGATGAACTCTGATGGCCATTCTTTGAGCAAGAAAGATACCAATAGGGGGGGCCACTAGGTGGTGCAGTGGATAGAGCACCAGCCCTCGATTCAGGAGGACCTGAGTTCAAATCTGACCTTAGACACTTAATACTTACTAGCTGTGTGACCCTGGGCAAGTCACTTAAACCCCCCCAAAAAAACCAAAAAACCAAGAAAGATACCAATAGCTCAGTCTTGCCAGTTTTAAAGACACAAGAATTTCATTAAAAGAAGCTATGCATACCCACATGTAGGGGACACAAAGATCTCCATGTTAGGTAATCTGTATGTGCTAAAAGGCTCCCCACTAAAGCCTTGGGTATAAAAGAATTTACAATTAATTATAGACTGATAACTTAATCCTGAAGAATTTGTGGATCAAAGAAGAAATCAGAGTAACATTAAATGACCTCATGAAAGACAATGACAATAATTGAGCAAGACGCAGAATTTTGGTGATGCAGTTAAAATATTCTTGAGGGAACAATTCATAAGACTAAATACTTTCATCAACAAAAGAGAGAAATAGATCAATTCATTTGGCATCCAACTACCCAGCTCATCCGGTGTATCATCAGAGACATTGAAATTGATCAGTGCCTTCTCAGACTTGGTTGGAAGGTCTTTGATTGACTTGATTCAACTGGAGCTTACTTTGATCCAAGTTACTAAGTTGTAGCATTTTCTCCTACTTCAGGTAGATTGGGACAATTTGATTGATTGATTCAATTGACTTTGACCTTTACATGATGCTTTTTATTTTTACCACCATGGATCTGATATAGGACTAAAAAGTCTAGCTATTCAAATAAGATTAGAAAAAGAAATGTAATGAATAAGCAAAAGTAAAGAAAAATAAAATCACCAACATAGGTAAAGAAGAAGTAAAATGACCACTTTTTGAAAGTGCAATGATGTTCCACCTAAAGAACTGAGAGAATCAACTAAAATATTTAACTGAAATAAATAGCCTTGGGAAAGTTATGGGCCCCATAAATCACATATAAATAAAGTTATGGGCCATATAAATCACATAAATCATTCTATATTGCCAAGACACAGCAGCAAGACATAAAAAGGGAAATTCTATTCAAAATAACTTCATTTTGTACAAAAGACTTGGGAGTCTACCTACTAAGATATACATGGGATATGTATCAACTACAAAACATTCATTAAAAAAAAAATTAAGGTGGGGCAGCTAGATGGTGCAGTGGATAAAGCACCAGCCCTGGACTCAGGAATACCCGAGTTCAAATCCGGCCTCAGACAGTTGACACTTACTAGCTGTGTGACCCTGGGCAAGTCATTTAACCCCCATTGGCCTGGAAAAAATATATATATATAAATTAAGGCAGATCTAAACATTTAGATAAATATTAATTACCCACACATAGGCTGAGACAATAGAATAAAAATGATAATAATATTTTAAAGTTCAGTTACTAATTTATTAAGCATCATTTTAATCAAAGGTTACTTTTTAGAACTAGAAAAAATAATTAAATCTATCTGCAGGAACAAAAAGTCCAAAATATCAAGGGCAAATACGGGGAAAAACTGAAGAGGAATAGGCCCTACCAGTAACAGATATTGGGCTTTACTGCAAATCAGTAAACATTAAAATGATTTGATATTTTTTTAAAAAATAAAGCTGTTGATGATTGGAACAGATTAGATACCCAGCACATGGAACCAAACAGACACAGTAGCATGATGTTCTATAAAATAAAAGGCATCAGATACAAAGGTAAGTATTCACTATTTGACAAAAATACAGAAAACTGGAAAATAGTCTGGCAGAAGCTAGATTTAGACCAACATTTCCCAACACGTAACAAGATAAACCTCAGTGGATACAGATCTAGAGATAAAGAGTTACATCATAAACAAATTAAAGAAAATTGTCATTTCAGGGAAGAGTATCTCTCAGAATTATGGACAGGGAAAGTATTCAAAAAGAAACAAAGGATAGAGAAGCTCACAGAAGATAAAATAGACAATTTTGACTGCATAAGAAATATTTGCATAAATAAAACCACTGCAGTTAAAATTAGATAGTCTCAGTGTCCAAAATGAGGCACACATTTTCAGAGCATTTGTTTTGCTTGACTGTACATATTTGTTACAATGGATTTGTTGTTGTTATTCTTATTGTTTTAATTGGGGAGGAGAGGTGGTAGGGACAAAGGGATTCCCACCAAAAGAAAGAATAAGAAGAGAACAGAAGGAAGACTAGAAGGAGTTGCAAACAAGTAGGAAAGCTTTAAAAGTTACATTTCCAATGTATATTCTAAGTATATTACATATTAGAATAACAAAATTTAAGCATGTGCTTAACATATGTAATATACTTAAAAGCTTTATAATGTCACTTCTTAGCCTGTTGAGGCTATTATCAAATGTAGTAATTATATTCTTGATCCTGTTCATTTTCTCTACATGCTTTTCATAGAATATAACTTGTTCCCTAATTTTCCTTCCTCCATTTTGTCAATCATCATTTCCTGACTTTATATTGGCATTACCTCCCTCCAGTCAGGATCACAGAAAGCTGAAGTTTTTGCTTTTAATCTGCTCTCACTTCTTTTTGCCCATTATAGTGATCCTGATCCTTGAGACATCTTACACTTTTACTCAGCATCTTCCTATCATGATTTGCTACATTCTCTGGATCTAGACTTAAAAAGAAAAATAAGCTCTATTAGTGATTTATGGTTTTGTGTACACTCTTCTTCCATTCCACAATGTATGTGGAGATATTAATTTTATTTGGTGTTTGCTATATTTAGAATTAAATTTTTGTTAAAAAACATAAATAAATATAACATGTGTAACTAAAATGCTATCTATCCAACTTCAGCATCCTATTTGATGAAAAGGAAAAATTCAGTTAAGTCCATGGATTCTTTGTTCATTTTTAGTGTTTTAAAAGAACTAGAGTTCTGTCTATGTTTTCTCTACCCACACAAATCTCGACCACTCCATGCAAATGATAAAATAAATGTCCTTCAAATGGCCCTTTGAGGGACAGATTCTACTTCCCCTGTGGTTGAGAAGAGGTGTGTGGACTATCCCTCAAAATTCTGGGATTTGGAGGATTTTTTCTTTATCTTCCTGGGCAAGGAACAATTGTGAAGTCAAAAAGCATTTATCAAGTGTTTACTATGTGCCAAGCACTCTGTCAAATTTAGGTGAAATAAAGAAAAGCAACCATTTTCTGATTCTTGGACTGGATCATGAAAGGTTTTGGCAAGGCCACCTAGTTGTTTTTTTTTTTAACTGACAGGACTGAGGATACAGGAAGTTATAGAGCAAGAAAGATGACAGAAATGAGAACATGAGCAGCAGTGGAGATAGCCTGTTTGTTCATTTCAGGGGTCTGAGAAATAAAAGGGAAAATAGATTGGCAGGGTTCAGGAAAGGACCTTTGAGAGGGAATCAAGATTCCTGAGGTAACCCACAAGAACCACCACTGGGAGCAACCAGGGTTTAAAGGTTTTTTTCATCAGGAGTTTAGGTATCACACACTGACCTAAGTGTGGGAGAAGGGATTCCTTCCTTTTTGGTCCTATGGTTCTAAGAATTGGTCTTGAGGCTTTAGTCTATTTCATTCATCCTTTTCAGTTCTAGGTGCAGAAAGTTGAGTCCCAGGACCTGAGAACTGGAGCCACGCTGATGTTAGAGTCAAAATTTCAAGGTAGATGTTGTTAGAAGCCTCAAGAAACCAGGACTAGAACCCAGGAAGAGCTTTAGATCTAGAACTTGATGGGAATATGATAAATATAAATTAATTTGAACCAAACCATCTTATCCTCCCTTGAGACTGAGATAGAAGGTGGGATTATGCCTTCCCCCAAAAAAATGTTTGTTGGAGGGCATGTTTATATGTTTGTTCTGGCATACTTTTGAAGCAAATATATCTTTGTAAAAGCTAATCTGCTAAGTGATTAGGTGGAATTGGGGTACAAGTGACCCCCAAAGTTGGGGAAACAAAATTGATAGAGGCTATAGCTGACATCAAAGACTTGATTCTTCCAAAGTCCCTTAAGGGAACCAGAAAACCCTGGGAGAAGCATGAAATGTGACACACTTGGCCTTCAGGCAGTGGGGATCAAGTGAGTCAGTGTTACAATAATAGCTATAAAAGTGCTTGGACTTGGAGAATTGAAAGAACTGGGTGTGCTTTCCTCCCATTATCTCTACAGCTTATGTGTTCATGGACAAGTCATTTAATCTCTTTGGGCCTAAATTTCCTCATCTATATAACGTAAATAAATTACCTCTAGTTCCCATGGTTGTTGTGAGGATCAAAAAACAATGAGCATCATGGATTATGCAGCAAAGAGTGCGGAATTTGAAATCAGAGGTTGTTGTTAAGTCATTTCAGTCACATCTGATTCTTTGTGACCCCATTTGGGGATTTTCTTGGCAAAGATATTCCTTCTCCAACTCATTTTACAGATCAGAAACTGAAACAAGCAGGTTAAGTGACTTGCACAGAGTCGCACAGTAAGTGTCTGAGGCCAGAGTCTTCCTGATTTCAAGTCCAATGCCCTATCCACTGTGCCACCTAGCTGCACTAGAGTCAGAATACTTAGGTTGAAATCCTAGCTCTTGTCCTTACTACTTATAGAATCTGGGGTAAATAAATTCACCTTCCTGAGTCTTAAAATCTTCATATATGAAATGGGAGGTATGGACAAGATGATTTCTGAGAACAAGTTCAGTTCTAGATTTGGGATCACATGATCCACACTTCAGAGGATGCTTTTTGTTCATTGATGTAGCCCCCATCTCCATCCCTACCCCAACTCATTTACCAGTGGGGAACTGTCTTGTCTTGATCTTTTCCAAATTTTCCTAGTTCAGCCCTCAGATACATAAAATATCAACAGGTATCAGTTTGATTTCAATTGAATTTTTTAACTGACAAACTTCTTAACCAGTTTTTTTTTTTAGCATTAGAAGCATAAGAGCCCACCTTGCACAAATAGATAAAATTAATTTACCTTCTTTTGTGTGTCAAGGTGAATTTTCTCTTAGAACTGTGTTTGACAGCACCAACAAGAGGAGGGTATACACACACACACACACACACACACACACACACAAAATCAAAAATCAATCTGAACTATTTGCTTAGAAACAGCTAGTACTCTTCCAGAATACCGGTCTGCTACCTCAGACTCATGCAATGAGAGGAAGCATTCAGCACAACACAAATCAAAACTCAGAACAAAACAAAAAAAAAAAAAATGGATTTCTTTCCACCCTTTCATTCTTGTCAGGAAGCAATGAAAATCAGTTGGTCCCCAAACACTTCTTACCTCCAGTGCTCCACGTGCCTGAAATAATTCCAGTCTGAGCATTTTGGCATTAGTCACCATACCGTTTACCTGGTAAGTTCAATTTCATGGAAAAGGAAATTGATCCTGTTATCTGCATGATACTGTTTTACATCTGATTTCCTTTTAGTTGAAGGTTTCTTTGTTAACACATTAAATTGTTTTGCATATGCTGCTTTCCATAAAAGCTGAAATTGGAATTATAACTGTTAAGCAAAATTTAAATCTCCTTGCCATAGGCAAGGAGTTTTTTCTTAAACATTTTACCTACTCTATGAGGAAGTCACAGCAGGGCTAACTGAAAAATTAGCATTTATCTTAATACAATATGGACTTTATCAAAATACGTTACAATATTTCAGTTTTTAGTTGAAAAGTGCTTTACAGACATTAGTTTTGCCAGGAGAACCAGACTTTGGATTTGTTTTGATTGATGTAAAAAGCATCATGTCTTTAAATAAAAGGCAGAAACCATTTCTATCTTGTACATTCTTAATAAGAGTTGAATGACTATACAAAGAAGGTATAAGACAACATTTGTGTTATGTATGAGCAAATGCCATGCACCATCTAAGAACAGACTATTTGAAAGACAAGAAGATGGGGGTGATATGACCTAATCTTTGTATTTTCTCAATAATTTAAAGGGTGATTTTATCCTCTTTATAATCTAAGAGATTATACACCTTAATAACATTAGGAATCAGTTTAAAATTCAAAATGACATTGATAAAGTAGAGAAATGAGACAATTAAGATCAAGATAAAAATGGTCTAGAAAGAGGAAAATAATGCATTCCTGCATTGATGGGGTTAGGCTAGTTTCACATAACAATGGCAAAAACAGTCTAAAAGTTCAACCTGAATAATCACAGGAATCAGTATGCAGAAACAAACATTACAAGAGTTACCACATGTTGGTGGAACAGGGGTAACACAAATGCATGGAAATGGAACTATGAGGTCATCCAGTGAAGCATGTACTGAGATGCCCTGGTTACTTCCAGGAAAACATCTGCTCGTCTCAAAAGGACTTGTTGCTTTGGCATTACACAGCTAACCTTGGGTTTCCCTGTTGGTCTCTCACACTATGCATGGCTGAAGGTGAGTGGAGGTTGTATTAAAACTGTGTCAAAGATGGCATTAGACAGAGATGAGTAGACCACTCAGTGGACCTTAAAAAAGAATGATCCTGAACTAGATCTCTTCTTTTCCCATACAATAAACAGAGTAGGAGTCTTTGTACCTGGTTGGAGGGAGAGGAGTAGGATAGAATCCTAGTACCCTTACACTACCTTGGAAGAAATAGTGAGCTGTAGGTACATGATAGCTAAAGTACATGTAGACTTAGGTAAGTTTAATTCTGGGCCTTCAGCCCTTGGCAACTACCTCTGTTTTATTTATTTTTTTGTTTGTTCAGGAGAGGGGATGTAAAAAGCAAAGGAGTACAGGAAAAGAGTTTAACCCTGCTTATGAGTGGTCAGATTCTTCCAGAACTGAAACTGATTGATCTGCATATGTGGGTCCATAGCTGAGATGGGGACCTTCTAAAAAGAAAGAGAATACAGCATCCTAGACCCCTGCACCCATAAGCAGGTGTTTTTTCTTTTTTTTCTTTTCCAAACAACTTCATATATAGCTAAGAACCAATTTAAGAGAATCATGAAATCTCTGTATGGTATACTCAGAGAAAGGATTAGAAAGAGTACCTTTACTTGAACTAGGGTAAGAGAGATCTGAGTTAATATCCCACATATGAACAACATGAAGAGGGTCCAGTGAGGGAGGGAAAGTAAAAGAGCTTTTTAAAAAAGTGTCATAACATATAGTAGAAGGCTAAAGGAGAAATTGGTCAAAAAAGACCTATTTGTACAAAAATTTTTATAGCAGCTTTTTGTGGTGTCTAAAAATTGGAGTGCCCATCCATTGGGGAATGGCTAAACAAGTGTGGTATATGATGGTGATGGAATATTATTGTGCTATAAGAAATGACAAGCAGGATGACTTCAGAAAAGCCTGGAGGGGCAGCTAGGTGGCACAGTGGATAGAGCATCAGCCCTGGAGTCAGGAGGATCTGAGTTCAAATCTGAGATCAGACACTTGACACTTATTAGCTGTGTGACCCTGGGCAAGTCACTTAACCCCAACTGCCTCACCAAAAAAAAAAAAAAAAAGAAGAAGAAAAGAAAAGCCTGGAATGACATGTATGAAATGATGTCTAGTGAAGTGAGCAGAACCAAGATAATATTGTGCAAAGAGACAGCAATATTGTATGATGAAGAACTGTGAATGACTTGACTATTCTCAACAATAGAATGATCCAGGACAATCCCAATGCACTATTGATGAAACATACTATCCACCACCAAAGAAAGAACTGATATCTTTGGCTTTCTTTCATTTTTTCTTTTAATTGAGTTTTCTTGTACAAAATGACAAATATGGTAAAGTTTCCATAATCATACATATACAACCCATATCTGATTGCTTGCCACCTCAGGGAGGGGGGAGGGGATGGAGGGAAAGAGGGATTCAAATTGGAACCCAAAACTATAAATAAAAAATGTTTATTTTTTTAAAAAGGACTCAGTCCCCAAGGAGAATAGGAACAGAAAATGAACTAATGCCACTATTGAGGGCGACATAACTTTTATAGTAGGAGATATTTAGGAAAGTACATGGGAACAACTTCATCTGAGTTGTCAAGGGAGGTTTGTAATGTTATCTCACTCTTCAAAATAATCTTGTAAATGGTACTAGAAAATGCATCTATACATATTGGCTTCACTTCTCCTTTTCTTTCAATTTCAAGAAACCTAAAATGCATTATAAGGAGTTATTAATGAGCTCTAGAGCTGCCAGGTCTTTCTAAAGGTCCTTGCTTTTTTCCTGAAAGGTATTTAGACCATTTTATAGCAATAACTGGTAACTTCTTGGCACTGATTTTCATTGTTGACCACAAACCTTTGCTCTTTGATATATCTGATCCTCTTACATTATTAACTTGAATGATCCTTGAAATGTTTAATATGGTTAGACTTGGAGGAAGGAGGCAAGATGGTGCTGGAAAGCACTTTGGTGTATTTGTCAATAACAGTATGTACATGCAAAATAGAGATTTCCTGCCCACACAGCTATACGCATGCAAGGATTCAGTCAACAATGTATGTCACTGCAAGACACATGGCAACACCATGAGAATAAAATGGGATTCATTACCCTGGCTAACAAATGTGAGTTACTAACTACATTTACCCTTGATATCTGGCTACATCTTGCCCAAGCTTCACACAGAACAACCCAAAACCAAGATCAACTTCTGTATTTCGTATGAACATTACCCATTTGACTCTGAAGTGGAGAAAGGTCAAAACCCAGAAGATATGGCTCATCAATTTTGTGGGAAGCCCTATAGAAGAGAACAAAAAGGAATTGGTGAAGCTAGCAAAGTGACTGTAGAGATAGAAACTAATTGTTGGCAGCAATTTGGGGAAAGAGGAAGCAAACAAAGACAGTAGTAGTAGTAGTAGTAGTAGTAGTAGTGGTAGTGGTAGTGGTAGTGGTAGTGGTGGTGGTGGTGGTAGTGGTGGTGGTGGTGGTAGTGGTGGTGGTAGTGGTGGTGGTAGTGGTGGTGGTAGTGGTGGTGGTAGCAGCAGCAACAGTATTAATGGTGGTAGTGATGGTAGTAGCTAGCAATTATCAAATACCTACTATGTGTCAGGCAATACTCTAAGTGCTTTTTAGAAATATTATCTCATTTAATCATCATAATACAGAGAAATAGGTGTTATTATTAGTCCCATTTTACAGTTGAAGAAACTAGAAGAAGTTAAGTTATTTGTTCAAAGTGACACAACTATTATGTGCCTGAGGCTGAGTTTTTCTGACTTAAGCTCCACATGAATCAGAGTTTCTCCTCTATCCATTCACATAACATCCATGCATCCAGTTAGTTTGTCACTGGAGAGAATTATTTCTTCCTTTTTAGTATCTTCCAATTATAAGGACTCCAAAAGCAAGAATTCTTATTTTCAAGATGGCAGGAGCTATGAAGGAGTGAGAAAGACTATACCATATACTTAACATAGAACCTAAAACAAATGCACATTGAAATTTTATATGAGAGTTTTATTTCTTCATCATCAAAAGTACTCCTTTGTTCTTGGAGGTGTATCTAAGTATTCACAGCCAAGTCCATAAGTTACAACTGTGTTGTTTAGTCAGAGAGTGGGGAGAGATTTCTGGTCACATTCTAGGCTTTAGAATAGCATACCACTTCTTAGCAATAAGTCCCTGTCTCTTGCTAATTGACAGTACTTAATCAAGAATTATGGTATTAAACTGCTAGAGTGATATCAATTGATAAGTTTTATTTGGGCTTATATTTTCCTTGAGAAACACAAAGGTATTCAATAAAAGAGGATGGAATCATTTAGCTTTTCTGCATCTAGCTATCATTAGACTTTGTTGCTCAGGAAGAATTTTATATTCTTTCTTGGCACAAATGCATCCATTATAATGTTGAATGAAGTGCTCATTAGTCATCATGAATACTAAAAATGGTTGAGGTGAGCTCACTGAAAGTCTGACCTTTCCAAACATTTCTGCTTCTTAAAAAAATAATAATAGCAACACATACACACAACCCTCCTCTCCATAATCTTCACTGTTTGATGCTCTGGTTAATTGGAAGGCAATCTCTTTTTCTAAAACTTTGTCAAATATCTCAGTGCTGCCAGTAAATGTCACTGCAAATTATAAGCCACATTAACTCCATAGATGTTCGACATTTTCCAATGGTCTTTAACAACCAGAGGTATCCTTGCTCTGTTCCCCTTGTTAGCATTGAACTTTCAAGTTGCTAGGGCAAGATAGAAAAGCACTCATTTAGATATTCTAATTCCTTAGCTCTAGCAGAACCTTAATTGTTGTCAGGAATACAATTGATGACCATGGGTAATCTCTATTCATTGTGTTGGTGAAGCTAAGAAAAAGAATTATTTCTGTAATTGTTCATCTCTGCCTCACTCCAGGACATCTTTTTTTTTTTTAAGTTGGCCACTCATATCCGTATCTAATGTTCTTTTAGGATCGGAATGGGATGTTTATGGGGAGAAGTTAGGTACAAATGACTTATTTATGGTGACTCCTGACATGGTAGGGGGTAGTCATGAGCATGAAGAAATGGACCAGGGCTAAAGTATTTCAACTGACTAGGTATTTCTCAGCTTAGGCAAACAATCTCTTGAGGTAGAGGCTGATATCAGAGCTATTAGATGGTAGGCAACAAAGGACCATATTCATATAGGGAGAAAAATTCAAACCAGGACAGAGAGGAATTCAGAATGGGAGACATAAGCTGAGTGGCAGATGGAATATAGACAATTTGGGTCAATAAGTTGGGCTAATTTAAAAAAAATTAAAGAAGTAGCAAGGTAGAAATCAGCCCAAGCACTTGCTTGAATTTCTCCAAGTGAGTGACTTATATGGACTGAATCTCCTAAAAAGGCTCCATCTTTTAACAAAGGAATAGTGAAGAGGTGAAACTCAAGTGGACAATGTCTAAAAGGTGATCAGCTAAATGAAAAGAGGTGAGAGGAGTGAAGAAGTGACTGGAAGTTGGATTTCTCCAATAAATCTTCAATATCTAGAATAATGTGTTTAGTTAATGAGAGTCACAATTTAAGAAAGACAAACTGGGTGTCCAAAGCTATTTATAGACATATGAAAAAAATACTCTAAATCCAAGTTTATCAGAGAAATATAAATTAAAAGAACAATGAGGTACCACCCTACACATATGAGATTGGCTAATATGACAGAAAAGGAAAATGACAAATGTTGAGGGGATGCAAAAAAATGGAGACACTAGTGCATTTTTAATGGAGTTGTGAACTGATTCAACCATGCTGGAGAATGTAACAATTAATTTGGGGGTCCCAACTTTGGCTAAAATTAAGATGACTGCCACAACACTCTACCCACTGGGCACCTCTGGCTGCCTTTGCCTCCTGGCTCGGTTGTGGCCCTGGGACGGGCCTGGGTTCCTGGGGGATGGGCCACCCCTCCCACAGCATGACTGCTCTCCCCGCCGAAACTAGGGCAGACTGTTCTCAGTGCACCCCAATGGCATCATGCTGCTGGGCTTGGGGACTGTCACTCTCAAGAGGAGAAAGCCTCTGATACTCCCTGCACGGCCCCTCTCTCCCTTCCCCACCCCACAACTGTAGCTCAGTGCCCCAGCTGGCCTTGTGAGCAGCCCTGGGGGTGCCAGAGAATTAGTTTGGTGGGCATGGGTTGGCCCCAGGGTTTCCTGGGAGAAAAAGGGGGTTTTTTTGTTTGTTTGTTTTGTTGTTGTTTTTAAATGGGGGAGACTAGAGAAGAAGAGAGACTGAGCAACCAGAGAAAGGAGACAAAGAGGAGAGGAGAACTGGTGAATGGTAGACAAGAGGAAGCACAGGTGGTGGCTACAGGGCAAGTGGGGAGTGATGGAGAGAGAGGGGGAGTGAGCAACGAGGGGAGGAGGAGATGAGAAGAAGGGAGAGAGAGTGACTCCAGTGTATTGAGTTCATAAGTTGTATACTTTGCTTTCCTTTGTCCTTATTTCTAAGTTTATTCCACATCAATAAACCTTTTTTTCTTTTTTGCTTTTATTGAAAGGAGGCTTTTTAATCTCATTTATTGTTAGTCTGGGAGAAGCAGTTGGGGAGGAGGCAGACCCTTACAGATTGGCCCACTGGGGGCTTAACGAACCTGTTGGATCTTTTAAAAAAAACCCTTACAGATTGCCAAGACAGACTGGAGCCTACATGAGGCAGATAAATGCTTTCAAGAAAAATGTAGAATTTTGCCCAAATTGCTATAAAACCATGCATACCCTGTGGCCGAGCAATACCATTATTAAGTCTGTATCACAAAGAGATTTTTTAAAAAGAAAAAGGACCTATATGTACACAAATATTTATAGCAGCTCTTTTAGTAGTGGCAAAGAATTGGAAATTGAGAGGATGTTCATTAATTGGGGAATGGTTGAACAAGCTGTGGTATATGAGTATAATAAAATATTATTGTACTATAAGAAATAATAAGCAGGATAATTTCAGAAAAACCTGGAAAGATTTACATGAACTGATGCAAAGTGAAGTGAGCAGAACCAGGAGAACATTGTACATAATAATAGCAATATTGTATGATGACCAACTGTGAACAACTTAGCTATTCTCATCAATATAATGATCTAAGACAATTCTATGGACTTATGAAACATGCTTTTCATCTCCAAAGAGAGAACTGATGGTGTCTGAATGCAGAATGAAGCACACTATTTTTTACTTTACTTTTGTTTTGGTTTTTGTCTGTTTTCTTTTATAGCATAACTAACATGGAAATATGTTTTGCATGACTGCACATATATAACCTATATCAAATTGCTTGCCTTCTCAATGAGGGGGAAGGGGAAAAAGGAAGGGGGAGAATTTGGAATTAAAATTTTAAAAACAAATATTAAGAAATGTTTTACAAATAATTAGAAGAAAATAAAATATTAAATGAATATATAAAGAACACCTAGATTTGAACTATCACTAAACTCTAAATATAGTACTGTTTTTGAATTTTTTAAAAGATTTGACCAATACAAAGCAGTCTCCTTGAGCAAAAGGTTGGAATAAGCTAGAAATTAGCTCAGATGGCAAGCATTTAGTCTCTTTGCCAAGGAGAGAGACATAGAAACAAGGATAATACTCATACAGAGACCAAATTCACCTACAAATCATTATGAAGGAGGAAAATGAAAGACTCCCGGCATCATATCCTTACAAAAGAATGAGAAGCATTTGAGAAACCTGGTTTTTAATGAGGTGAAACAAAGCCTCTTGTGAAGGCTTTCCTCGAAAAGGAAGTCTCCCAGGGGCAGCTAGGTGGCATGGAGGATAAAAGCATGGGCCCTGGATTCAGAAGTAACTTAGTTCAAAACCGATCTCAGACACTTGACACTTATTAGCTGTTGTGTGACCCTGGGCACGTCACTTAACCCTCATTGCCCCAAAAAAGAAAAAGAAAGAAAAGAAAAGAAAAGGAAGTCTCCCACACATACATTAAAATCATACAAAGCAATAATCTATTGGACTAACAACATCATTTTTTCAATGATCTGCTAGATATTGACCACCCAAGATACAAAACATAAAGACCCAAGATGTTCACCAGTGTCATGAAGAATGTCTATATAGAGTCCAAATGAAAGGGTAATGCTCTGTGAATCATATGTTTTCAATAAAATAAAAAACCTATAAATTAGGCTTTTCAAATTCTCTCATTCTCAGACACAGATAATTTGGTATCTCAAGTCTTTGAATATTACAAACCTCCTTAGGGAAATCCACAGCAAAGCAAAACAAGGCTTAAAAGTTCATATTTTGCAATGAAAGGGTAATGCTTCTCTACCTCAGTCACCAGCATCACATGAACTCACATGAAGGCTTGTTATATGATGAAGCAAGTTACTTTTTGTGCCTCAGTTTACCTTTATTTGGTCTTGGAAAATGACCAAGATGAGAGAGGTCTGGGTTTTCTCAAAGTTAGCTTTTACAGAGACCAAGCTTGAGGCAACCAAAATACCAAAATGCTATCAAATACTTTGGATCATGCTACAAGTATCTGGTATTCTAAATATGTTGAGACTAGATGCATTTCCACAGAAAGCAAGGCTGTAGTAATTGGAATGCTTTCTGAGAAACTATCTCGACACAAATATCTTGTCCTCTGAGTGCTGTATTGCTGTGTTGACTTTTTTCCCTCTTCCCCTTCTTGGAGGTGAGAGGTCCCCAGGTGTTATACATTGCACACACTAAGGGGCAGCTAGGTGGTGCCGTGGATAAAGCATTGGCCCTGGATTCAGGAGTATCTGAGTTCAAAGCCAGCCTCAGACACTTGACACTAGCTGTGTGACCCTGGGCAAGTCACTTAACCCTCATTGCCCTGCAAAAAAAAAAAAAGTATACATTGCACATGTTTTACAAATGCATCGATCAGTTGGGCTGACTTTTCCTCCCTCACGCATGCATACACAAGATCCTCAGGGATGGTTCAGGCAAGGGAAGGGTGATAGAAATGGGGTAGAGTAAGGTGGGGAGTAGTAAAGGAGGAAATGGTGTAGGGAAGGAAGAAGGAAGGAAAGGAAGTAGGTGAAGGGCAGGAGGACCTTGAATTGTCCAGAGTCCGGTCTCCAGTCTCCGAGAACACTCCTCCTCCTCCTCCACCTCCTCCATCTCCTCCAGAAGCAATAAGGATTCCAAAATACTTTAAAATGATATTACTAAAGTGATTTTGCACTGTTTTTGCCTCTTAAATCTTTAGCATCATCCACAGGGTACATTTCTTCCTATGGAATTTATTTATTTCAAAATACCCATTTTAAATCAGAAGCTCTCAGGTCTTTTCTTGTTGCTTTACAATTTCCAATTATGTAATTTATACACCTCCAGGAGGCCAGTTCTAGAGTGAGAAAGAGTAGTTCAGTAACTCTCCCAAGGTCACACAGCAAATCATCCTTCCTCTTCCACCCCATTGCTTTTTCTCTTCCCTTTACAATTTTTATAGATGAATGCCATTACTTCTTTATTGAAATGACTAGAAAATCTAAAGACAAAGAATCCTGAATAGGTGAACTAAAGATAGTATCATAATCTGAAGATTTTTTAAGTCCTAATATGAAAGTTCATGGGGCTTTTAAAAAAAATGGACAGCCCTCTAACATCTTGTGATTTCTTTTTGTTCTTGAAGGATAGTAGAAAGAAACTTTTAAAAATACATTTTAATAATTCTCTCTTACAGTCCTACCATATCATATTTGGGGAGATTATTCATAAATAGCATCCCAGGAATTCTGAGGCTTCTCAGTTGTAGCAAGCGCATAGGACTGTCACATGAAAAAAAAGTAAGCTTTCGTGATGATGCTAAGCAAATTAACCCTATTTAATGGTCAGCCAGCAGATCAGGTTTTCAGAGCCTGACACAATTAGTCACTTTTCCCAAGCATGTTGAAACGGATGTCAGTTTTCTCTTGCCCATTTTGCAAATGAAACATTTCACCTTTCCCAACACTTGCCTTTCTGGTATGAAGGGGGCAAAGCCAGGAAGAAAACAGATTCCTTCTTGGTCCTGTACTGGGTCAATGCCAGCGGTCAAGCTATAGAAAACACTGTAGTATATAAATTACTAATATGCTGAAATCCTATTACCTTCTAGCTTCTTTTCCATGCTTTCTTTCCAGCCCAGGAACCAATGAAACATCTTCATATTTCAGGGACTAACAATCTCTGGAGAGGGAGGGTGGGTGGATAAAGAGCTGATCTTGAATCATAAAAGGTTCCAAGTTCACACCCAACATCAGACACACTACGTCTGTGATGTCCACCTCAGTTTCCTCATCTGCGAAATGAAGACAATTGTATCTACCTCACTAATGTTGTGTGGAATAGCAGTAAATAAATGTGAGCTATTATTGTTAGGTGAAATTAGTTGTGTAGCATTAACTTGACCTCAGAAATATTTCTATCCATACAATTTAACAAACATTTTTACTTTGAAACCACATTGATATTATATAGCAATAATAATAATAATTTACATTCATGTAATAATAGCTTACATTTATATAATGCGTTATAATTTGTGAAGCAATTTCTTCATCATTATAGGAGAAAGGTGGCATGGATATTATTATTTGCAATTCACAGAAAAAAACTGAGACTTCAAGAAGTTAAGTAAATTACCTGTTTCCTTATCTATGACTTACTTTTTAATGCATTATTTATTTATTTTTAACATTCTTTTTTGAGTTTCAACTTTTTTCCTTCCTTCCTGCCCCTCCCCTACCCATTGTTAAGGTGAGAAATATAATATCAATTACACTTGTGAAATCTTATCTTTGACTTCTAGGTTTGTCTTGGGGGAATATCCATGTCCTAGGGACTTTAAATGACATGCCCAGGGCCCTACAGCTTATTTCACAAGTCACATTTGAACCCAGGTCTTACTGACACCAAAGACAATACCATTATCCACTACAAAAGCTAGCTCCTCTCTCAAAGTCAAACAAATATTAAATAGCTGAGTTAGGGCTGGGGCCCAGGATTTCTGACTCCAAATCCATTACTTTTTCCACTGCATTGTGCTCTCTTTCCCTAAAACAAGGAGAGTAAGCATCTTTTTTCTCATGGCTCATTTGAGGTAAATCACCTTTCCCAGGAAAGCAGACAATCTGCCTGTAAGAGACAGCATATTTCACAAGAGCATTTGCCTTCTGAAACATACTTCTCGTTCTTCACTTTCTCAAGCTTCAGGTCTCATCTTTTATTACAGAAAATACAAAGAAACCAAAGTCTTGTCTAGGGCGGAGTAGAATCAGACTCAGTATAACTTGGCATAACTTAAAGAAGCTATGATTTTTCATTTTATTTTCTGCCACGTGTGCATGTATGTATGTATGCATGTGTATATATGTATGTGTGTATACATGTGTACAAACATTATGGCTGAAAGAACATTTGTGTAAAGAAAATTGATAAAAATCAGCTTTAAAAGAAACATAACCTCCAAAAAAGTGTTAAGGGGAAATATAGTCTGTACTGAGGATCAGATAGAGAAGTACCTTAGATTCCTTTCTTACAGTAAGGAATCATTTGAGGCAGCACAATAAGTGAGGTAAGGAAAGCTATAGAGAATTATGGTCCATCACCGCATTGACATGTGGCTGTTGGTAGGGATTTGAAGATTATAACGGACTTTGTAAATCTAATAAGTATTTGAGGACAATAGAAAGATCATATGAGAATTGTTGAGTTCCTACTTCAAGGAGAGGCAGATTTCTTGAGTTTTACTCCATTGGGTAAAGATAAGTCACTATGAGGAGCCTCTAGTGTAAGGGATAAGAAGTCAGAGAAAAGAAACTTCCAGAGAAGAAGGAGCAAGAGCGAAAGCTGGGCATATGTGGAGAAGAAAAAACGTAGAAGTCTGAGAGAAGCAGCTTCCAGCTGAGAGAGCTGATTATTCAACTGTGTTTGTTGGGAGCCTGCTGCGTGCAAGAGAGGCATTATTACTTTGCTGATCAGCTGCAGAAAGTTGGGTTGGCTAAGAGAGCTCTTCAGCTGCTGGGGTGATTGCCCAGTGAAAGTTGCCTGCTTTATTGCTCTCCAACACCATCTATATAACCTTTCTGAGGTTTGTGGTTGCACTTTTGTGGCTGTGTTCTGAAAGGGAGATAAAAAGCAGATAACAGAGGTTTTGCATCTAGTTTGCTGAGAGCTGTGCTTATTAGAGAAGAGGATTTCCTTTGTTAGAAGCTGATAGGAAACAAAACTTACTCTGTTGATTGGAGTGGTTGGACTAGTGGTTGACCAGAGGACCAACCTCAGGAACTTGGCAATTTTGTGGCTTGAGGGATGTACTTGTTACCAACAAGTGCAAGGTTGTTGTTGGGTTTGGTTTTTGTTTTTTTTGTTTTTTTTTCATTCTAAAGGAGTGTTGCATTCTCAGTGCCTTGTTAAGGGAGATTATGAGCTCAAACTGATGGGCAATCTCCAGAAAAGAAAAGAAACAGTTTTGCCCAGCAAGAATGCTGTGAGGGCCAGAAAGGTAGCAGATAGCAAAGAAACAACTTTGTGTGCTGCAGATGATCCTGAAGGGATTAGGTACATTAAGGTCTGCACTCCAGAGCTGTGAGTTGCTCCAGGCACACAGGTTTACCCAAATATTAACCTCCCTACTAGGTTTCTATAAATGCTGTCCCACTCCCCCATGGATGCTGTAGAAGAGTGTGACCCAGGTTTGTAAGTATACTGTGATTCTTTTATCCTTTTGTCTTCTATTGAAGAGCCATGATGTTTGATCATTCCTCCTTTTGCCTTCTATGGATTAGAAGTTATGATTATTCCTGCTTTTGCCTCATGTCGAATAAATATTATGATTATTATTCCTTTTGCCTTATCATTTAATAAATACTTTGTGTTAAAAGTCAATAGTGGGGGGGCGGCTAGGTGGCGCAGTGGATAAAGCACTGGCCGTAGATTCAGGAGGACCTGAGTTCAAATCCAGCCTCAGACACTTGACACTAACTAGCTGTGTGACCTTGGGCAAGTCACTTAACCCTCATTGCCCTACAAAAACAAAAACAAAGTCAATAGTGTTGGGGGCCCCTAGGTAGCACTGTGAATAAAGCACTAACTCTGGATTCAGGAGGACCTGAGTTCAAATTCAGTCTCACACACTTGACACTGACTAGCTGTGTGACCCTGGTCAAGTCACTTAACACCCTCATTGCCCCACCCCCACCCCCAAAAAGTCGATAGTATTACTTTGACTGATTTTGTGCAAGTGGGAAACACACTGGTAGCAGCATACACATGCACAAACATGCAAGCACACCAGAGTTACTCTGCCACCCCAGAACCTTGAGAGAGAGTTTTTTAAAAAGCCAGTCTTGGGGGCTCCTAGGTGGCACAGTGGATAGAGCACCAACCCTGGATTCAGGAGGACCTGAGTTCAAATTTGGCCTCAGATACTTAACACTTACTAGCTATGTGACCCTGGGCAAGTCACTTAACCCCCAATTGCCTCACTAAAAAAAAAAAGCCAGCCCTGCCTATGTGACCATAGGTTAGACAGAGGGTGTGAGGTAAGGAAGAGAGAGAAGGATTAGAAAGAGAAGGAAAGAGGAAAGAGAAAAGAGGTGCAAGTGTCATGTCAGACAATAAGGGATACATTGCTCATGTGGGTGCATCCATGGCCATGATTCCTGAGCTAGCTAAAGCACCCAAAAGAGATGCTTGTGTGTTCAGTGACTGCCATTTTGTAAGCATGGTAGAATCTCTTCTGTCTTTTCCGAACAGTTATTCTGTCAATGCATGGATTTCTTTTTGCCCTCCTTTCATCATTTTTACTTCCATTTGTGTCATTAACTTCCTGAGGCAAAGTAGAAGAGGAGGAACCATGGAAGTAAATGAAGAGGAAAGAAGAGGAGTGGAAGACAGAGATTTAAGAGGGATGCTTGAAAAGGAAACTAGAACAAACAAACAAAAACTGAGCTGTCAGGGTCTTCTATATGACCCTCAACAACACAGAGCCTCCTACTCTGGGCACAGCTTCAACTGTCCCTCCAGGGTCCAAGTGGGGTCCCTGTTTGGGCATCAGTTGTTGGGGTCACGGGTCAATGCCCTTGACAGAGGTTGAGGATAGGAGACAATTAATCATTGACACATCAGCACCATATTATATGTGAACAACTGTGTACATTTATTACCACAAAGAAATCAAATAAAATCTCTGCAAGAATAATTCTAAAAGAATAAGAGTAATCTTTCAGCCTTTCAGCCTTGACCTGTCAGAACTTGTTCTAGGCCTATACAGAGCAAAGTTTGTATTGCTGATTCTTCAGACCCTGGGAGGCTGACCAAGCATTGTCTCTGGAATTCAGGCCTTGACCACAAAGTCTCCTAGGAGATTTGCTGCCTCAGTGACCACAGCCCAAGCATGAGGAGGGGGAACTCAGTCATAGGGGCGACAGAGATTCTTCCTGGGTTCTCCAACACTGAGCTGGATCATAGGTGCCATAATGCTGTTAATATGCTGAGTGATCTTGGGCAAATTTCTTAGACCGTTTGACACTTCAGCTTTTCCTACCTATAAACTAGAAGAGTTATATTTGAACCACCTACCTCCCAGGGTCACTTCAAAATATGTTTAAAAGAACTGCATAAATCATAAAGAGCTCAAGAAATACAATGAAGTAACTTCTACCATCTGGGGCTATTCTCACAAGTACAAAGTTTAAGTATCCCAGTAGCCTTTTGGCTTACTAAATGGAGAAACTAGAGAAACCCAAATTCTCTGAGATACCTGGACAAACCAAGGCCTGGCATAATAACCAAAAAGCCCTTTTTAACTTTGAAAAGCAACTGACCCTCTAATTCTCCAGGTTGACTCCCAGTATGAATCATCACTAGTCCCTGAACCTTGACCCCCACACCAAGTCCAAGGTTCCCACTTCCTCTTCCCAAAGTCTAGACCTGCTTGACCCAGACAAGATTGCTGTATGTGGACCCCAATGGTGCTGGTGCTCCTCGGCTATTGCCATCCTCCCTGATTATCTCTTGTAATCTATTTCCTATAGCATATTTTCCCCCTCAATAGTTTGCTTGTTACATTCTCTCTAAACGCTCCCCTCATGCTACATTTTTTGTAGTGCTTCATCCTGTGATGGAGAAACTCATTCAGATTTTGTTATTGGGTCATGTCAGTCATGCCCAAATCTTTGTGACTCTAATTTGGGGTTTTCTTGGCAAAGATTCCAGAGTTTTGCCATTTCCTTCTCCAGCTCATTTTACATATAAGGAAACTGAGGCAAATAGGATTAACTAACTTGTCCAGGGTCACAGAACTAGTAAGTGTCTGAGGCCAAATTTCAGTCTTCCTGATTCCAAGCCCAGTGCTCTATCCTTTGTGCCAACTAGGTACCCCTCAAGGCAAAAAGTAATTATTGCAGTTCAGGTGTTTTACAGGGAAATATCCCTATAATAAAAGGAAAGCTATGGATTAAAGGAAGTCCCCACAAATACACCCTCAAAGCCATTTACTATAAATTAGATTATTGTGGATTGACTGGTCCTTTGGATCAATCACAGACACCTGCCCCAGTAAAGACCTCGTCTCTTCAGTTTCTGTCAAGTCTTTGCCCACAAGCTATTGAGAAAGTCTTCCTCAATAAGTTCCACATCATTGGAACTGTCAGCATAGGGATAGCCATCGTGATGATGTGGTATGATCATCTGTATGATTCTATGTTGTGCTACCTGGAGAAACAGAGAAATGGTCTAGAGTCTTTGTTTTCACTCCCAAGCAGAAAATCTGCCCTCTAGAATTTTTTATGTCTTATTCAATTTTTTGTTTGCTACTAACTTTATTGTTGATTTTTCATTTATAGAATAAAGTTGTTCTATATGTGTTATATTTTTATGCCTTATCTGATATTAATGCTCATAGTTGAGGATTTGGGGATTTTTTGCTTTTCTGGGCAAAGAAATCCTGCAATAAAAAGAATTATGTTTACTAGACACTACTCAAAGATATTGAATGGCTGAATAAGTTGTGGTAGATGATTGTGATGGAATACTACTGTGATATAAGAAATTATGAGCTCAATGATTTTAGAAAACCATGAAAAGACTTGCACAAAATAATGAAGAGCTAAATGAGCAGAACTAAAAAGTTGTTATTAACGGTAACAGCAATATTGTTTTAATAATGACTTTAAGTGAATAAGTTATTTTGACTATTATAAATACCCAAATTAATTATAAAGGACATATGAAGAAAAATGAGCTCTTCATCCAAAGAAAGAACTGATAAATAGAAGTATGTATAAAACTATCTTACATTTATATACCTATTTGTCTCTAATGGTAACCTTCTCTAGGGTAGAGGATGGGGTAGGGAAGGAAAAAATTACAAGGTAATTTTGTGGCATATTTGAAAGGAATAGCAACTTCTGCTCAGTAGATTTGCAGTTTCATGTATGATCATCTTTTTATTGTACTATGTTATCGAACTGCTTGTTTTATCCCATAAATTAAAAATAAATTAAAATTTTAAAAGATATCATACTTAACAAAAGACCATGTAGACCTTGAAGTAAATAAAATGTCATCTCAAATTTTACCAGGATGTAATTTATTAATTGAAGTCCAGGATCTATCACCCTAAGTTCAGGCCTTGACATTGGTCATGAAGCTCCTTCATGAAGAATGAGGAGGCCGTTCAATCTAGCTAGATAAAAAATGGCCCATCAACAAACCAGCTCTAACTGAAATTAAATTTACTGTTGACATTTATCATTTTTGAAGATTTGATTTGAATATATCTATATTAAATTAAAAACAGAGTGCAATGAGATCTTAGAATATTGAACTCCCAAATTTTGTGTACCTCTATAAATAACAATTTTAGCACACCCCCTTAATATATGTATATTTATTAACTTATGGATTATATAAATTTACCACTGAACTCCAATAATTATGAACAATGTTAAATTTATACAGAATTAGGAAATTTTACTTTCTACTCTGGAACTCCTGTGCTAAAAGTAAAAAACTTCTGCTCACATTCCAGCTTTTCCTCACATACTTCTTCCATCTTCTGACCCTCACTAGGGTCTGGCTCCACTCAGATGGTACTGTATGTACCCCAAGTCATCCTTTAATAATAGCTAGCATTTAAATGGGGCTCCAAGATTGGCAAGGTGCTTTACAAATATCATATCATTTGATCTTCATGAAAACCCTGGGAGGTAAGTGATTTTATCATTCCCCTATCACAGGTGAAGAAACTGAGCCAGGCAGAGATAAAGTGACTTTTTTAGTGACTTTCAAGTAATTGGCTAAGGCTGATTCGAACTTAACTCTTCCTGAGGTAATTAGGTAGTCTACTGGTTGTGCAGTCAGAAAGACTTAAGTTCAAATATAGCTTCAGACACTCAACTGTGTGACCCTGGACTAGTGATTAAACTTCTGTCTGACTCAGTTTCCTCAAATGTAAAATTGGGATAATAATTGCATCTACTTTCCAGGGTTGTTGGGAGGATTTAAAGAGATCATAAATGCTTGTGATCTTCTTGACTCTAGCTCCATTACTCTATCCACTATGCTACCTGTTTGCCAAGCTTCCTTTCTAGTACTGATCCCACTTTCCAATCCCCTAATGAATTTCCAAATTTAATGAGTTTTTCCTCAATTCTCATCCTTCTTGACCTCTTGGCCATGTTTGACACTGTCTATCAATGTCTTCTCCTTGATTCTTTTCTCTAGATTTTCATGACACTGCTTGCTCCTGATTCTCTTCCTACCTCTCTGACTACTCCTGAAAAGGAGATTGAAAAGTTTCTTTTATTCTGGATCTTCACCCAGGTCAAACCTGCTCACCATGAGTTTCCCTTAAGGTTCTGGCCCAGGTCAGCTGCTCTTTCTATTATCCCAGACTTGGTTATCTCATCAGATTCCAGGGGTTTACTTTTCATCTCTATGGAGATGGATTTTGGGGGATCTCTATGTATAGCCCTAGTTTCTCACCTGAAGTCCAGGCCTATATCACCAAGTACCTTTTGAATATCTCAAACAAGCTATCCCTGGACATCCCAAACTCAACATGTCACAAAGCAGAACTCATTATCTTTCCCCAAAAAAGAACTCCCTTTTTTTCTGAAATCCCTATTACCTTTAAGGACACCATGATCCTCCCAGTCACCCAGGTTCATGATATTTGTGTCATTCTTGACTATTCTTTTGCACTTACCCATATAACCCATCTGTTGCCAAGTCTTGTCACTTCTACCTTCACATGTCTCATATACATCATGTTCTCTCAGTATACACAGATACAAGTTGGTTGAATTAAAATAATTTGGTTGTTTCTGAAGACCATTCATGGTGATAATATTCCTGGATAAAATTACTCTTTTCCTTCTCCTAGCTTTGCTAATTGCCATCATCTTGAGCCTGGACTATTGCAAAAGTTTTCTAAAGGGTCTCCCTTCCTCAAGTCTCTCGCCACTCCAAGGTATCCTCTATTAGACTGCCAAAATGATGTGCCTAAGATGCAGATCTGATCATGCCACTCCCCTACTCAATAAACTGCAATGGCTCCCAATGCATCCAGGTTTAAATGCAAAATCCTCTGTTTAGCATTTAAATCCTTCACAACCTTGTCCATTCCTAGATTTCTAGCCTTTTTATATTTTACCCCATTCCACGTACTCATGTGCAACATTGGTCATATTGCTCTTCCTCTTATAGGACACTATTTCTTTGACTGTCCTTAATAATTAGAATGTTCTCTCTCCTCACCTCTGTGTTCTAGATCCCCTGGTTTCCTTCAAGATTAAGCTCAAATATTACCTTCTGCAGGACACTATTCCTGGTTCCCCTCAACTCACACTACTGGGGTTTCCTTCTGGGATTCCCCTCCATTTGCACCCTACATATCTTGTATGTACATTTATTTGCATGTTATCTCCTCCTTTAGAATGTGAATTCTTTCAACACACGGACTGTATTTTTGTCTTTCTTTGTTTACCCAGAACTTAGCAAAGTGCCTGGCACATAGTAGGCACTTAATAAATTTTTTTTGACTGACATTCCCCCATTTCTATTTCCAAAGTCTCCTTCTATGATGATAATACCATGGTGCTTAATAAATGCTCATTCCATCCCCTTGTCATCATGTCTTTATGCCTCACCTCTCCCAAACTTATTCTTTTTTTTCTTTTTTTTTTTTTGGCAGGGAAATGAGGTTTAAGTGACTTGCCCAGGCACACTCAGCTAGTAAGTGTCAAGTGTCTGAGGTCAAATTTGAACTCAGGTCTTCCTGAATCCAGGGCCAGTGCTTTATCCACTGCACCAACTAGCTGCCCCCTCCCAAACTTATTCTTTTTCTTCACTGTGACTTCCAATCTCTCCACCCTTCTTTACTTTGCCATACCATTACCCCTGTTCTAGCTATTTCCTCCTTGACCACTTAGTTCTATTCTTCATTCTCCTCCATTCTTGTATCCCTTGCTCCTGTGTCCTGTCAATGCCTACAGTTCACTAAACTCCAAGTCTGGATTATCCCCTCTGCCTCATCTGCTCCTAGTCATATTCTTCTGAATAGAGCCAGAGGAAGTTTTCCCAGGACAATGACTGGATCCCCTCCAAACTAATGTTACCTGATATTAACTGGAACCTCAATCCTTTGGATCCTTGCTAATTGATTTTCTAGCCCATTCTTTCTAAATTCGCTCTTTTCCTCAAACCTCAAGCACCATCTCTTCCACACACTTTTATCTGATGTTCCTGTCTCATATTTTATAAAAAGAGGAGAAAACTGTATCAAAAGAAAGGAAAGAAAGGGAAGGGAAGGGTTTCTTTCATGTTGCCTATAAATGTCATTATTTCCCTCATCCTCAAAAAAATAAAAAACCAACCTTCATTAAGGCCTATTATCCTTCCTATCATTTTATATTGTTTTTTTTTCTTATCGAAACTCTGAAAAAGCTATCTACATTGGGTGCCTCTACTTTTCTTCTTAGTCTCTTCTTAATCCTCTGTAATCTGGCTATCAACCTTATAATTGATTTTACACTGCTCTCTCCAGAGTTAAGAATGATTGCTTAATCACCAAATGTAATGGCCTTTCCTCAGTCCTCATCCTTCTTGAAATCACTGAAGCCTTTGACTAAGACTGTTGATCACCTACTAGATACTCTCTCTTCTTTAGGGTTTCATGACACTGTTTTCTTCCCATCTAGCTAAGCACTCTTCTGTCACCTCTGCAGATTCATCATCCATGACATGGTCACTAATTGTGGCCACCCCGGGCTCTATCCTGGGCCCTCTTCCCTTTATTTTCTATATTCTTTCTTGGTGATCTCATCATTCCCCATGGCTACAGCTATCATCTCTATGCAGATGACTCCTCCATGACTTTCTAGTTCTATCTCCTGAGCTCTAGTCTCACATCACCTGCACATTTGAATGAATACATTAATGAAAAAGTACTTATTAAGTACTTACTAAGTACCAAATATCATGCTAAGCACTAGGGATTCATTTTTTTTTCTAAAGTAAATTCTCTAGTCTGAAGGACCTTACATATTTGTTTGTTTGTTTGTTTTTGGTTTTTGCAGAGCAATGGGGGTTAAATGACTTGCCCAGGGTCACACAGCTAGTAAGTGTCAAGTGTCTGAGGCCAGATTTGAACTCAGGTACTCTTGAATCCAAGGCCGGTGCTTTATCCACTGCACCACCTAGCCGCCCCCTTGGACCTTACATTTTAATGGAGGAGACTAGTGCATATAGAGGAGAAGCAAAGAAGGAAGGGAGTTGTTCTGGGGAGGTAGAAAGCATGGATGTCTATGGGCAGTAGGGTGGTTTATGTAGATGCAGGCAGATGGTGAGATAGCTTTGGTGGAAGGCTGATTGGAATGTGAAACTGAAACATGATCTGGTGTCCAGGGGGAGCCAGCAGATATAGTGGACTAAATGGGTGACTTTGCACACACTTCACTAATCAAAACTGGGTTGGACCTTAAAAGTAATTCCTCCTCAGGAATTAGGATGTGGATTCAGGAAGCCCTAGATTGAGAAGTCCAGCTCTCAGGTCCAGTGTGTATGGTGTTGATCCAATTGGGGAGGAGTAAATCAGAGGCAAGAGATAGATATTGAGATGGCCTAGATGGGTCATTGAATAGGATGCAAAGCTGAGCAACTGAATGGAGAGTAAGCATCTCAAATCCAAAATGTGATTATCTACCCCACCCCAAACCTCTTGCTCTTCCAAACTGCCCCAATTTTGATAGGGATACCACCATCCTCCTACACACTCAAGTTTACTACTTCAGTGTCATATTCAATTCCTCAATCTCACTCACCTCACATTTCTAATCAATTGCCAACATTGTCCTTGATAGTGCCATAACATGTCTCTCTGTACTCACCATCATCATTCTTGTTCAGGCCCTCATCACTTTGCCTAGAATACTGCAACAATCTAATTTCTTCTCACTGACTCATTTCTCCCTCTCTCCAATCCATCCTCTACATAGCTGCCAAAGTGATTTTTCTAAATCAGAAGTCTGATCCTATCACACTTCCATTCATCAAACTTCAGAGCCTATTTATTGCCTCGAGAATCAAATGTAAACTCCTCTGTTTGATTCTTAAAGCTCCCCACAACCTGGACCCTTCATAACTTTCCAGAATTAAAGTTTGCTTCCCTCCTCCCAGTCTATGGTTCAGCCATACTCTTGCAAACACCCCTCCATTGCATTCTCCGTCTCTTTGTTTATTTATTGCCCTTTCCCCATGTTTAGAACATACTCCCTTCTCACCCCCATCCCTTGGAATTCCTGATTTACTTGAAAACTCAGCTCAAAGACCACCTTCTTCATCAACCCTTTCTTGGTCCCCCACATTGTTGGTATACTGCCTCCCTAAACTACCTTAGATTCATTCATTTTACATATTTTCTGTATATTATTGTATTTTTATGTCTCCCCCTCTAGATTGTAAACTCATTGAGGTCAAGAATTGCTTTATTTTTGCCTTCATACCCCCAATGCCTACTGCAGTGCCTATCTAGCACATGATGAGAGCTTAGTATGTACTTGATTGATTAATTGGGGGCAAGATCCAAGTCATTTGGAGCAATGCTAACCAAAAGACAACTCATGAAGGTGACTAGCTGACTTTGCTTCTTCTGATGTTTTTGTTACATTTAACAGCAGTAACAGACAGAAGAATGTTGGAAAGAACAATAAAAGGGTTAGACGTGAGCCTCAAATGTAGACACTGTAGACGGGGAAGACACCTCTGGCTGAATAGATCTGAATTCACATTACATTATATAATGTCTAAAAAATAAGGAAAAAGAGAGACAGCATAATAGGGAAGCATACCAATGCAGCAGTGGAGCTGATATTTTACAGCGGTTACCTCTGAACAAGCTCTATGCACAGTCTATTGAGCATTGTGGCCAGGGCTCCCGGCTTCAGGGTCTCTATGTCACAGATGGTTTATCAGGAGAAAAATGATAATGGCTGAAAACAGCATGAGTTTTTATTGTTAAAAGGAGCAAGGAAGGAGAGAGATGAATACACCAAGAATAATGAAAACATCATTCTCATCGGTACAAGGCAAATTCCAGATACAATCAACTGCCAATTTAAAGCTAAGATTATTAGGCAAGAATTAACTACTGCAATTTTAAGAGCAAATGACAAAGTGATTTCAATCCCTGAGCACATTTGCTTCATCTGCAAACTTGAAGCTGCAGCCTCAAATGCCCGTTAGTTCTTCCCAGATGCCAATGGAGATACACCTGCTCTATGGAGATGCCAGCACACACAAAAAAATCAGAATTGCTTTGCAAGACATTTAATAAACCAAGGACCAAAACAAGGGCACATACAGAGACAGGGGCTGGCATTTTTCTTCTGAAAAGCTCAAAGCACTTTCACATTCCCCCAAACCAAGTCCTTCTTTGAGAAGTCTTAGCCAGGAAACTCTGGAGGCAAGGCTGGTGGTCACAATAAGAAGCAAGCTGCTGTGAAACTCCCAGAGAATATCATACATGCTGCTCCTCAAAGTGCCAACAAGTTGCTTGGCCAAAGGCCATGTATGTCAAGAGAAATTATTTCCTCTTCTTTGAACAGAAAGCCTGATCAAGGAAGAGTGCACAGAAAGTATGCCAAGAAGGAAGGGAGAATTTTCCTCACATCATTGCTACTACCTTCCCAAATGTAAAGAGGAAAATGAACCCCATTATCTCAAACCTTCTAAGATCTCTGTGAGCCACAGAGTACCTGAGTTCAAATATCACCTCAGATATTTACTAGCTTATAACCCCAATTGCCTTAAAACATCCAGGGGCCATCTCCAGTCATCCTAATATATATGTTGTCACCAGACCCCAATGGCTCTAGAGGAGAGAGTAAGGCTGGTACCTTGCACAGTCCTCCCTAACTTAAATCCAGTTCAGTGTAAGTTCATGACATCTGTTATGGTCCTCTTCAAGAATGAAGAACAAACAACAATACACACAACAAAAAGTGCTAATATAAATATTTTGGCATGTATACAGATTTTCTTTTTGCCAATGACCTTCTTTGTGGTACCTTCTCTAAGTTAAAGGTTATAGACATATTAGATACTTTATTTGAATAATTCTAAATTGCTGGGAGCAGCTAGGTAGTGCAGTAGATAAAGCACTAGCCTTGGATTCAGGAGTACCTGAGTTCAAATCTGGCCTCAGGCATTTGACACTTACTAACTGTGTGACCTTGGGCAAAGTCACTTAACCCTCATTGCCCCACAAAAATAAAATAAAATTGCAGATTGCTTTCCAGAATAGTTATATAAATTATATTCCTGTCAACAATTCCTTAGTGTACCCATCATCCTACAACCCTTCAAACACTGACTATTGACATTTTGTCATCTTTGCCAATTCACAGTGTGTAAAGTGAAACTTTGGGGTTGTTTTGCTTTACATATCTTATTATTAGTGATTGGAAGCATTCCTTCATATGGTTGTGGTCTGGAATTATTCTTTGGAGAATTGTTTGTTCATATCTGTCTACTACTTAACTCAGCTATGGGGGACATCAGCTTCTAAAATATTACATTGTTCATGGTAACCTCCTACTCAAAAAACTTCAATGTCTCCCCTTGCTTTAGTCTTGCTCTTAGTTTTTAAAAAAATCAACTTCACAGTGCAAAATGACATCAGGTAGCACATGTCCTACTTTGACAATGCATGCCATAACTTTTAAAGGGAAGGGGGAAGAGAGGGATTCAATCAGCTAAAGGCAGGGTTGGACAATGGTTCATATGAACATGCTGAGAGCTTGGGTCAGGGAGGTAAATGCCTTATAATCTCTATATATGGCAATTTTATGACATGTCACCCAAAAAGTTTATGGGATGTTAAGCTACATTAAGAGAAAACTAATGTCCAGAATGAAGGAAGAAGACATTCGACTCTACTCTCTCATTCAGTCAATAAACTGGGCAGGTCCCATCTGGAATATAATGTTCAGTTTGGGACAAGACATAGACATTGACAAGTTAGTTTGCATGCAAATTAGTTATTTGACTAGTATTCATTAGGTGCTCCCTATGTGCAGGTCTGGTGCTAAGCTCTGGTATACAAAGGAAGGCAAAAGGTATTCACTGCTCTCAAGAAGCTCACATTCTAATGGAAAAGACAGCATAAAAACAACTATGTACAAGCAAGCTATAGACAAAGAAAATTAGGGGTAGTCTTAGAGGAAGGGAACCAGCATTAAGGAGGACTGTGAAAGGCTTCTTGGAGAAGGTAGAATTTTCACTGAAACTTGAAGACAAGAAGCTAAGAAGCATGTGGTGAAGGGATTGAGGACCACTCTTATAATACTCAATTTGTGAAAGTAGTAAGTGTTTAGTCTAGAAATGAGAAAACATAGCTGGATGATAACTATTCAAGGATGATTCTTAAGTCTACACAAACATGTGGCAGTACTCCCTCTTAAAACATGTAAAAGCTAAATGAAGGGAAGGGGGAGCGAAGAGGGTTATGGAAATCACATTTTTTTTCCTCTTAAGAGTAGCCACCAGAGAGTATTATGAGTATTAGCCAATTTACCTAGTCCTCTCAGGACTCTCGGGATAACAGATTATCACCCATCCAACCAATATAACTCTCTTGTGTTTGTCCAAACTGAATCCCCCCCTTCTCTCTCTCTCTCTCTCTCTCTCTCTCTCTCTCTCTCTCTCTCTCTCTCTCTCTCTGTGTGTGTGTGTGTGTGTGTGTGTGTGTGTGCGCGCGTGCAGATGTACACTCACCTGTATCCACTAATCCCATTAATCTGCCCCATTCTCCTAGCCAATACCCTTCAAGGTATCAAACAAATCCTTTTCTTCTAGTATCATTATCTTCATAAGTATCTTACTTAAAATATGTAATAAAAGTAAAAATACTGCTAACAAATTACATGGACTATGCATTCTATTCATTCACATAACCAAACCTTAATAAATGCTTGTTGATTTTTAAGGAGGTTCAAGCCAAACATAATCAAGGGAATGTTGGCAATTTCATCTCTAGTTCCTCTGCTTCTTTGAAAATCAGCCTGCTTTTCCGGTAATTCTCAGTTCACATATTGCTGAAGCCTCGCTTGCAGAATATTAAGCATAATCATGCTGGAATGTGAAATGAGTACGATTATTAAGTGAACATTCCTTGGAATTTCTCTTCTTTAGGATTGGGACATAAACTCATCTTTTCCAATCCATTAGCCACTTTTGTGTTTTCCAAATTTGCTGGCACATTTGCAGTACTTTATCAGCATCATCTTTTAGGGTTTTAAATAGCTCAACTGGAATTCCATCACCTCCACTGGCTTTATTGCTAACAATGCTTCCTAAGTCTCACTTGACTTCATTCTTCAGGATGTCTGGCTCTAGATCAGTAACTACAACATCTTAGTTATCAGTGATTTTAAGATCTTTCTTTTATATTTTCTTTGTGTTTTTGCCACCTCTTCTAAATTTCTTCCGCTTCTACTAAGTTCCCACCATTTTGGTCTTTTATGATGGTCATTTTCCATGAAACTTTCCCTTGATATCTCTAATTTTTCTCAAAAAGATCTCTTGTCCTTCACATTCTATTGCTTTCCTCTATTGCTTTGCATTGATGATTCAAGAAAATTTTCTTATCTCTCTTTGCTGTTCTCTGGAATTCTGCATTCAGTTGGATATATATTTGCTTTTCTCTCTTGCCTTTCACTTACCTTCTTTCTTCAACTATTTATAAAGCTTCATCAGAAGGCCATTTTACTTTTTTGTTCTTCTTTTTCTTTGGAATGTTTTTGCTGCTGCCTCCTATGTAATATTGTGAACTTTTGTCCATAGTTCTTCTGGGAGTCTACCTACCAGATTTAAACCTTTAAATATATTCATCACTTCCACTTCACATTCATAAGGGATGTTCTTTAGGTTACACCAATGAGATCTGATGGTTTTCCCTACTTTCTTCATTTTAAGTCTGAATTTTGCAATAAGAAGCTCATGATCTGAGCCACAGTGAGCTCCTGGTCTTGTTTTAACTTACAATATAGAGCTTCTTCACCTTTGGCTATAAAATATATAATGAATCCGATTTCTAGGTGTTCTGTAAGCTAGACTTTGGCAAAATGTGAACTGAGAATTGCGAGAAGAACAGGATAATTTTTGAAAAGGAACTAGAGACCAAATTGCCAACATTTGCTGGATTATGGAGAATGCAAGAGTTCCAGAAAAGCATCCACTTCTGCTTCATTGACTACATTAAAGCCTTTGATAGTGTGGATCACAACAAAATGTGGCAAGTCCTCAGAGATAGGAGTAGGAGATCTTCTTATTTATTTTTCTCCTGAGGAATCTATATGTGGGCCAAGAAGCAGCAGTTAAAAACAAAACATAGATTAACTGATTGGTTTAAGACTGGAAAGTGAGTATAATTAGATTGTAGATTATCACCTTATTTAATTAATTTATTTGCTGGGTACATCATGTAGAATGTCAGGCTGAGTGAATCAAAAGGTAGAATTAAGGTTTCCAAGAGACATATTAACAATCTCAAATATGCAGAAAATACCATTCTGCTGGCAGAAAGAGGAATTAAGAAGCCTTTTGATGAGGGTAAAAGAGGAAAGAGCTAACGTGAAGCTTTATATATAGATCTAGATAAGCACACACACACACACACATATATATATATATATATGTATAAACTAAGATCTTGGCAACTGGTTCCAAAATTTCCTGGCAAACAGAGGGAGAAGAAATAAAAGCAGTGTCAGATTTTGTATTCTTGGTCTCAAAGATCATTGCAAGTGACAACTGCAGTGATGAAATTAAAAGTTGCTTGCTCCTTGAAAGGAAAGCTATGGAAAATTTGAACAGCATACTAAAAAGCAGAGATATTACCTTGCTGACAAAGGTCCATATAGTCAAAGCTATGATTTTTCTGGTACCAACGTATGGCTATGAGTATTGGGCTATAAAGAAAGCCAGACTCTGCAGAATCAATGCTTTCAAATTGTCTTGCTAGAGAAAACTTTTCAGAGCCCCTTGGACAGTAAGGAGATCAAATCAGTCAATACTTAGAGAAATTAATTCAGGCTATTCATTGGAAGATCAAATATTGAAGATGAAGCTTAAATATGTTGGACACATAATGAGAAGACAGGACTCATTGGAAAAGACCCTGATGTTGGGGAAAGATTGAAGGCAAAAGGAAATGGGGATGGCAGAGGATGAGATGGATAGATGGTATCATAGAAACAACAAACAAACTCGGACAGACTTCAAGAGATAGTGGAGAATAGAAAGTCCTGGCATGCTATGGTACATGAAGGTCACAAAGAATCAGACACAACTAAACTATTGAAAAACAACAACCAGGCCAACCATGTCTTCATTCCTCTCCAGGCTGCATTGTTGACTCATTTCCATAGTACTTTACCATGCTGGATACTTTTACTCTCCCACTCCCTCCTCTTTTCAGCTCCCTTTTATGTAATGTCTTCCTTCGTTAGAATGTAAATTCCTGGGGCAGCTAGGTGGTGCAGTGGATAAAGTACAGGCCCTGGATTCAGGAGGACCTGAGTTCAAATTCTGTCTCAGACACTTGACACTTAGTAGCTGTGTGACCCTGGACAAGTCACTTAACCCCCATTGCCCAGGAAAAAAAAAAAAAACAAGGAATGTAAATTCCTTGAGGGCAAGAACTGTCTTTCTGCTTATGTTTGTATTCACAGTGCTTAGGTCAGTACCAAAGTTACCAACTGATGAATCCAATGGCCTTTTCTCAATCCTCATCCTTCATGACCTTTTCTGTAGCATTTGACACTGTTGATCAAGGACAGTTCTTACTTTTCTATTTGTATTCCCAGCATTTCCACCATATATCATCATGACACTACTGAAAGCAGGCTTCCGAGACCTTTCCCCATGGAGAATTACATCCACAAAGTTTGCTGAAATACTCTGCAAAGGTCTGTTACATATGTTAAGGATCTTGAGGACAGGAAATGTTTTTGTGCTATCAATTTCCTTGTATTCTCAGCATTTAATACCTGGCACACAGTCATATAGGTGACATATATGTTCATATGTGTGTAAATGTTACATATTAGTACAATTAGAACAACCACCTACCAATTCTGAAATTTTTATGTTTGAAAAATTGTTTTCCCTCATCTTAGAAATAGGTTTTTATGTAACATTTCCTTAAAAGTTGTCCATTTCTATGCAAACTTATACTTCTCACAATGATTGTTTTAGAGGTTTCCTTAATTTCTGAAGAATTTTCCTAGTTTATTTCCTGACCACTTTGGTGGCTCAGTCAAGCTTAATTTCAGTACATTAGGAAGAAAAATACAAGATTCTTTGAACTTACCTCCTGACATAAATGAAAAGGGTTTTTCTAGATAGTGAAGAAAAAGTCTGGCCATCTCAACTAATCTTAGGTAAATTATGATCATGCTTTGGTGAAGTTAGTGTTTATATGTATCAGCTAATGCTCACAAGAGGAGGAATTATGAGTAATTCTAACTAATTTTATTTTTATTATGTACTTACTCCTCTGGGTTGATACAGGAAACTGCTTTGTAAAAGGTTATTAAAATGTGAGCTGTTAGTAGAAAGTTAACTATGTCTATAAAATTAGATATAGCCATAAAATCAGTGGTGATTATTAGTAAATGAAAGTATTCATATTTCTATAAGCATGTTTGAATATCATATCAAGGAGCCATGTGCCAACATCTTGAAGCAAAGCACTGTGAAGCACCATGAAATACATGAATTGCAAAATGATGCTTTAAAAAGGCATTTGTGGGGGGGCAGCTAGGTGGCGCAGTGGATAAAGCACTGGCCCTGAATTCAGGAGTTCCTGAGTTCAAATCTGGCCTCAGATGCTTGACACTTACTAGCTGTATGACCCTGGGCAAGTCACAACCCCCATTGCCCCGCAAAAAAAAAAAAAAAAGGCATTTGTGGGGGCAGCTAGGTGGTGCAGTGGATAAAGCACTGGCCCTGGATTCAGGAGGGCCTGAGTTCAAATCTGGCCTCAAACACTTGACACTTAATAGCTGTGTGACCCTGGGCAAGTGACTTAACCCTCATTGCCCTGTTTTAAAAAAAAAGAAAGAAAAAGAAAAAAGAAAACAAAGGCATTTGTGAGTTCTTGAAATATATTATCTAAGCTTATTTTTAGTTTTTCTAATCATGGTTTTTAGGGAGTACAATGATTCTTTTGTCCACTTAACTTGTTCTCTAGGTCAGTTGTTTTCAATATATCTTACATTTTCTTTTAGCATTTTTTTCAATCATTATTTTTTTCTAATATCCTTCCTATATCATGTCACTGATTTCTGTTTGGGTTCTTCTATTTTTCAGGAAGTCCATTATTTGGGTAAAATTCTCATTTAAACTATTTATTCTCCTTCCAATTCTTTCCTCTAGAGCTTCATTTAATTCTTTTAAAATTTCCTTCTATGTATTCATATAATATTTGTGGAAAACTTATTATTAGCCTAGAGTTTTGGATATTTCTTGACCTACAGTATTTTTTATACTTTTTTTTGTTTTTCTTACATTTTTTATCTTCTTTGGTTTACATATCTTTATAACTTCACTAAATTGAAGATTGTCTCTGCTATAAAATGGAAGCGAATTGCAGAGTGGATTAAAAACTAGAATCCTACAATATGCTGTTTACAAGAAACACATTTGCAGCAAAGAGAAACACACAGAGTAAAGGTAAAAGGCTGGAGCAGAATATATCATGCTTCAGCTAAAGTAAAAAAAGCAGGGGTAGCAATCCTTATCTCAGACAAAGCGCAGGCAAAAATAGATCTCGTTAAAAGCGATAAGGAAGGAAATTACATCTTGCTTAAAGGTACTATAGATAATGAAGTAATATCAATATTAAATATGTATGTGCCAAGTGGTATAGCATCCAAGTTCTTAGAGGAGAAGTTAAATGAGTTACAAGAGGAATTAGACAGTAATATTATACTAGTGGGGGATCTGAACCTCCCCCTCTCAGAATTAGATAAATCTAGCTGAAAAATAAATAAGAAAGAAGTGAAAGAGGTGAATAGATTACTAGAAAATTTAGACATGATAGATGTCTGGAGAAAATTGAATGGGGATAGAAAGGAATATACCTTTTTCTCAGCAGTCATGGCACATTTTCAAAAATTGACCATGTATTAGGGCACAAAAACATCATAGTCAAATGTAGAAAGGCAGAAATAGTAAATGCATCCTTTTCAGATCATGATGCAATAAAAATTACATGTAAGAAAGAGCCAAGGAAAAGTAGAATGAAAATCAATTGGAAACTAAATAATTTCATTCTAAAGAATGAATGGGATAAACAACAAATCATAGAAACAATCAATAACTATATCCAGGAGAATGACAATAATGAGACAACATACCAAAATCTATGGGATGCAGCCAAAGCAGTGCTTAGGGGAAAATTTATAGCTCTAAATGCTTACATGAATAAAAAAGAGAAAGAGGAGATTAATGAATTGGGTATGCAACTTAAAAAGCTAGAAAAAGAACAAATTAGAAATCCCCAATTAGACACTAAATTAGAGATCCTGAAAATTAAAGGAGAAATTAATAAGATTGAAAGCAAAAAAACTATAGAATTAATCAATAAAACTAAGAGCTGCTTTTATGAAAAAACACACAATAAAATAGATAAAATATTGGTTAATTTGATTAAAAAAAAAGAAAGAAGAAAACCAAATTACCAGTATCAAAAATGAAAAAGGGGATGTTACCACCAATGAAGTGGAAATTAAATCAATAATTAAGAATTATTTTGCCCAACTGTATGCCAATAAATTTGACAATCTAAATGAAATGGATGAATATTTACAAAAATACAAACTGCCCAGGTTAACTGAAGAAGAAATAAAATCCTTAAATAAACCCATATTAGAAAAAGAAATTGAACAAGCCATTAATGAACTCCCTAAGAAAAAATCCCCAGGGCCAGATGGGTTTACCGGTGAATTTTACCAAACATTTAAAGAACAATTAATTCCAATACTATACAAATTATTTGGAAAAATAGATGAAGAAGGAGTTCTACCAAATTCATTTTATGACACAAATATGGTGATGATACCAAAACCAGGCAAAGCAAAAACAGAGAAAGAAAATTATAGACCAATTTCCCTAATGAATATTGATGCTAAAATCTAAAATAAGATATTAGCAAGGAGATTACAGCAAGTGATCACCAGGATAATACACTATGACCAGATGGGTTTTATACCAGGAATGCAGGGCTGGTTCAACATTAGGAAAACTATTAACATAATCAACCACATCAAGAAGAAAACCAACCAAAATCATATGATTATCTCAATAGATGCAGAGAAAGCTTTTGACAAAATACAGCACCCATTCCTAATAAAAACACTAGAGAGTTTAGGAATAGGTGGAGCTTTCCTTAGAATAATAAACAGTATCTACCTAAAGCCATCATCAAGTATTATATGCAATGGAGATAAATTAGAGGCCTTCCCAATAAGATCGGAGGTGAAACAGGGATGTCCATTATCACCCCTGTTATTTAATATTGTCCTAGAAATGTTAGCTTTAGCAATCAGAGAAGAGAAAGGAATTAAAGGAATTAGAGTAGGCAAGGAGGAAACAAAACTATCACTCTTTGCAGATGATATGATGGTATACTTAAAGAATCCTAGAGAATCAACTCAAAAATTACTTGAAACAATTAACAACTTTAGCAAAGTAGCAGGATATAAAATAAATTCACATAAATCATCAGCATTTCTATACATGACCAACAAAGTCCAGCAGCAAGAGATAGAAAGAGAAATTCCATTTAAAGTAACAGTAGATAATATAAAATACTTGGGAGTCTACTTGCCAAGACAAACCCAGGAACTCTATGAACACAACTACCAAACACTCTTCACACAAATCAAATCAGATCTAAATAATTGGAAAGATATCAATTGCTCATGGATAGGCAGAGCTAATATAGTAAAAATGAAAATACTGCCTAAATTAATTTACTTATTCAGTGCCATACCAATCAGACTACCTAAAAATTATTTTATAGAGCTTGAAAAAATAATAACAAAATTCATCTGGAAAAACAAAAAATCAAGAATATCCAGGGAAATAATGAAAAAAAATTCACAGGAAGGTGGGTTAGCGCTACCAAACCTGGAGCTTTACTATAAAGCAGCAGTCATCAAAACTATCTGGTACTGGCTGAAAAATAGAGTGGTAGATCAATGGAATAGGCTAGGCTCAGGAAATGCAGTAGTAAATGACACTAGTAATGTAGCGTTTGATAAACCTAAAGACTCCAGCTTCTGGGATAGGAACTCAGTATTGGACAAAAACTGCTGGGAAAACTGGAAGATAGTATGGCAGAAATTAGGCATAGACCAACATCTGACACTTTATACTAAAATAAGGTCAAAATGGATACACAATTTAGACATAAGAGGTGATACCATAGGTAAATTAGGAGAGAAAGGAATAGTCTACCTATCAGACCTTTGGAAAGGAAAACAGTTTATGACCAAACAAGAGATAGAGTATATTGTAAAATGCAAAATGGATGATTTTGCTTACATTAAATTAAAAAAATTTTGTACAAACAGAAGCAATGCATCCAAAATTAGAAGGGAGGCAGAAAGCTGGGAAACAATTTTTGTGGCCAGTACTTCTAATAAAGGCCTCATCTCTAAAATATATAGGGAACTAAATCAAATTTATAAGAATCCAAGTCATTCCCCAATTGAGAAATGGTCAAAGGATATGAACAGACAGTTTTCTGATGAAGAAACCAAAGCTATCTATTCCCATATGAAAAAATGCTCTAAATCTCTAATGATTAGAGAGATGCAAATTAAAACAACTCTGAGGTACCACCTGACACCTATCAGATTGGCTAAAATGACAAAAAAGGAAAATAATAAATTTTGGAGAAGCTGTGGGAAAATTGGAACACTAATGCATTGTTGGTGGAGTTGTGAACTGATCCAACTATTCTGGAGAGCAATTTGGAATTATGCCCAAAGGGCAATAAAGCTGTGCATACACTTTGACCCAGCAATACTACTTTTGGGTCTTTTTCCCAAAGAGATCATGGAAAGGGGAGAGGGACCCACATGTACAAAAATATTTATAGCTGCTCTTTATGTGGTAGCAAGGAATTGGAAGTTGAGGGGGTGCCCATCAATTGGGGAATGGCTAGACAAGTTGTGGTATATGAATACAATGGAATACTATTGTGCTGTAAAAAATGATGAGCAGGAGGAGTTCAGGGAAACCTGGAGGGTCTTGCGTGAGCTGATGATGAGTGAGATGAGCAGAACCAGAAGAACATTGTACACAGTATCATCAACATTGAGTGTTGATCTACTGTGATAGACTAGATTCTTCTCACCAATGCAATGGTACAGAAGAGTTCCAGGGAACTCATGATGGAAGAGGATCTCCAAATCCAAGGAAAAAAAAAAAAAAGAACTGTGGAGTATAAATGCTGAATGAACCATACTATTTCTTTTGGTTTTGGTGCTGTTGGTTTTTTTTCTATTTTGAGGTTTTTCATCAGTGCTCTGATTTTTTTCTCTTATAACATGACTAATGCAGAAATAGGATTAATGTTATTATGTGTGTGTGTGTGTGTATATATATATATATATATATATATATATATATATATATATGTAAATAACCTATATCAGATTACCTGCTGTCTAGAGGAGGGGGGAGGGAGGGGAGGGAGGGAGAAAAATCTGAAATTGTAAAGCTTGTATGGACAAAAGTTGAGAACTATCTTTACATGTAATGAAAAAAAAAATAAAATACTTTATTAATTTTTAAAAAATTGAAGATGTGTGCTCCACCCCCTTCTTGATCTTGCCCTGGATCACCTCAGTGCTTGCATTAACTTCATATTCCCTGGGTTAGAGGCCCCCAGTCCCTATCTTTGAGATTCTGTCACTGGATCTTCAGGGACTTAGGGTGACCTGGTCTTAACGTGTTTATGCAACACTATTAGTCACTGCTACTGATTAAGTCTTTTAACCCTGCCCTCCCAATCCCTTCTTACACACACACACACACACACACACACACACACACACACACACTAGTTTCTGTCAATCTAGGCCCTTTTTTTCTTTTAATATCTGTGGACTTTATAGGTGGAGATCTTTGTTCTTACTTCCTCTAGAAACAGACAAATAGGATGCATGTGACTCTGGCTAGTCTCTACTTATGCTGGGAAGCTGAAGATCTTTTTTGTCTATTCTGGTACAAGCTTGGCAAACACCTTTGCTATTGACCATGGACTTCTAGCTAATTCTTTCTGCAATTCTATACAAAGTATTCACTTACTATGATTTCTCATTGGTTTCTTAAACCACTATAAATGGTTTACATTGTTCATTTTCATGAGAATTTAAGGTTTTTGTTGAAGTAGATATGTTAGAGTTGGGCAGTCTACCTCCTTTCAAGTGACCATCTTGGCAGAAAGTCCTAAGCAGAGTTATGATTTAATGACTTTACTAATTGTCACTTCTATGTTAATATTGAATAAATAAATCAGGGATAAAAAAAGTTGCCAACTATCATTACTATTTAAAAACATGCTAGAAATGTTAACTGTAGCAATGGCATGAAAAAAAAATTGAGAAACTTAGGCAGAGAGGAAAGAAAACTATTGCTTTTTGCAGATGATATGAAGGCATACTTAGAGAACCCTAAAGAGACAAATAAAATTAAGAGAAATAATAATTTCATCAAAGTTTCAAGATATAAGATAAATACACATAAAAAATCGGCATTCATATATATATATACATATATATATGTATGTATAGGTATATATATATGTGTGTGTGTATACCTATACATACATACATACACACACACACACACACACACATATATGAAAATCTGGGAGGAAGAACTAAAAAATGAAATCCATTCTAAATAACTACAGAAGTGGTAAAATACTTAAAGTGTATCTGCTAAGATTAATGTTGGAACTATATGAATCTAATTCTAAAACATTCTTTGCTGAAATACAGACCTAAAGAATTGAAGAAACATTAATTGCTAATGGTAAGTAAAGCCAAATAATTAAAATTAAAATACCATCTAAATTACTTTATTTATTCAGTGCTGTACCAATAAAGCATCCAAAAGAATATCCTATAGAACCAGAAAAATAACAACAAAAATTGTGCAGCAACAAAAGGTGAAGAAATGAAAAGGTAATAAGGAAAAATGTGATAAATAAGGTTATCTAACAGGACCAGATATATAACTGAACTATAAATCAGTAATCATCAAAATGATTTTGTACTAAGGTAGGGGGGATGTGGAGAGGGGGACAATCAGTGAACCAGATTAGATACACAACATATAGAATAAACATAGTAGCAGAGAGTTTGATAAACTCATATACCCCAGTTACTAGGGAGAAAACTCAGTATTTAACAAAAACTTCTAGGAAAACTAGACAGCAATCTGGCAGAAACTAAGTTTAGACTAACATCTCACTCAATATATCAAGATTAGCTCTAAGTAAAAAGTCACTTCAAGGAAGAAATAAATTTTTGGATCTATGACTAGAGGAAAGGCTTATGATTAAATAAGTGATACAAAAGACCACACTGAATAAAATGAAAAATGAAACTGTATTTTTTAAAATTCCTTGTTAATCTAATATAATAAAAATTAGAATAGGAAGGTCATTGCAATCAATTTCTTTGATAAAGGTCTCTTTTTGAGATATATGATAACTATTCAAATCTATAGGGTTAAGTAAGAGACATTTCCCATTACATAAATGTTGAAAGGATATGAATAATCAGTTTTCAAAATAAGAAACTCAAGTTATCCACAATCATATGAAAAATGCCCAAAATCATTTCAAAAGAATGAAAATCAAAGGAACTTTGACTTTCTACCTCACATCTACCAGACTGGAAAAGATGACAAAAGAGCAAAATGACAACTGTTGGATGGGCTTTGATGAAACAATGACATTAATTAAAGCACTATTGGTAGAGCTATAAATTGGCTCTACCATTGTGGAAAGCAATTTGGAACTATGCCCAGGATGTAACCAAATTGTGCATGTCCTCTGACAAATCTATACCACACTAGCCCTATGCCCCAAAGAAATTAAGAGGAATAGGATCAGGGGGTGGCTAGGTGGCACAGTGGATAGAGCACCGGCCCTGGAGTCAGGAGTACCTGAGTTCAAATCCGGCCTCAGACACTTGACACTTACTAGCTGTGTGACCCTGGGCAAGTCACTTAACCCCCATTGCCCCACCAAAAAAAAAAAAGAGGAATAGGATCTAGAAATACAAAAATATTTGTAGCATGGTAATCAAAAATTGGAAGCTAAGGGTATAACCTATTGGAGGGAAAGCAAAACAAATTGTGGTATATGAATGCGATGGCATATTATTGTCCCATAAGAAATGGACATCTTCAGAGGAAACTGGGAAGATCTTTATGAACTGATTCACAAAGTAAGCAGAAATAGGAAAACAGTTATAAAAAGATAAAATAATAGAGGAAAAACTTCAAAAGAATTTAGAACTTAAGTCCAAAAGAATGGAGATAAAACATGCCACTAATCTCTTGACAAAGGAGTGATGATTTTAAAAATCAGAAAGAGGCATACTTTTTTTGGCTAATGTGGTAATTTGTTTTGCTAAACTATGTAAAAATGTATTGATGGATTTGTTTTTCATGTTTATTTTTAATGTTTGATCAATGTGTTGAAGGGGGCTATAAAAAGGAACAAATTTATAAAAACTTGTTACTTGAGAAATTTTAAAGTAAAAAAATTAAGTGATTTGGTTATGAGTCAGCATTTTCTGTTCAACTCAGCATATATTTAACATACTTAGTCCAAAATATTTTGTCAGTATCTGAAGATAACAAAGAAATAATAGTCAAAGGTTGTTACATTGACATATATTCAGCTTCTTTCTTGCATGCCCCACATACATCAAAGTTAGCAAGCTATTTAAAGACTAGGAATCTTTCTATATATTATCCATTTTTAGATCCCAATGTGTGGGACAATTACGGATTTAAGTCAGATTAAACTCTGAGGATGGAATATGAAGGATACCTAACCCCGCGCCCCCCCCCAATAGCTAGCCTCTTGCTTTGCCTAAAAGTTAATTGCTTGTCAAATTCTCACTGTCTCCTTTAAGTTTTATTGTTGAGATAATGGACTTGGGACAGTTCTGTAAACTTTGGGGATGGGGTCTGGGAGATATCCAGTCCCCCAGTAAGTTTTATTACTTGTCACAGTTCTACCAATTAGCACTATTTACTTTACTTTTGCTTAGTTCCCACATGCCAGCTACACCTTAGTTTATGGCCTGTAATAAAAAAACTCCCCTCTCACATGTCAGAATCCCAGTCCTTGTCATGATAAATTGCAGTCAGATAAGGGAGTGATTTCTGCCTCCCTCTTTCTTTGACATTCCTCAGACTTGTACCTCTTCCCCTGTTCCCCTTTGTTCTTGGACATGTCTCCATACATGGATCACGAGCTGGGTATGCACCTTGGATGAGACAGGATTGGATGTTAGATTGTGAGCTCATCCACCCTAGGTGTACCTGGGGACAGTCCTTTTCAAGATTACTATAAAAACCTAGAGGATTGGGCATATCTTTGCAAGACTTCAATGTGTAATTGGGTTTTGCCCGTCCTCATGAGGATGTAATAAATCTGTCTCTGCTTGACTTGGTGGTCTCCTCAAGTTATTTGGGTAAACTGAGGCAGTTTGTCCCAAACACCAACATTTATCAATAGAGTCTTTAGAGAGGATTTAGAAGAAAATGACTACTTACTAACAATTATCAAGGGAATTAAAATGCTTCTAGGGTAAGGAACTGACTCCAAAAGGACCTCTCAAAATATAACCTCTCCAAGTACAAGCTATTATTGAGTATTTTGAGGAATATATATACCATGATGTGACCCAACACTATAACAGAGACTCTGATTGTCAATCTGAGATGAATGTTTCTTGCTTCTGGGTCTTGTAAAGTCACTTATAGAGGAGGAACTTTTTTTTTTAGGGCAAAGAGGGTTAAGTGACTTGCCCAGGGTCACACAGCTAGTAAGTGTTAAGTGTCTGAGGCTGGATTTGAACTCAGGTCCTCCTGAATCCAGGGCCAGTGCTTTATCCACTGCACCACCTAGCTGCCACAAAGTCACTTATAAAATGGAAAAAAATACATTAGAAAATAAGGGGAAAATGATAATAAAAGAACATGTTATTGAATCTATATCCTTATATTATCCACCAAAGATTACTAAACCAAAGGATGATAGGTTTAGAGCTGAAAGGGACCTTAGAGACAATTAACTTCAGTCCCTTCATTCTATAGATGAAGAAACAGATAAGCAAAAATACTTAAACTAGTAAGTGGGATTTGAACCTTTGGCTTCCTATCTCCAAGTTCAACATTCTAGTCACTCTCAGAAAGTCCCTTAGGGAATAAAGATCAGGAGGCCTCAATGGATAAATGAATTTCAATTAAAGGAAGAAGTTGATCTAAGAGATGAGGTACTTCCTTGAGAGAAAAAGCCTGAATATGACCCCCTAGGAACAGCCTCAGGCTTTGGCTTCTCATAGCAAGCAGTACAGTGACACAGAAGGGGAAAAAGAAAGGTTTTGACAAGGGATGTAAGAAGGAGATGAATGCATATTTTGACATCTTAACAATTTCTCCTCCCTAAAATTTTTAAGGAAAAAAAAGTTGGCCATTGGCTTTCTGGAACTTCTAAAAGACATTGGTATGAGCAGCTGAGCAGTTGGTTACATGCTATCTTGAGATTTCCTTGACTTATCAATTCATCATGCTAGGCACCTTATGGGCACTATAGATATAGATATATAAAATATAGATAGATAGATAAAATATATTATATATATATAATAATGGTAATAATGGTGATATTTTCCAACTATCTCTGTATTTGACTACAGTAGAGATTTTTTTTCCTGATAAGACATTCCTATTTCAGATTTCAGCAAATTTTCAGGACATAAAAGTTACAAAGACAATGAGGTGTAAGGGCATGTCTCACACAGAGTGCCTTTGCACCTCATAGAGGATAAGAATTTTCAGAGATGAGAACCAAACCCCCCTGAGAAATTTGTCCAAAACAGATGTCACATCCACTGAGGAGCTTTATGAAGACTCTACAAAGAGGGCAGCTAGGTGGTACAGTGAATAAAACAATGGCCACGGAATCAGGAGGACCCGAGTTCAAATCTGACCTCAGACATTTGATGCTTACTAGCTGTGTAACCCTGGGCAAATCACTTAACCATAATTGCCTCAAAAACATCCAGGGCCAACTCCAGTCATCCTGATGTATTTCTTGTCACTGGACCCAGGGGAGAGTAAGGCTGGTAACTTTGCACAGCCCTCCCTCACTTAAATCCAAATCACTTCAACTCATGACATCATCTCCTGATGTCATGATCCTCTTCAAGAAGGAAGGACCAACAACAACAACAACAACAACAACAAACAGCAACAAAGGGAGAAGGAATATTGACATCTTTCAACAGTGAGTCACCTTGATTATAAATGTTATCTACATGCATGCCCCACTATTGTATAACTCTAAGTTCATGCATATTCTTTTTGTGGATGCTTTGTGGACTTGTGTAAAAATGAGTCAAAATTCTATCTGGGGATGGGGGAGAGGTTTTGTTTCTTTTGGCTGTTTTTGTTTGTTTGCTACTGTTTTACTAAATCATCTTAATAAAAGTCATTGTTTGGAGCTAATTGTTTCTACTGGCATGAATGGGAATCATCCAAAAAGAGGCTCATAAGCTATAGTGATAGGGATGCCCCTAGAACATAAGCTATTTGCTACTTCTGGAGACCTAACTTACAAGTATATTATATAACTTGGAAAACTAGACCATAAGAGATGCTACACTGTCAGAAATATGTCTAAAACATACTTGCATCTATCATTTGTAGGGATCTCTAGCTAGAACTCTCCTTTTTAGATGTCTTTGTTTTGTAAAGATCCATTGTAGAAAAATTACCAGGTTTTTTCCTTCTTTTGTTTTAGACCATAATTGGACAGTCAGTTTTCTGGTTGTGGTTGAGTTGGTTGGGTTGGTTGTTGTGGTGGGTGGTAGTTGTTGTTGGTGGTGGTGGTGGTGGTGGTGGTTGGTGGTTGTGGTTGTGGTTGTGGTTGCTGGTGGTGGTAGTGGTGGTGGTTGGTGGTGGTTGTTGTTGTTGGTGGTGGTGGTGGTTGGTGGTTGTTGTTGGTGGTGGTGGTGGTGGTTGGTGGTTGTTGTTGTTGGTGGTGGTGGTGGTGGTGATGGTTGGTGGTTGGTGGTTGTTGTTGTTGGTGGTGGTTGGTGGTTGTTGTTGTTGGTGGTGGTGGTGGTGGTTGGTGGTTGGTGGTTGGTGGTTGGTGGTTGGTGGTTGGTGGTTGGTGGTGGTGGTGGGTGGTGGTTGTTGGTTGTTGTTGTGGTTGTTGGTGGTGGTGGTGGTGGTGGTTGTGGTGGTTGTTGGTGGTGGTGGTGGTGGTTGTTGGTTGTTGTTGTTGTTGTTGCTTTTGTTATTATTGTTAACCAACATTTATATATACTATGTTCCAGGTACTGTGCTAAATGCTTTACAATTAATATCTCATTTAATTCTCACTACTCACTACTATTGTCCCCATTTTATAGATGAGAAAACTCAGGAAAATAGGGGTTAAATGACTTGCCCAAGATCACACTGCTAGTAAGTATCTGAGATCAGATTTGAACTCAGGTCCAGAATGCTAGCCACTGTACCACCTAGCTGCCTCAAGTCAGACAAGATAGATCATTAGCTTGTAAGTTCCTTAAAGGCAGGACTTTCTTTTTGTATATTTATATCCCCAGCTCTTACCATAGTGCCTGACACCATAGTAGGTGCTTAATAAATATATATTGGTTAACTCTATATGTACCTGTGGGAGAGTGATTTATAGAGTTTGGTGGGGGGGATGTTTGGTACTAAATTTTCTTACTTTCAATATTCAGTCAATATCCCTTTTCTAAAAGCTATTAAAGGCTGCCTGACTAAAATTATTCTCAACTCATGATACTGGAGAAGTCTACCAGTCGGGGCTTAAGTCAAGGAGATTAGAAAATAGTTCCCCACCTCTTCAAGGAGATCTCCTGAGGGGAAGATGTATCATGTATCTGGGACCTGAAAACCTATCTGTGAGAGTAGAAGTTGGTATAAAAATCTTCAGAGTTTACATGGGCTCCATCAGGATCTAGGAGAGATAAGATCTTCCACAAAATCTCTAAAGAAATCTCTAAAATTACACCAGAAGGAATAACAATAAGGAAAGCCAAATAGAAAGATCCATGGGCTCCAGGCTAGGGCCAAACAAAAAGACTGCTAGCATCTTGTCAAAGTTGTGAGCAGAGGCAAGCCAGAGTAGGTGGAGAGCAAACAGTATAAACTGGTCCCTGCATGGAGACAGGGCAATGTCTGTGCCCAGGCAGCCCTTTGGCAGCTCTTCCAGAAGCACAGGAGAAGACAGGACTAGGGCAAAATGCAAGCATCATAGGACCAGTTCCATGTACCACAGCATAGAGGTAGCCCTCCCCTGAGTCACAACAGGAGAAAGGGCTGAACAGCTCTTGGGAAGCAAAGCACCTGTGGTTTTGCAGCTTAATCGACAGCATCTAGTCAGACTCACTAAAGAGAATCAAGCTAAATTCAGGTTTAAAACTGTGCAAGGGGAAGGAGAAAGACAAGGTACAAAAGCTAAAAACTAAGATAATAGGGGCAGTTAGGTGGTGCAGGAGGACCTGAGTTCAAATCCAGCCTCAGACACTTAACACTTACTAGCTGTGTGACCCTGGGCAAGTCACTTAACCCCAATTGCCTCACTAAAAAAAATAAAATAAAATAAAAACATATCTCAACTTGCCAAGATCAGAGTGTCTCTGTGTTTTTGATCTCTCTTTATTTAGACCTGGTTTCTAGGTGTCCTGTCATCTAATTTAAACATTTCAATTTTTGATTACCAGTTAGGGTTTCTCTGACCTGTCTCTGTTGGTGTTGATTGATAGGGACAAGCCCTCTTGGTTACTGTAAGAACACAAACCTTAGTTTCTCTGTTAACCCTTTTAGGTACTATTGATAGCTACTGTTATGGGCTGGAATACCTCATTTGAATGGGCCAGAGTACCTCAGAAGTTTTCTGGGGTAAATCAAAGAACCTTCTCCTTGAGAAACTAAAGCAAAAGACAGACAGCCCTAAAGAGATAAGTGGCACTGGATGGGGACTGAGTTAGCTCCAGGACCACCACCCTTCATTCCAGTCTCTCCCACCCCTTGGGGAGATAAGATTAGGTGTGGCTGCTGCCTTTGTAGCCTGAGGAGCAGAGAGATGGTTTGAGAGATCCTTAGCCACCCCCAGCCACCACCAGTCGGGGATGGTCCTCCCCCAATAAGGGAACTTTGCACAGTCAGATGATTACCCCCATCAGTCCTCTATAAAGGGATTTCCCTATCTCTCCTGCTCAGGGAGAAAGATTGCTCAGAGAGCCATGCCTCTGTGCCATGCCTTCTCCCCATGAGAATAAGTCCAAAATAAACTATTATTTTATTCTGATAGGATTTGTGTGCAAGAGGGTGTAATGTGTTTTTTTTTTTGTTTGTTTGTTTTTTAATTTTTAGTGAGGCAATTGGGGCCAAGTGACTTGCCCAGGGTCACACAGCTAGTAAGTGTTAAGTGTCTGAGGTCGGATTCGAACTCAGGTACTCCTGACTCCAGGGCCAGTGCTCTATCCACTGCTCCACCTAGCTGCCCCAAGGTGTAATGTTTTAAAGAGGAATTCCTAAGAAACCCTATACCAACCTCCACTTTATTTTTCCCATAACACTACTATTGATAGGTTATCTGTTAACCCTTTTAGCCTTCTCCATCAGTCTCGCATCTCCAACTGCCTTTCGAACATCTCAAACTGGAATCCCATAAACATATTTAACACAATATGTCCAAAATAGAACTTATTATATTTTCCCCTAAGCTCTCTCCTTCTCCTATCTTTCCTATTACTGTAGAGGGCAAGATTCCCTCAGGCTTATAACCTAGGAGTCATCCTAGACTCCTTACTATCCCCCCTATCCAAGCTGGTGCCAAGGCCTGCCAATTTCAACTTTGCCCCCTTCTCTCCTTTGACACTGACACTACTCTAGTGCAGGCCCTTATCAGCTCACACCTGGTAGGTCAATCTGCCACAACCTGCCCTACTCCAATCCATCTGCCATTTAGCCACTAAAGTGATTTTCCTAAAGTATAGGGCCAATCATGTCACCCCCTTACTAATTAAACTCCGGGAGCAAATACAAAATCCTCTATTTGGCATTCAAAACCCTTTATAACCCAGTCCCCTCCTATCTTTCCAGCCTTCTTATATCTTACTTCCCAACACGTACTCTTCCATCCAGTGACAATGGCCTCCTGACTGTTCCAAAAACAAGATTTCCTGTCTCTTAGCTCCGGACATTTTCTCTGAATCTGCCTAGTACCTGAAATGCTCTCCCTCCCCAGCCCTGCCTACTTACCTCCCTGAATTCCTTTAAGTTTCAACAAAAATCCCTTTTCTTACTGGAAGCCTTCAGCAATCTCTCTTAATTCTAATGACTTCCTTCTTGTTAAGTATTTCCTATTATTCTGTGTATAGCTGGCTTTGTATGTATTTGTTTGCATACTGACTCCCACATTGGACTGTAAGTTCCTAGAGGTCAGATACTATCTTTTTTTTTTTTTTTTGGTTAAGTGACTTGCCCAGGGTCACACAGCTAGTAAGTGTCAAGTGCTCAGGCCGGATTTGAACTCAGGTACTCCTGAATCCAGGGCTGATGCTTTATCCACTGCGCCACCTGGCTGCCCGCCCCACCCCTCCAGATACTATCTTTTGCCTCTTGTTGTATTCCTAGCAGTTAGCACAGTGCCTAGGACATAATAGTCACTTAATAAATTATTTTGATTGATTGATTAAAAGACTTGATTTACTGTGATATGGAGCAACATTTTCCATATACAGATAACCCTTTATCACTTACAATAGGAATGAGACATTAAGGCATTTCACAGGCTAGTATACAACAACAAAGCTAGGGAGTTTTGCTGCTGAAAAATCTACAAAATAAAAGTAGGAATGGAAGCTAAGCAAGTACTGGAAAATAGATTTTGCCTCCTTCTCTTCCTTTTTGTTCAGGCTCAAATTCATTTACCTACCAGAAAAAAATTGAGAGAATTTCTAACTGTGGTAAAATATGAAAGTTTTTAACAGTCGGTTAGGATAAGTGAAAGACGCCAGTTTTTCAAGGACCACCCTTTTGGGGAGGAGATGAACAGTCTGCCTGCTGCGCATGTCAGACTGCCTGCCGGGTACAGTCCGCCTGCTGCGCATGTCAGACTGCCTGCCAGGTACAGTGCGCCTGCTGCGCATGTCAGACTGCCTGCCGGGTTTTTTTGGACTTCCGGGGTGGAGAGAACGGGAGTAGCCTTTTTTGCCGGCTTGGCGGGACTCCGGGCGGCGCGGCACAGACGGTCTGACTCACTCCAAAGGTGGCCTAAATCGGTTTGGTGAGTTTTTATAAGGAATATAGACAGCCTAGATTTAAGACGATTTGTACTGTATTTCTGTTTTCCTATCCTTCTAATCAACAACACCTTATATACAATAAAGGCTCTATCTAGAAAACCAGAAGCTTCTTCCATTTACTAGTCTGGGAGATGAATTAAGGGAAGGGTTAAGTAGGGGAGATTTATGATCTAATATCCAATTTTAAATCTCACAGTTTGGCGACCCCGAAGGGACCTTAAGGACCCTCCCACCCTCCCTAGTTTGGCCATAAGCCGGCTAATTCGGTGGATTTTCCAAATACCCCCCCCCCCCCCCCCCGCGGACTTTCCCTTTGTCTAATCTCCCTTAAAGACTTTAAGCCTCTAAAAGTCTTGCTTTAAACAGAAAAGCCAGCCCAGTTTAAAGGGCAAGATGCTCGAATATTCTACCATCCCTTTGATTTTTCTCATCGGAATGTATTGGGACAGCATAACATCCCGACTTAGAGGAATAGTTTATTCAATGGTCCTTCATAACATTATTGGTTTTTTCCTCATTCAGGCAGCAAAAAGTTTTTTGTATAATAGTATACGTGAGAATCTTTGGGAAAATACGTTTAATATAAGTAGAAATTTTATGCCTGCAATTGAAATACCTTTTAATACCACATCCATAGTTCATACGACTAAGGATTTTATTTTTTTTTGTTGTTTTTTTTTTTGTTTTTGTTATTATCATTGTTTTTGTTATTATCATTGTTATGATGTGGGGGAAACTCTCACATATGGAGAGAGACCTCAAAATGGCTGTTTCTACTAGAGATGATCCAAGTTCAGAATCAGATCAGCAGAAACTACTCCCTCTGCAGGAAGCTATAGAACATAGTAAGAAGGGAGTGCCAATTCAAGTCAGAAAATATAGCCCCTTTAGACCAAGTGACTTGAGCGCATGGAAATCAATCATCCCTAGTTTTGAGAAAAATCCAAACACTGTAATTTCACAGTTAAGGACTATATTTAATGCATATCAACCCAGTTGGGCTGATGTTACTTGCCTTTTGGAAACTTTACTGTCCCCAACTGAGATTACAGATATTATCTCAGCAGGAAATGCCCTTGTTGCGAAAGGTAAGGCCGATGTGGAATGGCCTCTAAAGGATCCAGAGTGGAATTATAATGATGATAGGGATTTCCAAAGATTAAAAGATGCTAGAGAAACACTTCTGAAGGGAATGGAATCTTGCTCTAGAAAACCGGAAAACTGGCAGAAATTTTTAAGCCTACCTCAGGAGGCTAATGAAAGACCAAACAGATTTTATGATAGACTTTGTGAGGCCGCTAGACAGTACACCAGATTGGATCCAGTAGATTTAAGAGATTCCTGTATCATTCTCAACACATTTGTTTATAATTCACTGCCAGAAATACGCAGATACTTTCTGAAACAATGTCCAGACTGGAGAAATCTCTCAGTAGATAGAATTAAGGAACTTGCAAATTATGTCTTTGACTCACGTGAGGAAGATCCAGATCACCCTAAACAGAGCATTCTGGCACCAGCGATTCCTAGTCAGCCATGTGGACACCGGAACAAGGACACTAAGGTGTGTTGTTACTGTCGTAAGGAGGGGCATGAATTGAGAGAATGTAGGACTTGGAGAAGAAATTCTAATTCTAATTACAGGCGAAATCAAAATAGAAATAGATCTTTTTGGAGGAATACAGAAAGGCAGTACCAGAATAATGGTAACCAAGACCCCCCTCAGAAGAGGACACAGGAATGATGGTGTCTTGGGGAGGAATGGAACATAGATAATGAAAGCCATATATTCCCAGATCCAGATTTTTTGAATGCACTTGTGCCAGTCCATTCACCTCCCCAGAGTAATGAACCACATGTCACCTTAAAAGTGGGGGAGACTTATTATGATTGTCTGCTAGACACAGGAGCCTCTAAATCAGTATTAGTAAGCAAACCAGATGCTGGGTGTAGACCTGTAGGATTTTTGAATGTAGTGGGAGTCTCAGGAAAGAGCCAGAGAGTGGCAAAATTGAATCCTCGCATGGTATCTATGGGGCCCTTAACAGTGGAACATTCATTTTTACTCATGCCTGATGCCCCTGTAAATTTATTAGGTCGTGATCTCCTTTGCAAGCTTAGAGCAACCATATCTTGTGCTCCAGATGGGGCTGTCTCCTTACAATTGCCAGAGGATACTGTTCATTTATTACCAATTTTACTTACAGAAGCTCAAGGAACAGCAGGGGAGGTATCCAAAATCCCCTCTGACATTCCTGAGTCTTTATGGGCCTCATCCCCTAATGAGGTGGGGCTCCTTAAGTCTGCCATGCCTGTTACCTTTAAAGTTAAGGGGGGACCACCCCCCTCCATTCCACAGTATCCATTGTCTAGGGAAGCAATAGAAGGGATCACCCCTATAATTGAGGCTTTGAAAAGCCAGGGTATTATTATTCCATGTCATCACTCTCCATGCAATACTCCCATTTTGCCAGTTAAAAAACCCAAGCCTGGGCCAGATGGTAAACCTGTTTATCGCTTTGTGCAAGATCTTAGAGCGATTAATAATTATGTTATTCCTAGACATTCTATAGTCGCAAATCCGGCTATGATAATTTCCTCAATTCCCTATGAATCTACATGTTTCACAGTGGTAGACCTTTGCTCTGCCTTTTTCTCCATACCAGTACATGAGGACTTCCAATATTTATTTGCTTTTACCTGGAAAAATAGACAGTGGACCTGGACTAGACTCCCACAGGGATTTGTAGACAGTCCCACATTATTTTCCCAAATTTTACAGCAGGATCTGGCCTCTATTACCTTTAAGGGCTCCACACTAGTACAATATGTAGATGACTTACTTTTGGCCTCTCCTAATGCTGAAATTTGTCAGGAAGATAGCCGTCACTTACTGCTGGAGCTGCACAAGAGAGGACACAAGGTTTCCAAGACAAAGGTACAATGGTGTTTGCCCCAGGTAGAATATTTAGGATTTATTTTGGCTGCTGGAACTCGCTCTGTCTCTTCTAAGAGAGTCCAGGCCATTCAACAACTCTCTGCCCCCACTACTAAGAGGCAGTTGAGAGCCATTCTGGGAGCAGCTGGGTACTGTAGACAATGGATACCCTCTTTTGGTGAAATTACTAAACCCCTCATAGCTCTTACAAAAAGTTCTGTTCCAGACAGTTTACAGTTGGATCCCCAGCATCTCTCAGCCATAAAAGAATTAAAACGGGCCTTGTTATCAGCACCTGCCCTAGGACTGCCAGATTATAGTAAGCCTTTCACTCTCTTTGTGCATGAACAAAGGGGGGTGGCTTCTGGAGTCCTGACTCAGTCACTGGGGCCTAACCAACGTCCTATAGCCTACTATTCAATTCAGCTGGACCCTGTAGCGGCTGGAGCGCCACCTTGCCTTAGAGCAGTGGCGGCCACAGCGCTTTTGGTAGAAAAAGCCTCTGATTTGGTCCTAGGTAACCCTCTAACTGTGCAATGCCCTCACGAAGTGGAGGCTCTCTTACTACGTCACAGGACACAAGCCTTTTCAGATCAAAGGCTGGCTAAGTATGAAATAACCCTGTTAGGTAATGAGAATATCACTTTAAAACGCTGCACAGTTCTTAATCCAGCAACACTACTCCCTAACTTACCATTCTCGGGGGAACCGTTGCATGACTGTGCTTCTTTAGTTGATATGGCTGAAAAACCCCGTGATGATCTTTTTGATACACCTTTAGAAAATCCTGATCTTGTCCTCTATACAGATGGTTCCTCATTTATGAGAGAGGGAACCCGTTTTACTGGAGCTGCTGTAGTTTCTGATTATGACACCCTCTGGGCAGCTTCTCTGCCTTCCCATTTTAGTGCACAGGCTGCTGAACTTGTGGCTCTTACACAGGCCTGTAATATAGCTAAAGATAAGAGTGCCACCATTTTTACTGACTCGAAATATGGCTTTGGCATATGCCACTTTATTGGTATGATTTGGCGTCAACGAGGCTTTCTAACATCCTCGGGCAAGGCTATTGCCAATGGGGACCTTATCAAGGACCTCTTAGATGCCCTAAAACTGCCTTCTTCCCTAGCCGTTGTACATTGCCCTGCCCACACAGGGAATAGTGATCCTGTTTCAAAGGGAAATGCACGAGCCGATTCTGCAGCCAAGCTTGCTGCATTAGAAGCTCCTGAACATGTATTTAACCTTTCACCTTCTGAGGATATTCCTTCCAACCTAACCTATGACGATTCTGAAGTAGAAAAGTGGAAAAAGAAATTTAAGGCGAAACAGATCAATGGCATCTGGGTGTCTCCGGAAGGTAAGCCATTTCTTCCCCGGAAATTCTACCACCAGGTATGCCTCTCTGTTCACAGAAAAGGCCATTTTGGTACACAAGGCATTGTAGACTCTATTAAGAGAACCTGGATAGCACCAGGTGTGACTAATACAGCATCTCGAATCTGCTCGGGCTGCTCCACATGTCAGTCTTATAATCAGTATGCTTTTAAGGTCAAAGCTTATGGAGGGCGTCCTCTAGCATATACACCTTTTGAGCACTTACAAATTGATTATATTACTATGCCAAAAGCAGGACATTATAAATTTTGCCTTGTTATAGTTGATCAGCTCACTCGGTGGGTGGAGGCCTTTCCCAGCCCCCGAGCCACAGCTGCCTTTGTTGCCAAAATTCTTCTTAAAGAGATAGTACCTCGTTTTGGCCCACCAGCCCGCATCGATTCTGACAAAGGCACACATTTCACTGATTCGATTTTATCCCAAATCTACTCTTTCTTGGGAGTGACTCCAAAATTCCACACGCCCTACCATCCACAAAGTTCAGGCCAAGTCGAACGTATGAATAAAGAGCTTAAGAGTATGATTGGCAAATTATGTACTGAAACCCATTTGAAATGGCCTGATGTTCTACCATTGGCATTATTCTATCTACGAAGTAGACCAAGAGGAGAACTTCATATATCTCCTTATGAAATGCTTTTTGGTCACCCTCCTATCCAAGCTAAAACTTTTTCCCCAGTTTATACATCACTGGTGGGAGGTGATACTTCTGTTGCTTCCTATATACAGGAATTACAGACCAGGCTACGTGAACTCCATGAGGCAGGAGCTGTGGTCCAGGCAGGACCATTAGACTTTTCATTGCATAACTTCAACCCAGGAGATAAAATATATGTAAAGAATTTTCAGAGAACCAGTGGAACTCAACCTGCCTGGGAAGGACCTTTTCAGGTATTATTGACAACTCCTACCGCCATTAAAATTGGTGAAAAAGACTCATGGATTCATTGCTCTCATATAAAGCCTGCACCATTCATAGGTGAAGAGATTTCAGATAGACCTGAGGTAGACGCTAAAGAGGTAAAAACCCTAACGATAGCAACTGTTAAAGAGCAAAGAAAGTTCAGAGGAAACAGGAAGTTCCCATTTAAGAATCCCACTGATCAGTTAAATGCTTTGGGACTCAGTCTTCGTAAAGTATCAGGAGACGGAAATTGCCTTTTTAGGGCTTTAGCAGACCAGCTAGAAGGTCACTGTAGAAATCATCTCAGACACAGACAAGAAGCTGCTTCTTATATGATTAACCATAGACAAGAGTTTGAGTCTTTTATAGTAAATGACTCCCCTTTTGAAGAATATGTTGATGAATTAAAGAAATTTGGAAAGTGGGGAGGAAATGATACAATTGTAGCATTTGCTAAGCAGCATCAGCTGAATGTTGTGGTTCATCAATTAAATCAGCCTTTATTGAAAATCAGTGGCACAGACAAAACTGATGCTACAGAACTCCACATTTTCTACCATAAAGAACATTATGACAGCATTAGAAAGATCAATGACAATTCAGAAACCCCTGCCACTTTGGCATGCAGAGAATTGGGGAACCAGTTAAAACAATGTGGCATACCCCAAACTCTAGCAGCTTAAATACCTTATAATTTAACAAGCATTTCCTTCTACAGGCAAAAGCACTGAAGTACATGGCCTAGTTTTCTGGCCTACCTCAACTATTTTTTTTTTTTATTTTATTAATTTTTGGGTTTTTTTGTTTTTGTTTTGACTTTTGAAAGGCACTGAAAAGACCTGGAATTGACTGCACCTTTAAGTTCTTTAAGAGCACAAAAGGGTGCTTAGCGAATCTTTTGCTTTTTATTTTTTATTTTTGGTTTTGCTTTGGTTTTTTTTTTTACTTTTGTTTCTTTTGCTTTTCTTTAAAACTAAATTTTGTAAACTAAGTGATTATTCAAAGACATTTTAAGTATATGCTGTGGGTGAGGCTATCGGGCCTCAGAAGCTACCAGAATTCTTCTTTTTTTTTATTTACTCTTTCTTTTTGAGAGAACCATGAGTTCTAATGAGTTTTGTTTTATTTATTTATTTTTCTCCTTTCTCTTGTATGTTGTTCTGTTTAACTAAAAAGTACCAGAAATTGCTTGATACCTCACTGAAAACATTGAATATTGAATCTTGCTAATTGAAGTCTTATTTCTTTTTGATGAATTAATCACCACTTTAAGTATCTGCTACTGTTATACCAGAGAATTCATGTATAAGATGATGTGGTCTACTTGCTAAAAGAAGATTATGTAATAATGTCTAAAAGAAGATTATGTAACAATGTCTAATATAATCAGCTATTTACATTCGTTTATTATTTATATGTCATTATACTCTGGGTATGGTTTGGAATTATTGTATATATCACTAATATATTCTCAGTTATGCAGCATAGCACACATTTTTACCATCATATTGTCTTTGGTGAAATTAATGAGATTTCAGAAATATGGAAACTTATCATTTCAGAGACTAACTTGCTGTGAACTCTGACGCAGGCCCTGGAGAGAATATATGTGCAACAAAAGGAGAGACAGGTATACGTAAGTCCATGGTTTGCTTATGATGGTGACTATGTAGAGCACAATTACTAGGCACAGTCCAGTATTCATCCTCTCTCCCTCCTAATTTAACCTAATTTAACTGAACTTATTTATCTTTTTATCTCACTCAGTTGAATTCACCTGTGGCCTAGCACAATCACTGGCTGTCTCAGAACCATGAGATATGGTATGATAACCTTTCCATAACATTTTCAGGTGTCATGAACACATACTAAATTTGGCTTTGATCCAGACACATGGTGGTAAAAAGTGTTACACATTGCATAACTACCTCAACCCTCTATTACAAGTCTAACCATATAAAGGAGGGAATGTAATGGAATTTATTAATTTGATCATTGACAATGCTATGCTAAGGTTTTAAAAATACAGCAATTCAAACAGTTAAAGAAGATAATCCAGCTTTCCAGACCAGAGTCCAGAATCCAGTTTTCCAGACCAGAATCCAGTTTCCTCCTGATGACATCTTACCACTTCAAGAAGACAAGAGAACTCAGAGACTTTATATGAACTGTTTTGCTTTATTAGCTTTTACTATCTCCTTTCTGTTATATACTATCTGTAACATGTACTCTCTGCAGAGGCTCTCCCTTTGCAAGACTAATGTCAAAGCGTCGGTTCATGAGGAAAAAAAAAAAATCGCCCCTCTGGACAAAACTTTCCTCTCTTCCTTTTCTGTATTGTTGTTCGCATATTATTAGTCAGCAAAAGTTATTATATTCTTTTTACTGTTCCATCAAGGAAACATTCCGTTTCTTGAGGAAGCAAAGGGGGGAAATGTGGTAAAATATGAAAGTTTTTAACAGTCGGTTAGGATAAGTGAAAGACGCCAGTTTTTCAAGGACCACCCTTTTGGGGAGGAGATGAACAGTCTGCCTGCTGCGCATGTCAGACTGCCTGCCGGGTACAGTCCGCCTGCTGCGCATGTCAGACTGCCTGCCAGGTACAGTGCGCCTGCTGCGCATGTCAGACTGCCTGCCGGGTTTTTTTGGACTTCCGGGGTGGAGAGAACGGGAGTAGCCTTTTTTGCCGGCTTGGCGGGACTCCGGGCGGCGCGGCACAGACGGTCTGACTCACTCCAAAGGTGGCCTAAATCGGTTTGGTGAGTTTTTATAAGGAATATAGACAGCCTAGATTTAAGACGATTTGTACTGTATTTCTGTTTTCCTATCCTTCTAATCAACAACACCTTATATACAATAAAGGCTCTATCTAGAAAACCAGAAGCTTCTTCCATTTACTAGTCTGGGAGATGAATTAAGGGAAGGGTTAAGTAGGGGAGATTTATGATCTAATATCCAATTTTAAATCTCACATAACCAATCTAGAATTGTCTAAGGTAAAGGACTGTCATCTCAGCCCTAAACATAAGTGTTAAGAAGGGAAAAGGCATATTTTTTTCCTGGGGGCACTCTACTTGAAATATGTTAACTTAATGTAGTTAGCCTATGAATAAAGACCAGCCAAGTATCCCTTTATCAAAGAGAGGTTTTCTAGTCATGATGTCCTAACGGATTGAATCTACAATAGCTGGTATATGGATTTGAAGAAATGATGCCCAGAAATGAATAGCTAAGATAAATTAGAAACCATGAGATCAGTGAAGTAACATATCTTTTAGCAAGCAGAGAATTCCAGGATGGGGTCGGGGGAGGGGGAATAATAGATAATGAGTAGCAAAAATGGAATATCCAGTGAGGAGAGCAGCAAAAATGCAATCAGATACCAAAGTGTAGACCCTTCAGAAAGCAACGTCTGGGGGATCAGGTCCAGAGACAACAGCATGATGACAGCACCGGAAGTAATTAGTGGCCTTAGCCACATGTAGTTCTGCATGTGTGACCCAATCTTTATGTTTGACTATTCTTTATATATCTATGAAAAAGTGTGCCCAAAATTTATGGAGAGATGTTCCAGTATTCTTTTTGTTTGTTTGTTTGTTTGTTTTTGCAGGGCAATGAGGGTTAAGTGACTTGCCCAGGGTCACACAGCTAGTAAGTGTCAAGTGTCAGAGGTCGGATTTGAGCTCAGGTCCTCCTGAATCCAGGGCCAGTGCTCTATCCACTGCACTGCCTAGCTGCACCCCCATAGTACTACTCTTACTGTGATATTTCTGAAATGTTCTCTCTTTGAATTAATTGTGTCCTTAGTTGACTAGTAAAAGGAAACCCATTGGTGGGGGCTCATAAACTGTTTTTTGAATGGAAGAAATAAATATGAGATGCCTTGAATCTGGCATAGCTTTTCTGAGGGCCCTGGATGTAAGAAGGAGGTGACCCATGTGCTGCATAAGAAAACAGATTTTTTTTCAGACATAATTATTCATCATTGGTAATCACTTTCATGACCATTATCTAAAATTGTCTTTGTTGACCATGAAATCTGGTTTCCTTGCTCCATGAAACTTTATTATATGAAACCTGGATTCAATCTGCTGAGTATCCCATTTTCCTAAAACATTTTGCAATTCTCTGAAATTTCCTGATTGCTTCATTAGTTTCCATCTCCACAGATCACAATATCCTTAGTATTCCATATACTCCCATAGTTTCTTCCCCAGATATGTGTGTATATTCCCCATATGTATATATATATATGTGTGTGTGTGTGTGTGTGTGTGTGTATCTGTATATATAAAATAGTTCTCCTGTATTTGATCTTTCCCTTCCTGCCCTGGCTTTTCTAGCATTAAACTAATAGAAAATCACTTCTCTATTCTTGACCTTCCACATTTCTTCCAATTCTTCATACCCTTTTGGAAATAACCCCTTAATCTATATTTTCTCTCATTTCTCCCCAGTTTTATTTTTTTAATTTTTCAGGTAACAATAATATATTTTTTTAAAATACATCTGTCCTTACTAACTCCCATTGAACATTTTTTAAAATAAACCCTAAAAACAATTACTTCCACACTTATCTACCTAGTGTAGTCAAACACAATCTCACATTAGTAATGTTCAAAAATATGTCTCAGTCTTTTTAGTTCATCATGTCTCAAGTTGGATTTAAGTGGTATGTATCATCCTCATTCTTTTATGTTCTATCATTGCCTTGGTCAGAACTCTAAAATCTTTCATTTTTTTCTCTCTCTATTATATGGTAATCATTGTATATCTTCCCAGTTTTAAAATGATATGCCATACTCCCCTGATTTCTAGTTTCTCTCATTTTTTTCAAATGTCAAAAACCATGCACAGAACCAATTTATGCCAGTTTCTAGTTTAAAAAAAGAAACATTTCCAATTTAAAACTTTACTTTTTTTTAATCCCTTTCATACTTAAAGCAACAACAGCAACAACAAAGCAAATCCCATTGACATATGGATTTTATTCTCTCCCCCTTGTAAGTCTCTACTACCCCTGGTACATAATGCAAAATGATTCTCAGTCCAACAAATTCAAAGGGTAGCAAATGGTATTTCCATGAAAAATCACTTCAAAATCACACTCAAGTACGAAGAAGTGGCTAATTCTTGGGATACATATTCCTCCAATTCATACTCAAAATGTCAATTGTAAAGATTACGTTTCTCCAATTAGTGAAAATGGACAATTCAAAATGCAACCCTCAGTCATGGCACCTATTGATAAATATTAAGAAATCTAGTTAAGCTCTCTAGATGTCCTAACATATTTTCCTCCATGCAGAATGTCAAATACACTGTTTTCCCTTTCTGAAAGTGAATCTAGTCTGTCCAGAGCTATCCACATAGATGAGGTGAAGGTAAAATTAGATTATTAAGGGGCAGCTAGGTGGAGCAGTGGATAGAGCACTGGCCCTGAATTCAGGAGGACCTGTTTCAGACACTTGACACTTACTAGCTCTGTGACTCTGAGAAAGTTACTTAACCTTCATTGCCCTGAAGAAAAAAAAAGACTAGCAAAATAAATTGTTTTTTAAAAGAATAGATTATTCATTTACCAGAAAGGGCAAAGGGGCAAAGGCCTCTACCACTTTTTTTTTTTTTTAGAAATAAGAACATTTAGCTAAATCTGCCTATCCTCCCTCAATCCACTCATTGCAATTACTGATTAATTATCCACTTCTACATATATTTTATGGTAGGCTCAACACCATTGGGAGCAACATTTTACCATGTGTCAACATTCCCCTTTCAGTTCAGGAAATGCTCCATTCCTCATATTCTCAGCTAAAGAAATCAGAGAACTTGTTTTGGAAAAGCCTTCATCTCACCTACCTCCATCCAACCCCACCCTCCCTTATTGACTTGGGGGTTGGGAGGGGGGATATTTCCCAAGCCTGAAGTTTGGGGTAGAGAGAAGAGGAGGAGGGGAATGGTATCTGGTGAACAGCTGGGGCCCATCACTTCTCATCGCAGGTCTTGGAGAGACATAGCTGACAGAGTGATGCACAGAGGCTGTCCCAGTTAATGACTTCACCATTCTCCATCATTATCCCCATCATTAGGAAATTAGGAGGACAGAAGGTATTTACTGTAAACCTGCCACCTCCCAAGGAGAGATAAATAGAAACTGATAAATGGGTTCTTCTGGTGCTGTTCCTCTATTAACCTTCTGTTTCCCAGCTCAGGCATATGCATACCATCCTGCCATTAATATCCAGTAATTGGCGTGGCAGCAGGCAATGCAATCATACCTTTACTGTGTGAATTTCCTTCATGTTGTGTGCCTATGCAAGCACACAATTAGGTTTATAATGAAGCTTCACTAAACAGTCCAGTTGAAAGACATTAAGCAGTTGTTCACAAGCCATAACACAAGCCTCCCACAATCAGTCAGCTCTTAACTCTTCACTTCCCCATATGCACCGCCTGTCAGTCCTAACCTTCCAGCTATTTCTACTCCCATTCAAGTCGGCTTCCCTTAAAGGTATACTGACTTCTTATTCAAGGAACACTTCTAGTTAATGGTATGACTCCTGGGAGCAAAGCCATGACTAGGGTATGGCTGACTTACAGCTGCCTGATTTTAATGACAGATGGATGGAGGGCACAAGAAGGGGAAAGGGTTGTAATCCCTACCTCCATAGCCACTGAAGTGGGTGTCCAATGTGTGTGTGTGTGTGTGTGTGTGTGTGTGTGTGTGTGAGAGAGAGAGAGAGAGAGAGAGAGAGAGAGAGAGAGATAGCATGTGTGTTGGAGGGTTGAGGGGGGAGTTGTCATCAGTTGTCAACAGGTACTTGAACATTTTAGCAATTCTACCCCATGGTGCTGCTCTATCCTACTGACTACAGATTGCCTGCCTGGGCAGACCACACATCCTTCTAATGGGGTGTTGAACCCATGTGGAACTTTGAATGCAAGGCCCTGAGCCTAAAGCATGATGATTCTAATCAGTATCTGTGGGGAGAAAAGAGAATTTGGCACATCATATGCCACTGAGAATCTCCTTTTGCAGATCCCAGAGTCCCATCTCTCTCACAGAAAACAGCCCTATTGCTTGGGCTGAAGGGAGAAGGTAGTGGGGGTAGGGAGACTGATTTCGTCTTAAGTATCCTGAGCTAATTGAAGAAGGTTAAAGGGGGGGGGGCATAATGTTTTATCATCTGAACAGCTTCTTTGTACAACACTTGTGTAAAAGATTCCCAAGAAAGGACTAGACTTAAAGATCCCAAAAGATAACAGAGAAATAACAATGGAGGGTTGAGATCCAGAGCAAGAACTATAATTTACTTATTGTTCTGCTATCCCTGGGTCTAGAGAGTGAATCATTTGCCCTTTGCTCCCTCTAAGTTTGGGCCTCCCAAAGGTGATCTCCCATCTTGACATTGAAGACTTTAGGACACTGTCTTGGTGGTGGTGGTGCTGTTTCTAGGCCACACAAAGTACAAGTGACCAGGCAGTTTGGCCAAAGACATAAAAGATGCAAACAAAGGACAGAGATGATCCCTGGTGTTACCCTAAAGGGAAAATTGAAAGACTAAAGAGAGGAGGAAAGGGGACAAGGTAATATCAGCAAAGACATAAAAAGCAATAAAGAGACCAATGAGAAGAAAATGACATGACAACCTTATTACTGGTGTTCAGGAACCATAGCCTCTCTGTCAGAAAAACACCAGATCATCCATTTGAGAACTTCATAAAACTAAATGATCAATAGATTATGGCTCCGGCCTGCCTTCCACACAGCATAAAACAAATAATAATATCTCTAATAAATATAACAAATAGGACTATCTTGCCCAATTCCTACTGCTCCCTGACAAAACATGCTATGAATTTTTTTTCTTTACAAGAACTGGAAGTGGCTTGTAATCAAGTAGAGCCTTTTCGAATGTCTTACAAATGCCAAACTTTCAATATAGAATGTGGACAAGGCTATGTTTGAGGGAAGACCCTGTTAGTCAAAAACATCAACAGCCACATTCTATAGCAAGAAATTTTTGCCAACAACCAGGCACTAGAACCCCCTCTCAGCCAACATTAGCATGCAACTGGAATTGGGGTAACAACTTCAGCTCAGAAAGATGACCCTGAGTTATTCAGAAATCAAGGAGACCCTTTGGCACCACAGGGACATTCCTAGTACCCACCACATAGGATTGGGTAGTACATGACATTGTACAAATGTCACATATATTTTTGCATTTCACTCTCACAGTGAGGTAGAAGAGAAACATCTCCATTGTATAGGTGAGAAAATGCAGGCTCAGAAAAGGAAAGTTGCACCCTTATAACTACTAAATGATAATCAGAAGTTGAAACCAGACTTTCTGAATATCAGGCTTTGGGGGGCTTTGGGGGGCAATGAGGGTTAAGTGACTTGCCCAAAGTCCACAGCTAGTAAGTGTCAAGTGTCTGAGGCCAAATTTGAACTCAGGTCCTACTGAATTCAGGGCCAGTGCTTTATCCACTGCGCCACCTAGCTGCCCACTGAATATCATTTCTGAGCTCTTTCTTCTTCACCAGTTTGGCTCTGATTATTAGAAAATGCTTCCTTTATATTTCACTAAATGACTTGCCCAGGGCCCCCTAGCTAGTGTGAATCACAAGTAGGACTTGAATATAGGTCTCCTGGGCTTAAAAACCAATACTTATCTACTATACCATACTCTCTAACTAAAGAAATTTTAGTTAACATGTAGTTAACTAAAACTTTCAGGCACTTTTAACTTGAGCTACTGTCTAGACTAAAGTACCCCCGCTCAGACTTGCAAATATAAAAATACAAATATGTCTGACTTTATTTGTAGCATTCCTTTCCTTAGCTCACACAGATCATCGTCACTTTTATAAGCCTAAATTGGGCAAGTCTAATCCATGCAATAAGTACCCATGGAGCATAAAATCCAATTGAAACTAACTTTACTAATTAAGTGTTCAAATGAAGACACTTCAAAAGTTGAATGGATATAAAACACTAATCTCTGTAATCAACAAATCAGTTACAGGAAGGTGACCTGAAAGCACCTAACTCCCAGGGTTTTTATGATAATTGTAAAGCACTTAGCAAAATAGCTGGCACATAGTAAATGTCATATAAATTCTGTTGTTGTTGTTGTTGTCATCAGAAATAGCCTCTTTTACACCTTAAAGGACCATTCAGCAAAAATGGTATCCCTGTACCTTATAGAAACAAGACAGACCACAGATTACACTATCACACCAGAACAAATCACCTAGTATATCAAGCATTACCTTAGACCATAAAAGAGAAAAAAGAAGATGTTCCAGCTATGCCCCTAGAGAAGCACCAACACAGCCCTATCTTCAGCAATGCATAGGCACAGCACCAAGGTCCCACACCCCAACCAACAGGTCTCCAATGCTCCATTCACTGTTCACATAATAACAATACAAGCTACTCCCATAATGATTTTTTTCTAATATTTCACTCACTTTTAATTTCATAGAGTTCTTTTTAGTTACAATTAGGTACAGAGTAGCAGGAACCTTTCTTGTATATTCTGAGAGTTTATGTGGTCCAGAAGACGTCAAGAATATCAAATACTCTGTTGGTGGCAGAATAAAACTTCTGATAGGTGCCCAGTTAGTCAAGGCTTCCTATTACTCTTTCTTGATTGTACCAGCTGTAAAGGTATATGTATGAGCAGCTTGCATATTATCCATTAACTTGGGTAGTCTATAGTATATGCATACAATATGACCTCACTTTTTAAATTATCACCTGTTTGCGGCCAAGTCTGGTTCAGGCTCATCAGGTCACTTAAAGATTGAGACACTTACAAATCATCTAACATTTAACAACAAACAGATATTTTACTTAATAATAACCTGGAAAGGATAGTCCCCAAGGATATAGCATTGATTCAGTCAGGCCCAGTTTCTCTGCCTCCAGGGGTGAAACTAGTCAGCAGCATATATTAAGCCTAAACAGTGTCCAGTGACCGACCAGGAAGCCACAGCAGTAATGTAGTACCCTAAGTCAATTAAGTTCTGAGGATGTTCTATGGGCTGCAGCTAGGCTTTGAAGTCAACCCATGTCCTTAAGCTATGCTGCTTTTCTAAAAGATTGGGAGATGGAATGAGACTCCCAAATCTAAAAGAAAAAAAAAAAGGTTTAAATAATTTGTTTGTTTGTTTTGTCCCAGGAGCAGTTCAATCTCACTTTAAGCAAAAGCGATGTTCTGAAGAAGTCATATTTAAATTGTGTTGACAGCTCATAGAGCTCAAATGGATGTAACTGACCATCATTTCACATGTAACACCCAAGATTCTAAACACTTCATGTGTCAGAATCCTTCCCAAACCAGTCAGTCAATAATCATTTGCCTACTATGTGCCAAACACTGTGCTAAGTGCTAGAAATTGAAAAAGAGTCAAAAGACAGTCCTTGCCTTCAAGGAGCTTACAATCTCATGGGCAAGACAACAAGCAACTATGTATGAACAAGTGGTAGATAGAATAAATTGGAAAAAATCAAGAGAAGTAAGGTATTAAAATTAAGAAAGATTTCCTAAATTAGGAAAGATTTCCTAAAAATAGTGAGATTTTAGCTGGGACTTAAAGAAGCCAGAGAAGCTAGAAGACAGAATTGAGGAGGGAGTCAGCACAAAGTTGATTTTAGGCATGATATCAAAAATTCTTTATGTCAAAAGCATAATAAAATGTCAAAACCTTTGAATCCTATATATGCAGGTAAAGAGGGTAAGTAGCAATAGAGAGATGGTAAATAAATGACCTATTAATCCATTATGTTGTAGCACGTCATATGGGGTGTCTCAAATATTCTATGTAGCGATCTCATACCTCTCCCATGGTTTTGTAGACACCTATTTACTCGATAGTTTGTTTTGCTGACCCCAACTTATTCTCATTGGATTGGTCTAGGTTCCCACATAAGTACCAACCATGTAGTTACACTCAAATTCTCTCAGGATCCCAGGGTAATTCTCTAACAACACCTTAACTCATGAACCCCTATTTACACAAACCAACCACTTATAATAATAATACTTTCAGATCTTATAATAATTCATTTTGAAATAAGGCAAAATAATAATGTCACAGCTACTCATAGCAAATCTATTTTGTGAAATTAATCACAATCCATACCTAACTTAGATCATACTTTCCCACTAATATTTGCACCATTATCAATGAGAGAGAGTAGACACAACCTTATAGGAACCCATTAAGCTCATGATAATGCACAACAAGGGACTTAGATCTCATTGGTCCATTCAGGTACATCTACAGCATACAAAACCCACTTCTTTACCAATCAATTGTTACCATTCTCTTCATCACTTTCCTACTGAGTAATTCTTTTTTTTCTATGCCCAAATGCAACATTTGCAAGATTTTCCAACTTACAATGACCCTTAAAAGGACATTTAGAAAATCCTTTAAGTCAGAAAACTAAGGGGTTCATCAGGCTAGCTGTCTCCTATTCTGTATAAAGTAGCCTAGACTCACCAGCTTGTTACATTGTACAATCAGAACAAAGAGCTCAGGGTGACTCTCTGGGCAAGACAAACCAACCTAGCCAACTCACCACATACAGCAATGCAGCTGTAGTATCTGTCCTTCTCCTTTTTCCTTTCAAGACTGAAAGAGTAGAAAGGGACAACAGACATTTCTGAGAAGTTGTAAGTGGTTCAGAAGGGCAATAACTGGAATTGACGTTTTTATTCAGCTAGTCAGAATCAAGCAGCAAAAACTTACTTGTCAGATGACTGCTCCTGTTGCTGGTCCCTTCTTAACTGTTCCAACAAGCAGCTTTATGGACTCCGGCCATTTCTTTCATCCTATGTCAGATTCTTCAATTTCTTCATTTAGCTTCTATTTTCTTTATCTTTCAATGGTTGATATCAGATATTCCTGTTTTGTTTCTCACTTTTCAACTAAAAGGTAACACCTCACCAAATTTAATTTCCACATATTGATGATTCCTCATTTTTATTATCTTAATAAATAATAAAAGGTATCTGCCAATGAGCTGAGGGACCACATTACCCTATAGCTCTATAGTCTTTAGTCATTCATCATGTTTTATATCTTTGAAATTGGTTCTTAATGCTCATGAAATTTTTTCCCCAATGTTTAATAAATAGTCTGTTTTCTGATCCTTTTAACCATAAAATTTGTTTTTCAGGCATGCATGAGGCATCATCCTACATCTTTTACAAGTCAATTTAAGTGTTTATATTTATGCCACAGTTCATTTTCTGTCTAAAACAACTCAAATTCCATCCAAAAAGTATATTTCTTTGCATACATATTTTAACAGTTTTCATTAAACAAAGCTATTTTCCTACTCCTTTCTGGCACCAAAATATACATCTCTAATTGTGACAGCACTTTATATCCTATAACAATTGGTTTAATTTTTTTCTTTATACAAACTATTTCTTTCTACCCTTTATAACACTACTTAATTTTGGGGGGAGGAGAGACCTTTAAAGGGACAGACTAAATAAATAAATGAAAAGCTATATGATTTTCCCCAAGAACAACAGTATACACAAGTAATATAAGCACCCAACATTAGGAATATAAATGAAAATGTGATTATGACCTCTAACAATGGTAATTTAAGTATTAATTTCCATCCATCTCAGCAACTGGCAGCATCCATCAATTATAGCATTAGCTGCCTAGCAGTTGCAGCTGCAAAAAAGCAGAATTAGCATTTAAGCTACTGTCATTCACCTGAAATTTTGCAGTTCTAATTAGTAAGCTGGGAAGCTTGTCATAATCAAACATTGGATGACTGGGCTGCTGAAAAGATGGCATTTCCTAGCTCTTCCCCCCTCCCTCCCCCCACCCCCATCCTTACCTTGCTTTTGCTTTTTCTTTTTTAAATTTTTGCCACTTCTTGGTTCAAAATTCAAACCTTAAGAGCCAACAATACATGTATATGCCTGTACTCCCACAATCCCTCCAAGAACTGCCATTTACCATTTTTGTCATCTTTTGCCAACCTGATGTGTGTGAAGTAAAAATGTAAAGTTGTTTTAATTTATTATTTTATTATGAGTGATTTGGAGCATTTTCATATGGCTGCTGATAATGTCTTTTTTGTGAGAACTTGTTTATACCCATTGACCATTTATCTATTGGAAATAGCTCTCATTCTCATATATTTGTACCAATTCCCCATATAATATATATTAGACCTTAGAAAATTTTGCAGCAAAATTTTATTATTTCCCACTTAATTATTTTCCTTCTAATTCTACTTAAATTGATTTTGTTTTTGCAATACCTTTTTAATGTTAGGTAATCAAAAATTTTTATTTTATTTCTGGGTTATGGGTTTCTACCCTATATTTCCCAGAGTAAGGCCTCTCAACATCATTCTGACTTCACCTGCCCACCATTTTTCCAGCTTCTCTTTTTTGGTACCTTCTCTCCCATTTGAATATAAGCTTATTGCATCCATAAATAGAAATAAAATATTGATAATATTATATTTTTAGTGAAGTCAATGTGAAACCTGAAGAGCTCCTTATATGTGGACTATTGGTCCCTGTTCTATTTGAGTTTGATACAATTGATTTAATAGCTAGCATTTATATTGTGCTTACCATGGCCCATCACCATGCTAAGTACTTGACAATTATTATCTCATTTAGTCCTTACACCAACCCTGGAAAGTAGGTTCTATTATTATTATTATCCTCATTTTATAGTTAAGGAAACTGAGGCAAACAGAGGTTAAGTGATTTGCTTAAGTGTCTGAGGCTAAATTGGGGGAGGGGATACTTCCCTTTACGTAGTAGTCTTGCTGTCAACACTGACGTAATCTTGACTCAGATTCCTTGGACCTAGAAAACAAGTCAAAGAGAAAAAAACAATCAGGAATTATAGAATCATTACACAGAGAGAGACAGAGAGAGAGAGAAATTAATTCAAGTTTCAATAAAGCATGAATGAAAACTACCCAGACCTAGTAAGAAACAAAGGACAAAGTGAAAACAAATGAATATGACAGTCAGGTCCTAAAAGAAACCTTAAAAGGAAATCTCCCAAGACTGGTAAGGCCCAAATCCAGAGCAATGTAGTCAGAGAGAAATTACCACAAGAAGGCAGAAAGAAAGGATTCACAGACCAAGGAGTCACAGTCAGTATCACATGAGATTTGTCAATTAACATTGTAACAGAGAAGAGAATTTAGAATATAATATTCCAAAAGGCAAAAAAAAAGGGGCTTATAATTTAGAAGAGCTTACTCAGCAAAACAGAGTAATGATAATAATAACAGTACTTATGTACTACTTTAAGGTTTGTGAAAGCCCTTTACAAATATTATCTCACTTGATCCTCACAACAATCCTCTAAGATAGGTGCTGTTATCCCTTTGTGCAGTTAATGAAATTGAATCAGACTTTTCCAGGGTCACACAGCTAGCAAACGTTATTGTTGTTTGTCCTTCATTCTTGAAGACCATGACAGATGTCATGACTTTCAATGAATTGGATTTAAGTGAGGGAGGGCTGTGCAAAGTCACCAGAATCACTCTCTCTTCCAGAGCCATCTGGGTCCAGTGGCAGAATATATAACAGGATGACTGGAGATGGTTCCAGATATTTAAGGCAATGGGGGTTAAGTGACTTGCCCAGGGTAACACAGCTAGTAAGTGTCTGAAGTCAAATTTGAACTCAGATCCTCCCAAATTCGGGGCCAGTGCTCCATCTACTGGGACACCTAGTTGCGCCTAGTAAATGTCAGAGGCCAAATTTGAATTTAGGCTTTCTGGACTATTGAGTCCAAATTTCTATGCATTGTGCTACTACTACTACTAACTATAGGAGGGAATTAAAAAAGAAAACAATGGGGATAAAGGATTTTTAATAAAAATGTTAAATTTTTAAACATTCGTGATTAAAAGTCTTTACATTCAGAAAGGAAGGGAAGCAAATGTCACTTCAGAAGCCTAATCTCATCGAGAATCTTAGAGGGTATTCAATAAGACAAGGGGATGGGTCTGGTTTTGTAATGTTTTGGTGATCTTAAAAGAAGGAAGAAAGAGGGAGGAAAACAAAGGGAAGAAAGGGAGGGAAACTTACTTTTGTAAGAATTGATTATGATTTGGAGACCCCATCTTGGCTAAAATTAGAAAGTCTTGGGCACACATGGCCCCCTCCGCCCCGGGCACTCCTGGGCTCCCTCTGCTCAGCAGGGGTATGCACAGAAAACCCAAGCCCAGACTCGCTCTACCAAGCAGGAGTACATAAGGAAACCCCATGCCCCAGCTGACCTTGGGAACCGCCCCTAGGGATGCCAATGAATTAGCTTGGGGTATGTGGGTGGTCAGCCCAGGTTTCCTGTGGGAGAAAGATTGTTTATTCTGGGGGGGAGTGAGTAGAGGAAAGAGAGGAGGAGACCAGAAAAGGAAAGGGGGGGAGAGGAGGGGAGGGGGAGGGGGGGGAGAGGAGGGGAGGGGGAGGGGGGGGAGAGGAGGGGAGGGGGGAGGGGGGGAGAGGAGGGGAGGGGGGAGGGGGGGAAAGGGGGGAGGGGGGAAAGGGGAGAGGGGGGAGGGGGGGGAGAAGGAGGGGGGAGAGGGGGGGAGAAGGAGGGGGGGGAGGGGGGGAGGGGGGGAGGGGGGGAGGGGGAGGGGGGAGGGGGAGGGGGAGGGGGAGGGGGGAGAGAGAGACATAGACAGACTTCACAGGTGAGAGAATTAAATGCTGATGCTCAGGGGGATAGCGAGAGTTAAACACAAAGCAGCTGAGTCTGATGGGTGAGTGTATGGGTCGTATTTCCTGCTTGTCCTTATTTCTAAATTTGTTCTTATCTATAAACCCTGGGGTGTTTGGGGGGGTGTCTTTTTTTTTTTTAAAGAGGCTTTTTATCAGTCTGGGAGAAACAGTTGGGGAGGGAACAGTGTGGAAGAGAGGAGGCTTGGGACCTAGAGGTCCCCCATTGTTTTCTGAGTCCTGATATTGCAGCTAGCCTCTCAATTAACTCTTCCCATATTAAATTTGGCCCTTACACTTTCTCACATAATCTGGACATGCAAAGGAAAGGCTTCACAAATAAGAAGGAAGGGGAAGGATTTTCACTTGAATCTAACCTTCATCTGAACCAAATTAGGGTAGAATAATTAATAATAAACATAGCTAACATTTATATAGTGCTTCCTATATTTCAAGGACTGTGCTAAATTATTTAGAATTATCTCATTGGAGCTGCCCAACAAGGCTGGGAGGTGGGTGCTCTTATTATCACCACTCTATCTCTTGGTTCTTGAAATTTTCTCTGGTTCCAGCATTCCCTAGAATTCTCTCCTTCCTATTGGCTTCCCTGGTTTCTTTCAAATCCCAGCTAAAATTTTAGCTTCTATAGTAAGTCTTTTCCAATCCCCCTTAATTCTAGTGCCTTCACTCTGTTTATTACCTCCAATTTATCCTGTATATAGCTTAATGATACATGTTATTTGTGCATTGTCTTCCATTTTAGACTGTGAGCTTCTTGAGAGCAGGGACATTTGCCTTTTTTCCTATCTCCAGCATAGTGCCCTGGCACATAGTAGATGCTTAATAAACATTTATTGAATGACTTGACTGTTGAGTCAGTCCTTTACTTGCTATGGCTAAATAATTTTCCTTTTCTTAACTGCTAAATGTTCCTTGAGTGTCTTAGATGTTGTTCTAATCTAGAAACTAAACTACTAGGACCAGTCTGCACTAGGTCAGGCTAAGATTTTACATCTGGGTATGTGATATAAGCCCTGCTCCCTGGACAATTTTCATGAGCTTTTCCTGGAGAGAGACAGTAGGTCAACCATTCCTTACTTTCTTCCCATTCCACAGGGAGCTGAGAAGCTAGCAGCAGAGAACCTCCTGAGAGACTGGGATCTCCTGGTGAGACAAGGTATCCCAACTCAGAAGGAAATATATTACATGGTCTCAATATAGAAATTTGGATAGCAGATTAATTTGGTTCCAATTGTGGCTCTGATACTAGTATGAGACCTTCATTAGCCTTCTTCATACTTGTTGTTCAATTATGTCTGACTCTTCATGAACCCATTTGGGATTTTCTTGGCAGAGAACCACTCCAGTGAGTGGTTTGCCATTTCCTATCCTGCTCATTCTACAGATGAGGAAATTGAGGCAAATAGCATTAAGTGACTTTCCGAGGGTCACACAACTAGTGAGTGTCTGAGACTAGATTTGAATTTAGGAAGATGAGTCTTCCTAATTGCAAGCCCAGTGCTCTATCCATTGTGCCACCATACTACTGCATTCCAAAGTGCCCCAATGTTTCATCACTCCCCTCAGAGTAATAGACTTTGGATTATGATCTCCTATTTGCCAATCTCCCATTGACTACCAAATGAGATCCTGAATACAAATGAGAAGCCTTTAGCATCTAGGAGGAGAAAAAAAAAAGCAAATCTTTGGATCTAAATGACAACCCTGGCTTATTCTAATAATAAGAATTGTGTATAGTACTAGAGAGCTCATTGTTAAATCACACAGAATGTTTAAGGTAAGTTTGCACAGAGTTTTGGAAAAATCACTAGGCCTAAAACATTTGCTTCAACCCTCAAAACTGTCCCTGATCTCATTTGCAATAAACGATTATCTCCTTCTACCAGGACATAATGTACAAGAATCAGACATAATCATCTCCCTAGTCCATCTATCTGAAATCTATTCTCCTGCAAATATACAATTTCCCAACAGACACTAACTCCTATAATACCCAAACAAAAAGAGACCAGAAATGAGAGACACAAGATATTGTTCTAAACATACTGCCTTTTTTTAAAAACTAGGCTTATGATATGGTTTCCTTTGAAATTCCTGGATGAATGGACCAGTGAAGCATAATTTCATTAAGTGATGCCTTACAGTATAATGCTTTTTACTTTATGCTTAAGGAAAGCACAGCAGTTATCATTATCTCCATTTTTACAGATTGAGAAATGTAGTCCTATAGAAGTTAGGTAATTTGCCCATATTAACACATTAAATTAGCAGAGTGCTGGAACCAGTTCCCAGCTCTCCTGATACCTACTCCAAGGTTCTATCCGCTACAGCAAATTGGCTGCTAAGGAATATACTCAGGTTGATGGAGGCTGGAAAAAAGCAGAACTACACACCATGTTGAAAACCAGTAGGTGATGATTTCAACCATTTCCCAAATCCTTTGTTCAAACTATGCTCATTAAAAAACATTCTCTTAAATGGTAGGGGTAGACAGATGGGCTCCAAAACAAATGCAATTATTCTCTGGCAAAAGAACTTGGTCAACGTGGAATGATCGTGTCACTAATGAGAACAAGGTGTTTCTTTTTTTAGTCTCCTTCAGAAGTACTACTTTGCAGCCAGTCCTTGGTGAATTCATTTGACTTCTTACTTTGAGATTCCAACCCTCCAAACAATTATCATATACCCAAGTTACTGTAAAGGCCATCTTAAAAATAACATGCAGATGAGCAAAGTAAAAACAAAAGGAAACAAAAACAAAACCTCTAACACTTGTCTATTAAAGAAAAAAAAATTGGTCCTCATAGAAATGTGCTCTCTCTTGGGGATCTTCAGCAGTTTTTTCAGCTGTACTTAAACCTAATCTGAATATTCTATCAGCAAAATAAATATCATTACCACCTTCAGTGAGGGAAGGTCACCTAGTCACACTGAGAAGAGTAAAGAGTGCAAAGCTTGTAAGTCCTCCATTGTCTTAGTGATTTACTGGGTTTCTATGTCTTTTTTTGTTTTCTTTTGTTTTGTTTTTAGGTTTTTTGTGGGGCAATGGGAGTTAAGTGACTTGCCCAGGGTCACACAGCCAGTAAGTGTCAAGTGTCTGAGGCTGGATTTTAACTCAGGTCCTCCTGAATCCAGGGCCAGTTCTTTATCCACTGTACCACCCAGCTGCCCCCTCTATGACTTTTTTTTAAAAAGGTAGAGAGAGATTTGGGGATATATATGTGCTTTGTTCTTGTTGGAAAAAAGGGGTAAGGAACAAATTAAAAATAACTCTAAAAGTCCAAAAATGGACTTCGTAAAGCTCAAAAGTGGCCATATTACTTCTCTTTTCAATACACTCCACTGACTCCCTATTACCTCTAGGATCAAATATTGTCCTATTTGTCTTCTGCCCTTTTTAGATAAACTTGAAAAGACCTTCTACAAGGCACAAGGTACCTCTACTTTCTCTCCTATCCCTCTCTTCTTAACCCCTTAAAATCTGGCTTCTGACTTAATCATGCCACCAAAGCTGCTTTTACCCTTAGTTACAAATACTCTGTCGCCAAATCCAATGGCCTTTTCTCAATCCTTCTTCCCTCTGAACTCTCTGCAGCCTTTGACACTGTTGAGCATTCTCTTTGATATGCTCTGCTCTTTAAGTTTATGGTATATCACTCTCTTGGTTTTCTTCCTTCTTATCTGACTTTTCCTCTTCTGTTTCCTTTGCTGAATCCTTTTCCAGATCACACCCTCTAACCACTGGTGTCCCTGAGAGTACTGCACCCTTTTCTCATCTCCCTCTATACCACTTCACTCAGTGATCCCAGTAGATCTCATGGATTTAATTACCATCTCTATGCTACGGGTTCTCAAATCTGCCTTTCCTGCCCTCTCCCAGTCTCCAATCTTGCATCTCCAACTGCCCTTCAGACACTTAGAATTGGATGTTCAATGGACATTTGAAATTCAATACGTCCAAAAGAGAACTTATTATTTTTTTCCCTGGACCTTCCCTCCTCCTCCCTTTCCTATTAATGTAGAGGGCAACACCGTCTTTCCAATTCCTTAGGTTCTCAACCTAGGAGTCATACTGGATTCCTCCCTATCGATCACTGCGCTACCACCCCCCACCATTGCCAAGGCCTATTGATTTCACCTTTGCAACATCTCTTGAATACACTCCCCCCCTTCATCTGACACTACTCTTTTTCAGGCCTTTGTCACCTCACACCTTGATTATTGCGATAACTTCCTACTAGGTCAGCCTGCTTCTAGTCTCTTGCCACTCCAATCCATTCTCCATCCAACTACTAAGATAATTTTTTTCTAAATCGCAGGTCCAATCATGTCACACCCCTCCCCCCCTCAATAAACTCCAGTGGCTTTTTATTGCTTCCAAGAGCAAATATAAAATTCTCTTTTTAATCTTCAAAGCTCTTCATAACCTAGCCCCCTCCTGCTTTTCCAATCCTCTTTCACCTTACTCAGCAACACTTACTCTTTGATACAGTGACACTGGTCTCCTGGCTGTTCCACAAAGGAGACACTCCATCTCTTTCCTCCAGGCAGAACCGTCCCCCAAACCTAGAATACCCTTCTCCATTCACTGAATTTCTTTAAGTCTCAGCTAAAATCTTACCTTTGACAGGAAGTCTTCCCAGCCCTCTCTTCCATTCATCAAAGATCCTTGATGGCACTAGTCTATCTTCTAAACCTTTATCTCCTTTCTGTCCCCCATTATTTTGCTAAAGAGTGCTAATGGCCTATTATTATTCCTTCAGGGAATATATTTGCATTTTAACATTTGTTCTACCTATCTCATGGTATTGTTTTGAGACTGGTGCATTGTAAACTATAAAAGAGGGAAGGGAAGGGAACAAGGATACAGGAAAATCCCTCCCCCTAACCCTGAATATCAATTTTATCCCAGTCACCGCTCCAATTCAAACTCACTTCACCAGAGAGAACTAGCTCTGGTTCAGAATACTTTAGAGGTTCACAGTTATAAAACTACAGTTCATAATACTTTCCATAAACACAATTAACACAGGTCAAAACAAAAGAATTAACCAAAAGGGCATGGCATGGACAGTGGTAACAAATTGTTTCCACCAAAACCTGAGGGCACTTTCTCCCATAAAAAACACAGTTGGAAGAGTAGGCACATACATAGAGTATATTAGGTGAGAGGCACACTTAGAGAATACAAGGCTATCTTTGAAGCTTAAGTACCCTGTTAAGGGGGAAAAAGGTGGGGATCCTTAGGTATTGCTAAATAAATAATTAAGCTCACACAGAGTCCAGTTAGAATTAAAATGGTCTTTTATTTGATGCTAGAGAAAGTGACAGAGGGGCAAGTCAAAGACTTTACCCCTAGGGAGGAGGACTCAGGAACTTTCTCCTCCCAGAACAGAAGGAAGGCAAAAGCTTTTATAGAGGATAGATGGGCTGACCATCTGAAAATAGAAAGTTCCTTTTTGGAGGTGAGGAGGGGAAAGCTTGGATGCTTGTCATATTCCTAAGAGTTAGGAGGATTATTTTTTAGAACGATGGTCCTAAACTTTGGGGTCATCTCTGTCTCTTAGCTTCTGTCAGGTAGTAGCCACACTTAAGTGACTTTCCTACTACAGAATTTTATTCCCCTTACTTCTTAGGTATGTCAAACCTGGAAAGACTAATGAACATCGATGTATAGTGAAGTGAGCAGAGCTGGGAGGACATTGTGCATAGTGAAAGCAGTATTGTTCAGTGAGCAATTGTGAATGACTTAACTACTCCCAGCAATGATCCAAGACAATCCCAAGGAACTAATGAGGAAGCTTACTATCCACCCCCATAGAAAGAACTGATAAAAAAGAACACTTGTGGATTGTACATATATAACCTGGTTGCAATCTTGTGGAAGGGGGAAGAAAGGGAGGGAGGGAGAAAAATTTGGAACTCTAAACGTTATGAAAATGAATGTTGAAAATTACCCTTGGACAGCTTGGTGGTGCAGTGGATAGAGCACTGGCCCTGGAGTCAGGAGTACCTGAGTTCAAATCCGGCCTCAGACACTTAACACTTAACTAGCTGTGTGACCCTGGGCAAGTCACTTAACCCCCATTGCCTCACTAAAAAAAAAAATTCCCTTACATGTAACTGGAAAAATAAAATAAATGTTTATTGCTAAAAGAAAAAAAAGACCTTACTTGAAGGGGAAGCTAGGTGGCACAGTGGATAAAACACCAGCCCTGGATTCAGGAGGACCTGAGTTCAAATCCAGCCTAAGACACTAGACAGTTACTAGCTGTGTGACCCTAGGCAAGTCACTTAACCTTCATTGTCCCACCAAAAAAGAAAAAAAAAAGACCTTATTTGAGGCACCAGAGGATTTAGGTTCCAATCTCCAGAATAAACTTGGATAAATTGGATAAATTACTTAAACTAGCTGAGCCTAAGTTTCCTCCTCAGCAAAATGAAGGGGTTGGATTCAATGGCTTCTTTTTTTTTTTGGTGACGCAATCGGGGTTAAGTGACTTGCCCAGGATCACACATTTAGTAAGTGTCAAGTGTCTGAAGCTGGATTTGAACTCAGGTTCTCCTTACTCCAGAGCCATTACTCTATCCACTGAGCCACCTAGCTGCCCCCATTCATATCTAATCCACATCTAAAGTCTCCCTAATCCCATAAAATGGAAATGGAAAGTAGAATGGGTGAAAAATCTGAATTCAACAATATGTAGCTTTCAGGAAACACAACAAAGATAAAAGATACACACAGAGATAATATAAAGGGCCTGAGTAGAATTCATTAGGTTAAAAAAGAATAAGAAGAAGTAGTAAGCCTGATCTCAGACAAAGTTAAAGCTAAAATAGATTTAATTAAAAGAGAAAAATAGGGAAAACATATTATGTGTCACCAATATTATTTAATATTGTTTTAGACCATTTAAAATAATTAGACATTATAAATACCTGAGTATACCTACCAAAACATACACAGGAACACAATCATACAACACTTTTTATGAAAATAAAGTCAGATTTAAATAAATGGAGTAATATTTATTATTCATGTATAGGCAAAGACAATTTAATGAAAAATTACAATTTTACCTAACTAATCTATTTATTCAATGTCATCCCAATTAAATTACTATAAATTATTTTACTGAGTTAGAAAAAATAATAAATAAATTCATTCGGAAGAACAAAAGGTGAAAAATTTCAAAGAAACAAAGGAGAAAATATAAAGGAAGGAGATTCAGCAGTACAAGCCTTTAAAGCAAATGACAAGGTAATAGCATTGTTGAAGTATATAATGAATAATTTGGTTATTTTAGATTAAAATTTTCTTATATAACTGAGAATAGAAGAAAAGCAAAAAAAAATTGGGGAAAACTTTCACAGGCAATCTCTCAGATAGGACATGGTTGTGTTGGAATACTGCTGTGATATAAGAAATGATGAGCAGGTTAATTTTTTTTTTTGGTGTGTTTTTTTTTTTTTGCAGGCAATAGGGGTTAAGTGACTTGCCCAGGGTCACACAGCTAGTAAGTGTCAAGTGTCTGAGGCCAGATTTGAGCTCAGGTCCTCCTGAATCCAGGGCTGGTGCTTTAACCACTGCGCCACCTAGCTGCCCCAGAGCAGGTTGATTTTTTAAAAACCATGGAAAGAATGGACCTATGAAGAAAAGTGCTATCCACCTCCAGAGAAATAAATGACAGACAAAAATATGCATAGTATGGTCTTACATGTATGTATATGTGCATGTGTATGTGTCTATATATACACATACATAGATATGTTTGTGTACATTTAGAGATATCTGTGTATATGTGCATAGGTGTGTATGCATATACACATGTGCGTATACATAAATACATACACATATGCCTATTTGCATGTAATTGTAGCTTTCTCTGGGGGGAAAGAGGAAGGGAGAAAAAATAAATAAAGTAAAACGTGCACAGCAGAGAACAAAAGAAAACCTAGAAGGAAGCAAAGAAAAGCTAGGTAGCTTTGAAAACAATGTGTAGTATTTATTACATAGGTTTTCTTGAAATGGAAATGTATTGTTTTGTATTTAATCCTCTCAAGTTCTGTTGTGTACATGGAATTTCTTTTTCTTTTCTCATTTTATGTTTAAGTTTAAAATGGATTTTAAAATTGCACCAAAATGGGGGCAGCTAGTTGGTGCAGTGGATAAAGCACAGACTCTGGATTGAGGAGGACCTGAGTTCAAATTTGACCTCAGACACTTGACACTTACTAGCTGTGTGACTGTGGGCAAGTCACTTAGCCCTCATTGCTCCACCAAAACAACAACAGACTAATGATTAAAATCCTTTTTTTTAATTGCACCAAAAAATAAAATAAAAATAAAGTCTACCTAATGCATTTCAGGGAATTTGAGTGAAACTCCCAAAGTTGCTGAAATATAGGGAAAGAAAAAAATGTTTAGGACAAGTATTACAGTATAAAGTAGACTATAGCTTGTCTTCTGGATTAGTTCAACATAAAACCAATGCAATACATTTCAATTTGATATGGGGGGAAATGGGGTACGGTATGTGTTAGGGATTGGGGTTCTTAGGAATTCCTCTTTAAAGAATTACACCCTCTTGCACACAAAACGTAGTTAGAATAAGGTGATAGTTTATTGAGGAACAAGGGAAGCGAAGGGTGGGGGGAGGGAAACCATGAAAGAAATCCTTGGACTTTTCATGGGGAGATTTGGCATAAAGCACATGGCTCAGAGGTACCAAATCTCCTCGAACAGGAGACTGGAACGTACTTTTATAGAGGACTGATGGGGGTGGACCATCTTCCTGTGGAAAGTTCCTTTAGTGAGGGAGGACCATCCCCCACTGGTGGTAGCTGGGGGAATTGGGTGAGCAGTGGAGGACCATCCCCCACTGGTAGTGACTAAAGGAATTGGGTGAGGGGTGGCTACAGATCCCTCTTCAGAACACAAAGGCCGCAGCCACACCCAAATTTATCTCCCCAGGGTAAGGGAGACCAGAATGAAGGGTAGGAATCCCAAACTAGCTCAGTCCGATTTGGTTCAGTTTATCTCTCTAGGCATTATCTGTCCTCTGGTTTAGTTTCTCAAGGAGAAGATTCCTCGGTGTGCCCCAGAGAACTTCTGGGGTGCTCTGCGCCCCATGACAAATTTATGGGTATTTTTTAAAGTATAATTAATATCCATGATAACTACCCGCAGTAGTAGAGAGAGGAATTTTTACATTTACCCTCTTGGGATAAATAAAATATTAAAGTAAATACATTTCAAATTTATTACTGTATGTTTTTCATGTAGAAAAAAATATTTTCAGTAGCACATTGCCCTAAGAAAATTTACATTAGCAGTTCAGGAATTACAGGGAATTAAGGTAGGGTTGCTTGTTTGTCTCTTTTGGCTTTTAGGTGGGTTTTTGGCGGGGCGCGGGGGGTGGGGCTGTTTGTTTTTTTGCTGGGAGCCGAGAGTTTGGCTATTCAGCTGAGCTCCTGGGGACACTTTGGTACAGAGTCTCCATCAGGAAAAAGTTTGTATGGATCCCAAAGTTTTGAGATTAGCAGATGAAGGAGGTCAAAGTGTGACTCAGCTGTCCAGACTCTCTGGTGCAAAGTCAAGCTGTTTGCATGGCTCTAGGGCTGCCTGACCATCTTGCCTTTTTGGCAGACAGAACAGCCTTCCAGTATTGAAGCAAAAACACAGAGACATAAGTGGAGGAGGGACCAGGGCAGAAATGGCCTTGACACACAGGGAAAGGAACTGGGGAGAAAGATGACCAACCAAATGCTTTGTGTCAGGCAGAATGTTTCTTTTCAACAAGGACTTCTTAATATAGAACTCCAGACTATAGCAAATTGAGGCAAAAGGCATTAATTGAACCAGTTACTGGAAATACACTGGGGTTTTTAAAAGATCAAATATCCATAGCATTTATACCTAGCCATAACAAAATGCAGGAATTGTAGAAAAGGAAGTCATATTCAAACTAACTACCAAAAAATAAAAATGTGTGATATCAACCTAGGAGTCAAGCTCCCAAAGAAATCCTAATGCCTATATAGGCACAATTACAAAATATTCCTTTAAAAATAGAGAACTACTTGAATAATTTGAGGTACATTCAAATAGTGCTCATATCTGTGCTGTATCAGTATAATAAAAATAACAAAACTACTAAAATTAATTTATATGCTTAGAGTGATATCAATCAAACTACTCATATCTATGCTGTATCAATATAATAAAAATAACAAAACTACCAAAATTAATTTACATGCTTAGAGTGATATCAATCAAACTACCAGGGGTGCTTTCCAGAGTTAGACAAAATAATACCAAAATTCTTTTGTAATAACAACAGACTTAGACCATCAAAGAAAACAATGAAAATGATAGAAATTAAGGGGGAGTAGCATGACCTCAAAATATGTCATGAAGTGAGTATTAACTAAAGTATTTGATGCTGGTTTTTAAAAAATATATAAAAGTACATTAATGGAACTACACTGGAGAAGGAACAATCTGAAATAACTGAATTCAATAATTCTCTGTTCAATAAATCCCCAAACATAAATGACTTAGAAAAGAGTTCCATATTTAATAAGAATTACTGGAAAGACAGGAAAGCATTCTGCCCATTCTGTTGTTTGGAACAACAAGTCAAATGGGCACATAGCCTAAATATTTTTTCGATATATTTTTATTCATTTCATTAATATTTCCCAAATTTTTAACTTTTTCAAAAAATGTTGAGTTCCAATTTCTCTCCCTTCCTCCTGTTTTTCCATCTTCCTTGAGAGGGCAAACAATTTGATAGCAATTATACATGTGAAATTGTGCAAAACATTTCCATATTAGCTATATTACAAAAAAAAGACAAAAAACAAGAGAAAAAATTGTTTTAAAAGGATGCTTTAGTTTGTATTGAGCTCATTTTATTTTTATAAATATTTAGTGAGGCAATTGGGGTTAAGTGACTTGCCCAGGGTCACACAGATAGTAAGTGTCAAGTGTCTGTGGCCGGATTTGAACTCAGGTCCTCCTGAATCCAGGGCTGGTGCTCTATCTACCATATACCTGGCTGCCCCTCAGTTCCCTATATATTTGAAAAAAGAATACTTCATCAGAGAAACTTGCTGCAAAAATGTTTTCCTGATTTCCTATTTTCCTTTGAATATCATCTGTATTAGTTTTGCTTGTGCAAAAGTTTTTAAAATTTCATGTAATCAAAATTATTCATTTTACTTCCTGTGATATTTTCTATCTCTTGTTTGATCATAAACTCTTCCTTTATCTATAGATCTGGCAGGTACATTTTTCCCATGCTCACCTAATTTACTTTTGATATTACATTTACATCCAAATCATTTTGAGCTTCTCTTAGTATATGGTGTGAGATGTTGATCTATGTCTAATTTCTGCCTAACTGCTTTCAAGTTTTCCCAGCAATTTTTTAAAATGGTGAATTTTTGCCCCAAAAGCTTAGATCTTTGGATTTATCAAATGCTAGATTACGATGGTCATTTACTACTATGTATTAAATATCTAATCTATTCCACGAGTCCACCACTCTATTTCTTAGCATTACCAGATTGTTTTGATGATCACTGATTTATAATATAATTTGAAAACTAGTACTGCAAGGCTTCCATCCTTCACATATTTTTTTCATAGGTTCCCTTGATATTCTTGACCTTTTGTGCTTTCAGATGAATTCAGTTATTATTTTTTCTGTCTTTTTAAAATAATTTTTTCTAGTTTGATATGGCACTGAATAAGTAAATTAACTTAGGTGGAATTGTCATTTTGTTATATTGGTTCAGTCTACTCATGAGCAATTTATAATTCTCCAGTTGTTTATGTCTTTATTTGTATGAATAGTGTTTTGTAATTGTGTTTATATAGTCCTTGGGTTTGTCTTGGCAGATAGACTCCTAAATATTTTATATTGATGACCTAAATACTAATGTTCGCATCATTAAAAAAGAAGACAATCAGATAAGTTACCTTTTACAGCAATGGCTCAGGGGGTAAATTCTTAACTAAATGAGATAGAGAGGGGCAGCTAGGTGGCAAAGTGGATAAAGCACCAGCCCTGGATTCAGGAGGATCTGAGTTCAAATCCGACCTCAGACACTTGACACTAGCTGTGTGACCCTGGGCAAGTCATTCCCCACACCCCCCCCCAAAAAAAATTAAATGAGATAGAGGCTATCACAAAGGATAAAATAAATAATTTCACTTACAAGTGTAATGGGGTTTAGCACATGTGTAGAGCTCCTAGAACAGCTTTTCTCCATGTGGAGAAACTGAGGAACATGTTTCCAGAAGAATCCAAATGTCATTTAAGGGAGGTGTCCTTGGATATTCTATAACTGGTTCTGATTGATTAACCATTGGTGAATGAGAATTTCTTTGACTATGAGGTATTCAAAATGTCTTAGTGGGTTTTCATTATAACACTCTTAATTCCCTTTCTTTTTTCAACCATTTATCCCTTTACAACAGTGGTCTCAAACTCCAATGGAAGTTAAACCACATATAAGGATACTTGTGGCTACAAATTGACTTAGAAAACTACATATTAACATTATCTATATTCTACTGTATTTTAATTTATTTTGCTAAATATTTCCCAATTATATTTTAATCTGGTTCAGGTCCACCTTGACTTCTCTATCTTACAACATAACCCAAGGGGATAAACTATAAAATTTAAATGTATTAAGGGAAGGAAATAAGGTGCCAGCATTGTGCTGTGGGTTTTTTTTGAAATAAATATTGGTGGGTTTTTTTTGATATTCAAAATAACCCTTTCCTTGTGAGATATGTGCTACTATTGTCCCCATTTTATACTTGAGGAAACTGAAGCAAAGAGAGCTTAAGTAACTTTCCCAGAGTCACACAGCTAGTATCTGAGGCCAGATTTAAACTCAGGTTTAAATGCCAGGCCCAGCACTCTATCCACTGAGCCACTTTGTTGCCTCAACATCTGCTTAACTCTCAGTCATGTAATAAAACTGTACTGAAATGGACATTGTAAGATTTGTTTGTTTTTCATTTATTCTAATTATGGCACATGAACTTATATGCTTTATAAGAATTATACGATGTTATAATTATAAATTATTTGAATTATATTATATAATTATAAATTATAAGAATTTATAAGATTCACTTTGAGTGAATGTTCTCATTTATTAATGATCTCCCCCACATTTGGTCACTGTGACTCCCCTTCTTATCCTTTGCTCTAACACTTCTAAACCTCTTCAATCTGGCTTCTGACATCATCATTGAACAGAAATTGCTCTCTCCAAAGCTCCTGGTGACTTCTTAATTGTCCAATCTAAAGGCCTTTTCTCAAATTCCATCCTACAGCCTCTCTTTCCTCTGAAAGGAGAAGAGTTTTGTTGTAATGTTCTCTCTTCTGTCTGATGCCACCTTCTCAGTCTCCTTCACACCCACTAACTGCAGGTGTCCCTCTAGGTTCTGTCTGGGACCCTTTTCTCTCCTCCCCCTATGCTATCTCTTTTGGGGATGTCATAAATTCCCATGAATTCAATCATACGTAGAAAATACCTATCTATATATAATAGCTTTAAGGTTTGTAACACTTTTATTATGCAAAATTATGTTATTTATCCTCACAACAATGCTGAAAGGTAGATGCTATCATTATCCCTATTTTCCAGATCATGAAAACTGAGGCAGATAATTTAAATGACCTGTCCAGTGTTCCACTGTTAGTGTTGGAAGCAAGATTTGAATTTCGGTTTTTCTTAATCCTGAATCAAGGGCTGGTGCTCTATCCACTGTGCCACCTAGCTTGCCCTAGAGCTTATTATTTTTACCACAAAATTTCCTCCCTTCCAAACTTCCCTACGACTGTTGAGAGTACCACCATCCTTCTGGTCACCCAGGCTCACAACCTAAGTGTCATCTTTAATTCCTGACTTGCACCCACCCACCCTTCCGTAGTTTGTACTGTATATATCCCCTTCCCTCTACTCACCATTGCCATCCTGGTGCAGGCCCTCATCACCTTGTGCCTAGACTATTGCAGTAGCTGCCTTCCGCGACTTCTGCAAACTCTCTAAAATTTGGCCCATCCCTCTCCAAAGGATTCTGTGATTGCTACTTTAAATGGAACAGGACTATGGTTAGATACTTAATCTTTGCCTTGTCTGTATCCCAGAGGAGAATTTGGCCAAATTTACATTTATCTGTCCCCTCCAATATTGCTAGGCTAGAGGATGATTTTGGAAGGGTTCAAAAGAAAAAACTGCCTCCCTGGTCAGTCCTAAGATCTTAACTTACACTGGCCAGCTTAGCTCCTTTACACAGAATGAAAGTTACACAAAAGACCATCACAAATAGAAAAGAGTGAGGGAACCCATTTATCCAAAGAAAAAGCAAACAAACTTTGGATAGCTTTTGACGATTAGAATATATAAGAAAATCGTAAGAGTAACTGAGCTCCGGGATAGCTGGGTGGCACAGTGGATAAAGCACCAGCCCTGGATTCAGGAGGACCTGAGTTCAGATCCAGAAACAGACACTTGATGCTGTTAAGGGCTAAAATTCTAGCTAAACTGTCTAAAATATCTAATGAGTGGTCGCCAATAAATTATAAGCTTTAGCAAGAGTTAGACTTTTAAGCATTTATTAAGGAGAATAAGAATTTGGTAAAGAGAGAGAGAAAGGCCTAGATTCCTATCTATTAAAGGGAGAGCGCATTTCTGGCTCCCCTCTCCACCAGCGTCCTCAGGAAAGAGAGTGAGACCGAGCCAACAGTCTCTTCCTTCCTCCTCCCACTAGCCCGCGTCACTTCCTGACGCCAAAGAAAAGACTCCTGGTCTTGCCCTCAAAGACCTTCGCTTCATGGGCGGAACTCTTCTACAGTAAGTCTCCAGCAGGTGGCGTCATTCCAATCATTACAATGCTTACTAGCTGGGTGATCCTGGGCAAGTCACTTAACCCTCATTGCCCTGACCCCCCCCCAAAAAAAAGAGTAAATGAGCTCATTAGCTCATAGAAAGATAGGAATTCAGCTAAAACAAAAGACGGATTCTAATCTCATCCAAAGGGGAATTCTCTCCATTAAGTCTTCAGAAACACATGGAGGGGAAAAAAAATTAAATTTTAAAAATAAATAAAAGAAAAAATTAAAATAATAAAAAAAGAAACACATGGAGGAGCTGGCTTCCACTACATGCCTGCAGCTTCCCAAGTCTTTTTTCATGTCTCTCTCCTAAAAAGCATCTAGAACCAAAAAACCCTCTTGTACCTAATCCTCCCCTTGCAGTTCCACAGTACAATCTCCCCATAAGTTGAATCGTGTATCCTTCAACATATACAACAGTATACAAAGTACCCCAAATTTCGTTGGAAACCTGATTATATCGGGTTAAAGCTGTAATGGAATTTATTAATTTGATCATTGAGCTCTAGTATCCAATTTTAAATCTCACAAAGCTCTTTGAACGGAGAAATTGTTTTTTTAATGGTTTTGGATTGCATTATTTGTTTGTTGATTTTGGTTTTTTAATTTCCAGAATTTACCACAATCTCTGGTACTCAGTAGGCACTTAATTAGATATGTGTGTGGAATTGAACTGAACTGAATTAAACTAAATAGTGTAAATGATCTCTAAAAGACTTTGCAACTCTGAGATAACATATAATTTAAAAGCCTAATGCAATTTGTGATTTTGCGTTATGCCAATAACCTTTACATCTTATTTACCTTAGTAAGAATAAGAGAGAGAGAGAGAGAGAGAGAGAGAGAGAGAGAGAGAGAGAGAGAGAGAGAGAGAGAAAGAGAGAGAGAGAGAGAGAGAATGGGGAATATTTCACCCTATACCAGGCACCCCAATATGTGTCCTTCCTCTGCCCCCCATATGTTCAGTGTGAGATTCTTATTCCTTATCCCATTTCAACTCCACTGTTTTCCTTATGAAGCACCCAAGGTTTCTACAGATTGCTTATCCCCTCACTCATATTCCAAGTGTGAGGCATTTTACTAAGTGGACATTTTGAACTTTTCTGATCTAAAGAAGCAAAACCCACAAATAACAATCACAGAATTTCAGAGTCTGAAGGGCCCTCCCTCAGGGGACCACAACTGAACAGAAATCTCTTCCTCATCACCCCCAATATGTGGTCATTTTGCCTCTACTTAAAGACCCCTACTGGTGGGCAATTCCCTGCTTCAAGAGAAGCAATCTACTTTGGGATAACTCTGGTTATTAGGAAGATGTTCTTTACATGCAACTTACGTCTTCCTCTCTGCAACTCCCACCCATCACTCCCAGTTTTATCCTCCAGAGCCAAGCAGATAAATCTAATCCCTCTTCCACATCAAAGCCCTTCAAACTTTAATTATCTTAGCTACATATCCCCAATTACTTCAATTGATCCTCCTATGGGTCTCCAGTTCTCTCATCAAAATGGTCACATTCCTCTGGATAGGTTTCAGTTTATTAATATCATTGAGAATACATGGCATCAAGAATTGAGTACAATACTCTAGATGTGGTCTGATGAGGGCAGAGTACATGAGAGTGAGTATTTCCCTTATTCTGGAAGCTAAGATTCTTTCAATGCAGCCTAAGGTCAACTTAGCTCATTTTGTTTTGTTTTGGTTTGTTTTGTTTTGGTTTGGTTTGGTTTTTGGCTGCTATATCATATCGCTGACTGAAGTTTACTAAAATCTCCAGATCTTTTGCATATGAACTACTGTCTAATTATGCCTGCTAGATAAGCAATTTTTTGTAACCAGATAAACCACTTCACATTTATCCCTATTATTATTAGATTCTGTCCATCATTCAATTTTGCTTGGACTTTTTCTGCATCATATAGATTACATATCCAGGGCCATAATTCTATGAGTCTATACAAAACACAATAAACCTAAATGAAGCTGTAATCAAATTCTACGCTCTTTGGGCAAGGACAACAGCCTCTGAAAATTGCCTTCTATCCACCTTTGAAGAGTTCATCTGCAAAGATGAGTACTTATAAGCATAATAATGAGGGAGTATAGGATTTGCCTCTAACGTGATAAGACTGATTTTCATGAGGAGTTTTTGGAGTCAATGTAATTGTTTTATCATTACAACTCAACTCATGTGGGTGTATGTCTGTTTGTGGTTGGGATGGGGGTGGGGGGGCTTGTGTATGTTGTTTTCATAGGCTCTGTGTCTGTGCACATCAGTTTGTCTAAATGTACCTCATGGACAGGTTTTGAATGATATTATAGGAATCTTGCCCACACATCTCCAAGTAAAGCTTTTAATTCCTGCCTGAAGGGGAGCAGGAAAAGCAATAGGATTAGCTGTCAGAAGGATGGTACCAGAATATAATTTTATCTAACCCCCCCAATAAAATATCATCTGTGTAATGAAGATTGGAGTATGCCCAGATCACCTAACAAGGAAGCATCTTGCTTCCTGTGTTCTTTTACACTGTTGGTTGGAATAGCCTCCTTCAATTGCCTGTGTAGCTGGAACAGGCTTCATCTTTTAAAAATTGCAGAAATCCCCACAAGATCCATGAGCTCAAACTGTTGAGACCTTGGAGCCAGAATTAGAAGCAGGTTGTTGCAGGCTATCAGCCAGGCAGGGAAACCTTGACAAGCCAAAGAGCCTAGGACTCAAGTTCAAGGTGGAACTTTGAACTTGAATTTGAGACTGTTTTATAGGAACTCATCTATCAGTTAAATCTCTGAATTAGACCTATAAACTTTGAACTATTCTAGCATCTTAATCCCTTCTGCTTCCCAGAAACTGAGGTATAACAGAAGCAGAAATAAAACCCACATGTTGGAGAGTAAGTATGTATAGTTGTGACTATACCTTGGAAGTAAATATTCATTTGTTAAAAGCTAATCTGGGGGGCAGCTAGGTGGCACAGTAGATAGAGCATGGGCCCTGGATTCAGGAGGACCTGAGTTCAAATATGGCCTCAGACACTTAACACTAGCTGTGTGACTCTGGGCAAGTCACTTAACCCCAATTGCCTCACCAAAAAAAAAAAAAAAAAAAAGCTAATCTGGGGGGCAGCTAAGTGGCACAGTGGATAAAGCACCAGCCCTGAAGTCAGGAGGACCTGAGTTCAAATCCGACCTCAGACACTTGACACTTACTAGCTGTGTGACCCTGGGCAAGTCACTTAACCCTCATTGCCTCACAAAAAACAACAACAAACCAAAAGCTAATCTGACTGTCGAGTTGGATTATAAGGACATAGCATGCTATTACCCTGTGTTCTACTCACCAACTCTGCAACTTCATGTTCCCCTACATATACACTCCTTTTTTTGTTTGTTTGTTTTGTTTTTTGGGGGGTTTTTTGGGGGGGTTTTTTGCGGGGCAATGGGGGTTAAGTGACTTGCCCAGGGTCACACAGCTAGTAAGTGTCAAGTGTCTGAGGTCGGATTTGAACTCAGGTACTCCTGAATCCAGGGCCAGTGCTTTAACGACTGTGCCACCTAGCTGCCCCCCATATACACTCCTTAAGAGCAGAGATTATTTCTCTTTTGTATTTTTATCTCTAGCATTTATCACAACATCTGGAGCATATTGTGTACTTGCTAAATGCTTTTTAAAATTAATCAATCAATACTGTCTCCCCAAGAGAAATTTGCTTATTTATAAAGTTATTCCAAATATTTACATATGTAAATAATATATGCTTACATACATACCCATATTCATTCATAAATACATTATATGTATTCATAAATGTATATATATATACATATGCAATAGATAGGTAGATGGATGGATGGATGGATGAGGAGGGAGGGAAGGAGGGATAAAGAGAGAAGTAGATAGGTAAATAGATAGATGATAGGTAAATAGATAGATAGATAGATAGATAGATAGATAGATAGATAGATAGATAGATAGATAGATAGATAGATGGATGGATGATAAATAGATGGAATGAAACTTGGCTGCAGGGAACCCTACACTTGAGGGAACACTATCAGTTTGAAGCCATTAGTAGAGAACCTAGATACCCTCAATTCCTAAGGGTATCAAAGAAATCCCACGGGAGGAATAAAATGTAACATAACTGGATGTTAAGCATGGGCCAAGGGAGTCAGTGTTACACTAGTCTAAGCGAGCATTATTTTCTTTTCTAAATTCCAGCTACTTTTCTGGTCACTACCCCCTGAAAAAGAAAGGAACACCCCAAACTCTGCCTTAGGGTTTGACTCCCTTCCTGCCAAATGCTAATCATACAAGAGATCATCATGAGTGATGAGATGAGCAAACTGATTCATCCCAGCAGATAGCAAACAGAAATCAGAGAATTTATACAGATTAGAATATAGACAACAAATAGAGCTAATGAATTTTCCCACTGAGAATGAGATATCTCAGCTTAACCCAGAGAGAAACCTGAACCTCTCCCTAGGGGAAATTCTCTGAAGTTTCTAAGGAGGCAAGCTGGAAATCAGGGACATGTTGAAGGACCAGCTGCTCTACATGTCTGCCACTTCCCAAAGTCTTTTCTTTCTCTCTTTGGATTTCTCCCTAAAGAGCATCTGAAACCAGGTGTTTCTTCTCCCAAAGAAGGAAAAAGAAGTCACTCCTCTTCCAAGCTCTCAAGTCAACTCTAACACTTAAGCAGGCAAATAATATCGTCATCCTTCTCTTCAATGATAGAGACATATACAAGCATATATGTGTGCATAGCTATTTATATGCATATTATTTATGTGCATATGTAAATTTATGCAATAACTTCATAAATAAACAGATTTCTTTGGGGAGATGGTATTGATTAACTTTTTAAAAGCATTTATTAAACACTTACTATGCTCCAGACATGTGTGATAAATGCTAGGGATAAACACGCACATACACACACAGAGACCACAGAGCAGCAGCAGCAACAACAACAACAATGTATGTGTTTGCCTAAGTGAGTCTGAACCTAGATCTCAAATCCCTATCTTGCACTTCTGGTTGGTGTTGTTTTGTTTTGTTTTCTTGTTTTCCCAAAGCATAGGCAGTGTAAAGAATTAATTGTTATTTGAGGTTTTTATGACCTCATCTTTTGGCTAGAATTAAAAAAAAAAAAAACCATGGTGTGAGCACTGGCCTCTGGGGCTCCACAAATGGCATGTTGCTCCACCCACTGGTTGTGGCCGTCACCATGGCGCTGGCACCTCACATCACCACTCGATGATGCCTACATGGGCCTAGCAAAATTATAATGATTGGAAGCCTAGTGAGGGTAGTCATGTGACCATCAGAGCAGCCAGCCAATTGACTGGGGGCTATGTGTGGTCAGCCTGGGGTCTGCTGGGAAGAAGGGGAGGAGATTCGCCATTCTAGCTGGAAGCTGGAAGGCGACAGGACGCTGCTGTGTATTCTCAGCTGATTCCTGGGCGGTGGTGTTGTTCAGGTTGTATAATTTCCCTTTCCCCATTTTATTTCCTTTCCCTTAATCCTACTGATCCTGTTTGTGTTTGTTTTTTTTTTAAGTTTGTTCTTGTTAAATAAATTCTGCTTTGTTTTGAGGGAGGCTGTCTGTCTCCTTCCTTGCCCCAATATTGCAGCAAGTCACTTAGCTAACACTCCCCAATTAAAAATTGATCCCCACAACAGATAGCTAGGTAGATAGGTAGATAGATGGTAGGTAGATGATAGATAGATAGATAGATAGATAGATAGATAGATAGATAGATAGATAGATAGATAGATAGATAGATAGATAGACAGATAGATAGACAGATATAGAGACAGAAAGACAGCATTTATTAAGCATTTACTATGTACTTCCTAGCATGATACTCTATGCTCAATGCTGGGGCTGGGGATACATATACAAGAAAACAAGACAATTTATACTCTCAAAGATCTTACATTCTTATAGCAGGAGACAAAATATTAAAGGAAGTTGGAAAGTGGAGGGAGACAGATAGGAGAGAAATCAAACAAGAGCAAGACTGCTGGGGGTATGGGGGAGGGGAAGTTGAGCAATTCAGATACTGAGCTGATCTGGGATTGGAAATCCCAGAAAGTGGTGTGCCTGAACAGGGCATCCCCAGTGAGGAGAGCAGGCTCTAGGGGAACAAGAGAAGAAGTGGAATAAACAGACTTTTCCGGACCTGGAACTTGTCCTGTGGGTTCAAGAAGTCAGGAGTGTTTCAGTGGTATTGGCAAGAGGTGCTTTTTGAAACTAGACCCTCTTCAAGAAGTTGATGACAAGCTGTGCAATGACCTTGCCTGCTTCACTGGCCAAAAGAATTGGACCTTAGGTTGCTTCTGAGCAGTACAGACCAGAGGTGATTACAAAATGTGTATTCAGCAACCCTCCAAGTCTCCTGGGAGTGAATCCTATTTCCCAGAAAAGGATCACAGAAATGATGGATTCTAGTTTATGTTTTAAGGATTTTTCAATGCACACTTCAGCCTTTTGTGTTTAAGCATATTTTTATTCTAAAGATATATTATATATATATGTATATATATATATTACATCTTGAAGAAATATATATAATAGCTGTCAGGTACCTGATATCTGCTGTGCTTTTTATTAATTATTTTAGATTTATTAATCCCTTTTGGGAAGACCTTGGTCATGCCTAAACTTTAATTAAGAGATTTTCCCTCAAACTTCTACTCTGAAGTGGGGTTGTAATGAATTATAGAGTGGAAAAACCTGATTCCACTGTCTCTTTGCTCAGAATGTGTTCTTCCTGATCCCAAAGCTGAGAACATGATTTTCTGGGATTGGCTATGAATAACAATAGCACTTTAAGATTTTTTTTTAATTACAAAGAACAACTTTGTGACATAACTCCCCACCAAGAAGTTTTGTTATCTTTAATGTACAACTAAAGGAACTAGGGTTCAAAAGAAAAGACTCATGCATGTGGGTGACACTAAGGCCCTCACTTTGGGGGCAGCTAGGTGGTGCAGCATATAAGTCACTTGGCTTGGAATCAGGAAGACTCATTTTCATGAGTTCAAATTCAGCCTCAGATACTTACTAGCTGTGTTACCCTGCGCAAGTCACTTAACATGCATTACCTCAGTTCTTCACATATAAAATAAGCTGAAGAAGGAAATGGCAAACAACTCTAGTATCTTTGCCAAGAAAACCCAAAATTGGGTCATGAACAGTCAAGCATGACTGGACAAAAAACAACGCTGCCATTATTTTAGCCACCGTTACACAAGTTCTAACTAGAGGTTGAATCTATGAGTAGAGCAAAGGTCCCATTGGCCACTTCACAGTTTTCCCCACTTTGGGTTCTCTTCTTCCATCCCCAAATATACCTCAACCTACTCCACCCTGGTGCAATTTGTTGACTTTCAACTACTTGTGGCAGTCAAAAGCTATAGCTCTTAAGAACTGTATCCTCTTTTCCCAAACTTTCCAATTTTTTTCTCATACTTTAAAGCATGGAGGTAGCTCAAAAGAGAAGAAAACAATAAGCACACCTAAAGTGTAAACTTCATGTTGCCAACTTCCACCTGGGCTTCTGCTGTGTGCCTCATTATGCAAATGGCTCCATGCCCTGATGGTTTTGGGAAAAAAACGGCTTTGAAAGTTCCACCAATTCAGAATACCCAAATTTCCCAATATGTACCCATCTTCTTTCTCTTTCCAAGATGACAAAACATTAAAATAGAGCTGAGAAAACTCCATTGTTAGAATCCAAATGGTTTTGCATTTCTTAATGACATCAATGTGGAAAAAAAGTTCAAAATGGGGCAAGGAATAAGAAGATAGACACTAGTTTATACGAATTGTTTCACACTCACAATTGGATTCATAATTGGTTCAGTATCTTATTCAAGTCAGCACCTTTTACCCAGACTATATGTCAGTGGCTCTTCAATCTCATCCATGCAGGTGCTCTTTTTAACAGTACAGATCTTATCTCCCTGGGAGATTCTTATCCACATCTACCCACCTTCGCTAAACAAGAAATTTTTTAAATCAAGGGGAAACAATTCCAACCTTGGCTTTCCCAAATAGATGCCTGGCAGAAAACCTAGTTAAGGGTATTTATCTATTTCTTCACCTAGAAAATGGGGAAAAGAGAAGCCATTATTCATTTATAATTTTAAAAAAACTTAAAAAAAATTTATTTATATGTTTTACATTATTTGTTGTAAGCTAAAATCTTAACAGAAAAGAGTTTGGGGTGTTTTGTTTGTTTTTAAAAGACTGAATTATTCAATCAATTCCTTGTATTGGTTGCTTAGCAACCATTCAATGCAAATTAAACAGTAACCAACCAGCAGACCTGATGGGAGGGAGAGGTTGAATGTCTTAAAAGCTGACTGCCAGAGAAACCACTGATTGGAAAAATACTCCATGGGGATTTTAGGCAGTGGAACATTGCTGTAATGTAATTTTCTTTTTCTGTGTTGCTGCTAGTAAGAGATGAAGCTGAGAACGTGGAAGAGTAAACAGTATTTCTTGAGAAGTTATTGGTAGGAAGCCAAATATCTATCTCAGGTAATGGAAAGATCAAAGACTAAATAGAAGCTCCTTCCAAGGGCTTTTGACCTCTAAGCTACTGTGAAACCTGGAAGATCTGGAATCTAAGATATATGTGTATGTGCATGATATATGTATGATACACACACATAAAAACTCATATACGCACATGCAAGTAGACAAGTATGTATGCATGAGGTGCTAGTCCTCTCTGAGCACCCCATATACCCTATTATATATGTATATATTCAATATACCAATATGCACATACTTGTATATGCATATATATCCCCATGTACATATGTATTGGTGTAGATGTAGATGTAGATGATGCAGATGCTGTAGATGTAAATGTAGATGTAAATGTAAATGTAGGTGTATATATGGGTATGTATACATGTTTATTTGCAGTAGACTATAAGGTCCTTGAGAACAAGGACTGGTTTGTTTTTTTCTTTCTTTGTATCCCCAGTGCTTAGCACAATGCCTGACACATAGTAGGTGCCTAATAAATGTTTAGTGAGTCAATGTTTGTTAAGTTGTCCATAGATTTTATTTTATTATTTTTTTTTTGCTGGGCAATTGGGGTTAAGTGACTTGCCCAGGGTCACACAGCCAGTAAATGTTAAGTGTCTGAGGTCAGATTTGAACTCAGGTACTCCTGAGTCCAGGGCTGGTGCTCTATCCACTGCACCATGTAGCTGCCCTGAGTTGTCCATAGATTTTAAATCATTGTATGAAGTCAATAATTTTAGGATATTTATATATCAATATTTAATTATTTAATTTCTCCGTTGAACAAAACACTTCCAAGGAAGATGGAGATGACAACAGTTATAACTTTCAGAATTGTGAGATAACATACCGAAATTCCATTGTACATAAGAGGTCAGTTTGTTGGGTGATTGTTTTCCATCCTAAAACTTTTCCATAATAGGGCAATGGCCTGAAGTCTTTATTGATCTGATATATGAGATTAGGATCGTGCAGGGATTTAGGGAAACTATCATTTTCCCTCTTCAAAAAAAATCAACTCTTTTGTTTCTGTTTTACTGGATTGGAAGTCAGTGGACCTGAGTTCAAATCTTGACTCCAGTACTTGGTATCAGAGTGACCTTGAGCAAGGCTTGGGCTTCCTTTTCATCCCCTCTAAAATGAAGTGGTGGGGTAGGAAGGGGGAGCATGCCTCAACTAGATGATCTCTAAATTTCTGACTCTATAATCTCACGATTGTTATTTTTACTAGGGTAAGGATTATTAACCTGGAGTTTGTGAAATTGTGTTCTTTTTAAAATATGTTGATGACTGTCTTTCAACATAATTGATTTCTTTTCTAATCCCAGGTATAGACTAGACATACTGAAGTAGGCCTATAATCCCTGAAGGAGGGGAAACTGGGGATTGCTTGATCTTCTGAGCTGTAGTCAGCTAAGCCAATTGGGTGTCCATACTGCCTAGCATATGGTGAGACCCTGGCCAGGGGGAAGGGGGATAGGCAGGAAGGGGGATGTACCAGGTTGCCTTAGGAGAGACCAGAAATGAAGCGCATCAGTACTGTCAATGCACTCAGTAATGAGACCAAGCCATAAGTGGTCATTGTACTTTACTTGGGTGAGATAAGGGAGATCTATGTATTTATTTTATATACTTAAAAACATTATTCTGGGGGCAGCAAGGTGGTGCAGTGGATGGAGTATCAGCCCTAGATTCAGGAGATACTGAGTTCAAATCCAGCCTTGACACTTGACACTTACCAGCTGTGTGTCCCTGGGCAAATCAATTAACCCTCATTACCCTGCAAAAAAACAAAAAACAAACCATTATTCTGAGATTTATAGGCTTCACTAGACTGCCAAAGGGGTCCATGACACACAAAAGTTTAAGAACCCATGCCTTAGAAAATTGGGTGAACAAAAAGTGATCATAGCTGAGGATCTTATCAGGCTCCACTCACCTTGGAAAAATCTTTCTACTCTGCCAGCTTTCATGATTAATGGCAAATATTCCAACAAGTTCTCCAGCCAACCAAATTTATATTCTTGAAGGGCTTGAGCTGGAGCTCCCGCATCATTTTCTATTTTGCATCTGGAATACTTGAAAGCTTCTAGGGGGTTTACTCTGACTTCCAAAGAGTCAAGTTCAATTTTAGAGCAGGTGTGTTACTGTCTGGCACATGTCTATCGGTGACTCATAAAACGTCTCTTGTGGCCCTGGCTGCTTGGAAAATGCCAGCAAGTTATCTCAGGTGTAACATTTAATTTTTTATGGCAAAGCTTTGGTTTGATGAGTCCATGTGTGAAACTAACTTTGGAATACTGTTTCCTGTTTTTATGCTTGAAAATTCAGGCTATGAGGTGAATATACACAGACATGTAAATATATATGTACGTATAAACACACTACACATTTGCATACATAAATTCTGAATGTGTGTGCAAACACACATATGTGTATGTATCAGGTGCCTTTTTTCCCATATAGATGGTTCTTGGAAATGTCATTTAAAGCCATAACAACACAAACTATCTGAATTTCCCATTAGGCCCTCATCCTTTCTGTCTCCAAATTGACATAATGTTAAAATAAGTTTGAGACAATATATAACAGATAGATAGATAGACAGACGGATGGACAGACAGACAGACAGACAGACAGACAGACAGACAGACAGACAGATAGATAGATAGATGGATGGATGGATGGATGGATGGATGGATGGATGGATGGATGGATGGATATGGTAGGTAGGTAGATAGATAGACAGACAGACAGACAGACAGACGGACGGACGGACAGACGGACGGACGGACGGATGGATGGATGGATGGATGGATGGATGGATGGATGGATGGATGGATGGATGGATGGATGGATGGATATGGTAGGATGGTAGGTAGGTAGGTAGATAGATAGATAGATAGATAGATAGATAGATAGATAGATAGATAGATAGATAGATAGATAGATAGATAGATAGATAGATAGATGGACGGACGGACGGACGGATGGATGGATGGATGGGTGGGTGGATGGATGGATGGATGATGGATGGATATGGTAGGTAGATAGATAGATGATTGATTGATAGACAGACATGCTTATACAGTATTACAGTATAATAAAATCCAGTGACTCCCTATTCCCTCCAGGACAGACTCCTCCATTTGGCATTTAAAACCCTCCCCAGGGGAGGCTAGGTGTCACAGTGGATAAAGCACTGGCCCTGGATTCAGGAATACCTAAGTTCAAATCCAGCCTCAGTCACTTGACACTTACTAGCTGTGCGACCCTGGGCAAGTCACTTAACCCCCATTGCCTCACCAAAACAAAACAAAACAAAAACAAAAACAAACCCTTCCCAGATTGTCTCCAACCTCCCTTTCCAACTTTATTGTACCTCAGACCCACTTCTTCAGTTCAGCCACCTGGCCTCATTACCATTTCTCAGAATAAGGGATCTAGTCAGGAGTGTGCTTGGTGAAGGACTCTGAGCCAGTTTAAACATTCAGAAAGTTTTGTCCTGTAAAGGATCTCTGGTCCAATCTCCCCTCTCTCTCTGGGGTATTGGGTAGAAGTGGAGGAAATTCATTTGACTCCTAAGTGGAACAGTGCTTACTATGTCCACACATGTCACCCTTCCCCTCAGCATTCTCCAGTACCCCGAAGGAGCTTTATGCTAGTGATGAGAGACTCCATCAATTCTATTCTTCTCTATTTTAGAGATGAAAACACCCCAGTTAAATTTAACCACTTAACAGTAAGATTTCCTTTAATAAAGGAATATTTACTTCAAAGATATAACAAGAGCAAACATATAAATACTCTTGACAAGCACCTGGGAGAAATGGTTCCCTCTACTCCACCTCATTCTTTGGAGAGGGGAATTAGGTTTATATCTTAGTCCCTACATAGTATTAGTCCTACTAAGGTCCACACCTGAAACCCTCCCTGAGCTTTAATCTTAGGCCTCTTGCTTCTCGAGTTTTCTCTGCTTGGGTGGTTGCAATGAAACGTCCAGCTAAGAACCCTGTGCTCCAAGGTCCCCAGAATTGAAAAGGACAAAGGAAACAGACTAAAACCCCAAGCTCTTTCTCAGGGCCACAAAGCCTAAAGGGAGGAGACTTGGTCTTCAATCTCTTTTCCAGCTTACTGAATGGTATTCCTGCTGTTAATGAGTCCACACCTGGATGTAGAAGCAAAGAGAGAGATGCTACACCTCAGTCAGGTAGATTTAAAGGTGCAGGCAGTCCTGACCATAAAGCCAATGGAAAGAGAGTGGTCTCAAATGTATGGTAGGCTAAAGCAGAATGTCTACACTTGTCTAGTATGCCTATCTCCCAGAAACAGGTCCCTGGCTACTCACAGTGACCTAAGGAGAGCAGGTGTTAATGGGGCTAGTGTGATCCCATTGTCCATTATCCAATGAGTGGCTCATGGGCAGTAGTATGAACATGTACTGTTACATGCACTCAGGCCTAAGATCCCAAGCTCTTCAGGGTTCAAACCTATATATTGCCTCCATTGCCAAAGACAACTATGACATCAGGAGGTGATGTCATGACTTGCAGTGAATTGCATTTAAGTGAGGGATCATTGTGCAAAGTCATCAGCCTCACTCCTCCAGAGCCAGTGAAGATATACATCAGGACAACTGGAGATATTTAAGGCAATCAGGGTTAAATGAGGTTAAATGTCTGAGAATAGATTTGAACTCAGGTCTTGCTGACTCCAGAGTCAGTGTTCTATCCACTGCAATACCTAGCTGCCCCTTGTGAGTACCTCACAAACCTATATAAAGTTTTTAAACAAAGAGGTGACCTAGCACCAATAAGAGACTATAACCTATAGGATAAGGCAGTGGGGTGGGCCACCAGGAAGTAACCTGGGTTAAGTCCTTTTGCATAAGACACTCCTCATTGGTAGAAACTGATTACTCTATGATGCTATGTGCCTGAGTGAGAGGCAGAGTTGGGGAGAGCCAGGAGAGGAGAGATCCTAACTTCAAGAGAGAACACTGGAGGATCAATTAATATATTAATTAATTGATTAAAATATGATTACATGAAGCATCAATTAATCAACCTGCATCAATGAGGAGAGTATTAAATTATCTTGAGCTCTGGGTTACAAGGACATTCCTTGAAGTGCTTGATAAAAACGAGGCACAAGGACCAGGGAGTCAAGAAGGTTAACTTTAACTGTATTACAACAAATAAATGAGAGAGGATTGGGAGTGCAGTGCAAAAGGTTTGCACTGCCTGGTTGCTACATTCATTGAACATACATGCACCCCAAACTGCCCTAGAGATGAACCAGTCAAACCAGGTTTTACCAATGTGTTCTTTTAAGTTAGTTTTTTGTACATTTTATTCATCATCTTAACTTTCTAATATATACCTCTTCCATACAGAATGACATATTTTGGACTATTTCATTTTTGATAATTTGGAGCATTTAAAAACTTTTTATTAGTATGATTGCATTTCTTTTTCTTTTCCTTTTCTTTCTTTTTTAAAAAATTGCCTATTTCTATCTTTTCACTATTTATCTATTGGGAAATGGATCTTGTGCTGAGATATCTGAATCAACCCCATACATATCTTCTTAGGTTTCAAGGCTTTACCTGAGAAAAATTTGATGTAAAGTTGTTTTCTCCTAATTTACTATTTATGTTTTTATTCTAAGAGCAATAATTTGCCTTTTGGGGTTTTTCAATTTTATTCATTATCTACTTTATCTTTTATGATTATCCCCTACTTTATTTAATTAAGAATTCCCCTCCTTTCCAGGTGAAATGTCTCACCTCCCTTTCTATTATAATTTCTGATATTGCCTTTTATATTATATCATTTCTCCACCTGAAGCTTATTGTGCTAATATATAGCAAGATGTGAGTCTAAACCTAATTTCTGTTAGATTGCTTTCTAATTTTCCCAGCAGGTTTTGTTGAAGAAGGAGTTTTTAACCACAGTAGTTGGCATTAGAGATTTATCAAACATTGTGTCAGTTGCTTAATTCCCCCTGCCCCTGAAATAAACAAATAATCTCTCTCTCTCTCTCTCTCTCTCTCTCTCTCTCTCTCTCTCTCTCTCTCTCTCTCTCTCTCTCTCTCTCTCTCTATTTTCCAGGGAAATGAGGGTTAAGTGACTTGCCCAGGGTCACACAGCTAGTAAGTGTTAAGGGTCTGAGGCCAGATTTGAACTTAGGTCCTCCTGAATCCAGGGCCGGTGCTTTATCCACTGCACCACCTAGCTGCCCCAATATCTCTCTAATTATTTAAGTATTCTTTAATTTTTGTATCACATCATGTAATTTTATTTATGTAATTCGGGTGAGTATCTTATTAAGTGAACTCCCACATATTTAATACATTCTGTAGTTATTTTAATATAATTTGTCTTTCTATATCTTCTTGGTGGTAATATATAACAAATTTTTATATATGTATAATATATAATATATAAAAGGGTAGGTGATTTTAGGCTTTCATTTTATGGCTTGCTACTTTACCAAAATAAGTATTTTTGCTGGGGCAGCTAGGTTACACAGTGGATAGAGCACTGGCCCTGAAGTTGAAAGGACCTGAGTTCAAATTTGACCTCAGAAACTTACTAGCTGTGGCCCTGGGCAAGTCACTTAACCCCAATTGCCTTAAAAAAAACTTCTGGGGTGATCTCCAGTTGTCCAGATGGTTCTGGAGGAGAGAGTGAGGTTGATGGCTTTGCACAGCCTTCCCTCACTTAAATCCAATTCACTGGAAGTCATGGCATCACCTCCCAATGTCATGGTACTCTTAGATAATGAAGGACAAACAACAACAAAAATTCCTATCATTAATTTTTAGATGAGTATCTAAGATTATTTAGGTAAACCATTAAATCACCTACAAAAAAAGAAAATTTCACTTCTTTGTCCATGTTAACCTCTTCAGTTTCTCTATCATGTCATTGCAATAACAGACATCTTTGCTTTGCCTCTGATCTTACTGGAAAGATCTTTGCATGGCAAGGAATGGGTGGCAGATGCACTCCAAAGGTATTCACCATCATCATGAAGGAAATCCATTTCAGAGTTCAAGTCATGGAGAGATGGCCTCTCTATTGTACACCCCCCACCCCGATTTTTCTTTTTGCAGATATCATAGTGATGATTACATCAAACCCCAGAACATAGCATTGCCTCTTAAATTCTATTCATCACCATTCATAAAAGTTTGACCTAATTAACCACACAAAAATACAAGTAAATGAAGAATACCTATGAAGAAACCTCAAATCTGAAATATATAGTGTTTTCATCTCTACCTAATCTAGAACATCTTTCAAGATTTGATTTCATCAATATGTAAAATAGGATTTGTGTGGTATGTGTGTTTGTATATGTGCGTATCCGCAATTCAACTCAATGGAAAAAATGTACTAGGAACTGGGAATATAAAAAGAAAAGCAAGACAGTCATTGCCCTCCCAGAGATTGTATTCTACTATATTTATTAGCCAATAAGTAAATATTAAGGAGGAAGAGAATACTAACATCTTCTAAGGTTTCAGATCTATACTGAGTCTTAAAAAAAGCTGGAGATCTTAAGACGTGGTTATGAGGAGGGAGTGTATTTCAGGCAGTAGGACAACCCAGGCAAAGGTTTGAAGGCAGAAGATGGAACACTGACCTTGGAGGACAGCTCCATATTTTAAAGCTTTGTCAGTGCCCAATCAAGGAGTTTGGATTTTAATCTAGAGACAATGTTAGATTAGCCATGAAGTAAGAAATTAACTTACAGAGAATTATGACATTGTTTCCAAGATTTATGGAAATAAAGATAACCAGAAAGAAAGAAAAAACAAAGTTTAGATAGAATTTATGGTTTAAAACTGTTTAAAACACTACTCTTGGGGCAGGTAGGTGGTGCAGTGGATAGAGCACTGGCCCTGGAGTCAGGAGTACCTGAGTTCAAATCCAGCCTCAGACACTTAACACACACTTATTAGCTGTGTGACCCTGGGCAAGTCACTTAACCCCAATTGTCTCACTAAAAACAAAAACAAAAACAAAAACAAACAAAAAAAAAACACTACTCTTTGCAAGTTAAAATATGTGAGAGAGAGAGAGAAAGAGAGAGAGAGAGAGAAAGGAAGGAAGGAACGAAGGAAGGAACGAAGGAAGGAACGAAGGAAGGAAGGAAGGAAGGAAGGAAGGAAGGAAGGAAGGAAGGAAGGAAGGAAGGAAGGAAGGAAAGGAGGAAGGAAGGGAGGAAAGAGAGAAAGAAAGGAAAAAGGAGGGAGAAAAAGGAGGGAAGGAAGGAAGAAGGAAGGAAAGAAGGAATCCTTAAATGATTAATATATAACAATTTAATGTAATATAATATATGATATGATATAAGACAACATAATATGTAATATGACATTTAATATATAACAAAATATAATTATATTAACGACATGCTATAAGGATAGGTTAGGATGTTATGTGATATATGATATATGATATGATGTGAGATATTAGTAGATAGTATAGAATAAATATAAACCTTAGATTTATAGAATATACAAATATATTGTCTGCTTATGTGTAAATATATAATATACACATAAATTTATGTTATATAATATATATAAATATAAACCTATAGAATAAAAATAAATATAAATACAGAATAACATATAATAATATTCAAACATAAGATGTGTAGGTATAAACAATGTAAGAGAATCTTCCTTAAACAAGAGGACTCTGCTCTATCTTCTGATTATTTCCTGGTGAGCTGTGCTTGACCCTCTTCTAATGGATTTTGCATAACTCCCCCTTTCCATCAGTAGATGGGAAGAGTGACAAACCTCTATGAAAATGAAGACCTCATTCTCTTTGAATATCGCATTAACCCGGAGCACTGCTTCTTCATTTGTCAGCTTTCCCTGAGCTCCCTGTCTCTTTCTAACATCCCTGACCTGCTGGTCTGATTATGAATGATCAATATGCCCATTTACCAGAGAACTCTTTGCACATCTCTAGACCCTCAGCCTTTAGTCACTCATGCAGATAATAACGGCAGTTCAAGTCACTTGCCCATAACTCCAAGCTTCATTAAGCAAAGGAGATGTCACCGAAAGTCCCTTTCACTGTCTTTTGCTGTTGCACAAGGAAAAATTGGTGCTGCTGAAGACCTAGGAAGTAAATACAATGAAGGATGCTTTGTATATTTGGTGGCATTGTACTGCACATGAATTTCTTGAGCTGTGGGGCTAGCATCCATTGGCCTTTCCAGGTAAAAACAGTAGCCACTGTCTGGGTAGACATTTGGGACAAAAATCATAATATTCATGGTGCAGATTAAACTTTGCAGGAAATATTCTGGAAACGGAATGTTGTCACTCCTTGTTCATTATAGATCAACAAAATCTAATGTCAGGCTGATGTCCTTGGGAGCTGGAGCTGGCTCATCAGTAGATCTGCATAGACTTGCAAAGAAAGCCTCTATGTCCATAGAGTCAGGTATGAAATTCACTTGCTAAATAGGACCCGAATGGGTGGGAAGGTTCGTTTGCCCATTATCTTATTCAGAAGTTTTCCGCATGATTCTGATATATGGATAGAATGTAGCTGTTTAAATTTTGCTAGGATACGGGCATCCAAGACAGAGGTCCTTATTCATCATCCCCCTCACTTTCTGTGTCACATAAAACTCCTACTTCATATATCCACTTTCTCTGCTTCCATTTCTCTCTAGTTGACAAGAGCACATCCCCACTCATAAGCTTCTTCACCTGGATCAATTCCCAGAAAAAGCTCTCTACAGTTGGTTCCTTCACTTCTTCTCCTCTCACTTTCTTCTTAACCCTCTGCAGTCTGCCTTCTGATCTCATCATTCAACTGCTCTCTCCAAATTTACCACTTATTTCTCAGATGTAATGGCCTTTTTAAAAAAAACATTCTAATACTTGACCTCTCTGTAGCCTCTCTGTAGTTATCCTCAATTCCTCACACCCTCAATGCACCCCCATATCCAATCTCTTGATTTTACCAACAGATTTATCCCAATCCTGTTGATTTTACCTTAGAGCTATTTCTCATATATGCTAACTTTTGTCCTCTGACATGGCCACCATGCTTGTTCAGCCCCACAGCACCTTCATGCCTGGAATTTTGAAATATCCTGCTAGTTGGTCTCCTTTCCTCAAATGTCTCTATACTCCAATCCATCCTCCTCTCAACCATCACATTATACCTCCTATAGCACAGGTCTGACCACATCTGCCCCCTATTCCATGACCTACTATAGCTCCCCATTATCTCCAGTCATTCATAATTTGTCCCCTTCCTGTGTTTCCAATCTTTCCACACCTTATTCTACTTCCTGTACTCTTATTTTTTGCAGGGCAATGGGGGTTAAGTGACTTGCCCAGAGTCACACAGCTAGTAAGTGTCAAATGTCTGAGGCCGGATTTGAACTCAGGTACTCCTGAATCCAGGGCTGGTGCTTTATCCACTCTGCCACCTAGCTGCCCCCTTCCTGTACTCTTCTATCCAATGTCAGTGATTCCGCTCAATATCCCTAGTATGTCACTGCATCTCCCAACTTTGAGAATTTTAAATGGCTGCCCCCTGTGCCTGGAATTTCTTTCTATCTCATCTCTACTTCCCGACTCCCCTGGTTCCCCTTCAAGTATCAGCAAAAGTCCCATCCTCTGCAACAAGCCTTTTCTAGTCCTGCTTCATCTCAATGTCTTCCCTCTGAGATTATCTACAATTTATCCTTTACTTATTTTCTTTGTACAGTTGTTTGCATGTTGTCTCCTCCATTAAACTCATCCTAGAAGGCAGGGGCTGGATTTGGGGAGGGGTTTTTTGGGTGGGGTCTTTGTATCCCCAGTGTTTAGCACATAGTAAGCATTTAATAAATCTTTGATGACTTAATTTTGAATGGAATTTCTCCATTCATTTCTATGGTTTTTGTTACTGCTGCATTGGGTTTTTCTGTTTGTCTTATTAAATAACGACAGCTAGTCTTTTTTTGTTTTGTTTGTTTTTTAGTGAGGCAATTGGGGTTAAGTGACTTGCCCAGGGTCACACAGCTAGTAAGTGTTAAGTGTCTGAGGCCAGATTTGAACTCAGGTACTCCTGACTCCAGGGCTGGTGCTCTATCCACTGCACCACCTAGCTGCCCCCGACAGCTAGTCTTTTTGTGGTGGCTAAGAACTGGAAATCAAAGGGATGCCCATCAATTGGGGAATGGCTAAAAAAGCTGTGGTATATGATTGTAATGGAATATTATTGTGCTATAAGAAATGACAAACAGGATGATTTCAGAAAAACCTGGGAAGAATTACATGAGCTGATGTATAGTGAAGTGAGCAAGCACCAGGAGAATGTTGTGAACAGTGACAACAACACTGTATGATGATCAACTGTGATGGATTTAGCTATTCTCAGTAACACAATGACCCAACATAATCCCAAAGAACTAATGATGAAGCATACTATCCACCTCCAAAGAAAGAACTGATATTATTTAACTACAGGGTGAAGCATGCTATTTTTCACTTTCTTTCATTCTTTTTCTTTTATTCAAGGCTTCTTGTACAAAATGACTCACATGGAAATGTTTCACATGATTGTACATGTATAACCTATATCTAATAGCTTTTTATTTCAGCAAATGGGGAGGTAGAGTGGGAGGGATAGTACGTGGAACTCAAATCTAAATAAAAACAAACAAATAAATGTTTTAACATTAGTTATATTTTTTAAAATGACAGCTAGGTGCTGCAGGAGATAGAACACTAGGCTTGGAATCAAAAAGACTCATCTTCCTTTGTTCAATTCTGGCCTCACACACTTGCTAGCTGTGTGACCCTGAGCAAGCCACTTATCCCTGTTTGCCTCAATCCCTCATCTAGGAAATGGGCTGGAGAAGAAAATGGCCAACCACTCCAGTACCCTTACCAAGAAAACCCCAAATGGAGTCATGAAGATTCAGAAAGGACTGGAACAACTCAAGAACAAGAAGAAACATTACATAAAGGTCTTATTGCTATAATGAGCTAAGAGAAAATTGAAGAAAGAGCATTTCAATGCACAGGACATTCAATTTAAAAGATCAGGAAACAAAAATTCTTAGTTTAGTGCCTTGCACAAGTAGTTCTATTTCTTATTCATCAATCTGGGTATTTTATATATTTTTAAAATATTCTCCAATTTCTTCTGAAATTCTAGTTTTGCTTGCATTTAACTCAATATAATAGGTTCTTATAATTATTACAATTTTCTTCATATTCTTAACTATTTTTTTTGTTTGGGTGATTTTGTTTTACTCTCATTTTTTTCCTTCCCAGGTTAGTTAATAGTTTGTCAATTTTGTGCAGTATTTCTATAGTCTGTTTTTATTTCCAAGTTTCTTTATTTCGTCTCCAATTTTCAAGATTCCTTTATTTGTACTGGCTTCATAGTTGCTAATTTATTTACTAGTATTTTAAATCGTTAACACAAAATTTCATTAACATAAATTTTCCTCTGAAAACTACATTAGCTACGTCCTATAAGTTCCTCAGTGTTGTTTCATCATTATTATCATCTTAATATAATTGCACTGTTCTCTTGAGCTGGATACTGACACTGCAGAGTTTGAGCACAGCTTCCTTTATACTGGGATGTAGCTAAGCTCTTGTGTTCCAAGGAGGGCCCTGGATCCCTACTGCCCACCCCACACCTCCCCAGTGGGGCTATCTGCTGCCACATCGATGAGGTCAAGAATAGACAAACAGGATAGCTCAGGCAACTGTCTGGATAGCCCCAGTCAGAATTTGAGTTCCTGCTCCTGTGGGTGATCATTCTTTCAGGTACATTAAATTCTTCTTGTGATGAGTGAGCCCCAACTGAAGGACCCAGGAGCTCCTGACATCTTGATCTCAAAATAAAGCTAGAAATCTCCACGTGAGAGGGGGGATCTAAAAAGGCGGTCAGACATCGTCCAGGCTAGTTCACATGTTCTACCTGCCATGGGCCCCTATTTAGATTCCCTTCCTCCCACACACCCCTGTCTATCTCTCCTTTATCCATTGTCTTCTCCCATTGGAAGGTAAGTCCCTTGAAGGCATCTGTCTTTTTTTTTGTCTTGCTTGTATTTGTATTACCTGTGCTTACCAAGGTACCTGGCATATAGTAAATGTGTTGTTGTTGTTGTTGTTGTTATTTTACATCATGTCCCACTCTTCATGACCCCATTTGGGGTTTTCTTGGCCAATATAGCAGAGTGGTTTGTCATTTCCTTCTCCAGTTCATTTTAGAGATGAGCAACTGAAGCAAACCATGTAAGTGACATATCTAGGGTCACATAGCCAGAAAGTGTCTGAGGCCAGATTTAAATTCAGGAAGAGGAATCTTCCTGACTCTAGGCCTGGCACTCTATCCACTGCAGCACCACCTAGCTGCTACAGTAAATACTCAATCTCTATCCATGTGCAAGTAGTCACAATGTCAACCAAGGTGGGAGGTGACACTAGGTGCCTAGACTCCATAGGTATCCCTTCCTCACTCCTTACTGTCCCAGAGGGAGAAGATTAGGGCTATAGTTCAGAAATCCATGCTAAAGAAGTTTTCTCTCTTTTAAACTTTTTAAATGGGTTCAGCTGTTCACCTTCCCTTGTGCAGAGGTGTTTTGGTCCACATCTCCAATTCCAGAAAGATCAGTGGGCTTCTGAAGATGATCTCGAGGAAGAATTCTTTGAAGTGCTTCCTCTAGGGGGACACCTAGGTGGCGCAGTGGATAAAGCGCTGGTCCTGGATTCAGAGTACCTGAGTTGAAAGTGACCATTTATTGAATACTCAATCACACATGGTAATATTCTGTCCAACAAATTTAAGAAACTTAAACTTAAATTTTAAAATTAAAAACTAAGCTTTACCCCAGCCCCCACCAATGCAAACTTTCAAACTGAGTCACAAAATATTCAGATGGGCATGGCCCCACCAGGCATACCCCTGTATCAATGGGTGCCTATGGTAATGAGTTCCCATACTTTTTGTTCTTTCTTCACTTTTAATATGTGGTCTGCATGGCAGGCATGTGACAAGGTTAGTGTTTCATTAGGGTGTCAGCTTCTCCTTTAAATAAAATGATGACAGCTGCAGGAAAATTAATTTGGTAAAAAGAAACCTGAAAGCAAAGAACAGCCAACTGATTGGATGTGTCATTCTGCTATGGGATTTAATTCAAGAAGAATCCATGTGTCACTCTGAGTGCAATGTAAAGTCATGGAACTTGTCTATTTGAAACAAGTGGTGCCCTCAGTCCAGTTTCGATGAAGAACCTAATGCCCTACTACAGTTACCAAAATTATAGCCCTTCAAAATATGGTTTATGCCCTTCCATCCACTTTTTAATTTTGTCTCTGAATTTAACAAATATGCCCAAAAGAACATCTCTATATCCAGAGTATAACAGACAATGAGACTCATGTGAAACTATGAATTTCTAGTATGTATAAATTGTTTTCTCAGAAAAGTATATAAAAAGTTAACATATTTTCACAGCTGTCCTGTTTGTGTTTCCCTTGAATTTGTTTCCACTATGTATGTTTTTAAATGCCTCAAAGACCTTTTTTCTTTTCTCCTTTACTTTTAGCAATACTCTTGTCTATTCATCTTTCACCTAGAAATAGTCTCCCTAATCTAAAATGAAAAATCCAGTGTTTGGAACCAAAAATCACAGTTGAGCTGAACAAATCCATGTGTTTCATATGCTCAAAAACATGTCTCAGTCTATACCTGAGTCCATCACCTTTCTGTTGGGAGGAGGGTAACATGTTTCTTCACCATTCCTCTGGAGTCATAGTTGGTCACTGCATTGAACAGAGTTCTAAAATCTTTCAAAGCTGATGTAAGGAAAAGTAAAGAACAATGCTAACATTACTATATAAATTGTTCTACAAATTTTTCCCACTTTACTGTGAATCAGTTCAAAAAGTTTTTCCAGTTTTCTCTGATACCATCCTTTTCACTATTTCTTTTAGCATAATATATCGTATTACATTCAGGCACTATAATTTGTTTGGCCACTTCCCAATCAATGTACATCTATTTTGTTTCCAGTTCTTTGCCTACAAAAAAAATAGTTTTTAATATGTTTTATATAAAGGTCTTTTTCTTCTTTATTTTCTTTGGGTATGGTACTGGTAGTGGTACCCCTGGGTCTATCTAACATCTCATATGTTACATTGAGATACACATGTGTGTGTACATATGTATGCATGTACATTATATATAATGCATCTGTTTATATGGATATATGGATATGCACTAAATTAATTATACATATTTAATTTAGTTTATAATACACAATAGGTCTTTAATAAGAATAATAACTTGCCATTGCATAATTTTCAAATCACATACATCATCATTAGTCCATGAGCTGATAGGATAGGTATTCTTTCTTTTTTACAAGTGAAAAACTAACCCAAAGAAGTTTTGTGACTTGTCCTGAAACCACAAAGATAATTAATAACAATGTGAAACCCAAGTTTCTTGATTTCTCTTTTCACATGAGCTTCTATCGCTTCACAGTTATATGATCAGATTTCATCATTTAAGAGGAGAGGGGGAAATTATGTATCTTGGGAAAAAAGCATAATTGAACCTTCGCCCTGTTTAAAACTAGTATTTTTTTTTTCTTTTTGGTGAGGCAATTGGGGTTAAATGCCTTGCCCAGGGTCATACAGCTAGTGTCAAGTGTCTGAGGCTGGATTTGAACTCAGGTACTCCTGATTCCAGGGTCAGTGCTCTATCCACTGTGCCACCTAGCTTCCCCTAAAACTAGTATTCTTTTACTCAAACAGTGAGACTGCAACTGTAAATGTGAAAAAGGACCCTTCAGCTCTTTTTCACTCTATGAAAAAAGAAATAGGATACGATGAAGCTATGAGAGTGTTGAGGGGTGGAGAATTTTCTAAAAGAAAAACTCAAAATCCATAACAAAGATACCAATGCAATGTATTGGCAAATCGTGGAAACTCAAGACCTGCCCCACTTCCCAAAAGCCTATAGCTGTGTTGCAGGAATGAGGAGGACAGAAGCTTGGAAATTATTCTTTGTACATGTATATTTTGTGGCAAGATGTAGCATTGAAGTCAAGGAATCAAAGAGATGTATTGTAACCTTGACACAAGTTAGGAATGAAGCAGCTCCTTTCACCTCAACAGCAGGAATCATTTAATTCAGCTCTGACAAGACAAAAGCATTAACAGCGTGGCACTGATGCTTAGTTTTGTCATGCAAATTCAGTCTTGAACAGGAGAAGACCCCATTGTCCAAGTTGCTTAAATGCAACAGAAGGTCAGGGTCTGAAACAAGACTAGCTGGAGAATGACAGTGAAAGAAGGAGAAAAGGCTTTGGGGAGGAAGGAGGGGGGACACAGAAAGGATTCCAGAAAAGGAGAAATGGTGAAACCAACATCCTTTCATACTTTAAAAGAGTGTTTAACTTAGGTCAGAGCACCCCAACACCTCCTGAACCTAATGGACTCGGAAATGTTGTTTCAGAATTAATCAAGTCATTTAAAATCATAGCTGTAGTTTCCATTCACTACCCGTGTGCATAAATGTGCTGATCCCGATACTAATCCATGTCGGGTGACTTGAGCAATATATCACCGTAATTGCCATTTTAGGGCAGCAAATTGGAGCTAAAGTAACCAGATGCAAAAGAGATGGTCGGATCATACTCACAAGATGGATCTCCAAAGTTCAAGGAGAGTTCAAGCATGGAAGAGGCAATAGAAAGGGGTCAAGTGTAAGGGGATTGTTCATGTTCAAGAGGAATTAACTTTACAAATATATTGTTTCTGAGGTGGTAATTGTCCCATCTCACAGCCATTCATACCTCATTGACTCATTACCTTCTTCTTAGCCATTTAATGAAATGAATTTTATTTTGACAAAATGTTTCTTTTCACAACTGCAGTTAATTTGCAAAGATTTTTCCTTTTCCTTTAGATAATCATTTTTATAATTGAAGAGAGAATTTAGAAAACCAGAGATCTCCTACACATTAGTCTTCCACTAACTATAAAACATTTTTTCTTTCTTTTTTTTTTTTGTTTGTTTTTTTATGGGGCAATGAGGGTTACATAGCTAGTAAGTGTCAAGTGTCTGAGGCAGGATTTGAACTCAAGTACTCCTGAATCCAGGGCTGGTGCCTTATCCACTGTACCACCTAGCTGCCCTAGGAAACATTTTTTTCCAGATTAGTCTAATAGGTTATCAGACTGATTGGTCAGCCTATGAGATGAAAAACAAGCACATAGAAAGGTTTCACCTTTACCACAGAGGTAGAGATAGAGGACCACTGAAGTTGCTTCCAACTCTAACACTCCATTATTCTTTAGGTCAATACCTCATTGTAACATTGAGGTGATCATGTGTTCACAAAAACCATTCCATTCATGCTGTCATGTTCTACCAAGTTGGGAAGGTTTCAAGTATGGGAGAGACAACAGATTATATTTGTGTCTGTCTATGCAGCACCGAAGATTGACCTAAACGTTTTGTTTTGCTTTTTAACACTGGAAACCTATGACAGGATAGAAAACAATACTCAGTCCAATGAGGCAATCTTTTGCCTGGTTCAGTAAAGATGACTGATTGGCAAAGGGGCAGGGGGAGGGGACAGAAGTTGCTAAGATTCAAAGTATTGTTAGACTTTCCACAAACATTAATTGAATTGTTGACAGGTTAAAGTGCAAATTTGGTTCAATGGCCAGTTTGCTGATAAACTACTAGAAAAACTGCCCCATCCGTGTTAATAGCCTTCCTTTGACTAAAATTCAGAAGACAGAAGTCATACCTGAATAGGATGGTTAATAATAGTAGCTAGCCTTTATATAGTGCTTTAAGGTTTACAGAGTATGTTGCACATATCTCATTTTATCTCCATGACAACTCTGAAAGTCAGGTGCTATTATCATCCCCATTTTACAGATGAAGAAACTGAGGCACACAGAGTTGAAGTGACCGACTTGTGCAAAGTCACTCAAATGTCTGAGGTTGGTTTGGAAGTCATGCCTTTATGACTCCACAGGGCAGATGTGGGTAGTTTTCCACCTCAAAACTGTGTCTCTGGAAAGGCTAAAGAGGCAAAAATTCCAGGGGCGAAAAGCAACATATACTATTGGTTTGATTGGGTTATTTTTTTAATCACAATTGCTCTATCAGGTGGCTAGAGTGCTGACAGAAAAAGATAGACAGAGCAGAATGTGGAAGAACTGGTGGGTTCTTATCCCTTTCCTGGATCTTAATTCATCTGAGTGTGATTAGAACCTGTTTTTTTTAAGTGTTATCTTTTATTCTGCTCAAGACCTCATCTGACTGATATAGTCTTACTTAACATAAACACCTGTGGTTGATCCTTTCCTTCGCATCTCTTTCTGTCTTTTTGACCATGACACAACACTGGACACCTCTGGTCCTTGCTAGGAAAGGTGTCCTATGACCTAAGGTTCCCAGAAAAATTGTTTATTTTAGCCACCAATCTTGAACGATCTATCACACTAGACCTGGAATCACAACTGGAACACCTAGCGTGGTCCTCTAGATGATCCTCTTTGTGGATGACATTGTGCTATCTGCATGAGAGGTTGCCCAGGGTCTCACAGATAATAATTCTGAGGCAGAATTTGAATTCAGCTTATCATCCAGCTACAGGGGAAACTAGCAGAGCTGAACTGTCACTACATATACCTTAGATAGCCATTCTGGGCTGACTGAGTTAGACAGAGAAAGGAACGGGAGGAGAGTAGGTTGGGTTACATTTGGGAGATTGTGCGGTGATTTTTTTTTCTTTTTCTTTCTTTTCTTTTTTTTTTTTTTTTGGTTTTGTGTTTTGTTTTTGTTTTATTTTTGTGGGGCAATGGGCGTTAAGTGACTTGCCCAGGGTCATACAGCTAGTATGTGTCAAGTGTCTGAGGTCAGATTTGAACTCAGGTACTCCTGAATCCAGTGCTGGTGCTTTATCCACTGCACCACCTAGCTGCCCCTGTGCAGTGATTTTAATAGACCCCAAAGCTTCCCCATGAAGCAAAGACATTTTAAACAGCAATATTCTTCCAATGATGATTGTGAGTACACATGGATGTGATACAATGATCTTCAAAGAATTAAAAATGTGTCAGCCAAAGAGTGACATGAAGAGACACCTAGAAGAGGTGAACAGGCGAGGCATTGTCCCTGAGATATGTGACTGACAGATGGAAGGAAGGGTATCTTTCACATGTGATAAGTTTTGCTAATGGAAAAGAACAGAAAAAGTACGATTGTAAGAGAAACCCTGAGAAAGCAGCTCCACAGAGAAAAGACACCAATTCGGGATGGCCAAAGTATCCTGCTTCTCAACATCTAACCTGCATATAAGTTGCATAAGAGCCAATAGCTAGGAAATCTTGATTCCTATAACTGCTTGTCGACTACAGGATAAGCGTATATTGCCTAATTATTTTGGAGATAGAGAAAAATGAGAATTTTGGTTTATCAACTTGAGTTAGAAGGAAATCTTCTCTCTGAAAAGACACTTCTTTGAAGCAGTGAGATAGCTCAGGTTTCAAAGGGGATTCAGAACTCAAAAGAGCAAAGTTCAGAGAAGAGGTGACCTCAGGAATGACCTCCAGTGAGGTTGGAGAAAAGACTTCAATGCACTGAGGAAACCAAGGACCAGATACCTGCTGCTGGAGGAAGAAGAGTTTTCACTTTATTGTAACCTCCTACCTAACAGACAGAAACCCCTCAGGGCTCAGCCAATGAAGCTGACTTGGAAAAGTTTTGTAACTCCTAGACTCATGGTTTCTGGGTTTGGTATAACATAACCTCAAAACCCAAGCAAGGAAAAAGTCTCAGAAAAGCTGTCTAAAGGGGAAATGGGTAACAATCAATTGGAGGATAGTTAAATAAATTATGGCATATGAAGGAAATGGAATGTTATTGAAATGATTGATGATGCAGTTTCAGAGAAAACTGAAAAGACTCAAATGAACTGATGTACACTAAAGGGAGTAAAATCAGGAGAACAAGTTATACTCTGATAATAATGTGATATTGTGAGGGTTATTCCTCATAGGTAGCATATCATTGTTTAGCTCAAAGGGAGACAAAACCGATATCTCTGGTTTCTTCCCCCACTGTTCTCCAAGGGAGACTGCAATTCCTACCAGGAGGGAAAGCATGAGGTTGAGTTCAGAAGCCTGGCCACTCTATTCTCCTCAGAGAGAGGGGGTACAAGACTAGAATTATATCTATCTACTCCCTTACATACCATTAGTCTAGATGTGATTTTCAAGTTCGATAAAATGTCTGATCTGTTTTATAAAGCAAGGGAAAGCAGGATCCCAAGCTTTATAGACAAGAGGACTCCCTTCCCACCAAACACCAATTACACAATGAATATCTATAGCAGATAACAAACACATTGATTCCAGTTGAATAGCAAAAAAAAAAAGTGTCATGGGGAAATAGGGTAGGGGGTTTGGGTAGAGTTGGGGTTTGGGGTCCTTAGGAATTCCTCTTTAAAGAATTACATCCTCTTTCACACAAATCCAATAGAATAAGATAATAGTTTATTTAGGGGTTGGGGAAGGGAAACCAAGAGAGAAATCCTTGGACTTCTTGTCATGGGGAGAAAGGCATGGCATAGAGTGTAGCTCTGAGACATGTGGTAAAAATTATTTGTGGTAAAGAGTATTATTGCAATTTTAGCTGAATCATTTGGGAGGGGCCACACCTGGCACACCCCGAGGTTATGGATGCTACTGAGGTCAGAAGGAGAATTCTCCATAGACAGCTTTTGAAGGACCTCCCTTTTTGGGAGGGGAGGTTGAACACTCCCTGAAGGGAGACAGGCTACTTCCGCAATGCTAGGCATCTTCTGGAACTTGGTCCTTTTCCTTCTTGGCCCTTGCACTGGTGGCATGTTTGCTCTCTGTCTGGCAACTCTCCTTGTGGTGGTGTGCTGGCTGTTCTGGTGGTACGAGCAACTGTAGACTTTCAGGTTTGGTGAGCTAATTACAGAAAACCCTAAATTTCTTTGAACTAGCTTAATTCAGAACAGTCTGGGCAGTGAATAGGTTAAGCTTAGAGTTAAGAATATGTATCTGTATTTCTATTTTCCTATTTCCTTACCTTTGATTTTTTATTAGTTTCACCTTTGTTGTGTAATTAATTCCCAAGTAATAAAATCTGATCCTTTTGTGAACTCCTTTATTATTGGCCTGGGAGAAATATCTAAAAAGGTCAGTTCAGAGCAGAGGGAGAACCTAAAAGTTCGCTCATATTTCCGGGACCCCAACATTAAGGCGAGTCACCCAAATAATGCTCCATAGATCAAATTTTCGCCCTCACAGATACCAATCTCCTCAAGCAGGAGACAGGCAGATACTTTTATAGAAGTCCAATGGTGGTCCAATGAGGTGATCATCTGACTGTGGAAAGTTCCCCTATTGAGGGAGGACCAGCCCCACTGGTGGTGGCTGGAGGAGTTGGGTGGCTGCAGATCTCTCAAGCCATTTCTCTCTCCTCCACAAAGGCTGAGCAGCCACACCTAATCTTATCTCTCCAGGGGTGAGGGAGACTGAAATGAAGGGTGGTGGTCCTGGGGCTAGCTCAGTTCTGATCAGGTTCCATTTATCTCTTTAGGTTTGTCTGTCCTTTAGTCTAGTTAGAACTTCTGGGGTGCTCTGGGCCCATAACAAAATCATAAGAAGTGTACTTTGAAGAATAAATACTAGACAATACAGAGTGAAGGAACTCTCCCATTGGAAGAGAGGTAATTCAGCTGAAGCAAGGGAACCCTAACTCTTACCCAAGGGGAAATGGCCTGATTTTCTAATGGGATAAGGACAGAATGGAGACTGGCAATTCTTACGTTGTCTTCTTCCCAGAGTGTTTTCCTTCAACAACCTGAAGTGGAGTTGGCATCTTCTCTCTCAAAAGTGGAAGCCAAAAATGCCTGATGCCCCCAAAAGAAAGAAGAGTCCAAAGAAACTGTCAAGCTCAGAGAGAGAGAGAGAGAGAGCCTGGCCTCGCTCCTAGTCTTGTCCACTCTACCCACTCACAAGGGCACAGTGAGGAGAGACTCCCATGCCAATGCTTTGGGACTTGAGTAGTAGTAAAAAAAAAAAATCAACTTTGAAGAACTTAAGAAGTCCAAAGAACTGATGAAAAAACATATTACTCAACTTCTGACAGAGGGGTTATGGACTCATTGTTGGGGCTGAAATTTAATATATGAATCATTAATTGGGTGACTCACCAAAATATTGGGGTCCTGGAAATAATGATGGACCTCTAGGTTAAAAGCTTTCTCCCCTCCGAACTGCCCTTTTAGATATTTCTCCCAGGCCAATAAGAAAGGAGCCTTACAGCTTCTTTTTCACAAAAGGATCAGATTTTATTACTTGGGAATTAATTAAACAACCAAGGTGAAATTAATAAAAAATCAAAGATAGGGGGCAGCTAGATGGCGCAGTGGTTAAAGCACCGGCCCTGGATTCAGGAGTACCTGAGTTCAGGTCCGGCCTCAGACACTTGACACTAGCTGTGTGACTCTGGGCAAGTCACTTAACCCCCATTGCCTAAAAAAAAAAAAAAAAAAAAAAAATCAAAGATAAGGAAATAGGGAAAAAGAAATATAGATAAATCCTCTTAATTCTAACCTAAGTCTATACAATCCCCAGATTGTTTCCAATTAAGTTAATTCAAAGGAATGCAGGGTTTATTGTGTTCACTCACCACTCCTGGAAAGTCTGCTAGCTTTCTCACATCACCAGGAAACCAAGCAGAGAGAGAGCTGCCCAGCAGGAGAGTATTCTCAAGGTGACTCCTTTCCTCCCCTCAATGAACATTTCAATCTCCCTCCCCCAAAAGGAGAGGTCCTTCAAAAACTTCCTATGGAGAGTTCTCCTTCTGACCTCAGTAGCATAAGTAACTTCAGAGTGGGCCAGGTGTGGCCCCTCCCAAATGAGTCAGCTAAATTCCAATAATTTTTACCACAAATAATTTTTACCACATCATGGTAAAGAGTGAGCCATACATTTTTGTATATGGTAAAATTGATTATTAATTTGTTTTACTTGACTATGCTTATTAGTTGTAAGGATTATGGGTACTTTTCTTTTTTGTTGGGAGGACACAGCAGCAAGGGGTCATAGTAATTGGGTTTCAAAAAAAGTAAAAGAAAGAAAAGAGGGTTATTGAAGCACTTTTTAAATCCGCAGAAGAGAACTGAAGGAAGTTCAAAAGAAAACATCAAGAATCAGGATAAATTGTAATAAATTATAAATATATATGTCATATAGGTATATATTATATAAACTATACAGTATATAAAATATAATTATTTCTAAATTATGAGTGCATAATTATAATAAATTGTTATAGATAATGTGTGTATTATATATGTATGTGTGTTTCTTTAAACAATAATTGCTAACTTTTTCTGATCCAAAAAAAAGATCTTACCTATTGGTGAGCTACAATCCCTAGGATTTGCTAGTTTATGAAAGTCTGGTCAACTCAGGGAATAAGTTAATATAAAGGAGATACTTTCCAAAGACCATTTTTAAAAAATCACAGTAGGGGCAGCTAGGTGGTGCAGTGGATAAAACACCAGCCCTGGATTCAGGGAGAACTGAGTTCGAATTCGGGCTCAGACATTTGACACTTACTAGCTGTATGACCCTGGGCAAGTTGCTTAACCCTCACTGCCCCATCAAAAAAAAAAAAGTCACAGTAAATCTAATTGAGACATATGATCTAGAATAGAGCCCTGAGTTTAGGATCAGGAAAGACTTGCAGATAAATCCTGCTTTGACACATACTGGCTATGTGACCCTATGTAAGTCATTTAGTTCTCAGTGTTCCAGGTAACTCTTTTAGACACAAATTGCAGAGTGCTTCTGAATCAGTAGAAGTTTTATTATTGGGAAGTCCCTAAACCAATGAAGTCACTGTTCTGTATTAAAAACAACAACAAAACTAGCTGATTACTCTTCCCCAAATGCCATTTTTTAGCTATTGTTTAGCCTACCAAGAAATGTATGGAACTTTCAGAGAGTTGGGATTGATTTGGGAAAAAAACTTTCCCACAATTAGAATTAGCCAACATTATAATGAGCTGGAAGTCTTCAGGTTCTTGAATGGCTTAAAAAGGATATGTGTAGGGGCAGGTTAGTGGTACGGTGGATAGAGCACTTGCTCAGGAGGACCTGAGTTCAAATCTGGCCTCAGATACTTGATACTTACCAGCTGCGTGACCCTGGGCAAGTCACTTAACCCCAATTGACTCACCAAAAATTAAAAAAGGGATATGTATACAGGTACTAGTTGGACAGAGTATCTTCTAAAATCCCTTTTAAATCTAAGATTTTTTTAATATGTAAAATAAATGATTGACTATCCAAATGGATGGGGCATCTAGGTGATACAGTAGATAGTGCCAGGCCCAGAGTTTAACAACAGGGCTTCTAAAACTTTTTCCATTCATGACCATTTCACCCAAGAAATTTTTACATGACCCTTGGTATATAGGTATATAAAATAGGTATAGATAGCATTCTACTGTTGCCAAATTTTTCACAACCCCCACATTCAGTTATGTGACCCACAGTTTAAGAAGCTAGGGTCAAGAAGACTCATCTTCCTGAGTTTAGGTCCAGCCTTAGACACTTACAAACCTGTGTGACCCTGGGCAAAGTCATTTAACCCTTTTTACCTCAATTTCCTCATCTGTAAAATGGGCTAAAGAAGAAAATGGAATACCACTCCAGTGTTTTTGGCAAGAAAACCCCAAATAGGGTCACAAAGAGTCAGTCACGACTGAAAATGACTAAACAACAACAAATCCAAATGGACCTCTTTGCTGAACTCTCGAATGAGAGAATGATGGATAAAACAATGGTGAGAAAATCCAGGGATGGCCACTTTGGGTCAAAGGAAAAAACATTTTTTACTAAGTAGAACTATCTCAGCATCTTGCCTTAGGAAATAGCAAGTTTCCCCTCTTATTTAGATTGTACTAAATGGCCTCTGAAATGCCTTCTGTGATTCTGTTAAATGCCTGGGTTAAGACTAGGGGTGGGTAGGGGCACGATAGTTATTAAGTTATCCCTTGTTAATGGATAACTCTATTTAATATTTATGAATGAATCTTTCTGTATCTATTTTAATTACATCAGAATTTATCAGAGGGGGGACTGTTAGAGGATATCAATATTGATTTATGGGGTTCACGCTTATGGAGGGATTATTTAGAAGAGAGGAAAAATTGGGCTTCTGTACCAAAAGAGACATACCCCTCAGAGGACATCATGACATTATGATTGGGACAGAGGCACAAAATGACATGCCTTTGACAAGGCACAAACAGCTGTTTCACATCGTGTACAGAAGTTTTATTTGGCTGGCTTTGTCTTTCCTTCTTCCCTATGGGGAAGATCACTTCATGTTCAATGCCAAAGCAAGCTCCCTCATGACATTCTGAAATACTTGTCCTATTTTAACAGGAGCAGAGTCAGCACCTCATGGGCATATTGAGTTCCCCTTTTCCATCCTTTTTCATAAAGCACCAAAAATGGCTCCCAAGTCCAAAGACTCATTTGCAGAGCCTCTGCCTTGGGCTTGTGGAATAGGGTGTATTTGTTGGGAAAAAAATGGATAAACAAGACTCAAAAAGAAGAGAGAGACCCAAAATAATCTGGTTAAGCCACAGGCTAAAAACTAGAGGAAGTTTGGAATTATACTTCTCCCCTCCAAATCAAACTTCAGTGTTTAAATGAGCCTCATTCCCCATAATTCCATCTGCCTCCCACCTCTGCACATTACACACACAATCAGGGCCATGCATGCCCTATTAAATGCCTACCAGAGGGTGATTTAAGGCTGGTGTGAAATTAGTACCAAGCATAAACATAACTCCAATCTGTAACATCCAACATCCCTGAGCCCAGGAGACTTTTGTTTTTAAGATGTTATTATCACACTCTCTGAATCCCCTAATTGCCATTAAGGTGGTTCTATAGAGATTGTGCAATGTAGATGTATTTGCTTTGTCTATCTATCCATTAAAATTGACTAAGCACCCACTAGATGAATGGCACTACAATAGACAGTGTGTACTACAGCTCTCCAGACTCATTTTGTCTCCAAAGGCAAAGCCTATACAAGGTTTAGGCAGTTTTTAAAATACTTAACACTATTTAAATAGGAAAACTAGTGGGTGATAGTGGATAGCGTGCTAGATTTAGAATCAGGGAAACCTTCAAGTATGACTTCACTGCTGTGTGATTTTAAGAAGCGCAGCCTCTCTAACTCTGGGTTTGTTCTTCAACAAAATGGGGATAATAATTTCTGTGGTATCTAACAGGACTATCATGAGATTAAAAATACTTAAGCTCCGGGGAAACAAGGTGGTGCAGTGGATAAAGCACAGGCCCTGGAGTCAGGAGGACCTAAGTTCAAATCCAGTCTCAGACACTTGACCCTTACTAGCTATGTGGCCCTGGGCAAGTTACTTAACCCTCATTACCATGCAAAAATAAATAAATAGACAAAAACAAATAAATAGACAAATGAATGATTGGACAAATAAATAAAAATAAATAGACAAATGAATGAATGAATGAAAATACATAATCTCTGTAAAGTAACTAGCAAGTAAGCAATCATAAAGCATTTTTCACAATTTTATGAACTGGAAAATCACCAACAAACATGAACATTTAAAGGCATGCTGCCCAGTCAAAGGGTTTAGTGACTTTCCTCACGATTCCAAATTTCAGAATGGTCAGACCAATTCTAACTCTGCTAGAAGCATATTAGCAAGCCTGTAAACATATACAAAGAAGACATGAAAACTAGGATTGAACAGGAAATGGTAAATCTGTGACATAAAACTCACTTTTAAAAAATTATTTTAAACTTAATGTGGCCGTACCAACACAGCCCTGATTATCTGGGTTCCCTTCTGAACTTTTTGCTCTCTTTATGTATTTTTAAATATTTCCTTAACAACCCACCCCATTTTTGCATCACTATCATTACCCCTAATTCTCTTCCACAACTCTCTTTTCCTACTAAAATAAAGCCCTCCCTTGAAATAAATACACATCATCAAGGAAAATAAAATTGTGTCATACTGGATATCCCTGAAATTGTCTCATTCTGCACCTAAAGTCCATTCCCTCTCCACCAAAAGATGGAAGGTATATTCATCTTCACTTTTCTGGAATTGTGATTGTTCATTCCATTGACCAAGTTCTCAAGTTTCTCAATGTGGTCTTCCTTCAGACTGATGTAATAAGTGTATATTTTTTTTCTCCTGATTCTGCTTCCTTCCCATGCTTATCTCAATCCATCCTGCTCATTTTTCTTATGGGTCAGCAATATTCCATTACATTTAGATACCATAATTTTTTCAGCTATCTCATAATTGATAATTACCTCCCTTGTTTCCAGTTCTTTGCTACACAAAAAGCGCTGCTATAAATATTTCTGTACAAATGAATCTTTTCCCTCTGTCTTTGCTCTCCACAGAGTATTTGTCTAGTAGTAATATTGCTGAGTCAAAAGATATGTACAGTTTAGTGGTTCTTAGGGAATGATTTCAATCATTTTCCATAATGTCTGGGCCATTCATGGTGCACCAACAGTGCATTAGTGTTTCTGATCCTCCACCACTTTTTCAACAATTGTCCTTTTTCTTTTGTTTGGAATCTTTGTTAATCTGATGGGTGTGGGTAATCTGAGCTTCTGCTCAGAGGTTTTTTTAAATGTTTTTTATTCAGAACATATGTGCCAGGGCAGCTAGATGGCGCAGTGGATAGAACACCAGCCCTGGAGTCAGGATTACCTGAGTTCAAATCCGGCCTCAGACACTTAACACTTACAAGCTGTGTGAGCCTGGGCAAGTCACTTAACCCCAATTGCCTCACTAAAAAAAAAACAAAAAACACAAAAAAACAAAACAGAACATATGTGCCATAAAAAGAATATTTCCATATACATGGCAACACATACAGAATTACATATGAAATTATAACTCTCCATCCATACCACTTGCTTAAAAGAAAGATGATTCCATGCATGGCTTTCAAAACTGTCTTGTCTGTCATTAATTCTTTCTGAATTTCCTTGTTTTCCATTCTTGCATGTTTAAAAATCTCTTAGCTGCCCCCACTGGGGAGGACATCACTTAGAAACCAAAAGAAAGGAAACTCTTTTGACAAATAAGCATAGTCACGTGAAAGGAAGCCATATCCATTGGCCATATCCAAAAAAGTCACCACCTCTCTGACAGATGAGTAATATATTTCATCATTGGTCCTCTGGAGACATAGTTGGTTGTTCCTTTGATCATAGTTCTTAAGGGCTTCAAAGTTTTTATGCTTTGTTGTCCTTATATAAGTTGTATTCCTGATTCTGCTCACTTCAATCTGAATCGATTCATACTACCCAGAATTCTCCAAACTAATCTATTGTGCCATTCTTACAGCATGATAAAATTCCATTGCATTCATGCAACAAAATTTGTTCAGTTATTCCCCAATTGACAGGCAGATTTGTATTCTTGGTCTTTCCTTGTTTTCCTTTTACCTCCCTCCTTCCCTCCTCTTGCCCCTTTCAGGATCAGGGAATTTGCTTGTAGCTATTCCCTCTCTGGTATTTTTTTCCCTCTTAACACCATCACCACCACCCCCATCCTTATTTGTTTCCCTGTTGAATCTGAAGTATTTCTACATCAAAGTGTTTGTGCATGTCTGTTCAACTCTCTTCTGTCTATTTCTGATAAGACCGAGGTTGTTTTGAGATCTACTTCCCCTAGTTCTTCCTCTATGTTTGTATGTTCATGTCACATGCCACAATTATGAGAAATAGCAAGTTCTACCTTGTTTTTTTCTATCCTAGCCCTCCTTCTCTTCCTCCACTTAAAACCTTCAGAACAGAACTAATACCCATCAGGTCTGCTGTTTTCATATTGAAGTTCCTCAATACTCATTGAAGACATTAAATTTCTAAAGGGACAATTTTTCTCTATTAGACTGTTCTCTACATCATCATAATGCTTCTTCCAATTGCTCTAATAAATTTATATTTCTAGGTTTCTCTTGACTGGTATTTGTGATTCAAAGTTCCTACTCAACTCTAATCTTTTCATCAGAAATGTTAGAAAGAGTTCTGTTCAACAAAAGGTCCACTCTTTTCCCTGAAGTTTTATATTCGGGTTTGTGGAGTGAATTATTCTTGACCATAGGCCAAGATCTTTGGTCTTTTGGAAGACATTCCAATATCTTCTTCCATTTAAAGTAGGAGCTGCTAGAGTTTGTGTTTTCAGAGATCCCTTGGTAGTTCAGCTGCACCTTTCTGGATGCTTGCAATATTTTTCTCCTTTGATAGGAGAACTTTGATTTGCGGTAAGATATTCCTAGGACTTTTCTTTTTGTGGTTTCTTTCAGGAGATCATCAGTGGAGTCTCATCTTCACTTTCCTATCTGATTCTAATGGATATAGGCCACTTTCATTTATAAATTCTTGGAATACAATGACCATTTTTTATCATGGTTTTCAGGAAATCCAATGATTCTTAAATTATCTCTCCATAACCCAGTTTTAAGATTTTTAATATATCAAATATCTTATATTTTCCTTTTTTCCCACTCTTATGAATTCTTTCTAACTCATGAAATCATTGATTTCTATTTGGTCCATTCTAGTTCTTAGAGAGCTTGAGTATGGTTGACTACTTTCTCTTCAAAACTATCATTCTCCTTTCAATTCTTTCCTTCAGAGATTTTATTTAATTGTTTATTTCTTCATTTTATTCAAGATATTCTTGTAGGGAAGTTCAGTGACTTGTCCAGCATCACACAACTAGTAAACATCTGAGGATTTGAACCCATTCCCTTGACTCCATATACAGTACTCTATCCACTGCTATGCTGCCTCTAAAAAGTTAAAATTTTGGGATTAAATAATTAATTCCAATACGAAATCTAAACAATAAGTCCAAAAGCATTTTTTTCAAAAAAAGGTGTTCCTTTATTCTTGTAGAAAATCCATTTTTTTTCTTTAAGTCTCTGCTTTTATTTGTTATGGAATTATTCCTTTTAATGGCCTCTCGATCTACGTAATTTTTCATACTGACTGGGGTCTTCTTTGATTTTTTAAAAATTTCTCTGGCTTTCATTCCTGAGTTGGACCATTGCACCAGGACCATGTTCCACACTCTTCTGCACTTTTGGGTGGTGGTGGAAGGTGGTTCTGTTTGTTCTTATTTGGGGTCCACTGGCTGATATCACCCAACACTGGGGCCTTTTGAACTTTGAGATTCAAAGTGCTGGATCTTCACGGTCCTCTCTTTTGTCTCAGAACAATTTGTTGGGGACCTCTGAGCCTCAGTGTGCCTTGGCTGTCCCAGTTCAAATGTGGCTGTGCCACTCTGTGGGGTAACTGCTGCTTCCTGGGGCTCCCGAGGTCCCCACCCTTTGGCTTTGTGTCTTCCTTAGGTCTTTCTCAGGAGTCCTCTACTCTTGCTGCCTCCAGGCAGACAGCCTTACAAGCTGAACTATGCTGAAGGGTGTGGCTATTGATGATAAGGCTTGAAAGGTGAGCTTCCTCATCTTTTCAGTCCTTTGCTCATGGGCCCTTTGATTTATGGGTGACTTTATGTGTGGTTCTGGGATGACATAAGTCACTAACTGGTATTGCCCACTGGGTTTCTTGAAAAATCATTGGGTCTGGTATGAATATCAGGGTTTTAGGGGATAGGTATGAGGTAACTGGTTCTGTTTAGATAGACATCTTTGGAGTTTTTAAAATTACATTTTTCTTATTATTTAAAGCACTTTTACATATGGTAATTAAAACTTGGACATTTTTTCTTGAGAACTGTAAATTCCTTGACAATCTATTGGAGAATAGTTTTGGTCTTACATATTTGAATTGATTCCCTATATAATATGGATATTACTCTATCAAAGAAATTTATTGCAAAGATATTTTTTCCAAGTTTGTATAAAAGCCTTTTGAATTTTATTTAATTAGAATTGTTCATTTTATCTCTTGTGATTATCTCTATCCCCTTGTTTGGTCAAGACTTCTTCCTTTATCAATAATTGCAAACAGTAATTCTATCCCTTCTAATTTATTGATGATATGACCTTTTACATCTAGCTCATGAATCTGCTTGGAGTTTATTGTGGTATATGGTATGAGATATTGGTGTAAACCTAATTTCTCCCAGATTATTTTCTAAACTTTCAATAGCTTTAGTTGAATGGTGAATACTTATTCCAGTCATTCTGGTCCCTGGGTTTATTGAGTCCTATGCTACTGGTTTGTATGTGTAACCTGTTCCAGTGATTTTATTCTATTTTTAAGCAAGTACAGAATTAATTTTATAATGACTACTTTAAGGTAAATTTTGAAATTCATTGATTAGGCACCCTTCCTTCTCATTTTGTCTTATTACTTCCCTTGATATTTTTGACTTTTATTCCTTCAGATTAATTTTGTTATAATTTTGTTTAGGTCTATAAAGTAATCTCTCAGTTGTTTGATTAATATGGCACTAAACCAATATGTTAAATCAGGTACTATTGTAATTTTTATTATATTGCCCATGACCAACCATAAACAATGACTTCCTCACTAATTATTTGTCATCCTTTAATTCTTTAAGTAATGTTTTATAATTTTATTCATATACTTTCTCTTGGTAAGTGGACTTCTAGATATTTAGTATGTACAATAGTAATTTTAATAGAATTTCTTTTTCTATCTCTTTTTTTTTTTTTTGCGGGGAAATGGGGGTTAAGTAACTTGCCCAGGGTCACACAGCTAGTAAGTGTCAAGTGTCTGAGGCTGGATTTGAACTCAGGTCTTCCTGAATCCAGGGCCAGTGCTCTATCCACTGTGCCACCTAGCAGCCCCCTTTCTATCTCTTTTTATTTGTAAACCAGTTATATTGTTAGACTTTTTGATTTCTTGGTCTGTGAAGAGCTTGTAATTCCTCCGCCTCTGATGTATAATTCCTTTTTTGAGAGTTAGTGGAGACTGGAGACAAAATGAAGCACAGTCAAGTCATTGAACAATTAATTAAAGGAGGTTTATTTTTCCCAAACACAGCAATGATATGTGACAAGGATACATTGGCCCTTGGCTTTTCTGGGCATGGCCCCTGTCATCTTCATATGAAAATGCTTCTAGTCATCAGGATAGGATATGAGGAAGGACATGGATGGTGACTTGGGTGGTCTTCTGAAATCCACCTAACTCAACAGACAGGATTCACATGGCTGGGACTTTTATGCCCTTTAGGTGGCTGGGAAGCTGCACCAGGGAAGCCAAAGCCAATCAGGTCTTAGGGGCAGCTTTCTGTTCCCTTAGGTAAGACCTCCTCATGATGTAGATGGGAAGAAAGAAACTGAGTCAAGAAGACCCTGATCTTATAACAAACCCTTGTTTGCCTGATTCAGATAAGAATCAATTTCTTATCTGGGAGTTTCTCTCTTCATATTCTGTGGCTACTTTCCCAATCCCAATTCATACTAGCACATTTCACTCCCAGAACTTTGGCAGCTGCTTGTCCCTGGGAGAGTCTAGGGGTAGTCTGGTAGGGTTGGGGGCAAGGGAAATTTTCTGTTTTGTTGTGTTTTTGTTTTGTTTTTTGGTGAGGCAACTGGGGTTAAGTGACTGGCCCAAGGTCACACAGCTGGTACGTGTTAAGTGTCTGAGGTCAGATTTGAACTCAGGTCCTCCTGAATCCAGGGCCGGTACTCTATCCACTGTGCCACCTAGCTGCCCCCCCCCACAAGGCAAGTTTTCTAATGCTATTGATTACAAGCCCCAATAAGCACACAACATAAAGTCTAGATATAGCTCATGTCTAGTCTCTCCAAAAGATACCAAGAGAATCCCTTCAAAAAAAGTTAGGATGGGGTGGGAGGAAGTTATAAAAAAAAAAAGGAGAAAAAAAGAAATGTATATGATCATTTTGTTGTATATTTGAAAGAAATAACAGGTTGTACATAGTAGATTTGCTGTTTCATGTACAATTATCTTTTTTATTATACTGTGTTATAGAATTGCTTGTATTATTCCATAAACATGTATTTATGTCATAAAAATTAAAAGGGGAAAAAAAAGATGTCAAAAAAAGAAAGAAAAGTTATTCAATTTACAAAGTTGAGATTTTCTCTGGGATTCCAGGGTGGGAGCTCAGTGGATAAGAGAGTACAAGGAAGAAAAAAGGCTTACCCCATCTCTTTGGAAACAAGCATCCTAAACTAGGCTATACTCTGAGTGTAGAGCAAGACCCTCTTTGTATGCAAGGGACCCATGGGGTCACAAGTAACACATATGCATACACATATTCATAGATACAAATGGGCATACATATATATATATGTATAAATTTTCTGAAACTCAGTTTATTCAGCTGTAAAAAATGAGGATAATAATAGAACCTATCTCGTAGGGATCTTATAAGAATCAAATTATATATTATACGCATGTAATACATATATATACATGTGTCTTTTTATTTGTCCTACTATTATATTTATATATGATATATACAAAATATTCTCAAAGTCTTAGGGCAGTCTTAAACTAGTAAAGTTTTCAAACTTTAAAACTTCACTAAGACTTTGGGGACATCATAGTTTTGAACAATTATAACAACAAATGGAATATCTAATAAATATGGAAATGTCTGTCCTCTAAAAACCTGATTTACACAACAGTGCTCTCTCTCTCTCTCTTTCTTTCTCTCTCTATCTCTCTTTCTCTCTCAATACATACATATGTATGCACACACATAAAGGTTAGTTCTTATTATAATTATGTATAACCATAATCTAAGATTCTTTTTTCAAATAACACTGGAAGACAAGGTAGAATTTTCCTCAGATTACCCAAGGCCCAAATTTAGAAGCCAGGAGAGATGCCAACACAGCATGTTGTTATATAGAAAGAGAAGCTTGCCCTAATTGTATTTATTTGCAAATGATAATGTTCTTCTTTCATAAATATTATCAAATATGATATATTTCTCATTCTCTATCTGTCTCTGTAGCTCTCCCTCTCCATCTCTCTCTGCTATCTCTCTTATCTCTCCCCCCCTTTTCCTTACCTCTCCCTCTCTCATCCAGGATATCAGGCAGATAAGTGTTATCAGTAAAGGTCATCCCCAATTTCTGTACAGAAATGATCTGTCTCCGGTATGTAATAAACATTTATCCATGCCTTTATTAGCTATATTGGATCTGACAGTTCTGTTAAACCATTTTCTTTCATTTTGCCAGGTCATGACGGTTAATGCTGCTAAAAAATCTCATCACCGCTTTTGATCACTGTATTGTCTTCCCTGTATTATCAGGATTTTGTGAAGGTAAGCACTGGCTGGAATGACCTATTAAAGTTACAGCCCGTTGAGTCTCTGGTTTTTTTTTTCTTTGCCACAATAAAAAAGCAAAGGAGTGCAAAGCATAAATTCTACTTTTGGAGTTATATTTAGTTGGGTACTTGACATGTACAGTCAACTCTCAATTATCCATAATAATGGAGAACAGTATAGATAAAAGAAAAGTAGAGATTAACCAAAATCATCATTTTAGATTCACTATTCCCCCACTC